>NC_141161.1:19686202-20317932 GCF_053477565.2 Lygodium microphyllum | reverse complement strand
ACTGCAAAAAACACAGCTTCACCCTCACAAGGGAAAATCTGCAAAACTGGCGAAAGTGGTATTTGACCACACAGTCACTTCCTAGTGACGATTTTGCATCAACAGGCAACAGGGATGATTCTGTAACTCCCAATGTCTCTGCGCACAAGCATACGATGCAATTTCTACAGTAACTTTTCACCGACCTGTAGAACAGTGGCTGCACAGCATAAAACTGGGCCTTTTCCTGAGTGAGTGCAGAAAACTTCCGCCTCCAAAATAGGCCCCGAAATGGCCTCAAATCAAAAAAACAAGGGCGCCTCAACCTGAGACAATGCACTCTTGCAATTTCCAACTGTGCTGCGTGCAGAGATCTGCTCCCAAAACAAAAAATGAAAGCAACACTACTCCTCTTACCAGAACACCACGAGCTTGGCTTGCTTTCTTGAGCTCCTTACCACGAACAAGGCTCTGATACCATGTCAGGATTGTGGAAGAGAAGGAAGGAGTCTCACTTGAAGCTTTCTTGCTTGCACAATGGGGGAATACACACAAGGGTGGAGGTCTGAAAACAGTTTTCCTCTTCTTAGTTGTGTAAGCCAAAAGAACTCTAGT
This sequence comes from Lygodium microphyllum, assembly GCF_053477565.2. NCBI lineage: Eukaryota > Viridiplantae > Streptophyta > Polypodiopsida > Schizaeales > Lygodiaceae > Lygodium > Lygodium microphyllum. The sequence continues at coordinate 20,317,338 of NC_141161.1, read as the reverse complement.
ACAAAGAAATAGAAGAACCCTATATATGGGTCTCAAACCAAACTCAACTAACTAAGGTGGAATACTAACTGAGCCACGAACTAGAGTAGATAAGGATAGCTATCATGTAGCTATTATTCATGGGCGGTGTACCAACCGCGTCTGCAACTGACAAGTCGGTAACATAAATACACAACGGTCACCCTGGCGTATCACGAGTGGAGCTCGATATCTCAACAAGTACAAGGCAGCTTGTTTTGCTGCATGTGAGGCCGTATGGCTGAGAAGGATTCTATGGCATATAGGAGTGCAGGATGAAGAACCAACTGTGCTGAGATGTGACAATCAGAGTTGCATCACCATTGCCAAAAATCCAGTGTTTCATGCACGCACCAAACATATAGAGATCCAGTATCACTATGTGCGTGATTTGATGGAGGATGGGATAGTGGAATTGGTCTACTGTCCAATAGAGGAGAATGGAGCAGATATCTTCACCAAAGCACTTACGAAGGATCTGCTTCAAGTTCATCTTCAAAGACTCAGCATTGGGACGAGGAGATAGTTCACCTATGGGTGGACATTGAGGGGGGGTGTTAGATATGATCAATGCCCCACCCTCATTAGGTGCTACCAATGATCCATGGTGCTCAAAGTTGTAAGGCCCCCATTATGAGGAGAAGCCAAATGTGAGCCCGGACATTGGTTGAGTCCTGACTTGTATATCAGATGAGGTCTATGTGACCGGATGGCAAAAAGGTGACTGTTGTGGGTCTAATCTTTGGGTTAGACGGAGTGGTTAAGTTGGTAGCAACTCGAGGTGCATTGCATCGATTTGCGGTGTAAGGGAGTTAAAAGGGGCTCCTATTGTGGGGTCCAGGGGCCGTGGAAGAGGCCCCTCGCTGGGGGGTCCCAGGGGGGCCAACGGCCCCCCTGGCGGGGGTCAGGGGGCAGCGCCCCCAGCCCGATGGTAAAGGAATATTCCCTGGCCGACTAGTGGAGGCTCATATGGTAGGTCGGTCAGCAGGCCAACCTAACGACCTTCGCGGGCTATAAAAGCTAAACCCCTTTGTAGCCATCTCTCACTCATCTTTCACCCAGTTAGAGTTGTTATTCTAGCTAGCCTTAAGCTCTTTACCTATCTTCTGTCTAGATCGCCATCTAAGCTTCACACAATGGAAGCACACGGGTGGATAGAGCCATCTTTGTATCAGTTGTTTGGAGTTAAAGAATTTACTGATTCTCCTCTTATCTGTTGTGTACTCTCTATCTCTTTCTCAGATTCTGTTCGCTGCGCCGTGTAATATTTTACATGCAAGGCTTGCCAGTTTGGTAAGCAGTCACAATTGCCATTTATCAGGAATGTACGACAAAGTACACGTCCATTGCAGTTAGTGCATTCTGATGTTTGGGGGCCAGCTCATAATGTATCTATGGGAGGTTCTAGATATTATGTATCCTTCATTGACGACTACAGTCGATATACCTTGCTTTACATATTGAAAACAAAAGATGAGGTCTTTGCTGTTTTTCAGCAATTTAAAGCACAGGTTGAGAAGGAGTTTGAATGCTACATCTCTTTCTTGAGATTTGCTAGTGGTGGGGAGTATGTATCAAATGAATTTGATGGGTTCTTGGCTGAAAATGGCATTTGTAGGCAGCTCACCTGCAGCTACACTCCGCAGCAAAACGGAGTAGCTGAAAGGAAGAATAGAATTCTGATGGAAGCTGCTAGGGCTATGATGAATGAAAAGCATATGCCACTTTACTATTGGGCAGAGGCTGTTATGAAAGCAGTATACATTTTGAACAGGACTCCCACTGCAGGCATTCATGATATGACACCGTTTGAGATGTTGTATGGCTATAAGCCGGATGTAAGTCACATGAAAGTCTTTGGTTGTCTTGCTTATCTGCATATTCCAGATGAGAAAAGGAAGAACTTGGATCCCAAAGCACATAAGTGTGTTTTCATTGGATATTCGCAAGAGAAGAAGGCATACAAATGCTATGATCCCTCTACCAGGGAGACTTTGGTAAGCAGGGATGTTATCTTTGATGAGATGGGTTCTTGGTATGTATCACCAGTTGCAATGCCAACGGATACTCCTTCCATTCATGCCTCTACAATTGATTTACAGCAGAGTACTGTTATGACAGGACCTCGTAGTCAGACAGTATCCCCATGGACAGGGAGATTGAGGAGCTCGCCGTCCACTGACACCGGTGTGTCAGTGAGGGGGAGACATGATGTCTTGGACCACAAAGGAAAAGAGAAAGTTATTGAGGATGCATTTGGTATGATGACACTTGGTAGAATGACTTCGGGCTATGAGTCTAGTGATACTTTAGACAACGAACTTGGTATTCCGACTGTCTATACGCCTGGCACAAGGCAGAGCAGGTACATTCCGCCTCATGAGAAAGGGGAATCGAGTAGTGCACCACAGCTTAGACGCTCATAGAGGGTAAGATACCCTGTTGACAGGTTGACATACAGTGGCTACTCTGCAAAGCATTATGCGTACATGACAAAAGTGATGGAGGTCAAAGAACTAAGTACATATGTTGAAGCAGTGAAAGATGAGAATTGGTGTGTAGCCATGGATGAAGAAATGAATGCCTTGGCTGAAAATAAAACATGGGATTTAGTATCACTGCCTGAAGGGAAAAAGACCATTGGCTGAAAATGGGTCTATAAAATCAAATGCAAGTCAGATGGAAATGTGGAGAGATACAAAGCCAGGCTAGTTGCAAAGGGGTATGCCCAACAGTATGGACTTGATTATGAGGAAACATTCAGCCCTGTTGCCAAGATGGCAACTATACGCATTGTGATTGCCTTGGCTACTGCTAAAGGCTAGAAATTGAAGCAGATGGATGTTAAGAATGCATTTCTTAACGGTGACCTAGCAGAGGATGTCTATATGGTTCAGCCGGAAGGGTATATGCACCCTGATTTTCAGCATTATGTGTGCAGGCTGAAAAATGCATTATACGGGCTGAAACAGGCTCCGAGAGCTTGGCATGCTAGGATCAGTAACTACTTGCAGAGATTGGGTTTTGCTGTTGGTAGGGCTGATCATAGCCTATTTACAAAGAAGATTGACAGTGGTTTAGTAGTGCTGGTCATATACGTTGATGATTTGATAATCACTGGTGATGATGACTTTGGCATACAGCATGCAATGAAGATGCTGAAATCTGAATTTGACATGAAAGACCTGGGAGAACTGAAATATTTCTTAGGCATTGAGGTAATTCCAGCTGACAATGGGTTATGGCTGATGCAGAAGCACTATGCCATAGAGATGCTGAAAAAGTATGGCATGGTTGAATGCAAACCGCTGGATACACCTCTTGATCAAAATGTCAAGCTAGACATGAACACTGGGGTTGAAGTAAAGGATGTGACTATGTGCAGGTAGATGGTTGGCAGCTTGATTTACTTGACCATCACTAGGCCTGACTTGAGCTATGCTGTAGGGCTCATAAGCTAGTTTATGCAGAAGCCTAGAAAGCCGCACTTGGATGCAGTTAGACGCATTATGAGATATGTTAAGTCCATTGTAGAGTATGGGCTGTTCTATGTCAGAGATAAGCCCTTGATATTGACTGGATACACGGATGCAGATTGGGCAGGTTGCTCATATGATCGTAGATCTACAAGTGGATATGCATTTGGATTTGGTAGCGGCATGATTAGCTGGAGCAGCAAGAAGCAGCCTACGGTTGCTTTGTCAAGTACTGAGGCAGAGTACAGGGGTGCTGCATTGGCAGCATGCGAGATTTCATGGCTGCTCAAACTTATGGATGATTTGGACATACAGGTAGATGCTCCAGTGAAGTTACTATGTGACAATCTGAGTAGTGTACTCCTGGCTATGAATCCAGTCTATCATGCCAGGACGAAATACATTGAGGTACACTACCATTTCATCAGAGAGATGGTTCTTGCACGACGAGTTGATCTTATGCATGTGAAGACTGATGAACAGGTAGCGGATATCTTTACCAAGTCCTTGGGTAAAGATAAGTTTTGTGGTTTTAGACAGCTGCTTGGAGTACATATGCTGTCTTGAGCTTGAGGGGGAGTGTTAGAATATCAAGCTCGTACATGTGTGTTTGACCGGACACAGCTAGTCTGGCTAGATCAGTTAGGTGTATTAAATAAGTCGGTGTTACTTCTAGTGTGAATGGTCTTTATGACCTTAGGTTGTATATGCACTATGTGTGTACTAAATGAATAAGAAGAAGAATAGAGAGTGTAAGCATGTTGCTTCACTCCGTGTTGCTCTCCTTCTTGCTTCCATGAAATCTAACATGTTGTTGGGATTCCAAAGTGATTTGTGCGGCCTCTACCCTGCTTTCTGCTAACACTCTATTTCCCTTTGCAAGGGCCATGCAGCTCGCTAGGTCTTTTACTCTTTTCTCACTCTTTGTTACACATTCATCGGTCCTTTGTGCATCTCCTCTAGGCTCTCATTCTGTCTTCGTGCTAGGGTCACTAGGGTTGGTTCTTGCGCTTTCCACATTTCAATTATTGTCTCCTTCTCCTACTTCAAGTATTCAATCTCTCTCTCACTAATCTCCCTTTCTCTTCTGTTTCCCTCATCAACCTACCCATCAGTTCATCCCTTTGTTTTTTATTCTCCGCCCCTTTTTGCTTCTACTATTGCGAGTTGATCCACTGCTTGTTGGATCCTATCCATTTACCTTGTTAGTTCTTCATTCTACACTATGCATTAGGGCCAAAAACATTTCAAAAAAGGCACTTGTAAGAAAATGATTAAGTTGCTAATTAGTTGAGATGTTGGAAGAATGAAAGCGCCAAACTTGGTTGCTTAGATGTGATTAATGAGAGAATATTGAATTCATTAAAGAGCTCATCCATTAATTGTCCCTCATCTTTAATTTATGTCATGGTCACCTTTTTGGCTGTTTTTTTATCTTGAAACTTGGGAGAATTTTTGTTTTTGAGAAATGTCCATCTATATCATGGTTTGTCTACTCCCGTGTCTTCTTTTCACATGTTCTTTCTCCATGCTCTTTCTCCACGCTCTTTCTCCATTCTCTTCTTTGTGCTCACTTTCTTATCACTATGATTTTTGATTTGCTAAAATGTTTAGCAACACCTCTACAAGTAATACATATGCAAGCACATGCAAATACAAACTTACCATCCAACTAGATCCAATTTATTCATCTTGGAAAAGTATACATCGTCGAGTACTAATAGATGAGATGGAGGCCAATAGATTGCAAACTCAGGATAAGAAACATATAGATTTGTGGGTGGATGGAAATATTTATCCCAAGGATCCTTCAATAGGTAAACCTACTAATTTTTTTAATATTCATGACTGTGTGAGATACGTTGGGAAAGGTTATAATGGGATGCTTGGGTATTGTAAAAAGTTATACTCTACATCTTACACATACATGGCTCATGAGAAAAGCATTATTTATTGTACAGACAAGCATTTCTGAGCTAACAAATAAGATTGGCATTTTAGAAAATGCTAATAAGTCATTACCAGACAAGCTAGCACACTTAAAGAAAACTCCAATAGGATTAAGAGAGAGAAAAAGACCATTAAAAAATATAACTAGCTTGTGTGAGGAGAGTAAAGAAAAGAAGATTGAATCTTGCAAAGAAATATGTCTCTAACATGTCGGGTATTAATATTCAAGAGAGTGAGGGGAGAATCCATTTTTTAAAAGAGACCATGAATAAGAATGATATTTTGAGGATTCTTAGGTCACCTCAGAATATGGATTTGAGAGGCCCAACTCTTAAAGAATTGGTGAAGGACTTAAAGGACACAATAAAACCAAACAAAATTGTAGAAACATGTGATACTGTGGGCATTAGTAAAAAAGGTTATCCGACTGTCTCAAGATTATGGTTTAAAAATCTAAAATATAATATAATAACTACATTTGGGTTACCTTGAGCCCTAAGAGTATCAGTTGCAAGGATTGCCATGAATCGTAAGATTCCACAAGTTTTCTAGGAATACATTCATATTGAAGCATCTATGCCATATGAAAAGACAAAAAGAAAATCTAGTTTTGAATACAATGTATTTAACAATATATGGGTTGATCTAAGAAGAGTGCAGATTGCAATGGTTCACATGTATAGAATTATGTTAGAGGAATGTCACGGTGTTTTGAAGTTTGACTTGAAGTTATATGAAGCACAGATTCAAAAAGGACAAAAGATGGAGAGAGTTATGATTTTCATCATGAACAGGGTATTGGAATACAGCAATTTGGGGGTCAAGCACCAGTGCATGAGTTCTAGCCTGACATGGAGATTTTTTGGGTTGATGTAGCTCAGGTACCAATTGAGAATCATCAAACACTGAAATGGTTGTTTACACATATAGGTATTCCAAATATTATTAAGTCTCAAAGTGAAGGAGAAATGTTGGTTGTTGATGGGATTGGTAATCTTAATGTGGAATTGTACATGAGCGTTGACTTGAAAACTATCAATGTATGCTTGAAATATGTACTAGGAAAAATGCAAAATATCCTTGTATTTATTGCACGCAAAGTGATGGGTCTAAAGGTTGGAGCGACTTGCGTCCTGTAAGAAAAGCCCCAACTAGAGACTCTATAGATCTAAGTTTTTTTTAAAAACAAGGAAGATATATGGGATCCAATTCTTTCAATTCCTCTTACAAATGTTCATATATGTAATTTGCATGCAAAGATTAGAATTATTGATAAACTTCTCAAGTTGCATCTCGACTATGCATACTCAATTAAGCCTTTGTCTTTATCGGATGAATGTATTGAAAAATGCGAGGCATTGCTCTCCAAAATGGGTTTTCATGGAGGTCAAGTTCACTTAAGAAAAGGTCCAACACTTTCAGGGAAAACAAGAGATATCTTGGCTGATGTCTCAATGGGAGGCTCAAAAGCTAGACGTTTTTCAGGTAACCATACAGGAATACATGTGAGCATTACTTGGGAGCATTGGAGAGAGTTTTGTGGGATAACGACAAATGTTGCAACCACACCACAACTTGCATTTCTAAGGATGAAGGTCTGAGACACCTTGATGTCTTCCTAGAGCTCCTCAAAGTAATGAATGAAAACCTACACATATCCAGAAGAGTTAAAATGTTTGATTACAAATCTTGTTCAAGCAATAAAGGAGGCATGGGGAGAAGAAGATATCACATTTTATTTGGTAAGAGAGAATATTTAATTCAAAATTTCTTCGATAAAATTTCCGTTGGCATAAAATGATCATTACTCTTAAGAATTTGTAACATATCCGTCATATCCATGGGCCTTACTTTGTGGAGGAGCAAGGCCCGCTAGCAACTTATAGTGGCCAAGGCATGGGAAAATCTCGCTATCAAGTGCATACAAGTTTTTTTCAAAGCACAAGACATGGAGGAGTAGTTACAAAAAGCAATGCTCTTGAGGAGCTATTCAATTGGTTTTTTCAATGACAGCTTCAAAGAATGAATACATCAACTTGAGAATTCATAGTATTTTTCAAGAAAGAAAAGTACGAAGCTAGCTCTCAGGAGCCTTTAAATCATCCTCCCCCTCCGAGATATTTCCTCTATAATGCAGAAAATTTCTTCTCTTGTATCCAATTATTGATTTTATATCAATTCGATTTGCTGCCAAAGCATAAGATGAGAGGTCCTGAAAGTATCATGCTCTAGAAGCAGAGAAACCAGGGCCATAACCAAAAATCCTAATTGCGGTAGTCTTCTCCAAAAACATCACCTTGTGTGCATTGTACTGTAACCCAGAGAAACCAAGTAGCCTTGTAAGTGCCTTGATACACAGTATAGGACATGTTGCTTCCTCTAAGAAGATGTTATGAAATACCAAGAAAACATGAGGATCACTACTTCCTAAGTAATGGCCAAGTGCAACATCTTTCAGTGAACTAATACCAACGCTTGTACCTTTGCCCCATCCCAAGAAGTTATCAAAATCTTCAATCTCCAACTATAAAAAAAAGATAAACATATTAATGTATATCTTATAGAATTTGAGATAATAGTACCAATTGATTTTCATCATTCTCTAGCTTAGTTGGATTCCATATGTTAATTAATGATTGTGCCTCATTGGTATCTTCCAATTCTTTAACATATTGCAACTCTTCTATTCCAAAATGGGAAATTCCAAGTCAATCTTGAAGGCCATGGAACTCCTCTTCAGTAATCCCATACTCTTTCTCAGCATTCTTTGCCTCACAAAAACAAAGAGAAAGGGTATTCCTTGCTTCAATAAACTTGCCATCCGTAATTTCGGTATCAAATTTAAGTGACTCTTCTTTCAATTCATTCTCGATGTCAACAATGCCATTTGTAGCATCATAAGCCTCTACAATGATGGCTAAACAATAATCCTCCCTAAGATTGAAGAGCCTTTGGATGTCTGCTAGCAATATGTATTCCTTATCCTTGATGGGAAAAGTTGAAAGTGAAGCAACAATATAAAAGGAAGAGTCACATATAAGATCTGCATTTGCATGGTTTTCTTCAATAATGGTCTCAGCTTTGAATTGGGAAACATCTAGTTTGCTAGCAATATATGCTTCTTGTCAAGATTGTGGGAGAGAAGGAAGGAGTCTCGCTTGAAGCTTTCTTGCTTGCACAATGGGGGAAGACACACAAGGGTGGAGGCTGAAAACAGTTTTTCTCTTCTTAGTTGTGTAAGCCAAAAGAACTCTAGTACAAAGAAATAGAAGAACCCTATGTATGGGTCTCAAACCAAACTCAACTAACTAAGGTGGCATACTAACTGAGCCACGAACTAGAGTAGATAAGGATAGATATCATGTAGCTATTATTCATGGGCGGTCAACCAACCGCATCTGCAACTGACATGTCGGTGACATAAATACACAACAGTCACCCTGGCGTATCATGAGTGGAGCTCGATATCTCAACACTCCCCCTCGAGCTCAATCCCAATTCCTGCACACCAAGCAGGTCTCTGAACTTACGCAGCTTCTCTGCGCCCAATGCCTTCGTGAATATGTCAGCTACCTGATCCTCTGTGCTGACATAAACTAGATCAATAAGACCTAGTAAAACCCTCTCTCGCACATAGTGATAATGCACCTCAATGTGCTTTGTTCTAGCATGATAGACTGGGTTATTTGCCAAGTGTATACTACTCATGTTGTCACAATAAATGACAACTGGCCCATCTGTAGACTGATGCATATCATAAAGTAGCTTATGCAACCAAGCTACCTCACATGCAGCCATTGCTGCACCCCTGTACTCAGCCTCTGTGCTCGACAAGGCAACTGTAGGCTGTTTCTTGCTGCTCCAAGTGACTGCAGCACTCCCAAAAGAGAACACATATCCACTGGTAGACCGTCTATCGAAAATACTACCAGCCCAATCAGCATCAGTGTATCCATACAGCTCTATCTGAATCCCAGTCTCATAAAATAGTCCATACTGCAATGTGGACTTCACATACCTGAGTATGCGTCTAGCCGCATCCAAATGTGGTTTCCTTGGAGCCTGCATAAACTGACTTACCAATCCAACAGCATAGCTCAAATCTGGCCTGGTAATAGTCATATAAATCAAACTTCCTACTATGCGTCTGTACATAGTAGGGTCTTCTAGAAGCTCACCTGTATCTGTGCTCAGCTTCACATTCTGCTCCAAAGGAACTGAAATAGGCTTACAGCCTGTCATCCCATATTTGGACAGCATGTCCAATCCATACTGCCTCTGCAAGAGTTGTATCCCACTTGGTGATCTAATCACCTCAATGCCCAAGAAATAACGCAGCTCTCCCAAATCCTTCATCTCAAACTTCTGCTTCAATAGCATTTTCACATGAAGGATATCTTCATCACTGTCACCTGTCATAATCAAATCATCAACATAAATGACAAGTAGCATAATACCTTTCTCTGTTTTTCTCACATAAAGTGAGAAATCTGCCTTGGAAATCTGAAAGCCAATAGTGACAAGATACTGTCCTATCTTGTCAGACCATGCTCTAGGTGCTTGCTTCAAGCCATACAAGGCTTTCTTCAACCTGCAAACAGACTCAGGATGAACAGCATGCACATAACCTGGTGGCTGCTCCATATAGACCTCTTCTTGCAAATCACCATGCAAGAAGGCATTCTTTACATCCATCTGATGTAAAGACCATCCCTTTGATGCAGCCATAGCAATGACCGCTCTTACGGTTGCCATCCTTGCAACCGGACTGAATGTTTCTTCATAGTCAATACCATATGTTTGTGCATACCCCTTGACTACTAATCTTGCCTTGTATCTGTTCACAGAACCATCTGCATTGTGCTTCACCTTATAAACCCACTTACAGCCAATTGCATTTTTACCTTTAGGCAAAGGTACCAATTCCCATGTAGCATTTGCTTCCAAGGCATCCATTTCTTCATCCATGGCTTTCTCCCATTTTTCTTTTCCCATGGCTTCCTCAAAAGAAGTGGGTTCTGGTTCCTGTATCACTTTGACCATATATGCATAGTGAATGGGTGTAAATCCATCATATTTCAGCCTATCCACAGGATACCTAGCTCTCGTAGACCTGCGCAAAGTAGGTTCACTCCCAGGTGCTCTCAAAACATCCCTGGTCTTCCTTACTCCAGGTGTAACAATAGAAGGAATACCCAACTCATCATCAATGCTCTGTTCTGAGCCACTGGATTCACCATCCACATAAGAGTGACCTGCATTCACATCAAACATGGGCTGATCAACCTTCTCTTTTCCTTTTCGTGATACCTGCATACCACTATCTGCATTACTTTGAGAAGATTCTCCTGATCTCAATCTGCCTGTCCATGGCGAAGAATGTGAACCACTACTAGAGGACGCTCCAGGTCCACTAATATTTTGTGACTGCTGTTGTGAATTTTGTGCAGCATTACCATTTTGTGCATCTACATCATCAATCACATTTACTGGTTTATACCAGCTACTCATCTCATCAAAAACAACATCTCTGCTCACTGTAAACTTACGAGTAGAAGGGTTATAGCATCTATACCCTTTTTCTTGCAGAGAGTAACCAATAAAGATGCACTTCTCAGCTTTTGGATCCAACTTGGATCTCAACTCATCTGGCACATGTACATAGGCAATGCAATCAAAAATTTTTAAATGAGAAATATCTGGTTTCCTACCAGTATACCTCTCCTCTGGAGTCATTCCATGTATTGCTGCAATGGGAGTCCTGTTCATTATGTAGACTGCTGTAGCAACTGCTTCAGCCCAATAAAAATCTGGTAGGTCTTTTTCATTGAGCATGGCACGAGACACCTCTCCAATATGCCTCTTTTTTCTTTCTGCAATTCCATTTTGCTGTGGGGTATGACTGCATGAATATTGCTGCTTTATGCCATGCTCCTGCAGGAACCTTGCAAACTCATTTGAGAGGTACTCTCCCCCTCCATCTGACCTTAGGCATTTTATCTGCAAGCCTGTTTCTTTTTCAACCATAGCTTTAAGAGTTTTGAAATGCCCAAAAACTTCACTTTTCTTTTTCATAAAATACACCCAAACTTTTCTGCTATAGTCATCAATAAAACTGACAAAATAATGACAGCCTCCAAGAGATGCAGCTTTAGTTGTCCACACATCAGAGTGGATTAATTCCAATGGCTTCTTACTCTCTTGAACATGTCTAGGAAATGGTTTCCTTGCCTGTTTTCCAAACTGGCAGGCTTCACATACCTTATGCATTTCTGCAACCTTGAATTTCGGCAAACCTGCAACAAAATTTTGGGCCTGCATTGATTTAAGTCGCTGTACATTAACATGACCAATGCGTTTATGCCAGATATCAATATCTGCAACTACACCGGTCCCATGTGCAAACATTGCTACACTCAATTCAGACATGTCTGCATCCAATGTAAACATTCTGTCCTTCTTCTTTCCTTTTGCTATCAAGCGACCTTTATTTTTCATATCCTCAACAAAGCATCCATGAGGATTAAATCTGACCTACAAGCCCTGTTCAACCATTTGACCAACAGAAACCAGATTCTTGGTGATATTCGGGACATGAAATACATCGGACAGGTATTTCTTTTTCCCATCCTGCATAGACAGGGGAATTTTTCCAATCTGCACAATAGGATGTGCAGTATCATCACCAGTCTCCACAAATCCTGGTTTTTCCATTTTCCTTGCATCCTCCATCCATTCTGCATGACCTGTCATGTGGTTTGATGCACCTGAGTCAACATACCATACATCGTTGCTTTCTTCTACACTTGTCATAGAATTGTTCATGTGATGCACCATAAACAAGTGCTCATTTCTGTCATCACCCTGTCTACTAGAAGATGCATAATTCCCTTGTTGCAGTTTTCCATTCATGATGTCATTCTGCTTTTTATAGCAGTCTTTAGCCATATGACCCATTTTACCACAGTAGTAGCATTCAACATTACTGTTTGCATTTTGGCCTCTTTGCCATCCACCACGACCTCTTTGGCTCCCCCTGCCTCTAGAGTTACCACGTCCTCCTCCATAGGACTGGTTTTCTTGAGTTTGTTGCATATTCTGATTTCTACCACGGCCTCCAAATCGGCCTCCTCTACCTCTGCCTCTACCTCTTCCAGCATTTGAGTAGAAGACAGCTTCTTTTGAAGTTCCTCCTGAAGAAGATGCACCACCATTTCTTTGCTCCTCAGAAATTAGAAGAGCAATCAGCTCCTCAAAATCAGGAAATCTTTCACGAACTGAAATGGATGTCCGAAACTGTGCATAATCCTTTCCTAGACCATTCAAGGTCACAGAAACTAAATCATCATCTTCCACTGGTGACCCAATGGAAGCAAGTGCATCTGCAATCTTCTTCACTTTCATGTGGTAGTCGTTGATGCTCATATTTTCTCTTTGCACATTGTGCAACTCTTGCTTGAGCTGCATTTTCCTGGCTTGCGTATTTGTGCTATACATTTTTGACAAAGTATCCCATGCCTCCTTTGGCGTACTTGCATCTTGAATATGCACAATCATAGAGTCTGAAATGCTGATAGACAGCCAATACATAACTTTCCTGGCTCTCTCATGCCATGCTTTAAATGCCTGCATTTGCTGTTGATTGGGAACATCAGTAAGAACTGGTTCTTCTTCATTTCCTGCAACAAATTCCCAATATCCTTTTCCCATAAGGAAATTCGTCATTCTAAACTTTCATGCTTGGAAGTTGTTCTTGTCAAGCTTTTCAGTGACAATTTGTGAAAGAGAATCAGATGCCATTACAGAAGACTGCAAAAAATTCTGTCACTGCAAAAACCACAGCTTCACCCTCACAAGGGAAAATCTGCAAAACTGGCGAAAGTGGTATTTGACCACACAGTCACTTCCTAGTGACGATTTTGCATCAACAGGCAACAGGGATGATTCTGTAACTCCCAATGTCTCTGCGCATAAGCATACAATGCAATTTTCACAGTAACTATTCACCGACCTGTAGAACAGTGGCTGCACAGCATAAAACTGGGCCTTTTCCTGAGTGCGTGCAGAAAACTTCCGGCTCCAAAACAGGCCCTGAAATGGCCTCAAATAAAAAAAACAAGGTCGCTTCACCGCGAAGGGCGTCTCAACCTGAGACAATGCACTCCTGCACTTTCTGACTGTGCTACCTGCAGAGATCTGCTCCCAAAACAGAAAATGAAAGCAACACTGCTCCTCTTACCAGAACACCGCGAGCTTGGCTTGCTTTCTTGAGCTCCTTACCACGAACAAGGCTCTGATACCATGTCAAGATTGTGGGAGAGAAGGAAGGAGTCTCGCTTGAAGCTTTCTTGCTTGCACAATGGGGGAAGACACACAAGGGTGGAGGCTGAAAACAGTTTTTCTCTTCTTAGTTGTGTAAGCCAAAAGAACTCTAGTACAAAGAAATAGAAGAACCCTATGTATGGGTCTCAAACCAAACTCAACTAACTAAGGTGGCATACTAACTGAGCCACGAACTAGAGTAGATAAGGATAGCTATCATGTAGCTATTATTCATGGGCGGTCTACCAACCGCATCTGCAACTGACACGTCGGTGACATAAATACACAACAGTCACCCTGGCGTATCATGAGTGGAGCTCGATATCTCAACACTTCTTGCTCATGGTCCAAACATTCCTCTGCATCCTTGTCATCTGCTACCTCGTCCAAAAGGTAGAAGATGGAAAATTTTGGACCCTCTTATTGTTGTTCATCAAATTTAATAGGATATTTAACAAGATTAAACACAATGAATGTAGCTATTTTGGACATTAGTGTGCATTTTCTAGAATGAGCAGAACAAAACAAATATGAGGTACAAAACCGGTCAAGAGAATGAGATGTACACTTTCTTGAAAACAAAGCCTTCTCTGAAGGCGAGCTCCCAATAGGTATGTGAGCATATTACTTTGCATCCTTTTCAACTACTGAAAATGCAAGACTTTCAAACTCAACAAACTCTTGCAAGAAAAACTTCTTACATGAGTTCAATACATGGTCAATATCCTAGTCAGGGTTGAAAATATCCTTTGCAGTTCTGTAATAAGATAAGTCCATGACATTCTAAAGAAGAAAGTCTAGGAGCATTTCTAATGGAGAAACCTCTGTGATCTAAGACAATCCAGAAACCCTCAATGGTGAATTGCCTTTGATTGGAGACTTCCTAGGCATTCCCGCACTTGTAGTTGAACAAGGGGAGGAAACTGTGGAAATTTCAAGGGAGAAGGCAGCACAACCAGAAGCCCTTGTTGACCCTGATGACAATCTTTTTCTTTTCTTAGTAGGGGTTACCTACTCTTGGGAGCCTGCAACATCCTTAGGTTTTGACATGAGTGAAAGCACAATACAGGACCTCACAAAAAATGCTTGCTTGCTTCGTATTTGTGGATCTACGATATGATGCAAAGGTTTGCACCCGACCTCACGAACAATGCCTCCTCGCTTCGTATTTGTGAATCTACAATACAATCTACAATACGACACAAAAGTGGGCAAGCAACCTCAAGAACAATATCTCCTCACTTCGTATCAAGGGGAACACAAAATGGTGTCAAAAATTTTATAAATTCCTAATAATGTGTTTATATAGACTGACAAATATTTGCCACATGGAAATCCACATAGACAGCCACGTGGATTGCCCGCACAAACCCTAGCCAATTAAACAGTGCCACATGTCACCTATCCTGCAGATATAAAAGATTGATGCCAGCTTACATGGATCACTTTTCAAATCCACGAGTGTGAATACACAACAATGTCGAGATCAATGATTGTCGCATCATTGGTCGTCTGTAAATATGGTGCGAGGGGTGCGAGTAGGTGATTTTTAAACATGTGCTTCACTGTATTCACGCCGTATCGGTCATGCACAAATATGGTGTGAGAAATTTCATTTCCAAACCATGCTTTTCCCCTATCATGTCGTATTAGTTATTTGTATGTAATCCGCAAATAGGGTGCAAGGAGTAACATTTCGAACTCACAATTTTCTCCTATCATGCCATATCGATTAGTCCTATATAATCCGCAAATATGGCATGAGGAGTAACATTTCAGACCGCGCTTTTCTCCTATCATGTTGTATCAAATGGCCGTATATAATATGCAAATACGGCATGAGGAGTAACATTTCAAACCCACACTTTTCTCCTATCGTGTCGTATTATTGGTTATTCACATGTAATCCACAAATACAACGCGAGGAGGAGTAACATTTCAGATCGTATTGATCATTTGTATGTCATCGAGCTTTACACCTATCCTGCAAATACGACGTGAGGAGCTTCACATCAAACCCGCACTTTTCTTCTATCATGCTATATTTGTTGTTTCTGTTAGGGTTTTAAGGTTTCTTAAGAACTTATAGTTTTAAAATGTTCTAACTCATGTCATTTTTCAACAGGTTCATGGCTAGGACAAAGCAAACTGCAAGGAAGGTGTATATAGACAACAAAGAGAGTGAGGAAGAGACAAGGCCATCAGCTCCTCAATCCGTCCCTCCTGAGATCCCACCTACCCTAGGTTGCCCTCAGTCTCCTGCCATGGAATCTAAGCAATCTAGGTAAGAGATAGTGTCTTCTTCTGCCCAGAGTAAGCTTCATCATGTTCAGTCCTCCCCTACAACTACCAAGTTTCCAACTTTCCTTAGAGCCCCTATTCACCAGACAGAGCAACCTGGACCCTCTTATGCCCATGGAGAAGAAGACCCTTCCAAGTCCAAGAGAAAGAGAAAGTCTAGATTTTATTATGTTTGGAAATGTTTTAGTGAGATAAGGAAGGCACAAAGAGCTACACCCTTGATAAATAGGCGTGACAAAACGTTGGCATGCAAAAAAAAAGGCAGCTTGCAACCATTCTTTGCCTTCAGGAGGCTACTTAAGTCTTCGTTATTGATTTTATGAATGATGCTTACATTGCTATTGCCCACGCTCATAGAGTGACTTTGATGAACAAAGACTTTAGTATGGTTAGCAGAATCATGTATAGGTTTGACAAGGTATTGAGGCCCTTGGCCACTACTGATAAAAACGTATTTGAGATCCTTAATGTTCCTCCAAAATTGTCTAGGAGAGTGAAACGGCGTGGTGCGCAGATCGGATGCTGTATGCTCGCGTAGTGAATGCTGGAAGGTCCCCAAGAACAATATAACTCTACTTTTTGCACAAATTACAAGGTAAAAAGCATGAACGACATGAACAAGAGACCAATTGGGTGCAATCTCCCCCCATGCCTTATGTGAGTGCTCCACAAAGTATGTATTTTATATATTATTCATCTTCAAGCTCAAATAATAGCCCAAATTACAAAATATCAAGCTTTTAGCTTTTGAGTTTGCTTTAACACAAAATAGGAATAAAGCTAATGGACGGTGCCCAAATAGACTGGCATACCCAATACAATGTCCAAATAGAAATAACATAATCGTGCGCCCATGTCCATACAAAATAATAATAAATATCCGACACCTCAATAAATAGGCGTGACAAAATATAGGCGCCATGCCTAAGGTATGCGCCATCAAAATATAATCAATAAATCGAATACTTGCTATCCTCCAATGCTTTTCTCCGCCACTGCTGCTATCTCTACACATCAACTGAAGCATTCACAATCGTTAGTAAAATAATACAATTAAACTGACAAAAGTGAATACCTAGTAGTCTTCAGCTACATAAATAAATCAACTGGTTAGAAATCAATCCTAACCTTAATTTATTACGAGTGCGCACTCTAAACTCATAAACGTTTATTAATTTAATATGCATTTTGCAGAATCACCCGCTATGGAATCACCCATGTACACACTAAATTAATGAAACGCCCGAAAAGGACAGGCGTCCCCATCAACTTCGCACACAAAGAATCCACTTTGTGTATGAGCCCCGGTCATCAAAGTTTACAGAATCCACCGTAAAACCTCACGGAATCCACCGTGAAATATACCTCCTGGCATCACGGCCAATGATTGAGGAGGTGATACATTTATACCCTACAAAGACCGCCCCCAAACAAGTGTTTGCCCATCAAGAATGACCACAAGAAACTATAGAGTCAGAGGATGAAGTTTGCAAGAGGAAAATTGTTGTCCTTGGTCCTGTCAATCTAAAGAGAATGGGGAGGTATACGGGCAAATGGTTGTGAATGTCTCTTGCACTTCTTCAGAAGACTATCTTAGTATTTCCCGTGAGGACAAATCCATGTTTGTTAAGAAAGATATTCAATTGTCAGATAAGACCTTTTGACTCAATTTTTTTAAAAATGGAATGATAGTGTTGTTCATTGCAATGGGCATTCCTTTGTTTTTGCTATTGGTTTTAGGGCGTTGATTGCTTCTCTCAGCAAGGAAATCTCTAAAACTATATTCATCGTTGATCCAATGTTATCAATGGAATTGTTTTCAAGATCTCGTTCAAACATAGAATTATTTTTCAGAACGTTCGATCCAATTACAAACTACTATATTTTTTTTCCTTATGTCGAAAGGTATGCAATTTTGCAAAGGGCTTAATGTATACTTCTTTATAGTATGCATTTCTTACTAAGATTTTACTTTGCAAAGGGCATTGGAGCTTAAAATATATTGATATTCTCACTAGAGAAATTATCCCTATGAACTCTTTTAGTGGTATCCACAGTCAAGAAAAAATGTGTGTTGAATACAAATCCTGAATTTTTGGTTTATTGTTTATTTTATTTCATTGTCCTTTTTTATAACATGTTTGGCATTTACAATGCTGGCAGGTTGGTGGTTATCTTTTTGGACACTACATATGAGGATCTTGCTGATCCTCAAAAACCATATAGCTTCCTCTTACAAGAAGTGCCCTTGCAAAATGATGTGTATTCTTGTGGATGGAGAGTAATTTCAAATGTTTGTCGAACAATAGATTCAAAGATTCTCAAGATCGATGGGATTAATGTAAGTATCTTTCACATTCTTTTTTGAGTAACATGTCTATTAGTTTTCATAACTACTACATTATTATCAAATTTTATAATCATTCCATTTCTTTGTTTTTACTCCCTACAAGTACGAACTATCATTGCCGTAAAACTTATTACAACTTTCTTTGTAGTGCCATGATTACCTCGATTCATACACATGGTGGATAAGAGAGAGATGTATTGAGTTAATTTTGGATACGGAAATCACACCAGTCGACACCGACTCTCCTCCACTTAAATCCTTAACTAAGAATAAGAGTAAGGCAAAAGGCAATTCATCTAGAAAGACAAGTAAGGTAAGCTCCAAAAAAACAGAAATGCCAACACTTTCTCATCCATCTTCTCATCAGCCCCCTGAAGAGAAGAGGCTCCCTGTCCAAGTTGAATTCTTCAACCAACCAAATAAAAAAGCCACAGCAAGGAGATTAGATATCTTTTCAAAAAGTGATGAAGAAGTTGCAAAGCTGAAAGAAGACAAATAGATGCAAATGGAAAGATCCTTGTATATCTACACTTCAATTTTGTAACTCTTCATTCAATGAAAAACTTTTTGTCAAATGCAATGCCATCAATTGAGAGACACATATTAAGAGCCAACTTTGAAGCATTAAAGGATTGTTTTAGAGCAGAAAAGTGCTCGAGAGATGCCAAAGAGCGAGTTTTCATGAAAAAATCAACAGTGGTGGATGGCCGCAAGCTAGAGTTTTCCTTAGGTGCATTTCGACGCCAGGAATCCAATGCAAGTCTCGGTTCATCAAGATCGGAGGTCGTTTGACCCCCCATTTAATTCCGCAAGGTTCAGCACTCTAAAGCAACTATAGGATCTGAAAGCTAAGAAGAGTGGGACGGGGCCCAAATTTGTAGATTTCGACATCACGAAGCCACCCGTCTAGACGGATCTCAATTCTTACATCGTTTGGCTCCTCAAAACCAGAAAAACCACTTGCTAGTAGTGTGAAACTAAGAAACATGAACTAGATATTTGTGCTTAAAGCTCTTAACAAAGAGCTTAATCCCAAAATTATGAAATGACATGGGGGGGCATCAGTTTTTCGGTGCCTCCAAAATCTCCAATTTTTCATCGTTTTCTAATCTGGAGAGCAGAGATGAATCCTCTTGGGCATGAGATGCCTCTGATCTTTGCTCGGCATTGCTAGAATTTGATCAAGAAATAATGTACTATGCAAAAAGAATGAAAATCAATCTTTCTCTCTCCTCCCTCTCTCTCCCCTCTATGGGTTGTTCATGCGCATTATCTTGAAGGAGGAATCAGGAAGGAGATTGAAGAAAATGATGATGGAGATTAATGGAGACGTTGAAGCTTGATGTGCAATATGTAATTGAGAGCAATGGAGGCTCCATCCGCTAGTTACGTAGTCATTTAATGCATCTTGGGTTTCGTAGAAACACAGTATGACCATTTTTAATGAAGAATGAAGGTTTTTTTTATATTTTATGATGAAAATGATGTTCTCATATGATGAAAATTTGTTTGAGTGCTGGTTGAATTATGTTTAATTGCTGCCTATTAGAAAATTCTGATTTCATAATGATTTGCATGCGCAATTTAAATCCTGCAACACCTGAAATGCTATTTTTTAAAGGGTAAAATGATGGTTTTGTCGTTTTGGGTGGGTGAAATGTGTTCCTATGGGAAAAAATGGAAAACAAAATTGAATTTTAATATGCTAAAATGATTGATATAAGGAAAATAAGAAAATAATAGTGATTATTATCAAATAAATGCTAAAAAATAAGAAAAATAAGAAAAAATAAGAAATACGCCTCATAAAAATAATGAAAATTACAACGAGTATTTAGGAATGTATGGTAGTGGTAGAGCATGAGGTTTAGCCTTAGTTTGCCCTATCTTTTTGTTAAAGTTCATAATTTATTGCTTTTCATACATCAAAACATGACAAAATGAATCCCTACACCTATGCAACAGAAGCACTACTTAAAAGTAGGGGGTGGGGTGTTTGAATGACGCGAATTCGATGCTATTTATTTCTAATTTTGCTTATGCATATCATGATACAGGGTTTGTCATATTTCAATTAAGAGGATAGTAGCATGAGCGTTGTCTTAGTGCTATCCTTACATCGTCGCAACGAGTTAGTAAATGAGCATTCGAAAGCTTGGTTGTGCATGGCATGTTTCTGATTGAAAATTATGTTTGAGAACATTATGATCATCCACTTTTGCATGTGCATATCAACCATGGTATCGAAATGTGAAGAACTGGATGCATAGCACCTATTTTCTGTTATGATGACCTACGCTTGAGTATGTGAGACAACCTAATTTGTAGGCTAGTCGATCATTTTTGGGAATTGTTTGGTAAGGACGCATTGTATCTCCTGGAATACATTTAAAATGAAAGAGTGGAGCTCGTATCGTGTGTACTTTATGTTGGAGTGATGCATCTTGGGGCCAATCCCCGAGGTGTAGGAGAGTTGCAGTGGAGCCACGGCAATCATCCGAGAGGTGCTTTCCTATGTTTGTCTACCCTTCTAATTAGCCAGCTTCTTCTAGCACTCTTTTGCAATGTGGTCATGCTTGTCACAGTAATGAAAATCTTTATCCTTGTTGCATTTTCATGAGTAGACTAAGTGTGCTAGGATCCTTTGCCCCTAGACTAAGATCTCCCCCTCACATAGGAGTATCCACCACCTCTACTAACAAATCTCTACATTGAATCTGCCCATGTTGAGATGCATGTTGCTGGGTTCCCCTACCACAACTAGAATCTATGTCGCAATGACCATAGCCTTGCTGATTAGAGTAAAAAGTTGCATCTCTATTTTTAGAGCTACTTGAGCTTGTAGTCAAACCCAATCTCACTTCTTCATAGATAAACATGGGTACAATTCATTAAAGTCATGCATTTCATCCCTAATTAAAATTGACATATCAAAAGGCTTGTATTCATGCCCTAGACCGTTTAGGATCATAGCCACTAAATCCTCATCATCTACCTCCGTCCATGGATTCTAGTTGATCTCCAATCGTCTTTATCTCAGCCACATAGGCCTGACTAGACCGTCCTTTCCTATCCATTGTGTTAAACTTCTGCTTTTGCTATATTGTTTTGGCACTAGTAGTAATACCACAATATCTCATCAAGATATCCCATGCATCCTTCGGTTAGCTGTAGTTTCATTATTTGCACAACCATAGCATCAGAAATACATAAGGATAGCCAATGCAATATCCTTGGAGTTCTTTCCATCCATGCTCGATATATCCTAAGCTAATTAGCTATTAGATTCCTTTCAGGAAGCTTAGGCTTAGCTTCCATACTTGTAATCAAGTCCTAATAACCTTTGTGGATGAGAAAATTCTCCATTTTGAACTTCCAAATAGCATAGTTGTTGTAATCCAAATTCTCACCCATTACTTGAGTAATGGTGTCAGTCCTATTAGCATGTGTCATCTCTACAAATCTATGTATTCAATGCAATCTTAAAATAGATAGTGCTTGACACCCTACAAACCAAGTACACCTTGCATAAACCAATGTCTATTGGCCACTGTGTATATATGCTAGTTTCAATCTAAAAGTTTCTAATAAAAAATTGACTGCAAAAACTAGTGATTTCTTAGTTAGAAAAACACTGCAAACATCTCCAAACATATGTCATAACAACCACATATAGTAGCATGCCAACTAGGTTTCATTTACTACATAAAGGACATGTAGGTATTCTACAATATTATTGATAAACAACAGTCTAAAAATTCAATAGCATAAACTCTACATAAATAATTACATTCTTAGCCAATATGTGTGCTTTGTTCTCAAATATGTGTATAAGACATACATACATATGATCACTTGTACTTGTCCAGTTTAGAGCTCACATAGCTCCAACAAAAACTAGTAAATGTTTGCTCTATTTTCCAAAAAAATTCAGCATGCATTTGATGAGTTTAGACTAGCTCAAAACAAACTCTAGTGGTTGTCCCACTTGTTAGAACAATTTCAAGTTGATTTCCACCCAATCAAACCCTGCTAGATGGTCAAACTGTTTTGGATAGCTTGTATGCATTGTTTTCCATGAAAAGAGAGGGGGAGAGATCCGCAACAAAGAGTGGATGGCATGGGATATGGAGGCTCAAGCCTTCTCCATGTTCATCCACTTCTTCTTCATTCTTTCTTCTCTATTTCTCTAAAAAGTCCACTACCACAAGTGGTATCCTCAAAAGATAGATACCCCAAACTTAAGGGCACTTTACATACAGTTGTACTTTAGATACATACAACCATAGGATATGACTTAGGATATGTCATATTTATCAACACTCCCCCTCAAGCTCAGAATGAGCTTGCACACATAAGACTCCAAGTGCACTCCTGAAGAACTTAAACTTATCTTTACCTAATGCTTTGGTAAAGATATCAGCAACTTGGTCATTTGTTTTCACATGGACCAAGTCAATCTCTCCATCAATGAATTTTTCTCTAATGAAATGATAGTGCACTTCTATGTGTTTTGTCCTTGCATGGTAGATTGGGTTCTTTGCCAACATACTAACATTGTCACAATACATAATGACTCCACCATCAATCTCTATCCCCATGTCATATAAGATCAATCTCAGCCATGTCTGCTCACATGCTACCAATACAATGCCTCTATACTCTGCTTCAGTGCTTGATAGAGCAACTGTAGGTTGCTTCTTAATGCTCCAACTTACCATGGCTTATCCAAATGAGAATGCATAGCCACTAGTAGATCTTCTATCCATAGAGCTACCTGCCTAGTCGGCATCTGAGTATCCAAACAATGTAGGCTTGATTCCTTTTTCATAAAACAAGACAAATCCAGTTGTCTTCTTCACATACCTAAGAACTCTTCTCACTATATCCAAATGTGATTTGCATGGTTTCTGCATAAATTGACTTATCAATCCAACAACATAACTCAAGTCTCGTCTTGTAATGGTCAAGTAGATAAAACTACCAACCATCTTTCTGAACATAGTGACATCCTCAACATAAGATCCATCATCCATCAACTTAACATGTGTATCAACCGGTTTGCATCCTGTCATGCCATATTTTCCAACATCTCCAATGCATATTTCCTTTGTATCAGCCATATACCATGAGGTGTGTCAATAACCTCAATACCCAAGAAGTATCTCAACAAACCAAGGTCCTTTATATCAAACTCTTTATGTAACTCATGCTTGACTTCAGTAATCTCCTTCTCAAGTGTACTTGTAATAATGAGATCATCAACATAGATGACAACAACAACCATACCATCTTCTGTATGCCTCACATAAAGTGAATAATGAGCTTTGCTCTGCTGGAACCCCATACTGCATAAGAATTTTCCGATTCTATCACACCATGCTCTTGGTGCTTGCTTTTGCCCATATAAAGCCTTCTTCAAACTGCATACATAATGTGGGTATTTTGGATCCACATAGCCCTCTGGTTGATCCATGTACACTTCCTCTTCTAATTTTCCATTCAAAAATGCATTTTTCACGTCCATTTGATAAAGCTTCCAACCATAAATAGAGGCCAAAGAAATTACCGATCTCACTGTCATCATTTTAGCTACTGGACTGAATGTTTATAGTCCAAACCATAAGTTTGTGCATATCCTTTTGCAACCAGCCTTGCTTTATACCTCTCAAGAGAACCATCTGACTTACATTTGACCTTATAAACCCATTTACATCCAATGGATTTCTTGCCATGAGGTAGTTTCACCAAATCCCAAGCCTTGTTTTTCCTTAGTGCATCCATCTCTTCATCCATTGCTTGTCTCCACTCTTTGCTCTCTACTGCTTCTTCAAAGAAAGTAGGCTCCACATGTTGTACATAAGAAACCATATATGCATAATGCATCTTCATGAACCCATTATAAGTCAATCTATCAACTAGATACCTTACCCTTTCAGACCTTCTCAATTGAGGTGCACTACTGTGTGTCTCATCTAATCTAGTATGTGGTGGCACATACTTTCTTGCACTTCTAGTGCCAAGTGTTTTAACATGCGGAATGTCATACTCGTTATCTATAGATTCATCTTCTGAACTTTCAGCCATAGGTCCTTTTCCTTTTGCAACTTCTGCACTCCTTTGTGCATTTCTCAATCTATCACTCCATAGGCTATAGCTACCACTATTTTCCACATTCTCTTGAGGTCTTGAAGCATCTTCCACATGCTGATTTTCAGCCTTGTTTCTTGCTGAGATTTTCCTTCCATAGCCATCATCATCATTGCTTTCATAGGAATCAACATCCACTGCAATTTTGGGCTTGTACCATGATTCATATTCACTGACTCTGACATCCCTGCTTATGTATACTTCCTTACTCACTGGATCATAGCATTTGTATCCCTTCTTCTCATCAGGATATCCAAGGAAAATGCATTTTGCAGCCTTAGGTTCCATCTTCTTTCTCGAATCATCCAGAACATGAACATAACAAACACATCCAAATACTCTAAGATATGCAACAGTGGGTGTCTTGCCATACATTCTCTCATATGGTGACATATTATGAGTCAAGGCTGTAGGTGTTCTATTCATAATGTGAACTGCAGTATGCACTGCTTCTGCCCAATATGACAATGGCATGTTCATTTGGTTCATCATTGCCCTTGCAACCTCTGCAATAATCCGATTCTTCCTTTCAGTCATACCATTTTGCTAAGGTGTGTACCTGCATGTCAATTGCCTTTTGATACCATGATCTCTCAAGAAGTCACAAAACTCATATGACATGTACTCTCCACCATTATCTGACCTCAAACATTTTATGTAGTATTCAAACTACTTTTCAGCCATAGATTTAAATTCCAAGAACTTTTCAAATGCTTCACTTTTATGCTGCATAAAGTATACCCAAGTCATTCTGCTAAAATCATCAATGAAAGTGATATAGAATCTACATTTTCTGCTCATGGAAAAATTTTGACATGGGCCCCAAATATCTGAGTGTATTATTTCCAAAGGATAGCTGCTTATTCTCCCCCTCTTTGGAAATGGCAATCTGGACTGCTTGCTAAATTGACAAGCCTCATATACATAATCAAAATTCACATATCCAAAATGTGGTAGTCCACAGACTATCTGTTTCGATTGCATTTGCTTCAATCTTTGCAAATTAACATGACCAATCCTTCTATGCCATAATGCCACTAGTGAAGAAGGACTAGACCGTCCTCTACCTCTAGGGAAAGATATCCCCCTGCCTCTATGCATGAAGTCACCATGACCAAAGTTACCTCTTCCATGAGCAAAACCATAATTATTACGACCAAGTGAAGAGCCTCTAGCTCTAGATGAGCTGCCACAACCTCTCTGGTGATAGAAAACACTATCTCCACCTGCATTTTTTCCATTGCTAGATGCATTCAATCCCAACTTGATTTCTTCTGTAAGTAGCAATCCAATAAGCTCCTCAAAGTCAGGCATAGAGCCTCCTCTAACTGAAATAGAGGTATCCAACGATTTGAAAGCTGGTCCAAGTCCATTTAGTATCACTGACACTAAATCATCATCATCAACAGGTGCATTAATGGATGCAATGTCTTTTGCAATTTGCTTGATTTCTACCACATAGTCACTGATACTATGATTGCCTCTCCATGCACCATGTATCTCTGTTTGAGTTGTATCTTACGAGTCTCTGTACATGTTCCATACATTTTTTCTATTATTTCCCATGCCTCCTTACAAGTACTTGCCTTTTTTATATGAGGAATCAATGTTTCTGAAATACATATGGACATCCAATGCAAAACTTTCCTGTTCTTCCCTGTCCAATCCTTGTACTCTTTTTTTGCTCTTCAATTGGATGTTCAAGAACTTCTGGACATTCATCATCACTTGTTATGAGGTCCCATAGACCTCTACCCATTAAAAAATTCTCCATCCTGTAATACCAAACACTATAGTTGTCTTTGGTCAATTGTGCCATGTCAAACATTATGACTGCTGCAAATTCAAAAAAAACAACAATACAAGCTGTCCACAAAATGGTATTCAGTAGTATGCCCCAATCCGGAACATCAATGGTCCAATAAGTGTCCAGGGAACAATCAAAAATCTGCCCCAAGTGATCCTTTCTCTTTCTCTCTCTCTCTACCAGCATATTGTGTTTTCATTTCATTGTTGAAGTTTGAATCAGGGTTTCAAATAAACTCTGAGATCATCAATCCTCAGCTATGCAGCGTCTCTCAAGCTTCCTTGACTACCACGACCTCTAGAAAGTCTCTGGTTTGATCTCAACTTTCTGTCAATTGCTTCTCCTGCTGGTATTCCTTCTTCACATTGTATTTGTTCATATGTTGTTGTGGTTGATCAAGTACTTTGATATCCAGCCCTCATGTTTCTGTTGCCTGCCCAATGCAAGGTAGTTTAACTATCTTCTAGCCCACCTTTTGCCTAACTGTCAGTATTCATGCTGTATCCATGCATGCACTGGTAATGGTCATAACAATGGCAAAGGACAGTTGACTGCAGTTGGCATTTGAATCGATCCTCTGTCTCTCTGAGATCCTCATCATATAGAAGATGTGTTGTGGATTTCAACGGAGTAAGGAAGTGAGCCATCATCTGTTCCTAAAGTGATTCTTTGGTTGGGTTTTTTGGAGGACACAAGCAAAAATACCCGAGTTGATCCTTTGCTGCTTCCCCTCTCCATCCAGCCCTAGCTCATTTCTACTCTATTTTCATCGACATAGCCACTTTCTCCAACTGTTTCGTTTGTCTCTGTCATTCCCTGCCATGTCAAGCCCAACAATGCGCTCAAGCGTGCCGAAGAACTTATGAATATGTGGTAGAAGTAAGTAGCGTTGCAAGCATTGCATAATCTTATAACATCAAAATGTTATCAAGCATGGCAATTTCCAATCTCTCCGATCTTCTTTCTCAGGAGAGGAGGGGAGATGAGCTACGTAGCCTATTGACAGATCTACGGCCTTTCTTGTTGCTAATTTCCAAGGCCAAAACTACCAAAATTATCAGGGGCATAATTGATGCAGTGGCCAAGATTCCTAACACATGTGAATTTCAATTGCTTTGGGGTAGATAGAAACCAGAAAACCCATCACATTGTGAATGGACACTAACCCTCCACCCCTGCTCATAAGTAATGAGTGATCGAGAAGTAGGAGGTTGTGTAAAGCCACTCAGATGAGCAACTGCAGCTGCTAAGGCATCAACACCCTATTCTCTAAAGAGCATTTCTGCAGTTGAACAAAAAACAACCTTCAAATCTAGGTGTACTTTGTTTAAGGCTTCACGAGCTTGATCACATGATGCTTGAGAGCGGAGTTTTGAGCCCGGGATGTGCCTAAAATTTGCCAAAAAATCTGGAATTTAGCGGAAAAATATTTAACATCGAAGGCGGCAGTTGCAGCTATGATGATTTTAAGCACCAAGTGAAAGATGGCTTTTAAAAGGCGCCCGAGCGACACTTGTGGATTTTTGATAATTTTTCCAACTGCAGTGCGGGATGTCAAGACGGACGACCAGGATTTTTCAAAGCTCGAATCGGAGTCCGCCAAAAATGGGCAAGATTTGAAGAGGTGGACAACTTTGAGGACCAAAGGGGGGGTGCCCTTTGGGGATTTTAACCCCCCTTCATTTTTTGATGAAAAAACGTGACCAAATCGTGGAGAAGAAAGCGTGAATAGGGCACCGATTTTTGCGCCATCATCCTCATGGATCATGATGGCAGGCTGAAAGCAACCTATCTAACCGATGATGCCTCTTCCTCTTGGCTGATCATATCGCCGGTCTTCATGCGAGAAATGGCTGTCCGGATGAAGAGAACATATTCTAGTCTTTCTCTCTCCTCCCTCTCTCTCTTCCCTATGGGCTGTTCATGTGTACCATCTTGAAGGAGAAACCGGGGAGGGAGAATGAAGAAAATGGTGATGGATATTGATGGAGATTTTGAAGATTGAAGTACAGCATTGGATTGAGAGTAATGGAGGCTCCATTTGCTGGTTACGTAGTCATTCAAGGCATCTCAAGTTACGTAAAAACACGGTATGACCATTTTTATGAAGGAAAATGAAGGATTTTTTATAGTTTATGATTATAATTATGTTATTATTGGGTGAAAATTTGTTTGTGTGCTGGTTGCAACATGAATAATTGCTATTCATTAGAAAAATCTTGATTTTGTAACGATTTACATGCTTTATTTAATTCCCGTAAACTCGAAATGCGGGTTTTAAGTGGTAAAATGGTGGTTTTTCCGTTTCGGGTGGGTAAAAGATGTTCCCATGGGGGGAATATGAAAGATAAATTCAATGTTAGTATGCTGAAGTGATTGGAACAAGAAAAACCAGAAAATAGCATATTTTATTGCCAAATAAATCAAGAAAATGAGAAAAATAAGGGAAAAATTAGAAATACGTCTTGGAAAAATAAGGAAAAATATAATGATTATTTGTAGATGTGTGGTAGTGGCGAAGCATGAGGTTTGGCCCTCAGCTTGCCCTATCTCTTTGTCAAAGTTTGTGATTTATCACTTTTTATACATCAAAACATGACAAAATGAACATCTACACCTATGCAATGAAAGCAATACCTAAATGTAGGGGGTTGGGATGTTTGAATGGTGTGATTTGCATGCTGATTGTTGCTGATTTTCTGATGCATTTCATGACATATATTTCGTGTGTTTTAATGAAGAGGATAGTAGCATGAGTGTTGTCTCGGTGCTATCCTTTCATCATCGCAACGGGTTAGTGAATAAGCATTTGAAAGCCTGGTTGTGCACAAGCACGTTGCTGATTTGAAAATGATGTTTGAGCACTTTAGGATCATTCACTTTTGCATGTGCATGTAAACCATGGTATGGGAATAAAAAGACTAGATGCATAGCACATGTTTTCAATGACAATGACCCACGCTTGAGTGTGGAAAGGCATCCTAAGCCGTAGGATAGACGTTCGTTTCTTGGGGAATTATTTAGTGAGTACACATGGTATCTCCTGGAAACTTATGAAATGAAAGAGTTGAGTTTGTTCGTCTGTTTTATATGTTGAGCAGCGCATCAAGGAGCTAATCCCTGCGATGTAGGAGAGCTGCAATGGGGCCGCAGTGATTCTACCGAGAGGTTGCCTCCCATGTATGTGATTATTGTGGCATTGCCAATGTGTAAGGGTTCTCCCTCTGAGGAGTTTATAGAAAGAAAAACGTTGGATTACAAAACTAAAAAACTATAAACGCATAGATTAGGCTTTAGGGCAGTTCGTCCTTTAGTAGTAGATTGACACTCCTGGTCTGCGAGGCCGTGAGGATGTGTTTGTCGGTTATGAGCATGAGGTCCAACTAGTGCCATAGCCAGTGCCGGCCCATTTTATCCATCAGTGGTGCATTTTCCGGGAGCTGCCAACAAGTGGTGGGTCTCGAATCTAGGGTTTTTACGGACCAAAAAGTTGGTTTATGTCCTCTGACAAGGACCGTCAAGCCGAAAAACAAAAAGCAGAACGTGCTGAGAGGGCTAGGCGGCGGTTAGAGATTGTAAGTCGCTATTCTCCTCAAAGGAGTCGCCCGATATGCATAAGAGGCAATGGTCTTAGTAACCCAATTGCTGCACATAGTCCTTTAGGTGCAGGAGGAAGCGCAAGTTCTTCCTCTCTTTCACCAAGTCAACCCACTTCAAGTGGGGGTGTGATTCCATCAGTCCAAAATCCTATTATTAATCGGATTGTTGTCATGGCACAACCCATTGCAATTCCTATAGGGACGCCGGATTTTCCAGCTTTAGGAGTTCATTTGCCCATTTTTAATGGGTTAGCCGAAGAAGATGCGGAGTTTCACATTTCTGAATTCCAAAGATTAATGTTTAATTACCGCATCCAAGATGAGGGACATCTTATGATGTTCTTTAACATGATGTTAAAAGGAAGGGTGCGGTATGGTATCATAGCATAGAGACTGGAACCATAACCACAATCGAACAATTTTATGCAGCTTTCTGAGGAGAGTATGCTCCTGAAAGAGGTGGCCAATACTGGTTGCGTGTTTTGAATGTAACACACCAAGACCCCCATGAGAATGTGAAAGCCTATGCCAAGAAGCTTAAGGAAGTGTTTCCTAAGTTACAAACTTACATTCCTATTCTACTAGCTGCCCAATTGCAATACTTCTTGCATGGATTGGATTTCAATATTCAAGTACAATTGAGCAATGTGGCTTTGGCTGATATAGACACCGCCATCACGCGGGCAGAAGGAGTAGAGTCACGATTACAAATGGCCTACTCCTCTCGAATAAATCTTAATGCGGGTTTAGTACCTGGAGGCAATTTACCATTGATGAATGGAAGTCAAGGGATGCCTATGAATAACCCGAATGGGAGAGGAAGCATGGTTCAAAATGT
This sequence comes from Lygodium microphyllum, assembly GCF_053477565.2. Classification (NCBI taxonomy): domain Eukaryota; kingdom Viridiplantae; phylum Streptophyta; class Polypodiopsida; order Schizaeales; family Lygodiaceae; genus Lygodium; species Lygodium microphyllum. Next base: position 20,286,527 of record NC_141161.1, on the reverse strand, counting down.
ACATTTACTGCCAGCTCCTCCCAGTGTGACTATGCCTATGGCTAGTTAGTTGGCTCCACCAAATGTTGGAGGCCAAGCTTTGAACCCTAATGTTGTTCCTATGAGTCAACAACCAATGCCAAATCAAATTGTTAGGCCAATGGAACGACGAATAGACGATCAAGGCTATGAGTCAAGTGCCTCGAATATCCTTGGCGAAGTTAAGGATATGATGAAGCACTATACTGACATGATTTCTGAACAATATCGGCAAATAGCTGTTGACGTCATTTTCCTAAAGAAGCAGTAGAATCTGATAGGGAGTCGATGCCGTGAAGAGGGTGGACCCTCAAGATTCAACTGTAAGTGGTGTGGCGGACAACATTTCCCTAGAAACTGTCCAAATGTTAAATGTGATATTTGTGGTAAGTCGGCGGGCCACTTAGCTTCTACCTATTGGAGTAAGATTAGTTCCCTCCAACAAGGTAGTAAATAGCGAGGTCCAGTTAATCATAGAGCGCAAGATAATAACCTCCAGCAAAATGATGGACCAAGACAAATATTGCAAAGGGGAAAGACCACTATAGAAGAGTTGCCACAAGGCAATGGAGTCAACCTTATTGAGGCTGTACCCGTCAATGGCGCTGAAACCTCTAACCTAAGAGCCATGACAAGAGGCCAAAAGGCTAAAGAGGGTGACAAAGATAATGCAAAACTGGTCAAGGAAAACCCTAAGCAAGGGGATAAGGGGACGCAAGTCCTGAATCTTGGTGTGGAAGGTGGACCTCTAAGGCCTATTGACAAAAAAGTCGATCCTAAGAAGGATGAGAAACTGCCAAGAAAGAAGGCAAGAGCTAAAAAAGAAGCACCAAAGCCGGTCCCAAGACCAAAAGAAAGAATGATTTGGCGAGAAAAGAGAGCTTTGGCTACCTATCATGATTTTGATTTAGCAGGTTCTCTTTGCGAAGTCAAACCAGATGTAAACCACTTACAATTGATTAAATTATCTCCAGGAGTACGCAAGGAATTTAAGAAGATCTTGCATATTGGGTATATTGTAGAACCTTTGGGGATAGCATGAGTAGGGGAAGATTGGTTTGATCATGCTAAAAAGAATTGCCCTAGGGTTCCAGCATATGTGGATGGAATATTAGTAGAGTATGCCATCGTAGACATTGGGTCCTCCGTCAATATCATGAGTTCAGAGTTGATGGAGAGGTTGGGTCTAGGTATCCAAAAAGATAGCTCCACCCTTCTTAGAATGGCTGATGATATTCTAAGGCAACCAAAAGGTTGCGTTACTAAAGTCCATGTTATAGTTGCAAGTGTAGAATGCTTCTTGGACTTTAGGGTGATAAGATTTGCAGGATGTCCTAGCTATCGAGTCTTGCTAGGTAGGCCTTGGATCTTACAAATAGATTGTCAAGTCGATATACCCACGGGTCAAGTGGTTCTAGGTAGAGGTGCTAATCAAGTAATAGTCGATGCTTACCCTGAGTCTCCTCAGAGTGAGAGAGCTCCTTTATCCTTTGCTGAATTAGAAATAGTAGATGATCCATCTGGTAGTGAGATATCATCCAGTGATGAATCTAGAGAGGGGTCCACTACATAGGATATTTATTAGATAAATTTGAATGAGTCGATAGAGCCGCAAGATAGCATAAGAGATGCAGATGTGATTGAGTTGGACTTTGGTATGCCGAATGATTCGCAGCCAATTAAATTAGGTTCCATGCTCAGTTCAACAAAAAGGGAGGACTATGTGTCCTTGATTCAAGAATTCCGTGATATCTTTGCTTGGAGTTATGACGAGTTAAGAGGCATTCCTCCCAGCCTGGCTATTCATACTATTCTTATAAAAGTAGGCAGTCGTCCTATGCGTCAGAAAGTAAGGCGTATGCCTTTTGAATTGAGGGATGGGCTGTTTGAGGAGTTACAGAAGTTACGAAAAGTTGGTTTAATCTTCCCTGTACAGCACACGGAATGGTGTTCACCAGTTGTCATTAGGAAAAAGAAAAACAACCAGATCTGACTATGTGTAGATTTTAGAGAGTTGAATAAGTAGACGGTTAAGGATTACTACCCGTTGCCATTTATTGACCAGATTTTGGATCAATTAGTGGGTAAGGAAATATATTCGTTCATGGATTGCTTTACAGGATACAACCAGATGGCAATTGCAGAAGAGGACAATTTAAAAACAATTTTCATTATTGTCTTTGGTACTTTTGCGTACCATGTGATGGCCTTTGGTTTATGCAATGCATCTGGATCATGGCAACGAACAGCAGACAAGACCTTTGGTAACATCTCCCCAGATGAATTGAAAGTATTTATCGATGACCTGGGGGCAGCCATTGTAAGGGAAATGATGTTGATTATCTTAAGAAAGTGCTTTGAGTGCTGTAGACAATTTTGTATCGCTCTTAATCCATGGAAGTGTGTCTTTGGAGGCCTTATGGGCTATTGCTAGGCCATGTGGTCAGTTCAGTAGGAATCACAACTGGCCTTGAAAGTATTAAGGTTATAGTCACTATGAGTCCACCAAGCACTCCGAAAGAGGTCCATAGCTTTCTGTCATCGGTAGGGTACTATCGGAGGTTTATAAATGCCTTGGCAGAAAGGACGTTGCCATTAACGAACTTGTTATCCTTTAGGTGTCTATTTGTATGGAGCGACCCTTGTAAGGTAGCTTTTGAGGATGTGAAACAAGAGCTAGTAAAAGCACCAATTTTAAAAGCACCTAAAAGAGGCGAGGTATTTTACATATTCTCAGCAGCCACCATGCATAGTATCAACTGTTTAGTCGAAATTTGGGAGGAAAAGTGGTATCATCTGATAGCTTTTGCTAGTCGAAAATTAGGCATATCAGAAATTAACTACACCTACATGGAGAAGTTGTGCCTGGCGATGGTCTTTGGGACTAAAAAATTTAGGCACTACATCCTCTATGAAAAGGTAGTGTTCTATACGAAGGCGGAAGGGCTTAGATTGCTTATGAACAAGCTACAACCGCCTGATCGTCTGGCAAAGTGGTTAATCACTTTGCAAGAGTTCGATTATGAGATTAAGAGTAAGCCACCGAGGTTACAGGGTATTGTGAAATGCCTTGTGGATTTCGGGGAGCCGAAAGAGACTTTGGCTGAAGGAAGTGATATTGAAGAAATGTTTAAAATTGATACAACTTCTATCCCATCTTGGTATGCTGCTATCACGCATTATCTATCAACGGGAGAGACTGGAGCTGGTTTATCAAAATCAGAAAAGAGGAAAATCAAACAACAGGCTTTGAAGTTTTCCTTGATCATAGGAACACTATATTGGCAGGGTGTTGATGATATCTATCGCCGATGTGTGATGCCTGATGAGGTTCATTTCATCTTGGAAGAGTGCCATGACTCTGCATGTGGAGGGCACTTCGCTGGACGGTTGATGGCACATGAAGCTTTAAGAGTTGGATATTGGTGGCCGTCCATCTTCCAAGATTCCTTTGAGTATGTTAAGAGATGTGATACTTGTGAAATACATGACAGTAGAGAGAATAGGAAATTCCCACTTATGCCTATCATGGCTACCCTTCCATTTGAGAAGTGGGGCATTGACTTTGTGGGTCCTATCACCCCGTCGTCTACTACCCAGAAGAGGTACATTATAGTAGCAACTGATTATTTTACAAAATGGTCAGAAGCGCGGGCGACGAGGAAGGACAATGCAAAAGAGACTGCAAGTTTTCTTTTAGAGCAGATTATCTACCATTTCTGTCCACCGAAGGAACTAGTGTCGGACCGTGGAACCCACTTTTTGAATAAGGTGATTAAAAGCCTGACAAAAGCTTGGCAAATCAAGCACAATAAAATGACCCCTTATCCGTAAGCCAACGGGCAAGTTGAAAGTACTAATAAGCAGCTTGTGGGTATCTTGTCTAAAATAGTCTCGAAGAAGAAACGAGACTGGGACAGGAAGTTGTATGTGGCAGTATGGGCGTACAATACAACGTTCAAGCGAGCTACCGGCCATACTCCATTTAAATTAGTTTATGGGGAAGAGTGTGTGTTACCCCTCAAAATCAAGTTGCCAACCATACAGTTTGCAATTAACCACTCTTTGGGAGATGAGGATGCACTCTTTGAACGTTTCATGACCATAGCCCACCTAGATGAACTGAAATTGCAGAGCTTATTATACCAAGAGATAGCTAAACGTCAGATGAAGCAGTTGTACAACCTTAAAGCAAAGAAGTATACCTTTAAAAAAGGGCAATTAGTTATGTATTATGATACACGTAGGGAGATGGTTCCAGGGAAGCTAGAACCTAGATGGGATGGCCCCTACAAGATTGTCAGGATAGGAAAAAATAGGTCTACGGCTCTACTAGCTGATCTGTAGGGAGTAGAATTTAAAAATAAGGTTAATCTTAATAAGATTAAACCTTATTATTTCTAAGTATGCTAGTATGGAGAAGTGCATTGCAAGTCCCTGCTGGGGCTGATTTGAGACCTGCAAAATAGCTTAAAGCTGGTTGATGGGGCCGTTAATTCCTTATTTGGAGCACCCATATCTAGAGCAGAGATACCATCAGGGGAAACTCATCTGGTGGAGCAAAGGATACAAAGTGATTGAGCAAGAAGAAAGGAACCTTTGTGTGGGAAATTAAAGTCTTCTACCATCACTGCTTACGAGTGTTGACAAGTATCCCTGTTGAGTTTAATGAACAAGGTGAGATGGACCCGTCAGTTCACCCTCTAAACATGTTAAATTTTGACTATCATAATTACGAATAGAAGAGTTCGTGATGGTAGGTTGGGTAAACCCCTTGTGGACGTACACATTATATTTTGACGGAGCGTCCAGGGGCCCTAATAAAAAAGGGAGTGTTGGAGGAGTAATCCGAGATCCCTGACGTAGAGTTACGATGAAGTTAGCTGCTTATCTCGGGGTAGGATTCACTAACAATATGGTGGAGTATAAAGCCTTGATTATGGGACTGCATATTGCCAAGCAAGGTGGTATTCGGCGGTTGTTAGTAAAAGGGGATTCCTAGTTGATCTTGAATCAGCTAGATGGGACATACACAGTGCGGAATCCCATCCTTTGTATGTATCATCGAACTGCAATGACCCTACTTGAGGAGTTTGAGAGAGTGTCGCCTCAGCTGATTCCACGGTACTAGAATCAATTTGTGGATTCACTGGCAAATCTTGCTTATGAGGAAGACCTTTTCTTCAACTATGGTCCTAGTTTGAATATTGCTATCAATAATGAGACAGGACCTGGTTGCTTGTGGGGAATGTTATCAGAGCATGCAATATATGGCAGGCGATGGTTGATATGGGTGATGCAAAGAGTAGCCGAGACCAATCTACCGTTGTTATCCTGGACCCATAGGCTAATTAGGCAACATGCTATGCATACACCTCTTGCTATATATGCAGGAGGGATGGGTCATAACCTTATGCATTTAGCTTAGGGCTGTGAGCCCTATTTTTTCTCCTTGAAAAGGAGCATATTATTGTATATCTATACTATTTTGGGGAGGGATGTGTAGGTGCTATTTTGTTTTATTTTGTTAGGCCAAGAGGGCCAATTTTGCGAGGATTTAATTGTTATGTTTCATTAGGCCAAGAGGGCCGATCTGGTTTTGTAGTGAAATTCTTTATTTCATTAGGCTAAGAGGGCCAGTTGTCTGTTTAGTACAGGTCCGGTTAATGGGTTTCTTGTTTAAGTTCTGTGCTAGACAAGTTCGAAGAAGAGCTTGGAAGGAGCCTATGTTACGCGGGAGCTTCTCATGGCCCTATCTAGGTGATATCTCTCCTTTACGAGTACCGTGTTTTTATGCTATATCTGTATGTGTACTTGTAGGGGATTTTCTTTTTTTGTTGGGGACCAGCGTCCAAGGCATGAAGTCCCAGGTTTAGGTTAGGTCTGTTTGAGGGAGGTTTGAGTAGTTGTTGCCTCCTGTAAAGACATTGCAAGGCATCGAAAGACCTATTTTAGAAGGCAGTTCTAGTAACCTTGTTCTACTAGCCTGCTAGGCAGCTGTTCCAGGAGTTCTTGTTAGTTGTGAGGCAGTTAGAGAAGCCTGCCGAAGGAAAACTAATGATGATTGAGAGGAAAAAAACCCTGAATATCCCAAAGACAATAAATATATACAAAGGTGTGTAAAAAGGGATTCTAACCCCTATAAAAATAGAAAAGAAAAGAAAAGAAAATTTATAAGCAGTTGATCATCGCCTTGCGAAGGCCTGGTAGGTTCCTGGGAACGAGTCAGACCCAGGGCTGATGCATTGTCTTCCTAGGGGTGGCGTCTTGCTGGAAAAGAAGAAAGTCAGGAAGGTTGGAGTGAAAATAAAAGTGAGCGTTAGAAAAGGATTAAGTGTCACCTTGCGAGGTCTTGGTAGGTTCTTGGGTACCGAGACAGGACATGAGGCCGATGCCCTGTTCTCCTTGGGTCACTATGCTCAGCTCCCTCCTTTTACATACCCGAGTATGGAAAAATAAAACCTCAACGAAGAAATGTGCTAAAAGAAAATACTTCTTGATCAGGCTATAGGAGTCCTTGCCTAGTAGGAGCTCCTGGTTGTGTTGTCCTTAGTTAGGTAGGTAGTTCAGACCACCACTTAGGGTGACCTCCTTGATAGTTCTTTTTAGTTTGGCCGTGTTGGGGAAGTCGGTTAGTGACTAGCTTTGGACCTTCTATCAAATTATGCTAGGTCTACTCCTTGTGGATTTCATGTCTTGGTTTTGTCAGGGGGTAGGGTGAGCATTGTGCTGTGTTTTCATGTACTTATTTTGTATCAGCTTGATGCTTCCTTTGGTTGTTTTGTGCAGATCTGTTGTGGGATTCGACGGGCTGAGTGGCCCTATCCCGTGGTCGCCAATGAGAGCGGAGTTTTGAGCCCGGGATGTGCCTAAAATTTGCCAAAAAATCCAGAATTTAGGGGAAAAATATTTAGCATCGAAGGCGGCGGTTGCAGCTAGGACGATTTTAAGCACCAAGTAAAAGATAACTTTTAAAAGGTGCCCGAGAGACACTTGTGGATTTTTGATAAATTTTCCAACTGCAGTGGGGATGTCAAGATGGACGCCTAGGATTTTTCAGAGCTCGAATCGGAGTCCGGACGAGGAAGGGGCCAAAAATGGGCAAGATTTGAAGAGGTGGACAACTTTGAGGACCAAAGGGGGGGGTGCCCTTTGGGGATTTTAACCCCCCTTCATTTTTTAATGAAAAAACGTGACCAAATCGTGGAGAAGGAAGCGTGAACAGGGTGTCGATTTTTGTGCCATCATCCTCATGGATCATGATGGCAGGATGAAAGCAACCTATCTAACTGATGATGCCTGGCAACTTCTCCCTCTTGGCTGATCATATCACCGGTCTTTGCACAAGAAATGGCTATCCGGATGAAGAGAACAGATTCTAGTCTTTCTCTCTCCTCCCTCTCTCTCTCTCTTCCCTATGGGTTGTTCATGTGTACCATCTTGAAGGAGGAACCGAGGAGGGAGAATGAAGGAAATGGTGATGGAGATTCTAAAGATTGAAGTATAGCATTGGATTAAGAGCAATGGAGACTCCATTTGCTGGTTATGCAGTCATTCAAGGCATCTTGGAAAACGTAAAACCATGGTATGACCATTTTTATGAAGGAAAATGAAGGATTTTTTATAGTTTATGATGATAATTATGTTATTATTGGGTGAAAATTTGTTTTTGTGCTAGTTACAATATGAGTAATTGCTGTTTATTAGAAAAATCTTGATTTTGCAATGATTTACATGCTTTATTTAATTCCCGTAAACCCGAAATGCGGTTTTTAAGTGGTAAAATCGTGGTTTTTCCGTTTCGGGTGGGTAAAAGATGTTCCCATGGGGGGAATATGGAAGATAAATTCAATGTTAGTATGCTGAAGTGATTGGAACAAGAAAAACCAGAAAATAGCATATTTTATTGTCAAATAAATCAAGAAAATGGGAAAAATTAGAAATACATCTTGGAAAAATAAGGAAAAATATAATGATTGTTTGTGGATGTGTGGTAGTGGCGAAGCATGAGGTTTGGCCTCAGCTTGCCCTATCTCTTTGTCAAAGTTTGTGATTTATCACTTTTTATACATCAAAACATGACAAAATGAACCTCTACACCTATGCAACGAAAGCAATACCTAAACGTAGGGGGTTGGGATGTTTGAATGGTGTGATTTGCATGCTGGTTGTTGCTGATTTTCTGATGCATTTCATGACATAGAGTTCGTGTGTTTTAATGAAGAGGATAGTAGCACGAGTGTTGTCTCGGTGCTATCCTTTCATTGCTGCAACGGGTTAGTAAATAAGCATTTGAAAGCCTGGTTGTGCACAAGCACGTTGCTGATTTGAAAATGATATTTGAGCACTTTAGGATCATTCACTTTTGCATGTGCATGTAAACCATGGTATCGGAATAAAAAGACTGGATGCATAGTACCTGTTTTCAATGACAATGACCCACGCTTGAGTGTGGAAAGGCATCCTAAGCCGTAGGATAGACGTTCGTTTCTTAGGGAATTATTTAGTAAGGACACACGGTATCTCTTGGAAACTTGTGAAATGAAAGAGTTGAGTTTGTTCGTCTGTTTTATATGTTGAGCAGCGCATCAAGGGGCTAATCCCTGCGATGTAGGAGAGCTGCAATGGGGCCGCGGTGATTCTACCGAGAGGTTGCCTCCCATGTATGTGATTATCATGGCATTGCCAATGTGTAAGGGTTCTCCCTCTGAGGATTTTATAGAAAGGGAAACATTGGACTACAAAACTAAAAAACTATAAACACATAGATTAGGCATTAGGGCAGTTCCTCTTTTAGCAGTAGATTGACGCTCCTGGTCTGCGAGGTCGTGAGGGTGTGTTTGTCTGTTATGAGCATGAGGTCTGGCTAGTGCCATAGCCATTGCTGGCCCACTTTAGGTCCCATCAATGCTTTCAACACATCATCTCCAGTTGGAGCATTAATGGACTCAAAGTTGCAGCTAACATCCTGCTCAATATTCTTCACTGTCCTCCTCTGAGTGTCAGGGTGCATCAAAATAGTTATGCTCTAATACCAAATAAAAAGAGAGGGGGAGAGATCTGCAATAGAGAGTGGATGGCATGGGTTATGGAGGCTCAAGTGTTCTTCATGTTCATCTACTTCTTCTTCATTCTTTCTTCTCTATTTCTCTAAAAAGTCCACTACTATAAGTGGTATCCTCAAAAGATAGATACCCCAAACTTAAGGACACTTTACATACGATTGTACTTTAGATACATACAACCATAGGATATGACTTAGGATATGTCATATTTATCAACATTCCACCTCCTTTGAACTAATTTAAATGAATATTAGTGATGGATGTTACATGGTCTATGTCTGAAACTTGAATCTCAGTTGATGATATGCAATGCCCAGCTCAATCTTACTCAGTTTGGTGACTCTACTTGCTTTAATGTAGTCCACTCCAATTGAGGATTGTTTTGGTCTAATTTGCAGCTTGAGTGATTGCCTCTAAAATATCTATTAATCAACATGTAATAGCTCATTTGCAATCTATTTCAATGAAGGATGAGATGCTCCATTGGAAGAATTATTGCTCATGCTCATCTACTCCTCATTGCATACATTTGATCCATCATATAAACTAGCCGATGTACTTCTTTACCAAGCACATTACATGGATCTTCTAGCTTGTATTCATGTTGTCTACAGGCATAGTTCTACTCTTTCATGATTTTTTTTAAATGCTAGTCTAGATAGCTATTGAGTGGATGAGAGAGTGAGCTTCAATCAAGCTCAATGATGCCTAAGACAATGACTAGTTGATCAAGTCAAACATGGCTACATTCTACCCCAAACATGCACAATCTATCTTGCTCATGCTTATTCAATTTTCATAGTTACTAGTCAACGTGCTCACTCATATGGCCTTCAAATCAAGATATTAACCTAGTTGCTTCAGAAGCCTTGTTAAAGTCCAATGCTAACTCTTGTTGTAGAGGGCGCTAATTAGTCAAGGAAACCAAGTGGAATGCTTCAGCTTTCATGCCAACTTGTTGGTTCTATATCATGGTCTTGAAGAGCTTTCTTCAAGATCCAAGGTAGCCCAATGAACTCTCTCTATAAGCCTCCACAAGCTCTTCCAAAGACAAGCTTCAAAAAACTCACATTCAAGTTCAAGCTATGGCTTCCTCTTGCACTACAGATCCACTTTAGTCTCTTCCCTTCAAGGTCTAGCTCTTGCAACTCCAATGCCAAGCTTTCAAGATTCTTAAGCTTCATAGCCTCGTGGGTTCATGGATTTGATTCCATGTTCAAGTTGAGAGAGAGACAGACAAAGGGAAAAAATCTTAAAGAACAATACACTCTCTTCTTCTCTTCATTATTCCATCACACACTGAAAATCAAAGTGCAACTAAACTAGATCTAAAGTGACTATGCATACTAACTAGAGTTAGCCTATAATCCAACTTATTTATGAAGTACATACAATAGTCACAACTAAGGACATGGCTATCATGTTGAGGTTTGGATAAGGTACAATGGACTGAGCTTGCATAGCTGTCAACATGAATCTATCCAATAGAGAGTACAACTCATGTTCTGTCACCATTGTGTCTAAGAGTTGGTATGTGAAAGGTATAGGGAAATGATATTTCTTGTCTTGGAATTGAGCTTTTGGAAGTCTACACAAATTTGCAACTTTCCATTCTTCTTAGGTACAACCAAGATCGAAAAAACCCATTCACTATTGGCTATGTGCAAAGAGAGGGGAAGAGACCAGACAGGAGTTATTGAGTCAAAGGGTAGTGAATCCTCATCTTCTTCATTATTCCATTCATTCAGTGTAACCCACACTACAACTATAACACATATAATTGAAGAGATAGGTCACTAATAACTTACCACATAAACTAACCATAGTTAGGTTGCACTGACTCATTTATTATAGTAGACATAATTGATGATAGTTAGTGTATGATCATCCTACAGTATCTTATGTTGATGCTCGAGCTTGATTCTCAATACTTCCCCTCAAGCTCAAGTCAATTGCTATACTCCAAATAGCTCTCTAAAGTAAACAAACTTATCTCTACCAAGTGATTTGGTAAAGATATCTGCTACCTAGTTTATAATCTTCACATGAGTTAGATTTATCTTTCCTACAAGTACCATCTCCCTAATAAAATGATAATGTACTTCTAAGTGCTTTGATCTAGCATGGTAAACTAGATTACTAGCTAGAAGCACACTAGTAATTAAGGTCAAAACATGTAATAGTAAGATAGATCTAACTATCTACTATTTGAAACATTATTTATCTCACTACCAACATCAACTCTGAGCTTTAGATTCTAGTCTAACAAGGTTTCCATGGGCTTATAGTCCATCATTCCATATTTGAGTAGTATATCCTATGCATAGTATTTCTGTATAATAGCCAAATTTCTTAATGTAATGTAGGAAAAATTTCCATGCATTTAGGATACCATTACAACCAAAATATATCCTATAATTAGAGGATTAGGGTTAGCTAGGTTTGGCTAGGGTTAGCTATAAAAGGTGTGGCCAACCAAATGTAGCATGATCTTTGGATCATTTGGAGAATTCATATTTTGGTAACTTTCTTATACTTTTTTACTAGTTTAGCTATGGCTGCCAGCCATGATTAATGCACATTAGTTCCTTCCCTTTCAATTTGTCTTGATGGTTTCTTGTTGATCATCCATGGTTGGTCATGGATTTAGGCCAGTTTAGGAAAAGCTAGGTTAGCTTCATTAGATTGGTATCAAAGTATCAGTTTAGATCCTATCAGAAGTCATTTTCATGCATTAGATTTAGTTGCAGTGACTATGGAGTGAAAACCACAGTTAAAAATTAGTCTCACAGGAGTTAGTTCTTCCATAACCGTGGTCAAGACATGGAGATCTGTCACAAACTCTGACTAAGATGGAGGTTCTTGGCATGAACCTGTGGATAATGGAGGGCTCCAGCTATTTTGGCAGGTCATGCCCACAATTTTAACCAAAAATTTGGGATAAGGTGGACAAAATAAAGGCTACAATCTTTAATGGAGACCAAACTTGATTACTTTTGCAAAAGAGGGTTTCTTTCTCTCTCTTCAAGCTTTGTTTCATGGATTCCATGGAAAGACCTACTCTTACCTTGATTCTATGGCTTCTATCTTGCAAAGACACTCCATAACAAGGTTCTTTATCAACTAAGCTTGCCAACAAGCACCATTTATGGTGGTTTTGCTTCAATCACTTCATGTAGGACAGAAATGTAGATCAACGCGGCTATGGTGGTCAAGCTTAGAAGAATACATGTGCTTCCTCCATTTTGACACTTGAAAGAAACACTCGATTGGCCATCCTTTCTAAAAGTCCTTCCTAGAAGCTGTGATTATGATGGTATGAAACATCAAGACTCCTTACTTCATAGGAAATTCCTGATTTTCATAGTCCCCATGATCTGGAATACGTAGCCTTTGAATTCCTCACCAAGAGCATCACCATTCACCTCTTGGGCAAGTCTCTTGCCATGAAAGGCTCTCAGCTTTTGCTCAACTTCTTTTGAATTGCTTCATTCATAGCCAATTGGATTTTGAATTGAATGGACAGTTGGATCAGTAAGGTTCTCATATGCAAGCATCTCTTCTGATTGAGAAAGAAGTCATAAGAGAAATTTTCAGCTTAGCCATCTATGGACAGCATAGATCCTCATTACATTAAGAATTTTGGCTATAATCAATAAATCTTGGGTCCATTTATACTTGTGGAAGGCTTAGAAATACTCCTTAAATTTTGGGATTCTTCTTCAAATCTTGGGTGCATCCATACTTGTGGAAGGCTCAACAACACTCCTCTTGAAGATTCAACAAAGTCTTGTGCCATTTGATTCCTCTTTATCAAGCTACCTTGTATGGAAGACCAATGGAGCTTTCTCAATGGCATGATGCTATAAGTAAACATCTCTTCATGGAACCATCAATGAGAAGATTATTTTACTATTTTCAAGCTGAAAATTGAAGTTCTTCAAGGAACATTAGTCTACAAGAAATCTCCTATAGTCATCTACTTCTTCTTCACCCATCAATGCTTTCTTGGTTAATTGGGAATGCAATCTTACAATGTCATAGTCATGGAATGGTTTAATTCTCTTGGCAAGGAACTTAACGCTTGAAGGGCATTGGTTATTGCATTGTTATTTGTCATTCTAGCAGGTATTTGGTTGTTTGATCAATGGTATTTGAGAAATGCACACTTATGGACAAATGATTCAATGTAATGGATACAATATGGCAATGATGTATGGAATTGTGGCAAGAAGGATGGGGATATTGGATTTAATAGCGATTTATACTCTCCAATGGGCATATGTAATGCAAGGGTGAAAATGCAATGAATGTATAATGCAATCTATTTCATCCCTACACTTAGAAGGGTTCGTACTTTGAAGTATGCAGTGGTATTGACAGGACATACATGTTCATTGGCATTCGTATGGTCACCTACAAGCAATATTTGCTTCAATTTTGGATTTGCAGAGGTTATTTTCACTTACCATAGTAACCTAAAACTCTTCCCTATTCTCTTGAGTGCTTTGGTATTGGGTATTGTCTCAAATTTGGATGAGAAGTATCAAAAACACTCAAACAGGGCAAATAGGGTGCTATCTACTGTAGACAAACCTAAAGAATCATTTTTAGAATGGGGTGTAGGTACAAAATAATGCAAACCAAGAGTCTTAATTGAAGTAGAAATTGTGGGCATTGAGTGAAGCCATTAAACACCTCGTTCTAATCATTATTTCTCAAGTTATGGCCAAAACAATGCAACTAGGTACTTAGGATAGGGTGCTGTCTACTGTGGACAGACATAGTAAATTATTTTCAGAATGGGGTATTGGAATAATTTAAAGTGAACCAGGACTTTTAATTGGTACTAGACATCGGGGGCTTCAAGCAGAGCCGTCAAACACCTCATTTGGATCAGTATTTCTCAAGATATGGCCCAAACTATGCAACTAGGTACCCAGGACAGCTTGTCTGCATGGGAGAGTTTAGTAAAGGATGTCAGGGAAATGAAGTTAGAGGTTGAAAACCTTGTGTATCTTGTTGTTAAAGGTGTTGTACTAACATCTATGAGTCAGCATGCTCATGCTTTTGGATTTAATGCTTATGGTCATGCTTCCTATGATGCTCCAGCTCATTGTCATGACAATTTTGGATCTCTTACTCCTTCCCTCACTAGTGGACATTATTTTAGCAATTCTGGGGGATACTATTGTGGAAAACTAGAGTTGCAACAAGAAAAGTGTGCACAAGAGGGAGATGAGAGCTCAAAGTACAAGAACAAAATCTTGCTTACTAAGTTGCTCAAAGTACAACTTCGATACACTCTATCTCACACTTGTTGATAGTGACCCATAGGCTGTTTATATAGCCTCTACCAAGCTAGGGTTAGGGTTTCCCCTGCCCCTTCAGGCCATTTACATCCATCTGCCCTCATATAGTCTTGCTTAGGGTGAATTCTCATGCCTATATTGTAACACCTCCCCTCAATGCCAGGGTGGCATTTCATCACAAGACATGTTAAAGTCCCCCCCCCCCCCCCCTGCCCCAATCAAATGGGATGCCTTTATAAATCAGGCTACAAGGATATTCATAGGTAGAGGATGTTACAAGACTCAAAAGAGTCGGTCATCTGTGGATTGGGAGGCAAAGTTGGCCTCCAATTCCTTAGATATTGGTGGAACACTAGGACACTTACTGGTGATATGCCCAATCTTTTTGCATTTGTTGCACTTCATTTTTTCACGGTATTTCTTCCAGCAATTTGTAATATTTTCACGCAATAAAAGTTAGTTGGTTAGTTCAAAAGTTAGTTAGTCAATTAATAAGTTAGTAAGAAAACAAACTAAAGACTAACTAAGGCAAAAACTAACTAGCATTAATAGCTAATAATTTTTATTTAAGTAAAAATATATTTTAAAAAATCAAGAGCATAAATCTGACATTTTTCTCGGACTAATAAGGACCCTAGCTACCCTTCACGAAAAGTACAATGTGAGCGGGACGTATGAGCCATATTAATCACTAGTATTAATGTGTATAGTTTGGATGATCCAAAAATATTAGATTTTTGGGCCAAAAAAAAAGTATATTTTAGATATTATCCTAAAAAGATATAACTAAAAGTTATTTAAAAGAAAAGACAAGTGATGTTTTAGCTAGTTTTGGAGATTTTATAAAAAGAAAAATAAAGAGAAGTGACTGGCAAAATTGCGTGCACCGCGGTCGCAGTCTACAGGCAGTAGATAGCACTTCGAATAGGGAGAGGAAGAAGGAGTGATCCAAAAGCTTTCTAGTTAAGTGACTTGGAGTTTTACCCCCCTTTTGGAGCCAATACAACCATCAGATTTATGATCTGAGCATAAGATCACCGAGTCTTCTAAGAGCCCCTTCACTTTTTTTCTCAGCCTTATCCCCTCCTCTCTAATTCTTTATAAATATGAGGCATGGGAGGCACAAGGGAGCATAAGGAGACCCCGAAAGGTTGCAAGAGAGAGGGAGAGAGAGAGTATAACCATACAAGATATTGTGAGAGAGAGCTTGAGAGAGAGAGAGAGAGAGAGAGAGAGAGAGAGAGAAGAGTTACCTCAAGAGGCTGCATAATTTCCCTCTATCTCAATCCTCGATTT
This sequence comes from Lygodium microphyllum, assembly GCF_053477565.2. Taxonomy (NCBI): domain Eukaryota; kingdom Viridiplantae; phylum Streptophyta; class Polypodiopsida; order Schizaeales; family Lygodiaceae; genus Lygodium; species Lygodium microphyllum. The sequence goes on along the minus strand of NC_141161.1, from coordinate 20,270,836 downwards.
AACCATCTTCTCTTACGCTCTCCCATCTCGAATCTATTCCACCTTCTTAATCTCTTGAGTCTACTTGCGGACTATGGCCTCCAAGTGAAGAATGTCATGTGCGAATGACAATCCTACAACCAACAACAAAGCTTCGGGCGAAGGTATCACTATCGATCCAATTGTGGTACCAGTCTAAGTAATGTATTTTCAAATTGATAGATGCTTGTTTTAATGCTCGCAAGAGATACATTAGGCTCCGTACCTTATGGTGCTAGAATAGGTCATTGAAAAGGATAAATCACATCTCAAATATTCAAAGATGAAGTTTGTGAAGTGCTTGTATCAAAGGGAGTTAAATTGCACCTAGTTGCTATGTGATGAATCCATGCATAGCATAAGCAACATATGGGACACAAAAGTATTGAGCATCGATGAGTCTTTGATTAATCTTTACCGAGGATAATATTTTTTAAGGTTTACAAATGCACATAGACGGTACATACATGGGAGAGATTATGTAAACTTTACATCGATGACATGCGACTCCTTGCCTTAGGAGAAATGAAGATAAAGCCAAGATAAAATGTTGCATAGCAAGGAAATGCTAAAAGATCATTATCACTTAGAGAAGAGGCATAAATACTCTTGCTAGATTGATTAATTTGCCTTGGAATGATAGGACTTATGTCATGTATAGTATTGGAACCTTTAGCATATGCCTTAGGCTAACGAAGGGAATATTAAGTAAAATCTACTCTTTGGCCCCAAGGGGGAGAGCGAATATGCGATGGAATTATTGTCGCATCTATTTTTGTATTGTTTGGGAAAAATACAATTAGTTTTGTTGGTTGATTGAACAACACCCTAAATGTTTTTCTTTCAATCAAGGAATTGTTGCATTGTGATTTGGATAAATATCCCAAGGCTTGCATTGATGGCAAATGCATGGCAGGGGTTTGTAATGACAAGTTGCCATGGGAATAAATGAATGTTTTTCTAGAAGATGAAATTAGGACTGATTGCTTTGATTGTACTTGAATTTTAATTGGATTAATTAAGAAATGATATTTTGCACTCGTGGATCATCTCCAAGATCACACCGTGGATTATCTCGAGAGGGCACTGCTCGATTCATAGGCCGATGGTCGAGTGGTGAAAAGGCCAACATGGAAATGACATCTCACTCCTAGATCGCTTGTGGGTTAGGTGGAGCTCTGGACACCCCTTGCCTGTCCAGAATGGAGTTGGAGATCCCCGTGAGCCCAACGTCTGGGATGTTGGAATATCCTATTCTAGATAAAGGATGGAAATTTTGATGCCATGTGATTTGGACTAGGTACTTCTATTAGACAGAAGGGATACATAATTCTCATGTATGGACATGAGACAAAGATTAACTTTTAAAGATAAGTTACGGACCTTGTTTGATAAAAGGACTGCTTGTTTTGTTTTTGTGTATGTGTTGTAAATTACGTGAACGAACTCTATGCCCTAAAAGGCTTAATTAATGAACCTATTTTAAATGTCGCATATAAATGTGGTAAGACCTAATTAGAAAACTAAAGCTATCAAGGGAAGCGGGTGGACGGAATCCCCCGATGGGTCCGTCTTATGGCTGGGTGGTCCCAGAGAACTAGGAGGCTTCTCACAAGGATTTATCGTTAGATGACTTTAGGTATTGTTAAGTTAGAACCCGATTCATTCTGTTTTAGGGGACCAGAATGGGATTATGCCCTACACGCAGAGAGGTTGAGTGGTGCATCCCTCTCATTTTCCATTCTCTTTGAACCAAGTGCGACATGGGTCTGCTTCGGCTTGGGTATATTTGCCTAAAGTAGGATACCCAGGATTTGATGCTAGAATGCTGTTAGGAGACCTTGGTTACTAGGAGCCCAAATTTTAGGTCGATCCTAGTGGATTTGGCCATGAACGTTCTGTTGTGAGGCGGATTTGGAAAATCCTAGGTGACAAAACTTGAAACATTCCTCGGGAGTGCCGGGCAATGATGCTTAGATGGGTTTCTTGATAGACCGCTAAAAGCATGCCTAGACAGCCGATGGGCGGGCATGTTACACAATTGCTTACAATATGCCTTTTTTTGTGACAGAAGGAGCACTTAGTAGAAGTGGTATGGATTAACACTTGCTCACAGGAAGTGACTGTTGATGTTCCTCTAGTATGGTTTCTCTTCTCTTCATCCAGGCAAGACTGGATGGCACTTGCTAAAGTTGGGTTGTTCGAGATATTAGTTAGGGTAGTCACAAGGGTTGGAAAAACCTTCTTTACATACTTTAATAGGATGGCAATGGCATCTTCATCATGGATGGGTGCTTGAAAGGAGGCAAGTTATGCCATAAGCCCCCTCATATGTGAAATAAACTTGCTTAGATCTTCTCCCTATGTGCATTCCAAGCTGAAAAAATCAATCTTGAGAAAGATCTTAGAGTTCTTCCCGATAGCACCGTAGAGCCTTTCAAGCTCATCCCACTTTTCCTTGGCAGTGGATAGTTGGTCAATATGATGAATTAAAGATTCATCTAAATGAATCATGACGATGGACTGAGCCCATTCATCATCTTCTACATCAGGGTTATGGAATGGGTCAATTACTTTGGTCCCTTTTATGAAGGGCCAATAGCCTCTTTCCATCAATTTGTATTTTATCAAGACTTGCCAAGGATGGAAATATTTTCCATTAAATTTGCGAGTTTGAGGCCTTACCTCTGCATAGGCCATGGCCATTATAGGAAGATCTTAACAATTGCCTCAAGAAATGACAGTGTCTAGTTCTTTAGAGGTGGCCAACTACAACCAAATAATAGAATTGATAGCCAAGTTTTAAAGTTGTAGAGTTGAAAATGGTTGGAAATTATACATATGCAATATCTCAAGATAGGATTTAGGAGGTCCTATTCTTTGAGCTACCCTTGATTTAGGTTTTACTAATTTTTCTAGGTTTCAACAAGGTGAGCTTTGACTAGACTTCAAGCTCTTCCCAATAATGTGGCCTATTAGTGGAGTTCTTAGTGGAGCATGGCTTATCGATCAATTCTATGCTCTTGGATGAATCAAAGGAGAATACAATAACACTCATATCTCTGATGTACCAGTAGACTAGTATTTGGATATGGTCTATGTGTTTATAGTTGTACACATAGCCTTACAACCAAACATGAAGGGATAAATGTTATAAGGCACTTTGATGAATTTGATTTTTTGATTAAAAAACCAAATTGAGTCAACATCTAGCTAGTAACATGATTGTACAATGCAACATTAGTGCTTGCAAGAACTCATCTCAAGGTTTATGCCACTTGAGATGTAAGATGTTGAGTTAAAGAGATTCATCAAGTGTAAGAACTTTGAAATGGAGCTTTCAAACCTTCAACTAACTTTGGAGAATATTAATCAGTGATTAAAATCACTATTAGTGCTGAAACATTGAAAATTTTTGAAGAATGAAAAAGCTTGAGTTTCTTGGCTATGGCTACTAGGAACAGATAGTCAGGGTTTGGTTGATTCTAACCACCACAGGAAGAATTTCAGCAAACCCTCTTAGTGGGAGATAGCTCATTGGGGCGGCTTTGAAAACCCTATGTTGGCTAGGAAGATGGCATCGCCTGCAAACCACGCCATGCCCTAGAACACTGCGCTACCCAAAACTGCGCATGATCTCTAATTTCTTCAATGTTTCCCTCCGTGATGCATAATCTTGCCCTTTGATGTGCCGCATCAGGTCATCTTGTATTGGGGAATAAGTCCTCAGTTGAGGTCAGGAGCTAGAATGCTCTCCTTTGGCTTCCCTAGGTCCTCCAAGGTCAAGGGGTCAAGGTTGGCTATGCAGATAAGAGGAAAAAGATGAAGATGATGGAAAATCATGTGCACTTAGTGAAGTTGAGGGTATAGGAAGTTGAAAGGATCAGAGGAGCCGCTGATACCATGTGGAAAACTAGAGTTGTAGCAAGAAAAGTGTGCACAAGAGGGAGATGAGAGCTCAAAGTACAAGAACAAAATCTTGCTTACTAAGTTGCTTAAAGTACAACTTGGGTACACTCTATCTCACACTTGATAGTGACCCATAGGATGTTTATATAGCCTCTGCCAAGCTAGGGTTAGGGTTTTCCTTGCCCCTTAAGGCCATTTACATCCATCTACCCTCATATACCCTTGCTTAGGGTGAATTCATGCCTATATTTTAACAAATATGGTCATGATAATGTGTGCCAAAATGAGCCCTCCTCAAATGGTTCTTGACAGCATCAAGATGGTCTTATTCATGATAATCACTATCATGAGAGTTTTGTTTGTAGCATCCCTTATCACAGTAATGTCTATGAGCAGAGGCATGATGTTTTAGAGCGGCAGAAAAGTCATTATGGTGGATATTATCCATATGGTGATTATGCTTTATGCATTGAAGAAAGGTAGTATTCACATGATGTTGGTAAGTAACATAATGATTATGATCAAGGGGGATATATATGCAGTCCAACATAGTTGGAAAACATGCACTCTTATCACAGATTTTCTCGTGTACCATCTTCTTTTGAGAATGATCATGGTGGCCATATCTATGATGGTTGTGTTAAACAATCACATATGTATTCTTCTTCTTGCCATGAAGTTAGAAAATACTCTCATGGTTTTGAATAAGAGCAAGGTTCTTTTGGTCATCCATATTTACCTAATGACTATGTTTCTTCTTCAAGACCATACTCAAATGGTTCTGGATATCATACTTATGATAATGCTTATGAAAATGCATTATACATATGTATGCAGTGGTTATGACTACTCCAATGGAGAGCATCCTAATGGGAATCATGCTACTCTCTCTCAACCATATGCAGTAGAGAATGGACAGCACCATACATCATTTAATGTGGGGATGTGTTCCATACTAATTGATGTCAATCATGCATATGGAGAAGAGTTGAAAGCTGAAGGAGTGGGCAACATTGCAAAAAATGAAGAATATGAAGTGCATGACATCTTACAAAATGAAGAGGATAATGAAGAAGAAGATGAAGAAGAGGATAATGTGGTAAATGAGGAACAAGATTATGATCAAGAAGGGGATCAAGGAGAAGAAGATGACATTGAAGACACTCAAGATCCTTTTGTCTTTCAAGAAGGATATGACAGTGACAGTCTTGTAGATCTTGTGGTCCCTCATGTGCATCATGATTCTTATCAGCCTATTGATGATGATGATCTCTACTATCATGGTACACACATGTTTGATGAGAATGATGGTGATATTGATGACTTTGAGATATATGGGGCTGATTATGTAGATCATGGGCAGGACTCTTCTTATCCTTTTGACCCAGGTGGTGGTCAATATTTTGTTGAAAATTTTGATGCTAATTTTCCTACCCTAGATGGCTATTATCATGGGATACCCTTTGATTCTGAGTGAGGATTGGGTTCATTGGGCTATAGATGACTATTACTTTGGAATTCCGTATGATCCAAGTTGATTTTGGGAGAAGTTCATGTGGTTGGAGATAGGAGACAATTTGTTGTATTAATTTTCTGTGAGAAAATTAATCAGTATAACCTCATCAAATAGGAAAATTTTGTTATGGGCTAATAGCTTATGTTATGAACTTTGTTTCTAGTGTTCATACTACTTGTTTGGATACTCCTGCTGAAAGTTATGATCATTTTTCTACAGCTACCCTATTCAGCCCAAGTTCACTGCTTCATGGCGGATCTCCTATCCTATGAAGACAATTCATTGAAGATCTACTTTTGGAGTTTGTTGTAATATTTCCACACAATAAAAGCTACTTGGTTAGTTCAAAAGTTAGTTAGTCAGTTAATAAGTTAGTAAGATTACTAACTAAAGACTAACTAAGGTAAAAACTAACTAATGTTAAAAGATAATAACTTTTATTTAATTAAAAATATATTTCTAAAAAACCAAGAGTTGTAAATCTGATAATTTTCTTGGATTGACAAGGACCGTAGCCACCCTTCATGGAAGTTACAACGTGAACGAGACTTGTGAGCTATATTAATCACTAGTATTAATGTGTACAATTTGGATGGTAAAAAAAATATTAGATTTTGGGAAAAACTAGCATTTTCTAGATATTTTAGATATTATCCTAAAAAGATAGAACTGGATGTCATTTAAAAGAAAAGACAAGTAATGTTTTAGTTCGTTTTGGAGATTTTATAAAAGGAAAAAAAGATAAAGAGAGAGATTGAAGAAATCATTTGCGCTGTGATTGCAATCTACAGGTAGTAGACAGCACTTTGAATAGAGAAAAGAAGAAGGAGTGAACTGAAAGCTTTCTAATAAAGTGTCTTAGGGTTTTATCCCCCTTTTGGAGCCAATGAAACCATCACATTTATGATCTGAGCATCAAATCACTGATTCTTTCAAGAGCCCCTCCACTCTTGTTCTCAGCCTCTTCCCCTCCTCTCCAATTCATTATAAATTTAAGGCATGGGGAGGTACAAGGGAGCATAAGGAGACCCTGAGAGGCTGTGAGAGAAAGTTAGAGAGAAGGATACCCATCCAAGAGATTGAGAGAGAGAGAGAGAGAGAGAGAGAGAGAATAGCTATCTCGAGAGGCTGCAAGGGAGAGAGAGTTAGCTCAATTCCATCTATCTCGATCCTTGACTTAACCATCTTCTCTTACACTCTCCCATCTCAAATCTATTCCGCCTCCTTAATCTCTAGAGTCTACTTGTGGATGATAGCCTCCAAGTGAAGAATGCCGCGTGCAGATGGCAATCCTACAACCAGCAATGAAGCTTCGGGCAAAGCCATCATTGTCAATCCAACTACGATTCCGGTCATAAGTAACATATTTCAAAATTGATAGATGTTTTCTTTGATTCTCGTATGAGATACATTAGGCTCCATACTATGATGTACGAGAATAGGTCATGGGAAGGGATAGGCCTCTTCTCATATATTTGAAAGATGGAGTTTGCAAAGTACATGTTTTAAGGGGAGTTAATTGCACTTAGTTGTGTATGGCTTGTTCGTTGATAGAGCAATCAGTCAGGGATTATTTATAGCAAAATTGTAAAAATAATGACATTAAGAATTGTGCATACAAGTATTAAGAAAATTTTGCATAGAATCGCTCTTTGATTCCAAGGGGGAGAGCGAATAATGTGATGTAATTATTATCATGTCTATTTTTGTATTGTTTGGGAAAAATACAATTAGTTTTATTGGTTGATTGAACAACACCCTAAATGTTTTCTTTATAATCAATTGGTTGTTGCATTGTGATTTGGATAAATATTCCAAGTGCTTGTGTTTGATGGCAAAAGCACGGCAAGGGTCGGTAATGACAAGTAGCCATGGGAAATAAAGGAATGTTTCACTAGAAGATGTTATTAGGTTGTTGCATTGATCGTGCTTGATTCCTAAATGGATTAATTAAGGAATGATATTTTTCACGGGTGGATCATCTCCAAGATCGCACTGTGGATTATTTCGAGAGGGCACTTCTCGATTCACGGGCCGAAGGTCGAGTGGTGAAAAGGCCAACCACAAAAATGGCATCTCACTCCTAGACCACTTGTGGGTCAGGTGGAGCTCTGGGGTAACATGCCCACTCCTCAAATGATGGGACACGTCTTAGCAGTCCATCGAGAGATATATCTAGAAGATACCACCTGGCACTCCCAAGGAATGACACGGGGTTTGCCAACTAGGGTCTCTCAAGTCTGCCCCACAACGGAACCTATCTGGCCGTTCCCATTAGGATCGACCTGAAGTCCGAGCTCCTAGTCAACATTGTCTAAGGTCATAGAACGACTTTCTCCTAACATTTCCTGTTAACATCTCCTTTGAGGAAAGCTCTTGGCTAACCGAGACCACCCTTCCGTAGGATAGACCCATTGGTCACATCCACCACACTTCCCTCAAGGGTTGTTTTAGTTATCTAATTACCTATCACGTTATGCTTAACACATAAAAGCAGCTTCCTTAATTAACCCGTTAGTCACAGGTTCCTTTATGTAATTTAGGCCACAGACACGAAGACAAGATAAAGCAAGATCAAACACTTCCTTAACTTATCTTCGGATTAATGTGTGTCTCCTACCCATATAGGAGAATTAAGTGCTCCTTTCTTCCTCCTCAGAAAAGTCCTTCCGTCTTTCGGCAATAAAACTCGAAGGTTTATCCTTCCAAGATTCTGCCCTATAACTAGTATTAAGGCCTCGAGATCCCATCCCGAGTCATGTAGAATACTTCTGTAGGGCCTGGAGGCATTAGGATTTAGCTAGAGCCTCCATTGGCACCCAAGCATCCTCCTATGCCGAGTGATTTCCACGAAGAGACCTCTCGGGGCGGGTTTGGTCCACATTCCCGGCGCGGATTCATAGCCACCTTGGTTAGGGTTTAGTGGCTCGCGGGGGGTAGCTACCGCCATCCTTCCTTAATTATCCCTTTAGGAAATCAACCATAGCTGAAGCAACCAGCATAGTAACAATTGCTAGGAAAAACATCCCTTTCGTTTCCATGGCAATCAGTCATCTCAGACCCGGTCATGAAATCATCACACACTCCCCACTTGGGTTAACATCCAAAACCACATTAACAAACAATTGAATGCACAACTTCTTGCTTCAAGGCATCGCAATCCCATTACATGCACAATCAGAATTTTAACTGGATGTATCAAAACAATTGCTTAAGGGATCTACAACCTTTTCAAACCGCCAAGCATAACTTGGGTCAACAATCCATTTAGGGTTAGGTCACCAGCTTCAACTAAGCTAGGAGCGTATCCATTTGCAATAATCCACAGCAAGAACGATGAAACAATTCGCAGGCAATTTATACATATTCCTAATGCCCCGGATCACATCTGTTTTGCGTCTATGAAAGTCTAGGGTTTTGTCTAACGATGCAAGTGTATCTCATGAACAGAAATTTCGGGGGGGTCACTCATGAATATATGTATATATAATGTGAGTTCAAAATTAAAAAAATTTAAAATAGCATTTTATACATTTTTTACATACAGAAGGGTGTCATATAAAGGGGTTACTTACAGATTGAATGGAGAAGGATTGTGTTTTATTCAAGAAAAATTCACAGATTAGGATATTTATAAATAGGCCATGAATGCACGTTATATAGAGAATATATATATAGTGAATCCCCCAAGACAAAAATTAACATTTCATGTGTCCCTTTAACCATGATTGCGAAACATGAATTCTAAATGACTATTCATGCACTGAACTGGTTAAAAAGCTATCAGTTTATATGAAGTAAGGTGATAACCCCATCATTTTATGTGAGTAAAAGCTATCATTTTATGTGAAGTGAGGTGATAACCCCATCATTTTATGTGAGTAAAAGCTATCATGTTATGTGAGTAAGGTGATAACCCTATCATTTTATGTGAGTAAAAGCTATCATTTCATGTGAGATAAGGCGATAACCTTATCATTTTATGTGAATTCCAAACTCTTCCGTTCGCACATGCAACTTAGTTCTTGGAGTTAAAAAAACCCTAAGACTCATTCTTGTTCATGCACAAACCATTTCATCTCTTCCATGAGTAATATTACTTAATTAATTTTAAGGCTTAGAACCTGGGCTTGATTCCTGTGTGCTGCGTTGGTTGATCCACTCGCCCCTCTAGCATTACCGGTGGCTTGGATTCCTACGCTTCCCGTGACTTTCTTCTTAGGAGCCATTCGCCTCGTGGAGATTGGGCAGTCTAGACCTTAGCAGTTTCGGCTTGACACATTTGGTTGGGAAAGACCATTGGACAAGGTTCGTTTGCCGGGAGAGTGGTTTGGTTGACTTGTGGTGGTTACTCTCTTTCTCTCTCTTTTTCTTCTTTTTCCCCTCTCCTCCTTTCTTTCTCCCTCTCTTCTTCTTCTACTCTCCTACTCTCTCCTTCTTCTTTCTTACTCTCCTGCTCTCTCTTCGTCTCCTTCTCTTCTTCTCCTTTCCTCTACTCTCTCTCTCTCTCTTTTCTCTTCTTTTCCTTCTCTCTTATTTCTCTACTCTCTCTCTCTCCTCTTCTTTTCCTTCTCTCTTATTTCTCTACTCTCTCTCTCTCCTCTTCTTTTCCTTCTCTCTTATTTCTCTACTCTCTCTCTCTCCTTCTCTTCTTCTACTACTCTCCCCTTCTTCTCTTCTCTTTCTCACTCCTTATTTTTCTATCTCCTCACTCCTTCTCTCCCACTACTTCCCTTTTCTCTACCACTCCTTCTCCTCCTTCTCTCTCCCTCTTCCCTTCTCTCTCCCACTCCTTCTTCTTCTCACCTCCTCCTTCTCTCTGCCTCTTCCTCCTCTTCTCTCTCTCCCTCCTTCTTTCTTTTTCCCCACTACTTCCCTTTTTTTTCTACCACTCCTTCTTCTCCTCTCCTTTTCCTCCTTCTCTCTCCCTCTTCCCTTCTCTCTCCCACTCCTTCTTCTCACCTCCTCCTTCTCTCTGCCTCTTCTCTCTCTCTCCCTCCTTCTTTCTCTTCCCTCACCCTCTTCTTCTTTCTTTTCTTCCCACGGCATGAAAGGCGGCTTGTTTTGGGGCCCAAAGAGGGTCCCACAGCATTTTGTAATTGGGGGGGTGAAGGGTGCTCTGACTGAGGCCCCTAGGGAGCCCGCTGCTGGCTGCCGCAATGTTGGGGGAGGGGGTACTGCTACGCTAAGGCGGAGGAGGTCGAGGAGCAACTGTAGGAGTTGGAGGAGGGGAAGCCCAGGGGCGTGATCACCAGGACGGAGGGGGGGAGCTATCGTCACGGCCTGGGGTGGAGCCGCAATTAGCTAGTGCATAGGTCTTATAGCTCCGAGGTCAGGGGAGGGGGAGGGGGGGGAGACTTTACCCTGACGGGGAGGAGGGGGCGCAGCCTTTATAGGGGGGACACAGTGGTACGCCGCCACTTGGGTGGCATGCACCCCCCTTTCCTACTTCACTTTCTCTCTCTCCCCGACGTACAGTCGGGGGGGAGAGAGAGGGAAAATTTTTTGAAAAAAAAAGAAAAAATAAAAGAAAGGGGAGGTTCCTATGGGCACGGGGACATTACATCCTCTCCCCCTTAGAGGAATCGAGATGTCCTCATCTCAAATGCGCTTAGGGTTCATTGATAACTAGTTATTATTGGGTTCTAAAACCTATGAGTTAGGTCCCATTACAATTTCGTTGCGCAACTCTGATTACTCAAATTCTCATCTTAAAATAACAACTTGCCACAACTCATGGGATTCAATAGGTTTTATTCCAAGTACAAGACTTATTACCTCACGTATATCTTCCTAGGATATCTAGTCATCCTCAAAGGTAACAACAGGCTCCATGCCTTCATCATCATGTGATTCATAATATGAGCCAAAAGTAGAGTTTAGACGGCTTCATTTGACCGCACATTCCTGATTCTCAGGGTCCAACTTAGGACAATCTGTTTGGATGTGTCCTAGCTCATTGTAGTGGAAACATCGGCGGTTGGGACATCTTTTACGGATGTGTCCTACCCCTCCGCACTTGTGGCACCTCTTGTCTTGATCTCTGAGTCATCTTCAGCATAGTTGCCTGATTTAAGTTCTTGGACAATTGGATTTGCTTGGAGTAATGCACCTTGCAAGTCTGTTGGGCGCATTGATTCAAGTTGAGTATTTATGGGTGGATTTAGCCCAGCACAGAACTTTGACACCTGTTATGTCATATCCATTGGGGGTGCATTACTTTAGGAGTGAAACAAACTTTGAATAGTATGCTTCAAGGGATAATCCTAGCTGCTTCAAGTCGTAGAATTCATTCATCTTTTGTGTGTGGTAGGCAGGTGGCAGATACCTCCCTCGCACACCTTCCTTAAGCTTATCCCAAGTGACTGTCCCCTATGAGATCGCTTGGTCTCTGCACCACCGTTTCCACCAAAGTCTCGCTTCACCTGTAAGCTTAAGTTTAGCGAGCACGGCTTGGTTAGAAAGGGCAGTTCCCACAGCCTCAAAATAATCCTCCATGGACTCAATCCAGATCTTGGCGTCAGCTTGAACAGTCCTTCCCTTGCCATCAAACTTGGGTGGCTTAATTTGCTTGAGAAGGAACTTCTTCTCTTGCATGTCAGCATTCGTGGGTGCACAAGGTGCCTGACAATCAAGCCATACCACTTAGATTTTTTAAGATATGTCTATGATCCGAACATTAATCAATCATGCATCATTAAGAAGTTTTTGCTCTGATACCAACTGTAACATGCCCGCTCCTCAAATCGCGGGACACGTCTTAGCAGTCCATCGAGAGATATATCTAGAAGATGCCGCCCGGCACTCCCAAGGAATGACACGAGGTTTTCCAACTAGGGTCTCTCGAGTTTGCCCCACAACAGAACCTATCCGACCGTTCCCACTAGGATCAACCTGAAGCCCGAGCTCCTAGTCAACATTGTCTAAGGTCATAGACCGACTTTCTCCTAACATTTCCTGTTAACATCTCCTTTAAGGAAAGCTCTCGGCTAACCGAGACCACCCTTTCGTAAGATAGACCCATTGGTCACATCCACCACGCTTCCCTCGAGGGTTGTTTTAGTTATCTAATTACCTACCATGTTATGCTTGACACATAAAAGCAACTTCCTTAATAAACCCGTTAGTCATAGGTCTTTACATAATTTAGGCCACATACACAAAGATAAGATAAAACAAGATCAAACACTTCCTTAACTTATCTTCGGATTAATGTGTGTCTCCTGCCCATACAGGAGAATTAAGTGCTCCTTTCTGCCTCCGCAGAAAAATCCTTCCGTCTTCTGGCAATAAAACCCGAAGGTTTATCATTCAAAGATTTCACCTTGCAACTAGTATCAAGGCCTCGAGATCCCACCCCGAGTCATGTAGAATACTTGTGTAGGGCCCGAAGGCATTAGGATTTACGGTGAGAGCCCCCAGTGGCACCCAAGCGTCCTCCTACGCCAAGTGATTTCCACGAAGAGACCTCTCACGGTGGGTTCGATCCACATTCCCGACGTGGATTCATAACCCCCTTGGTTAGGGTTTGGCGGCTCACGGGGGGTAGCTAGTGCCATCCTTCCTTAATTATCCCTTTAGGAAATCAACCATAGTTGAAGCAACTAGCATAATAACAATTGCTAGGGAAAACATCCCTTTCGTTTCTATGGCAATCAATCATCTCAGACCCGGTCATGAAATCATCAAACACTCCCCACTTGGGTTAACATCCAAAACCACATTAACAAATAGTTGAATGCATAACCTCTTGCTTCAAGGCATTGCAATCCCATTGCATGCACAATCAGAATTTTAACTGGATGTATCAAAGCAATTGCTTAAGGGATTTACAACCTTTTCAAACCGACAAGCATAACTTGGGTCAACAATCCATTTAGGGGTTCCGTTTAAACCTGGATAAAGCAATAAAGGCTTAGGTCACCAGCTTCAACTAAGCTAGGAGCGTATCCATTTGTGATAATCCACAGCAAGAACTATGAAACAATTCGCAGGTAATTTATACTTATTCCTAATGCCCTGGATCACATGTGTTTTGCGTCTATGAAAGTCTAGGGTTTTGTCTAACGATGCAAGTGTATCTCATGAACAGAAATCTCCGGGGGATCACTCATGAATATATGTATATATAACGTGAGTTCAAAATAAGGAATTTTTAAAATATCATTTTTATACATTTTTACATACAGAAGGGTGTCATATAAAGGGGTTACTTACAGATTGAATAGAAAAGGGTTGTGTTTTATTCAAGAAAATTTCACAGATTATGATATTTATAAATAGGCCATGAACGCACGTTATATAGAGAATATATATATAGTGAATCCCCAGAGACAGAAATTAACATTTCATGTGTTCCCTTTAACCATGATTGCGAAACGTGAATTCTAAATGACTATTCGTGCACTGAACTGGTTAAAAAGCTATCATTTTATGTGAAGTAAGGTGATAACCCCATCATTTTATGTGAGTAAAAGCTATCATTTTATGTGAAGTAAGGTGATGACCCCATCATTTTATGTGAGTAAAAGCTATCATTTTATGTGAAGTAAGGTGATAACCCTATCATTTTATGTGAGTAAAAGCTATCAGTTCATGTGAGATAAGGCGATAACCTTATCATTTTATGTGAATTCCAAACTCTTCCATTCGCGCATGCAACTTAGTTCTTAGAGTAAACAAAACCCTAAGACTCATTCTTGTTTCATGCACAAACCACTTCATCTCTTCCATGAGTAATATTACTTAATTAATTTTAAGGCTTGGAACTTGGGCTTGATTCCTGTGTGCTGCATTGGTTGATCCACTCGCCCCTCTAGCATTACCGGTGGCTTGGATGCCTACGCTTCCCGTGACTTTCTTCTTAGGAGCCATTCGCTGCAGAGATTGGGCAATCCGGACCTTAGCAGTTTCGGCTTGACACGTTCGATTGGGAAAGACCGTTGGATGAGGTTTGTTGCCGAGAGAGTGGTTTGGGTGACTTGTGGTGGTTACTCTCTTTCTCTCTCTTCTTCTTCTTTTTCCCCTCTCCTCCTTCTTTCTTTCTCCCTCTCTTCTTCTTCTACTCTCCTACTCTCTTCTTCTTCTTTCTTACTCTTCTGCTCTCTCTCCCTCTCCTTATCTTCTTCTCCTTTCCTCTACTCTCTCTCTCTCTCTCTCTTTTCTCTTCTTTTCCTTCTGTCTTATTTATCTACTCTCTCTCTCTCTCCTCTTCTTTTCATTCTCTCTTATTTCTCTATTCTCTCTCTCTCCTTCACTTCTTCTTCTCTTCTTCTACTACTCTCCCCTTCTTCTCTTCTCTTTCTCACTCCTTATTTTTCTATCTCCTCACTCCTTCTCTCCCACTACTTCCCTTTTCTCTACCACTCCTTCTTCTCTCCCTCTTCCCTTCTCTCTCCCACTCCTTCTTCTTCTCACCTCCTCCTTCTCTCTGCCTCTTCCTCCTCTTCTCTCTCTCCCTCCTTGTTTCTTTTTCCCCACTACTTCCCTTTTTTTTCTACCACTCCTCCTCTGCTTCTCCTTCTTCTCTCTCCCTCTTCCCTTCTCTCTTCCACTCCTTTCTCTTCTCACCTCCTCCTTCTCTATGCCTCTTCCTCCTCTTCTCTCTCTCTCCCTCTTTCTTTCTCTTCCCTCACCCTCTCCTTCTTAGCCTCCCCTTCTTTCTTTTCTCCCCACGGCACAAAAGGTGACTTTTTTTGGGGCCCAGGGAGGGTCCCGCGGCGTTTTATAATTGGGCTGGTGAATGGTGCTCTGACGGAGGCCCGCAGGGAGCCTACTGCTGCCATGATGCTGGAGGAGGGGGTACTCTTGTGCTGAGGCTGAGGAGGCTGAGGAGCGACTATAGGAGTTGGAGGGGGGGAGCCCAAGGGTGTGATCACCAGGACAAAGGGGGGGGGAGCTATCGTCACGGCCTGGGGTGGAAGCACGGTTGACTAGTGCATAGGTCTCATAGCTCTGAGGTTGGGGGGGGGGAGAGATTTTTCTCTAACATGGAGGCGCAGTTGGCTAGTGCGTAGGTCTCATAGCTCTGAGGTCACGGGGGGGGGGGGGGAGGGGAAGGGGGGATTTTCTCTGATGAGGAGGAGGGGGCGCAGCCTTTATGGGGGGGAGGGGGGCGCAATGGTACACCGCCACCTGGGCAGCATGCATCCCCCTTTCCTACTTCACACACTCTCTCTCCCCGATGTACTGTCGAGGGGGAGGGAGAGGGAAAAAATTTTGAAAAAAAAATAAGAAAGGGGGGGATTCCTATGGGGACGGGGACATTACATCTGGACACCCCTCGCTTGTCCAGAATGGAGTTGGAGATCCCCGTGAGCCCAACGTCTAGGATGTTGGAAGATCCTATTCTAGATAAAGGATGGAAATTTTGGTGCCATGTAATTTGGACTAGGTACTTATTTTGGACAGAAGGGATACATAATTGTCTTGTCTGGGAAGGAGAAAAAGATTAACTTGAAGATAAGTTAAGGAACGTGTTTGTCAAAAGGACTGCTTGTTTTGTTTTGATGTCTGTGCTGTAAATTACACAAACGAACCATGTGCCCTAAAAGGCTTGATTAATGAATTTTATTTTAAATGTCGCACATAAATGTGGTAGGACCTAATTAGAAAACTAAAGTTATCAAGGGAAGCGGGTGGATAGAATCTCTGACGGGCCCATCTTATGGCACCGTGATCCCAGAGAACTGGGAGGCTTCTCACAAGGATTTATTGCCATTTGAATTTAGGTATTATTAAGTTACAGCCCGATTCATGCCATTTTAGGGGACCGGAATGAGACTTTGCCCTACGGGCAGAGATGTTGAGCGTGCATCCCATTCTCTTTAAACCAAGTGCGGTATGAATTTGCTTCGGAATGGGTATCTCTGCATAAAGTAGGATGTCTAAAACCCGATGCTAGAATGTTGTTGGGAGATCTTGGCCCTAGGAACCCATATTTCAAGTCGATCCTAGTGGGTTTGGCCGTGAACATTTCGTTGCTAGACAGACTCGGGAAACCCTATGTGACAAACCCCAAAATATTCCCTGGGAGTGCCGAGTGGTGACGTTTAGATTTGTTTCTCAATGGACCGCTAAAATATGCTTGGATAGTCGATAGGCAGGCATGTTATAGTTGGTATCAGAGTGAAACTTCGTAATGATGCATGATTGATTAATGTATGTTCGTAGATATATCCTAAACAGAATAACCTAAATGGTATGGCTTGATTGTTAGGGACCTCCTGCACCCACAAATGCTGACATGCAAGAGAGTAAATTTCTTCTCAAGAAAACTAAGGCACCCAAGTTTGATGGAAAAGGAATAGACGTCGCAGGAGATGCAGAGATATGGATTGAGTCGATGGATGATTATTTCTCTACTTTGGGAACTGCTACTACCAATCAAGTAATAATAGCTAAACTTAAGTTATTTGACCAGACTCGGATATATCAAATAAAATAGATTGTTGTTTCAAAAGACCTCATGCTTATGAGTGATTAGAGTAGTGTAGCAAAAGTGCGGTGGGCCCATAACCCACAAGTTCCAAAATGATACCACCCGGTTCTCGAGATGAGGACATATCGACTTCTCTAAGGGGAGGAGGATGTAATATTTCCACACAATAAAACTTAGTTGGTTAGTTCAAAAGTTAGTTAGTCAGTTAATAAGTTAGTAAGATTACTAACTAAAGACTAACTAAGGTAAAAACTAACTAATATTAATAGCTAATAATTTTTATTTAATTAAAAATATTATTAAAAAAATCGAGAGTCGTAAATCCGATATTTTTCTCGGATTGACAAGGACTATGGCCACCCTTCACGGAAGTTACAACATGAACGAGACTTATGAGCTATATTAAATCACTAGTATTAATGTGTATAGTTTGGACGATCAAAAAAATATTAGATTTTGGGCAAAACTAGTATATTCTAGATATTTTTGATATTATCCTAAAAAGATAGAAATGGATGTCATTTAAAAGAGAATTCAAGTAATGTTTTAGTTAGTTTTGGAGATTTTATAAAAGGAAAAAAAGATAAAGAGAGAGATTGGCAAAATCGTGTGTGTCGTGATCACAGTCTACAGGCAATAGACAGCACTTCGAACAGAGAAAAGAAGGAGTGGACTGAAAGCTTTCTAATCAAGTGTCTTGGAGTTTTACCTCACTTTTGGAGCCAATGGAACCATCAGATTTATGATCTGAGCATCAGATCACTGATTCTTCCAAGAGCCCCTACACTCTTGTTCTCAGCCTTATCCCCTCCTCTCTAATTCATTATAAATATGAGGCATGGGGAGGCACAAGGGAGAATAAGGAGACCCTAAGAGGCTGTGAGAGAGGGGTGGAGAGAAGGATACCCCTCCAAGAGATTGAGAGAGAGAGAGATAATAGGTACCTCGAGAGGCTACAAGAGACAAAGTTAGCTCAATTCCCTCTATCTCGATCCTCGACTTAACCATCTTCTCTTACACTCTCCCATCTAGAATATATTCCACCTTCTTAATCTCTTAAGTCTACTTGTAGACGATGGCCTCCAAGCAAAAAATATTGTTTGCGGATGGCAATCCTACAACCAGCAATGAAGCTTCGGGCAAAGGCATCATTGTCAATCTAGCTGCAGTTCTGGTCATAAGTAATGTATTTTTAAATTGATAGATGCTTGCTTTGATTCTCATATGAGATACATTAGGCTCCATTCTATGATGTACGAGAATAGGTCATGGGAAAGGATAGGCCTCTTCTCACATATTTGAAAGATGGAGTTTGCAAAGTGCATGTTTTAAGGGGAGTTAATTGCACTTAGTTGCGTATGGCTTATTTGTTGATAGAGAAATCTGTTAGGGGTTATGAATAGCATAATTGTAAAAAGAATGACATTCAGAATTGTGCATACAAGTATTAAGAAAATTTTGCATAGAATCGCTCTTTGATCCCAAGGGGGAGAGCGGATATGCGATGGAATTATTATCGCATCTATTCTTATATTTTTTGGGAAAAATACAAAAAGTTTTGTTAGTTGATTGAAAAACACCCTAAATGTTTTTTTACAATCAATTGGTTGTTGCATTGTGATTTGGATAAATATTCCAAGTGCTTGTGTTTGATGGCAAAAGCATGGTAAGGGTCAATAATAACAAATAGCCATTAGAAAGAAAGGAATGTTTTACTGGAAGATGTTATTAGACTGATTGCCTTGATCGTGCTTGATTCCTAAATGGATTAATTAAGAAAGGATATTTTACATGGGTGGATCATTTCCAAGATCTCACTGCGGATTACCCCGAGAGGGCACTGCTCGATTCATGGGCCAAAGGTCGAGTGGTGAAAAGGCCAACCACAAAAATGGCATCTCACTCTTAGACCGCTTGTGGATCAAGTGGAGCTCTGGACAACCCTTGCCTGTCCAGAATGGAGTTGGAGATCCCTGTGAACCCAACGTCTGGGATGTTGGAAGATCCTATTCTAGATAAATGATAGAAATTTGATGCCATGTGATTTGGACCACGTACTTCTGTTGGACAAAAGGGATATATAATTCTCCTGTATGGGTAGGAGAAAAAGATTAACTTGAAGATAAGTTAAGGAACTTCTTTGTCAAAAGGACTGCTTGTTTTTTTTTCATGTCTGTGCTATAAATTACCGAATAAACCCTGTGCCCTAAAAGGCTTAGTTAATGAAGTTGATTTTAAATGTCACACATAAATATGGTAGGACCTAATTAGAAAACTAAAGCTATCAAGGGAAGCAAGTGGACGGAATCCCTAACGGGCCCGTCCTACGCCATGGTGGTCCCAGAGAACTGGGAGGCTTCTCACAAAGATTTATCGCCATTCGACTTTAGGTATTGCTAAGTTACAGCCTGATTCATGCCGTTTTAGGGGACCGAAATGGGACTATGCCCTATGGGTAGAGAGGTTGAGCACACATCCCTCTCGTTTCGTATTCTCTTTGAACTAAGTGCAGTATGGATTTGCTTCGATGGGTGGGTATCTGTGCATAAAGTAGGATGTCCAAAACGCGATGCTAGAATGTTATTAGGAGACCTTGGCCCTAGAAACCCACATTTTAGGTTGATCCTAGTGGATTTGTTTGTGAACATTCTGTTGCAAGGTGGACTCAGGAAACCCTATGCGACAAACCCTAGAACCTTCCGTGGGATTGCCGGAAGGTGACGCTTAGATATTTTTTTCAATGGACTGCTAAAACGTGCTTGGACAGGCAATAGGCGAGCACGTTACAGTTGGTATCAGAGCGAAACTTCGTAATGATGCGTGATTGATTAATGTATAGTTTATAAACATATCCTAAACAGAATAATCTAAATGGTGTGGCTTGATTGATAGGCACCTCCTACACCCACAAATGCTAACATGTAAGAAAATAAATTTCTTCTCAAGAAAATTAAGGCACCCGAGTTTGATGGAGAAGGAATAGACATCGCAGGAGAGGCTGAGATATGGATTGAGTCGATGGATGATTATTTCTCTACTTCGGAAATTGTTGCTACCAATCAAGCAATAATAACCAAACTTAAGTTATTTGACCAGACTTGGATATATCAAATACAATGGGTTTTTGTTTCAAAAGACCGCATGCTTATGAGTGATTAGAGTAGCGTAACAAAAGTGTGGTGGGCCCATAACCCACAGGTTCCAAAATGATACCCCCAGTTTCTCTCGAGATGAGGATATCTCAATTTCTCTAAGGGGAGGAGAATGTAATATTTCCAGACAATAAAAGTTAGTTGGTTAGTTCGAAAGTTTGTTAGTCAATTAATAAGTTAGTAAGATTACTAACTAAAGACCAACTAAGGTAAAATCCAACTAAGATTAATAGCTAATAATTTTTATTTAATTAAAATATATTTTAAAAAATCAAGAGTCGTAAATCGGATATTTTTCTCGAATTGACAAGGACCATAGTCACCCTTCACGGAAGTTATAATGTGAACGAGACTTATGAGCTATATTAATCACTAGTATTAATGTGTATAGTTTGGATGGTCAAAAAAATATTAGATTTTGGATGAAACTAGTATATTCTAGATATTTTTGATATTATCCCTAAAAAGATAGAATAGAAAAGACAAGTAATATTTTAGTTAGTTTTTGAGATTTTATAAAAGGAAAAAAAAGATAAAGAGAGAGATTGGCGAAATCGCGCATGCAGCGATCGCAGTCTACATGCAATAGACAACACTTTGAATAGAGAAAAGAAGAAGGATTGAATTGAAGGATTTCTAATAAAGTGTTGAGAGTGGATTTTTGAGCCTCGGATGTGCTTAAAATTTGCCAAAAAATCCGGAATTTAGGGAAAAAATATTTAACATCAAAGGCGGCGGCTCCAGCTAGGACGATTTTAAGCATCAAGTGAAAGATGACTTTTAAAAAGCGTCCGAGTGACACTTATGGATTTTTTATACTTTTTCAGACTGTCGTGCAGGTTTTCAGGAGTTTTCAGTCAATCAGGGATATAAAGCAGGACGCACAGAAATTTACAGCACTCGAATTGGAGCCAGGACGGGGAAGTGGCCACAAAATGGTCAAAATTTGAAAGGGTGGCCAAACTTTGGGCCAAATGGGATGTACCTTTTGGAGTCTTTGACCCCCCCTTCCACCCCCTTCAAAATTTTAAGCATACAAGATGAAAAAATGTGGAGAGAGAATAGAGGAAGAAGGCGCCATCTTCACGCTGAAATTTGCGCCAACATGGGGATGGATGGAGATTGCAGCCTGCAAATAACCCACATAATTGATCATACCCCCGATCTTCTCCTTCCTTGCTGATCATATCGCCGTTCTTCGCCCGTACAATGGTGGCCTGAATGGAGAATTCTGATTCTAGTATTTCTCTCTCCTCCCTCTCTCTCCCTTAAGGGGTTGTTCTTGTGTGCAAGAGGGAAATGAAGAATGATGAAGGAAAGCTTGTCCGGATGAGACCGGATTGCTTCCGGATCAATATAGACATGAATATTGCTGATTGTGAAGATGTTGGACATTGAATGTGGGATGACCCGCTGTCCCGCAACAAAACCGAGATCCAGAGACAAAGCGTAAGCGGTAATTCAATTTTTATGAAGAAAAAATGAGTTTTTATGCTATTTGGTTGATGAAATATTGTTCCCATGGGCTGATTATGCATCATGATGTTGTTTGCTATGATTTTGATCAGTTTTATGCTTTGAAAATCAGAAAATCATAAGTGATATGACTGAAATTAGTGGTATAAAACCCGTAAAACACGTGTTTAAGGGGTAAAATGGGGTTTTTTTTGTAAAATAAATGAGAAATATGAGATATAACATCAACAAAACCTGAAATTTTGCCATCAAGAAACCTAAGGGCCATAGCCCACAATCAATCTTAATTTCTAGTCATTTTTTATTGAAGAAAATAGTGGAAAAATACCAAAAAATTGTAAAAAATGGGTTTTAAATGGGGAAAATTTAAGAAACGATAAAAGGAAAATTCCAAAAAATTACATAAGTGTTTGTGCAATGTATAATGAAGGTAGAGCACGAGGTTGGCCTCGATTTACCCTCGTTTCTATGTTTCTGTCTGTGTTTATCGCTTTCTCTATAAAGAAATACACATAAAACGACCTTTTCACCTATCAACGAATGCAAAACATTAAACGGTAGGGTGGAAGGGGAGTTTGAGTGTCACGTCAAAGTATAATCTTAAATCTAATTTATGTGTTGCAACATGCTTATAGAACGTTGTTTTAAAATAAAGAGAAAGGCAGCATGAGCGTAAGACTCGGCGTATGTTCTCATTACATAAACGTTAGTATGGAAATCATGAAAAGATTGGTTTCGCACGATGCACAATGCTGATTTTCTTCTGTTTGTGCACTAAACCATTCACGTTATGCACTATGCATAGTTCATGGTATCAACGGAAAAGCTCTTGGACTGCATAGCAATTGTTTTCTTAGGAATTTGACCCACGATTAAGAGTGTAAGGTTATCCCTTGCCGTAGGATAGAGGGTCGGTTTCCTAAGGGACTGTTAAGTAAGGACACATGGTATATCTCCTGGAAATACGAGAAATATAAAAGAGAGGAGTTTGTGCTCGATTTTGTTATATGTTTAGCAGCGCATCAAGGGGCCAATCCCTGCAATGTAGGAGAGCTGCAGTGGGGCCGCAGTGTTTCTACCGAGAGGTTGCCTCCATATGTGTGTGATCATGGCATTGCCAATGTATATGGATTCTTCCTCTTAGGAGTTTATAAAAGGGAACGTTGGACTACAAAACGATGAAACTATAAACACATAGACTAGGTTTTAGGGCAGTTTGTCCTTTAGCATTAGATAGATGCTCCTGGTCCGCAAGGCTGTGAGGGTGTTTGTCTGTCATGAGCATGAGGTCCAGCTAGTGCCATAGCAAGTGCCGGCCCATTTCAGGTCCCATCAATGGTGTGTTTGCCGGGAGCTGCCTATAAGTGGCGGTTTTCGAATCTAGGGTTTAAAGGGACCCTAAATTATCCATAAAATGGGGTTTGTTCAAGGATGGAAGAACTTGGCTTTCCCCCTACAAAACTTACTAATGGACTTAGTTAGTTATGTAGAGCATGAGTCCTCTACAGAAGATAATTTATGTGATGAAAAGAGTAGCCAATTAGTGGTTACCCCATCCTCTAATATGATGGCACGGGCCGAGGTTCGCCTTGGTGTGGTCTCTACCCAAGAGAAATCATGTTTAACCATCCATCAACCTAGAGGGCATGAAACAAGCATGTTGGAAACTATGGTAGTCATGGCATCAATAGGTTATCATGGTAAAGCCATAATGCCATGGGAAAGTGCTGGTATACGATGGAATATGCTTGTGGTTGAAACATCTCGTGTAATGGGCCACCATGATGACATAGTAGGCATCACAAGGATGTTAGAAGCCCTAGCTGTCAAGGGAAAACCGTTGCTTAAAAGGCACGGTTCCCAAGTCTTAAGAAGTGGTAATGATAAATCTGCTTTAGATAAGGACCAAAAGCTCTTATATAAACCCATTATGGACTTTCCTTTTAAAGGGAAAGGTATGGAAGATCCTCTAAGAGGGGATCCAAATGACATGTTGAAACTTATAGGACTCCCTAGACCACTCAGTGAGTTGGCAAAAAGGGATGTCACTGAGGATATTAACCTCCCTACACCGAAAAGGGTGGGGATGGAAGAGGTTAAAGATCCTAAGAGGCTGGACCCAGATCATGATGAATATGAAGATGTTAATGCCCCGGTGTTGATCCCAAAGGGGAGAACTAAATGTCCTCCTCTTTATAGGGATCTCCCAGTGTTTTATGGGTTGCCAAATGAGGATTCGATGATTCATTTAAGAGAATATGGCCTAACTTGCATTGCAAGTGGGTTCAACGACATACATCGGATGCTCGTATTCCCAAGTACCCTAAAGGGTGAGGCAAGGAAATGGTACTGGAGCCTCCCAAGAGGGTCGATCAAATCATTTGAGGAGTCTTGTGATAGATTTCTAGATGAGTATGAAAAGAAGCTCCCTATGATTCAGGTCTTAGGGCAGCTTATGCAGTTTAGACAGGAGTCTTATCTTTCTGTTAAACAGTATGCTAGAGCCTTTGATAGTACTCTTAGGCTTTGGCCAAGAAGAGCCAGTGCATTGCCAGATGATGTGCTATGTGAGCTCTTTTTGAATGGCTTAGAGATTAATACGCAAATCCAAGTGGGACTGCGGAATCCTAAGTCATTAAGGGAAGCAAAAATGCATGCCATTGATTATGAGGGTCATATTCAGAGATGTTGGGAAAACTTTTGGAGTTTTCTCCACTTAATACAAGTGCATCCTAGCTTCCAACCATTTCTGCAAGAAGACAGCTCACTTGTTGATACCAAGGCAGCCTATGAGGGGAACCTTAGTGGCCAAAATCTCAAAGCAGAAAATGGCCATCCTATGAGTAGTAATGACATGCCTCTCAGCGAAAAGGTTCCAAGTCATGTAAGTCCCATTAGGGCTTGCAACACTTCCACGAGAGGTAGTTGTGATGGCAACATGGATATAACCAATGGGCCTAGGAGTGTTGATAAGCATTTTGGGTGTGGTTCTAATTTTGGTGCTAGTAAGGCTCTTGAGAGACCTTTGGTGTCGGAATCATGCTTAAGGGTGGATGTTGTTCCCTTCAGTGAAAGCATGGTTCTTATGGGAAAAATTTTGCAGTATGGACGTAAACAAGTAAAGGCATCTTTTGTAAAGAGGATGCAAAATGCTAAAAGTCCACCTGTGCTTCACAAAGTTCATAAGGATGTGAGGCCATTTGGCCATAGGGATAAGTTTGCATTGAATTCGTTAGACCAGTGCAGCAAATTGAGGGAATGTAAGATTACTAAGGGAAATGTGAGATGGGTTTGGAGACCCAAAATCCCCAAAAGTATGGCAGGAGTGTTGGATGCAAGGCCAAGGATCCCATCTGGATATATTTTGTCGAGCCCCCAAGAGGATAAGACTGGATATATATCTGACAATCTACACTGCCTTGGGATACACCCATGTGATGTGCCTAGGCTTGAAGCTTTACCTAGTTTGGGTCGCAGCACTGATTTATGTGAAAACCCAAATAGGGGAGGTTTGAATGAGTACAAAGCTATATTCTTTCTCCCAAGGGAGCCACACAACCACTTGAATGACCAGTTTATTCAGATTACAATAAATGTGGGACACGCGAGCCCACTGAGGCCGTTCATTTAGCTCATAGTTCCCAAGAAGGGATCTGTCTTATTGATGAGTTATTTGTGGAAAGGCTTGGACTTGTAGCTCTAAAAAAAAAACCCCAAGATCAAATAATGCACGATCAAGCTTTTAGCTAACTTGCATGAGTAGCATGGGGCTAGTCGACCTATGATATGCTATCCTTGGCACCCTAGGTAGTCTGATAAGGTGTGATGTATATACCGAGGGCATCAGTATTACGTGGACTAAAATGACCTATCTAGTTTTAAGCTAGGAAGGCTAGCTGCTTTGGATACTACGTCCAGATTTCGTTAGGCCAAGAGGGCTAATCAGTTTTTGTCATGAAATGCTTTATTTCGTTAGGCCAAGAGGGCCAGTTGTTTGTTTAGTACGGGTGCAGTTAATGGTTTCTTGTTTTAGTCCTATGCTAGACATGTTTGAAGAAGAGATTGGAAGGAGCCTTGTTGCGTGGAAGCTTCTCGTGGCCCTATCCAGGTGATATCTCTCCTCTATGAGTAACGTGTTTTTATGCTATATGTGTCTATGTACTTGTAGGGGATTTTCTTTTCTTGATTGGGGACCGGCATCCAAGGCATGAAGTCCCAAGTTTAGGTTAGGTATGTCTGAGGGAGGTCTAAATAGTCGTTGCCTCCTGTAAAGACATTGTCAGGCATCAAAAGACTTGTTTTTTAAGGCAGTTCTAGTGACCCTATTTTGCTAGCCTACTAGGCAGTCGTTCTAGGATTTCTTTTAGTTGTGAGGCAATTAGAGAAGCCTGCCAGAAGGGTAAATGATGATGATAGAGAGGAAAAAAAAAAGCCTGAATATTTAAAAGACAATAAATATATACAAAGGTGTGTAAAAAGGGGTTCTAACCCCCTATAAAAATAGAAAAAAAAAGAAAGGAAATTTATAAGCAGTTGATCACCGCCTTGTGAGGGCTTGGTAGGTTCCTAGGGACGATCCTCGAGCCAGACCCAGGGCCGATGCCTTGTCTTCCTAGGGTGGCATCTTGCTGGAAAAGAAGAAATTAAGGAAGGTTGGATTGAAAATAAAAGTGAGCATTAGAAAAGGATTAAGTGTCGCCTTGCGAGGGCTTGGTAGGTTCTTGGGTAGCGAGACAGGACCTGAGGCCGATGCCCTATTCTCCTTGGGTCACTACGCTCAGCTCCCTCCTTTTTACATGCGTGAGTATGGAAACATGAAAAACCCTAAAAGAAGAAATGTGCTAAAAGAAAATACTCCTTAATCAGGCTATAGGAGTCCTCACCTAGTAGGAGCTCCTGGTTGTGTTGTCCTTAGTTAGGTAGGTAGTTCAGACCACCACTTAGGGCAACCTCTTTGATAGTTCTTTTTAGTCTAGCTGTGTTGGAGCAGTCGGTTAATGACTAGCTTTGGACTTTCTATCAGATTATGCTAGGCCTACTCCTTGTGGATTTCATGCCTTGGTTTTGTTAGGGGGTAGGGTGAGCATTGTGCTGTGTCTTAGTATGTATCTATTTTGTATCAGCTTGATGCTTTCTTTGGTTGTTTTTGTGTAGATTTATTGTGGGATTTGACGGGCTGAGTTGCCCTATTCTGTGGTTGTCAATGAGAGTGGAGTTTTGAGCCCGGGATGTGCCTAAAATTTGACAAAAAATCTGGAATTTAGGGGAAAAATATTTAACATCGAAGGCGGCGGCTCCAGCTAGGACGATTTTAAGCATCAAGTGAAAGACGACTTTTAAAAGGCATTCGAGCGCCACTTGTGGATTTTTTATAATTTTTCAGACTACCATGCAGGTTGTCAGAAGTTTCTAGTCAATGCGGGATGTAAAGCCGAACGCGCAGAAATTTACAGCACTCGAATTGGAGCCAGGACGGGGAAATGGCCAAAAAATAGTCAAGATTTGAAAGGGTGGCCAAACTTTGGGCCAAATGGAATGTGCCAAAAAGTGGAGAGAGAATGGAGGAAGAAGGCGCCATCTTCATGCCGAAATTTGCGTCAACATGGGGATGGATGGAGATTGCAGCCTACAAACAACCCACATAATTGATCATACCCCCGATCTTCTCTTCCTTGCTAATCATATCACCGTTCTTCGCCTGTACAATGGTGGCCTGAATGGAGAATTCTAATTCTAGTCTTTCTCTCTCCTCCCTCTCTTTCCCTTAAGGGGCTATTCTTGTGTGCAAGAGGAAAATGAAGAATGATGAAGAAAAGCTTATCTGGATGAGACCGGATTGCTTCTAGATC
Source organism: Lygodium microphyllum (assembly GCF_053477565.2). Taxonomy (NCBI): domain Eukaryota; kingdom Viridiplantae; phylum Streptophyta; class Polypodiopsida; order Schizaeales; family Lygodiaceae; genus Lygodium; species Lygodium microphyllum. Next base: position 20,243,476 of record NC_141161.1, on the reverse strand, counting down.
GATGTAGACATGAATATTGCTGATTGTGAAGATGTTGGACATTGAATGTGGGTTGACCCGCTGTCCCGCACCAAAACCGAGATCCCAAGACATAAAGCCTAAGCGGTAATTCAATTTTTATGAAGAAAAAATGAGTTTTTATGCTATTTGGTTGATGAAATATTATTTCCATGGGCTGATTATCCATCATAATGTTGTTTGCTATGATTTGGATTAGTTTATGCTCAGAAAATTGGAAAATCATAAGTGATATGGCTGAAATTAGTGGTGTAAAACCCGTAAAACACGCGTTTAAGGGGTAAAATGGGGTTTTTTTTGTAAAATAAATGAGAAATATGAGATATAACATCAACAAAACCTGAAATTTTGCTATCAAGAAACCTTAGGGCCACAATCCACAATCAGTCTTAATTTCTAGTCATTTTTTATTGAAGAAAATAGTGGAAAAATACCAAAAATGGTAAAAAATAGATTTTAAATGGGAAAATTTTAGGAAACGATAAAAGGAAAATTCCAAAAAATTACATAAGTATTTGTGCAATGTATAATGAAGGTAGAGCACGAGGTTGGCCTCGATTTACCCTCGTTTCTATGTTTCTGTCTGTGTTTATCGCTTTCTCTATAAAGAAATACACATAAAACGACATTTTCACCTATCAACGAATGCAAAACATTAAACGGTAGGGTGGAAGGGGAGTTTGAGTGTCACGTCAAAGTATAATCTTAAATCTAATTTATGTGTTGCAACATGCTTATAGAACGTTGTTTTAAAATAAAGAGAAAGGCAACATGAGCGTAAGACTCAGCGTATGTTCTCATTACATAAATGTTAGTATGGAAATCATGAAAAGATTGGTTTCGCACGATGCACAATGCTGATTTTCTTCTGTTTGTGCACTAAACCATTCACGTTATGCACTATGCATAGTTCATGATATCAACGGAAAAGCTCCTGGACTGCATAGCAATTGTTTTCTTAGGAATTTGACCCACGATTAAGAGTGTAAGGTTATCCCTTGCCGTAGGATAGAGGGTCGGTTTCCTAAGGGACTATTAAGTAAGGACACATGGTATATCTCCTGGAAATACGAGAAATATAAAAGAGAGGAGTTTGTGCTCGATTTTGTTATATGTTTAGCAGCGCATCAAGGGGCCAATCCCTGCAATGTAGGAGAGCTGCAGTGGGGCCGTAGTGTTTCTACCGAGAGGTTGCCTCCATATGTGCGTGATCATGGCATTGCCAATGTATATGGATTCTTCCTCTTAGGAGTTTATAAAAGGGAACGTTGGACTACAAAATGATGAAACTATAAACACATAGACTAGGTTTTAGGGCAGTTTGTCCTTTAGCATTAGATAGATGCTCCTGGTCTGCAAGGCCGTGAGGGTGTTTGTCTGTCATGAGCATCAGGTCCAGCTAGTGCCATAGCAAGTGCCGGCCCATTTCAGGTTCCATCAAGTGTCTTGGGGTTTTACCCCCCTTTTCGAGCCAATGGAACCATCAGATTTATGATTTGAGCATCAAATCACCGATTCTTTCAAGGGCCCCTCCACTCTTGTTCTTACCCTTATCCCCTCCTCTTTAATTCATTATAAATATAAGACATGGGGAGGCCCAAGGGAGCATAAGGTGACCCCAAGAGGCTACGAGAGAGAGGTAGAGAGAAGGATACACCTGCAAGAGATTGAGAGAGAGAGAAAGAGAGAGAGAGAGAATAGATACCCGAGAGGCTGCAAGGGAGAGAGTTAGCTCAATTTCCTCTATCTCGATCCTCGACTTAACCATCTTCTCTTACACTCTCCCATCTTGAATCTATTTCGCCTTCTTTATCTCTTGAGTCTACTTGTGGACGATGGCCTCCAAGCGAAGAATGTCGTGTGCAGATGGCAATTCTACAACTAGCAATGAAGCTTTGGAAAAAGCCATCATTGTCAATCCAACTATGGTTCCGATCGTAAGTAATGTATTTCTAAATTGATAGATGCTTTCTTGGATTCTTGTATGAGATACATTAGGCTCCATACTATGATGTACGAAAATAGGTAATGGGAAGGAATAGACCTCTTCTCACATATTTGAAAGATGGAGTTTGCAAAGTACATGTTTTAAGGGGAGTTAGTTGCACTTAGTTGCGTTTGGCTTATTCATTGATAAAGCAATCAGTCAAGGGTTATGAATGGCATAATTGTAAAAAGAATGACATTAAGAATTGTGCATACAAGTATTGAGAAAATTTTGCATAGAATCACTCTTTGATCCCAAGGGGGAGAGCGAATATGCGATGGAATTATTATCGCATCTATTCTTGTATTGTTTGGGAAAAATACAAAAAGTTTTGTTGGTTGATTGAAAAACACCCTAAATGTTTTTTTTACAATCAATTGGTTATTGCATTGTAATTTGGATAAATATTCCAAGTGCTTGTGTTTGATGGTAAAAGCATGGCAAGGGTTAGTAATGACAAGTAGCCATGGGAAAGAAAGGAATGTTTCACTGGAAGATGTTATTAGACTGATTGCCTTGATCGCGCTTGATTCCTAAATGGATTAATTAAGAAAGAATATTTTACATGGGTGGATCATTTCCAAGACCACATTGCAGATTACCCCGAGAGGGCATTGCTTGATTCATGGGCCAAAGGTCGAGTGGTGAAAAGGCCAACCGCAAAAATGGCATCTCACTCTTAGACCGCTTGTGGATCAAGTGGAGCTCTAGACAACCCTTGCCTGTCCAAAATGGAGTTGGAGATCCGTGTGAGCCCAACGTCTGGGATGTTGGAAGATCTTATTCTAGATCAAGGATGGAAATTTTGATGCCATGTGATTTGGACCACGTACTTCTGGTGGACAGAAGGGATACATAATTCTCCTGTATGGGTAGGAGAAAAAGATTAACTTGAAGATAAGTTAAGGAACTTCTTTGTCAAAAGGACTGCTTGTTTTTTTTTCATATTTGTGCTGTAAATTACACGAACAAACCCTATGCCCTAAAAGGATTAATTAATGAATCCGATTTTAAATGTCACACATAAATGTGGTAGGACCTAATTAGAAAACTAAAGCTATCAAGGGAAGCAGGTGGACGGAATCCCCGACAGGCCCATCCTACGGCATGGTGGTCCTAGAGAACTAGGAGGCTTCTCACAAGGACTTATCGCCATTTGACTTTAGGTATTGTTAAGTTAGAGCCCGATTCATGTCGTATTAGGGGACTAGAATGGGACTATGCCCTACGGCTGAGAGGTTGAGCGTGCATCCCTCTCATTTCCCATTCTCTTTGAACCAAGTGCGGTATGGATTTGCTTCGGTGGATTGGGTATCTGTGCATAAATTAGGATGTCCAAAACCTGATGCTAGAATGTTATTAGGAGACCTTGGCCCTAGGAACCCAGATTTCAGGTTGATCCTAGTTGGTTTGACCGTGAACATTCCGTTGCAAGGCGGACTCAGGAAACCCTATGCGACAAACCGCGGAACATTCCCTGGGATTGCTGGGTGGCGATGCTTAGATTCGTTTCTCGATGGACCGCTAAAACATGCTTGGATGGGCATGTTACATTTGTCATGAGTTTTGTGTCCTATATTCTCTCCTATTACATGTATCCATCCTTGTATTCATTGTACTTTTAGCTTTGAGGACAAAGCTTTTCCAAGAAGGGATGGTTTGTAATGTAGGAAAATTTTCCATGTATTTAGGATACCATTACAGCCATAAAATGGGTTGACATATGTAAATATACCCTATAATTAGAGGATTAGGGTTAGCTAGGTTTAGTTAGGGTTAGCTATAAAAGGTGAGGCCAGCAAAATGTAGCATAATCTTTGGATCATTTGGAGAATTCATGTTTTGGTAACTTTATTGTGCTTTCTTCCTAGTTTAGCTATGGCTACTAGCCATAATTAATGCAGATTAATTCCTTCCCTTTCAATTTGTCTTGTTGGTTTTTTGTTGATCATCCATGGTTGGGGTCATGGATTTAGGCCAGTTTAGGCTAAGCTAGGTTAGCTTCATTACACTTGAGGTGTAGTCACTACCTCAATGCCAAGAAAACATTCCAATTCTCCCAAGTCTTTTACTTTAAATTTAGCCTATAGCATGGATTTAATTTTAGCAATACCAAAGTTATTATCTTCAGCGACGAGCGACAATCAAATCATGACCTATCTCCATCTTCTTAAATTAAACAAACTATGATTTTCATTTCCCATTTGAAATCCAAGTTGTTGCAAACAAAAACTAATCTAAGCATTCCATGAAACCATAAAGTGCATTTTTTTGCCTACACACATGATTAGGATAATCATGGTGTAGATAACCCCTAGATTGTTCCATGTACGAAAACGGCGCAATCGTTGGGGAGGGGCGTTTTTTCCGCCACGCGAAAAAATCGAGCATGCTTCGATACCTCACGGATTGATTTGTGGAGCTACTAAGCTTCTTTAAAGCTTATAAGCTTAGTATTAAGCTTTTTGAAGGAATTAACTATCGTAATAAGAAATCTTATCTCTTTGTTTTGACGACTTGATGAAGGAGATAAATGAGTGGTCCTCCGCCTGTACAGCCTGGTCCTTCACGATTTGATGAGAGAAACAGGGGTTCTTGATCGCCAGAAGTCTGCCTGTATCGACAGTTCGCGACGAGATTGACCGTAGAGCCCGATCGTTCCAGGAGCTCCGCCTTCGCACGAGATGGGTAGCGATTGGAAGCTCTTGATCTCAGCTTCGCTCTGATACCACTAGTGCGCAGATCGGTCGCTGTATGCTCATGTAGTGAATCCCGGAAGGTCCCCAAGAACAATGAACTCTACCTTTTTGCACAAATTACAATGTAAAAAGCATGAACGACAAGAGCAAGAGACCAATTGGGTTCAATCTCCCCCCATGCCTTATGTGAGCGCTTCACAAAGCATGTATTTTATGTATATTTCCATCTTCATGCTCAATAATAGCCCAATTTACAAAAATATGACAAGCTTTTAGCTTTTGAGTTTGCTTTTACAAAAATAGAAATAAAGCTAGTGGACGATGCCCAAAGAGTCTGGCACGCCCAATCACAATGTCCAAATAGAAATAACATATCCATGCGCATAGGCGCATACAAAATGATAATAAATAATCGATTCCTCAATATACATGACAAAATATAGGCATGGCGCCTATCAAAATATAATCCATAGGTCGACTCCAATGCTTTCCTCCGCCACTGCTGCTATCTCTACACATCAACTGAAGCATTCACAATAGTTAGTAAAATAATACAATTAAACCGACAAAAGTGAATACCTAGCAGTCTTCAGCTACATAAATAAATCAACAGGTTAGAAATAAATCCTAACCTTAATTTATTACAAGTGCGCACTCTAAACTCATAAACGTTTATTAATTTAATATGTATTTTGCGAAATCACCCGCTATGGAATCACCCATGTACACACTAAATTAATGAAACGCCCCAAAAAGGACAGGCGTCCCCATCAACTTCTCGCACAAAGAATCCACTTTGTGTATGAGCCCCGGTCATCAAAGTTTACGGAGTCCACCGTAAAACCTCATGGAATCCACCGTGGCACGGAATCCACCGTGAAATATGCCTCCTGGCATCAATATCGCATAATCCTCCCTTGACTGTATCTAGATGTGGCTTACAAGGATTCTATATAAATTGGCTAATTAGTTTCATTGCATAACTGAGGCCAGGATGGGTGATATTGAGATAAATCAATTGCCCACAATCTCTCTACACATAGTGACATTCTATATGTCATTCCCAACATCAATTGCAAGTTTGACATTCTGATCCAATGGTGTTTCCATGGCTTTACACTCCATCATGCCATACCTTACCAACATATCATGAGTATATTGTTTTTGCAATAGCCATATACCTTAAGGTGTAGACACAACTTCAATCCCAAGGAACTATTTCAGCTCTCAAGATCCTTCACCTTGAATTTAGCATGCAACCATGACTTCATTTTAGCAAAGCCATGATCATCATCTCTAGTGACGATCAAATCATCCTCATAAATAACTAAGAAAACATAACCATTCTCTATCTTCTTTGTAAACAAGATATGGTATGCATGATCTATTTGAAAACCAAGCTAATGTAAATAAGTACTAATATGAGCATTCCATGCTCTTGGTGCCCGTTTTTTAGTCTGCATACATGTGTTACATAGTCAGGGTGTACATAGCCCTCATGCTATTCCATATACACCTCTCAAGCAAGTCACAATTCAAGAATTCATTTTTGGCATCTATCTACCGTAACTTCTATCCCTTAGAAGCTGTTAATGCAATGATTGTTCTTACGGTTGCCATCTTTGCAAACTGAGTGCTGAAAGTTTTCTCATCCTTGTGTTTAAAGATATACAACCATGTATATCTGCTGCTGCTGAAATCATCGATAAATGGCACATAATACCTGGCACCACCAAAGATGCATTATGGGCAGGATCCCATACATCTGAATGTATTAACTGCAAAGATTGAGAACTATTTTTGACATGTTGCATAAATGGAAACCACACTTTTTTCCCTATCTGAGAGGTGGAACAAACATGTCCTAGATCAATGTACTTAAACTTTGGCAGACCAAGTACAATTTGCTTTTACTGCATATTTTTCAACCTCTGAATATTGACATGGCCAATGTGTTTGTTCCAGATTCCTATATCTTGAGCTGCTCTATTATCATGGGCAAATATCGTTGCTTTCAATTCAAGAAAAGTTGCATCCAAAGTGAGCGTTCTGCCATCTCTCTTGTCTTTAGCAATCAATTTGTAGCCATGTTCATCTTCCTTAATAAAGCAACCATCTCTATTGAATCTAACTTGTAGATTCTATTTTTCCATCTATCCAACTGATAATAAATTCTTAGGAATAGAAGGCACATGTAGTACATCATATAGACTATTCTTTGTGCCATCTAACATGATTAGTGAAACCACATATGTATGCTTAATATCATGTTGTGAGTCATCATTGGTGTATACATGTCCATGTGAACCTACTGTCAGTTCATCAAACCACTCACTACGCATAGTCATATGGTTAGATGCTCCTGAGTCTATATACCACTTGTCACCCTTCCCTTGCTTAGATGTATTCTTAGAAACATGCTGCATAGCAAACAACCTATCTCCCAAATTATCCTATGTACCACTGGAAGATGCATAATTTCCATGTTGTCTGCCTCTTTCCCTCATATCTGCTTGATTTTTATGATAGTCCTTTGCTATGTGTCCATATCTTTCACAATAATGACAATCTTTATCCTTGTTAGACTTCTGATGTGACTGCTAAGAGCCACCTTTACCTGTTGGTGATCTCTCCCTGCCTCTAAAGGCTCCAAACCATCATTATTCATATGTATTTCAAGTGTTCCCATGACCTCAAAAAGCTCTATGAGCTCTACCACCTCTAGCTCATTCAATTGAGTAAAAGATAGTATCTCTGCTATGAGAGATAATTATGTTAAAATGTTAGAATGTACTCATATAGGAACATGTGCTTCAATAATATCTAGATAGACAATATCTAGATATTTAGGAGAACTAGGTAATATGGATCTAGAACATGTGGAGGATACTTCACTAAGAGAACCTACCATATCCACACCTTTATTGCATATATATGTGTTCTCTCACTATTACAATGTAAGTGTGTGAGCAAGAGTACAATACAAGTGTGTGACTCATTGTCTCATTGTCTTTCTCTCGTGATGGTGAGAGAGAGAGAGAGAGAGAGAGAGAGAGAGAGAGAGAGAGAGAGAGAGAATGAGACAATGAGTCACACACTTATATTGCACACTTTCTTACACACTTACATTGGAATAGTTGATAGTACACATATATATGCAATAAAGGTGTGGATATGGTAGGTTCTCTTAGTGAAGTATCCTCCACATGTTCTAGATCCATCTTATCTAGTTCTCCTAAATATCTAGATTTTTTCTACCTAGATATTATTTAAGCACATTCTCCCTCTCTAGAAAAAGTTAAAAATATCTTCTAATATTCTACCTCCCTTCTCAAAAGAAAATAGGATTTTCTTTTGTAGTATAAAGACTTTCTACCAATCATTTTGGCTATACAAGGGAAGTAAGATTAGAATAACGAGTATAGCATGAAACCTTGTCCTTGTTCTTGTAGAAGATATACATCAATATTTCCTTGCAAAAATTTAAGGGATGTAAGTTGATGATGAAGATCTTTTGGCTTTGGTTGATGGATACCTTGATAAAGAGTTGATCACCATAGTTTTCTTCATTATAGACTTGATAAGAGTTGGGCTCATCATATAGATAGATTATGTATTTCAATTGGAACTTGATAGTTGTGGAGTGAAATAACTATGAGAACATGTTTGTAGATGGAAATATTATCCTAATGTCATTAGATATCATAGAAAAAGTTAACAATATCTTCTACTATTCTTCCTCCCTTCTCAAAAGAAAAAGGTTTTTCTTTTGTAGTACAAAGACTTTCTACCAATCATTTTGGCTACAAGGAAAGTAAGATTACAATTATGAGTATAGCATAAAACCTTGTCCTTGTTCTTGTAGAAGATATACATCAATATTTACTTGCAAAAATTTAAGGGATGTAAGTTGATGATGAAGATCTTTGGGATTTGGTCGATGGATACTTTAATAAAGGAGCTGATCACCATAATTTGATTTATAATATACTTGATAAGAGATGGGCTCATCATATAGACATATTATGTATTTCAATTGGATCTTGATAGTGGTTGAGTGAAATAACTATGAGAGCATGTTTGCAAATGGAAATATGATCCCAATGTCATTAGATATCATAGTAAGATAGATCTTGATAAGGTACTTGTGACATGATCTTTAGAAAGTTTGCTGATGAATAGCTAGTGATTGATGAGGTATTTGAAGCATATTGTCTTTGAGAGGACTCCAAGAGTTGATTATCATATCTTCAATAGTAGTACAATTAGTGTTAGTGTGCTTTTTTATCCATACAAAGTAGTTTGCACCAATGTGCTCATGCGTTTCTTTGTACTTTATCCATTTCTTTCCCCTCCTTTGGAGGAAGGCCAAGCTAGTTGGCCAATTTGAGAAAGATGCAATTTGTAGATGATGGTTTGGGTAAGATAAGAGGTAGACCATTTCATGATGATACTGAGAGAAAATTAGAAGAGAGAGTACTTGTGATTGTTGATGAGGTTGTTGCCAATGGAAGGTAACTATGTGGATGGTTGGATAGGATAGGATAGATAGAAATGATGATTTGATGGATTGAAAGTTAGATAGACATAGTGTGGATTGCACTGTGGGAGCTCTCGCTCAACTGCCAAGACCTACAGACCGCTTATTGTTTCAAGCGTTCCAAGCCAAGCACTAATGGCTACCTCTCACATAGCCGACGCACCATCCATATCTACGGGTGTAGTGAGCTTACCTCCATGCCGTTCGAGTTACCTCCTCTCCTGCACACTCCGGTAGCTCCACGATCCAAATGCAAGCTTCAAACAAGCTCCATCCTCAAGCTCCACGCTCCAAGCTCCATAGCTGCGAGCAAGAGAAGAGAAGAGAAGAGAAGAAGATGGAGAGCTTATCCACCCCACGATCCCTCACCCTCACACTCTCACACTCCCTCTCTCAAGCACAAGCTCAAGCAAGCAAGAACAAGAAGGAGAAGAAGAAGGGGAGAGCCAATTTTTGCCACACACAAGAATGAGCTTCTCATTCACTTTTCAACTTTACATACAAAACCCTAAATCCCTTTTGGACAGTCATTCCTTTTCCCTTTTTAACATGGCCGGCCGTAGCCTAGGCCATTTTTCCCATTGTCCTTCTATCTTCCTAGCTTCCTTTCCACCGCCCATCTATATTTACAAATTGCACGGGTGAGAGCCCGACGCTCCTTGAGTTAAGCCGCAGTGCGCTTGCGCTCTTTTACACGAGTTTTGTCTTATGCTTTTCTTGGTGCGCTTTTGCCTTTGTCTTTTATTTTAGCTTTCTGGATTTTCCACCCTGGCACTCTTTTACAAGATTTCAGGTGCGCCTTTGCATTTTAAAATGCTCCTTTCCCCTTTTTGCAGCTGCCTTGGACTTTTAAGGTTGCCCTTGCGCTTTTGGCATTTTCTCCTCTTCTTTCTTCATTCGAGCTACCTTTTTCCACCTTTTCCCTGCATCTTTTTTATTTCCTTTTTCTTTCTTCATGTTGGGGTTAGCATTACCCCCTCCTAGACGAGTGCCAGTCCCATGGCACTCACCGTCGTAGGTACCAGGCATTAGCATGCACCAAAGATGTGGATGGCAAGGACGTCGAGGGTTGCCATGGAAAAGTGTCAGTAGTGGTGGGGAGGAATGTCATTCGGGGCACGTCGCTGGGTTAAGTTGTAGGTGGTAGGGCAATGGGAGTTGGTGGTCGGGCTGCAATTTGGGGGGTTGCACGGATGGAGTACGAGTGGCGGTTTGTTGAGGATTGAGTGTATGATGATTCTTGGTAGGCTTACAGGGTGATAAGGATAGGAATTCAGAGTTGAGTGTTGATGAAGAGCGAACGACACCTTCGTTGGAGTTGTCAATACCTGCAATTGAAAAACCTCCCATGTGGTCTCTCCCTAAGGGTAGTGCTAGTCTTCTTATCGTGCACAAAACATATTTTGATTAGTTTGGGAGACAGGTCTAAGCAAGCCTGGAGTATTGTCCTGCACTTGAGGATCCAAATTGTGTATAGACTTTAGTGCAGATATTATGTGAGTGTCCATGCATACTTAGATATTATGTATGTAGAAGACTGCTGCCGGGTGGCTCATAACGTCGTGTGGATGAAGCAGAGCGGTCCATAGTGGAAAGAAGTACATGTGAAGATGGGTGCACCATCGTGTGCTTTGTGAGTGTAGACGTAGCAGGATAGGGTACGAGAATAGTGTACGAGCCGTAGGTGGGCGAAATTGGGCCTATGGATGAGAATGGTGTACTGTTCATGGCTATTCGTGCGATGTGTGCCCCAATTGGTTGCCATGGTTTTAAGGCAGAGTGTGAGAGGGAATTGTAGAAATGGTTCAGGGTGACAGGTTTAACCAGAGGTGAGACAAGCTTCCTAGGGCTGTCTTGCTCTTGATGTGCCCTGAAGTATTGTGGGTGATGTTAGGGGGCTAGGGGACTAGAGACGGAGCCAGCCGACCAAGGTCACTGGGCGCACCTAATTTTGAGGACCCCTAGGTGCGGTGATGTGCGCGTGGGTGTGTTTTTATTTTCTCTTTTCTTTTCTTTTCTTTTCTTTTTTTAATTTTTTTTTCTCTTTTTTTTGCCACAGTACAACCATTGCAATATGCGAGGGCTATGAGCCTTTCAATGGGTTGGGACATGTCAAGCCTCGGAGGCTTGGGAAATGGATGTGACCGTGATGAATTTTCCCTAGCCTCATTGTTAGGGGACCCGTTATTGCGATATCAGTACGATTGCAGCGCCCCCCATCATGAGTGTAGAGCGTGACCCAAGAAGAGAGTGTAGCCCATGACTACGCATGGGTTCGTGCGATGTGGGCACTCGCGAGGGTGATTGTTCGCATTTAGTAGCATGACTTTGTTGCAGTTAGTGCACGGTCATGGTTTTGCAGTGACCCAGGCGTTGAACATGTTGGCACGAAGAACTGCGTTATCTTGCATCCCCTTGTCACATTGTGAGAGCACATGCTTGATTTCGTTAAGTAATTCAACAGATGTAGTTATGTTAAAACATGACTTTTCGAAATGCTATGATGTTAATTGCATCGCCCATGCGATCGCTTGTCAAAGATGCAGCATACATTAGCTATAGGCAGAAGAAGTTGCACAAGTGGGGAGTTTCCCTTTCACCCATCAAAAGACAAAAGTTAGGTCCTGACAACTTGTTAACCTGCTTGTACATCCTACGGCTTAGTCAATTTCTACTAGGCGAGGCGAGTGCCATTGGTTGGGCGACTGGGCTGGTGCTGGTGTGGGATTGTCATGAGGGCGGGTAGGGCACATGTCGGCCAGTACATGGATGGTATAGTCCCGGGCCACCTCTAGTTCCAAAATGCCTTTAACTAATTTGTCGGTCCTTGGCCTTTGTTCCTGCTCTTGGGCACCTGGTGCTTGAGTGCTCGTGGGGGATTTGTGCAACTGGTGTTGCCACGGCTTGCACGCTTAGCTGAGCTTTGACTTTCCTGGTCCAAGGATTTTCAGGCCTTCGTCCAGGACAGTGTCGTTTAGGTCCTCCTTTCTTTGCATATCTCTTGAGAGTGGGTACATAGTGCATCGGTGGAGGGCGCATGCCGCGTGCTCCCATCATCTGTGAAGAGAGTCTCTGCACGCCAGTTGTCCGTGGTTCTCCATGTTTTCCTTTTGGAGGCCTGCAAGATGCAATCCAAGGATTAGGCCTTGATACGGAATAAGATTGTTTGCATAGGAGGGATTTCAGTGTGGGTTGTCAAACGCATATGACTAGAAGAGAAGGTGCAGAACATGTTGTACTCGTTGTAATGGTGTCCCTCTGGCCTCTAACTACGAGCAGATCTTGACTCACACCGCGTTACATCGGTTGGTGGTCCTGCGTTTGGAGGGCTCATCCTCGGAAGGATAGGTCGAGAAGGGAAAAGTGTGTAGAGAGGGACTGCACCCTGCTCACATCACTTAGGGATGTTGTTCAGGGCTTTCCATGGTGGCAATGAGGGGTGCATGCCCTTTGCCTGGAGGCGGTCATGATCTGGTGAAAGGGGGACCGACTTGGCGTAACCTGTTGGCTCCGATTCTTCTGTCTACGCTTTGACTTTCTATTGCTTGTGTGTGTTGATAATGTCTATACAGGGTGACACCAAAATCATTGTTTATATATACATTTTTTCGGATCCTTGTCACTTCACGAGGATAGAAACCAATTGTAGAACTTGGGATTGTACTGAAGCGTGGCACGCGCATCTAGTACACATGGCAGCTTACTCAATACTGATAGATATTTCACCACATCGAGTAGCATGGAACCTTGTCCGAGTCTACTGGCAACATGTAACTCCTCCTTAGTGAGAACCTTATCAAGCAGAGGGTTTTCTTGGCTTGGTTCAGCCAAGTCCCTGCCTCGAATGGCAGTTAGCACTCGAAAGGAAGTTGGTGCCACATAGGTTGGGTCTCTTTGGGATCGCCATTTGGCCAATTGCTCCTCAGAGACTGTCATGATGTGAGCCCCTAGTTTGGCCATTGCAACGCGGCTGTCACACCAATGCTGCTCAAATCGACTTCGGCCTGCTAATAGTCGCTTTAGTTGCTCTATGTCTAAGAGATTGGGTTGGTAGAGTGCCTCATTGAATGTGACAGTTAAGCGCAGTTCGTCGGCTTCCTCGTTCGAGATGAGTAGCAAGTGTTCGTGCAAGAGCTTGCTATAGTGCTCGTCAAGGTGTTCCTGCTCTTCCCAAGATAAAGGAAAGGGCAAGTAGTCTCCAAGCTGCTCTTTAGGGAATGCGCGCATGTCTGCCAGGACATAGACACATGCAAACACCTTGAGCTTGGCATCCAACTCAGCTAGGCCTTGTGCGACACCTCTATGTTCGACGAGGGCTTGCTCGGTTGCCATCTCACGCAAGGTTCTAGGAGTTTGCTTGGGCTTTAGCGTAGCTGGGGGCTCAGGCCTAGAAGAGCAAGAATGATCAATGCTAGGAGTGCTCATGCGCTTGGGGTTTCCATGTTTCTCTTGAGGCTTCGTCATTGCGTCATGGTTCTCTTTGGATGTGATTGGTATGAATTTGTCACCCTGTTGTGGCAGCATTATCTCCACTCTTGATTGGCCGATGAGAGTTCCATTGTTGGTGGATTGAATGTTGGAGGCAACTGTTGATGGCAATGGCTGCTTTAACTTTTTAGAGCACACGGATGTGTCTGAGGTTTCACCGCTATTAGGAGAGACATCAATGGGTTCATTGGTGGATAGACATGATGCTTTATTCCCCAGCTCTCCAACGCTCTTGGTCTCAATGCTCTTGGGGTCCATGACCTCCTATAGTAGCTGTTGTTTGTGTTGTTTTCTCCTCTTTCTCTTGGTCAGTGAAGGCATATCTTTTAATGGTTCGGGACCTTGGACGAGGTCAACCGTTGTTGTACTTGGTTGGGCCTTAGCATATCCTTTCTCTAGTGTGTCCTCATGGAACATAGTCGCAGCCCATTGAATAGCCTTGCTAGGTTGAGTGGTTCGGTGCATCATCTCCTTGGCCACATCTTTGAGGGGTTCCTCCTCGAGCCTAGGCTTTAGGTGCTTGGGATGGGTTGGAGTTGTCAAGGATACTGGTTGGTGCACCTCCTCCTCAGATGAAGTGTTAGGGACACGTTCTGCAAGGGGTGTGGTCACAGTTGAGGGCCATGACTGCTGAGATCCCTGGTTGGGAGCAGTGGCATTTAGTCCAGTGGGTTGGTTACTCTTGGTGGATCACAGGTGGAGTCCCTGGGGCGATCGAACGTGGTCATGTCTTTTGTTGTCCTTTGAACACTCACTTGTGTGGATCGATCCTGACTTGATCCAATCACATTGGGTTGCATGGGAGTATCCTTGGGCCAAGAGCTATGGCCAGTGTCATGTTTCCCCTCCTGGATATTTGGAAGCTTTAATGGAGACAGAGGTTGGGAGTGAGCCCCTGCCATTGACAGCTATCGTTGTGTCTCCTGGGTCCGTTTGGGAAGAGAGGACGTAGGGGACCTAGGACTCTTAGGCAGACGTGGCACCGACTGAATGATTTGCTTGTGATTGTTGGAGGATTCCATCATTTGCTTTGCTGAGCAATCAGCCCTATCATGAGTGACGTTGTGCTTGTGGTGCTCCTTGTCCCCTTGGGAAGTCAAAGGCTCCTTGGCCACTAGTGGACCTCGTGCACATTCGACGGATCCCTCTGATATCTGCTTGCTAGGCATGCTAGGCTAAGGATCTACTATTTGATGGGTCATGTTCGGTTTCTTGATTTCAATTGTGAGGGGCGCAATCACTCCAATATTTTTGGTCCGAGACTTGGATTCTCATTTAGGGATCCTCCCAAGCCTCGTTTCTTTTGACCTAATTTGGGCTCCTAACCAAGGTGGTTTAGCAGGGCGTTTCGTTACCCAAATCCATCGGCTGCCTGCATAATACCCTTGAGCATGAAGCAACGCCTTGGATATCTATTGTGGCATTATGCCAACTCTCCATGGATGCCTTCTTCTATAAGACTTGGGCTTCTTTCGTGATCTTCTATGATATTTGTAAGTCCAAGCCCTATCCTTGGGCTTATCTCCTAACCTCTTTGTTTCATGTATGGCCTCACTTATTGGTTCTCTCCGTTCAACCTGTGCTTGTATCAACTCTTTCAACAACTCCCTACTCTCATTACTAGGCTCGCTTGGTATGTCAGAATGCTCCTTACCCTTCCCTTGAGGTTTGGTGAGGTCACCCTTGCTAAAAGTCGCGATTATCCTCACACCTGGTAGTGCTAGGTGTATCCTTTGTGCTATATAGTCGGCTTCACACTTCATTGCCTTTTTGAAGGGCCTTCCTAGGAGGATTTCCTTTCCATAATTCTTGCCATTTGGAGGAACATAGAACAGGACTGGCAAGCTTTCTGTTTCAATAGTTACAAGGATTCTGCACTTTCCTAGAAGTGCTTGTGGCTTTTCCCCATGAGGCTTAAGAGTTGCATCAGTCGGTTTGAGCTCTGGTTAACCTAGTAGAGTCCATGCTTCGTAAGTCAAGATATTGAAATTTTCTCCTTCATCAATGAGAGCATCAACATTATGCTCTCTTTTTGCGGTGATTTTGAGCCTAAGATAAGTAGGTGGTACTATGTCTTCATCGTCCGGGTCTTGGTTTACAACTTCAAGCCTTCTCATACATGCCCTTGAGTCCCTAGCTGCATAGTCAGACATGGATTCCCCACAGAGATCTTGGGTTGTTTGTGCAGCGTTGCTCAAGGTACATCTATCGTCAGGAATGTCATCTCTAATCATCTCTGCATTGGTAGCTTGATGATGTTGCATTCTGCTTTGACTAGATGTAGTTTGAACACAATGTATGTGTATCCTTGTAGTGTGGCCTTTTTGCCCTTGATGGCTAGATTGGCCCGTTAAGGTTCTTGGGTCTCTGTTTGCCTCTATTTGGGTGCGGGCTTTTGGTTGCTCCTTTTCAAGTGAGCCTCCATGCTCGCGTAGGGCCATTACTGCCCAAGGGTCTAAGTTGGAGGGCTTGTCACGGTGCGCGTTTTCTCTCCAACCTACTTGGGGAGGATGTAGAGGGGGCAGAGCCCCCTTTTCGAGGGTCCGGGAGGCGGTCCCTTCGCCGACCTGCAGGGCCGTTACGGTAAACACCATGCACAGCTTGGAGGATTGTTTAGCCAAATCCTGAACCACTTGCTCGAAGTTTCAGCCTAGTGGTGGGTCTACGATGCGCCTTTCGCTCTACGTAGCATGTGGGGTCAATTTCGGGGTTCAGAGTTTTTCTAATTTGTTGCCTTGTTTGTTTTTGGGTCTAATTAGGCTTTTCCACTCAGCGGTTTGCATCTAAGTCCCTGGTCTTGCAACTGCCTACCTCTAGCTGCTAAGCGGCCGCGCCCTACGATTTTGCCTATTCCTTGTGCCAGAATCAAGTTCTGAGTGTTTTAAGTGCTGCCAATAGTTCGCGCTGCTAAGTGTTGGCCGGATCAGGTAAAGTTTTCTAAAAAGTTGGTGAAACTGCACACTCGTCCCAACTGGTCCAAATTGCAGGGTTCGAGTGCCCAATTCGGCACATCCGAGGACCGAGTGGGAAGGGCCGTACGTAACCACCGTCCGAATGCACAACTCAGTCAGTGCGAACCTGGGTGTCCAAGGGCCGAGTGGGCCGAGGCAGGGTCAGGTGGCCGAGTGGGTCGAGGTAGAGTCAAGTGGCCGAGGCAGAGTCAGGTGGCTGAGTGGCTGAGGCAAAACTACTAAGGCAGTCCGAGTGCTCGATTCAGATGGCCCAAGTGTGGGCGTCTGAGTGGTAGTGGCCGAGTGGGTCGAGTCGAGTGGTCCGAGGGCCAAGTCTGGGCCTTGGACCAGAGTCATTGTTACTCGGACGCATCGGGGCGCCGTGCGTCTTTTCGCAGACTCTCACGAAATTTGTCTTGCCGTGTGCTGGAGGCCTTCCCCCTTGTCAAGCAGCTCCAGATCCATCCTACTACTGTAGGGGAAGGTGTAGAATTACCTGGGCTGGCCGAATATCTCCATGATCCCAAGATTGAAGGGAATTCCCTCACCAAGCTTTCCTATTCTCTCCTGCTCTCCTGAAACCCTGCAATACACAATGTGGCCTTTCTTACCACTTTTGGCCCTTATACCCCTTCTTGGGTATGGTATTAACACCCCCAATAACTCACTTGCCGACCTTAGGCATCACAAGCGAGTTTTTTACCACTTTTGCACGATTCTTGCCCTGTTTTTTCCCTGTTTTGCAACAGTAAACCCTAATGCTTATTTTCTTTTTTTTTCTTTGTTTTCTCCTACTCTAATGCATCCAAATCACAAAGTAAATACCTACACTACTCCATCTCACAACATAAATCTCAAGAAAGCAAAAACCTACTTGCCAAGGAGATCGAATACCATCTTCAACCCCCTCACTTCCTACTATCTCAAGCTCCGATTCAAGGGAAAACCCTTACTTTGATGCTTGATTCGAAGCACACAAGCGCTCAAGGCTTGAATCCATTGGTCCCGGCAACGGAACCTGTAAGAAGCTGGGAATACTTAGAATGCTATTAATATGCCATGTCACATTGACACTGGTATATAAGGAGAGAAGTTGTAATTTTACACATCTTTTTGACATATCAATACATTTACAATCTTTCTCTCCCTTCTTGCTCCAAGCTTCCATGGCTTCTTCATCTTTCCTGTCTTTCTCTCTCCAATTCTAGTCTTTCTCTCTCCTCGTCACTCTATTTCTCTCTCTTCCTGCAGTCTTTCTCTCTCCTCTGCAGTCTTTCTCTCTCCTCTTTCTCTCTCCCTAGTTCTCTCTCTGACAAGTGGTATCAGAGCTTCAGTCTTTGATCCATTATTTTCTTCCATTTTCACTCCTATTTTCCTATTTCAAAACCAATTTCAGACAAAAATGGTACAAGACAGTGACTAGTGGAGTGCTGCAGGACAACTACAGTTAGCAAATGACTACATCTGGAGATATCCAAGGTCAGATATGGCGGATAAGGGCTTAAATGGTTGGACGTCACCAAATTTTATGCAAAATTGAAGGTAACTAGGGTAAAGGATGGTTAACCGGGCTTAGTTTGAGAACAAACTGTGGTTACTTTGAAAAGAGGGGTTTCTCTTACCCCTTTCCTAGAAATTCCTGCAGGTTCCATGGAAGTTCAGCCCCAAGATCTGTTCATATCTCTTTCTTCTCAGATCTTCTTGACCAAAATCTACCTGGAATAGATCCCTATCTTCAAGAGCTTCAGATTGAGCATAAGATTGCTCAAGATTGGGCAGCATACAGGCCAGAAACAACCCCGAAAATTGCGGCACAATTTTTGGGCTGATTCCAGCCCTGCCCTGCTTCAAGCCTGCTTCCTCTCAGCCTTGGCACTCTTCTTGATCCATTCCAGGCATAAATCTTCAGCCACATTGAGATTCTCAGCAACATTTAAAGATTTCTCAGCTCCCTTGAACCCTAGGTGAACAGTCCATGGGCAGCCATGAAAGCTTCAGCCCAAGCTTCCATTTCTTGACAATTTCTTGAAGATTCTTCATCCTTTTGG
Source organism: Lygodium microphyllum (assembly GCF_053477565.2). Taxonomy (NCBI): domain Eukaryota; kingdom Viridiplantae; phylum Streptophyta; class Polypodiopsida; order Schizaeales; family Lygodiaceae; genus Lygodium; species Lygodium microphyllum. The sequence continues at coordinate 20,224,745 of NC_141161.1, read as the reverse complement.
CCTGTGGAATCATTTCAGCAAGGATTCTTCAACAAATTGCAAGGATTAAGCACGGGATGGCTTAAGATTGAAGATCAAGAGCTTCTATGGAGCAAAATTTGGGGGAAACGGGTTTAATGTTTCAATTTCAAGCATTTGAAGCTTCAAGATTGGTCTCAACCATCAGATAAGCAAGCTTCATGGAGTATTTTGCTAACATTGGACAACCGGGAGCCCTATCAAGCATTTGGCAAGTTATTTTCAACCATGTCAAGGTATTTCTCTTCAATTTTTAATCTCTCTCATTAATCCAATTGCTGAGCTTAAGCCATTTGACTGAGAGATTAAAGAATTGAACATTTTCATCAAATTCTCAGCCAACCTTTGCTTGAATTCATCTATTCATGAATGCAATGCTTCCCTAATGCATATTAGCTTCAATCAGTGAATGAATGGCCTTAATCTGAGATTTCAGCATAACATTTGAATCCTGTGGACTGAATACATTGATTGATTCCTTTGCTTACTCTAATCCAATTGATTGGTTGATTCTCTTTTGCCTAAATTGGAAAATTGTAAAGGGTAAGTACTAGCAATCAGTGAGTCACTGAATTGCATAGGTAAAACCCTTCTCCCATCTCAAGTTCTTTTATCTCAATCAATTGCATCTCATGAAAGACTGAATGGTTATTTTTCAATTGCATATCATGCTGATAGCTTAGCACACTAGCCTCTGCCATGTTGATATTCCCACCGAGGAAAAAGGTGGATGTCGGGGGAGATAGTGGGACAAAAGAGAGGTGACCCTCCCTCACTATCGAAGATCCCGAAGGGGTGCAACCAACCGACCCGGGGGGAACTTTGCCCACCTCCCGGTGATTCGGAGCCCGTGTAGGGAGCCCGTCCTGCCGTTTTATCCCTCACACAGGTACAGCGAGTGGAGAATTGAAGATTGAAGACTTTTCAACGACTCAAGTACCTACTGGAGTAAAACAGGGTAAAACAGGGCATTTTCAGGTTACCCACATGGTATTTATAGGTGGATACAGGTACACCCTTTGATACTGAAGTACAGGTGTAGGTACTATAGGGTACCCATAGGTCCTATATACCCCTTTGCAGTGTTTGGTAGCCATTGGAGGTTACTTTCTTGCATTACAGGGTCAAAACAGGGCACTTACAGGTCTAAACAGGGTGCAGGACTGGACAGTTCAGACTCTGAAATTCAGTTACAGAATTTTCTGTCCTAAACCTGTTATAGCGTGCTATAGCTCATCTCCAAGAGGGCATTGTAAGCTTCGATTCGCACAAAAAATTTTTGCAATCGGAGTTTTCTAGCCAAAGTTATAGCCGTTTTACTGACATGGGGTACTGCAGGACTGCACTAGTATGGCAGGGCATAAAGGCAAAAATAAGGTCCAGGAGGACTATGCACAGCAAATCAGGGATTCTATGATGGAAAGCACACTTCAAGAGAACCCTGAAGAGCATCAACAAGGAGAGATTATTATTCTCAATGACGCTTTATGTGCCCATAAACTAAGACATAAGGAACGTCATGAGGCTATTTTGTCAGCAATGGAGCATATGATTTTATCATTTGGTCAAACAAAGTCTACAATGGAGCAAATGGTTTTATCTCATGGACAAACGAAGTCTACGCTTGATAAGTTGATGGAATCAACTACCCAAACCAAGGCTTCCATTGATAAATTAGTAGAATCCAATGCTCAACTCATGGCAAAATTTTCTCAATTGATGCCATCACAAACAGGATCAAAAGAAGTTAATGAGAAGGCTTATTCAAACAATGACCCTTCAGTCCCACTTCAGCCATCCAACCAAAATGGTTATGGAGATGGAATCATTGGAAGAAGAGGTATCCCCAATAGTCAGTATGAAGTAGGGGAAGCTTCACAAAGGCATGATGACTATTTGGGCAGTTTGAACGGCGCCAATACTCAAGCTTTTGGACTGCATACTCAGCATTCTAGGGGTGCTTTACCAACAGGAAGATTACAGGGTAATTCTCAGCCACCTGTTGGAAGATTTCAATCTCATTTTGGGGGTTCTGTACTTAGAAATTCCGATCAGCCAGTTTTGGGACAACAACCTTTCCATGATAGAGAATTCAAGGATAAAATTGTTTTATCCAAATTCAATGGCCAGTCATCTTCACCATCAGAATTAGAGGAATGGACTTCTAAGATGGAGTCTTATTTCGACATATTTCCTAAAACTGATGACATGAAGATACATTTTGCCTCCCTCCACTTAGAAGGATTTGCTCACACTTGGTGGAGGTATATTAAGAAAGAGAATGTACTTATTGAGAATTGGGAAGCTTTCAAGGCACTTATGGCTGAAGTCTTTGTTTCACCTCTTGAAAAAGAGAAGTTAGAGCGAAGATGGTACAACTTGGAACAAAGGAGCCTAAGTGTAAGAGAATATACAAACCAATTCCTCAACTTGACCATGTATGTGGAAAACATCAGTTATGAGGCCAAGTTACACAAGTTCATGTATGGTTTAGAACCATCCTTGTCAGCTGATGTCATGGCGCAGAATCCTACTTCACTTTTCAAGGCTATTGAGCTTGCAGAGTGCTTTGGAAGGAAGTATAGGAAAGAGTCTTCATTTCAGCCAAGTTATGGACAGCCAAGGACTGTTTTAAAGCAAGGGCAAGTTGGTAACAATTATGGCAGCAATCATATGCCTAGTGGGAGCTTACGGATACCAACTTATCCTCCATTTAATGCTTCTAGGCTTCAAGGCAATTTCAGGACAGCAAACAGTCCAAAGGTTGAATTTAAGCAAGGTGACAATAAGCCTAAGTCTACTTCAGCCAATACAAATTCCAGAAATATTCCCATGGATCTTTACAAGGAAAGAAAGGACAAAGGCTTATGCTTCAAGTGTGGAGAAAAGTATACTCCTGACCATGCTTCAAAGTGTGTATACAAAAATGCCAAGCCAAAAATTCAGAGTATGCTAGTTCTTGAGGACCTTGAAAATGACATAGATGAAGTTAATGCAGTCCCAATCAATGCTGAAAATGAAGATTTCGAGGATGATAGTGGACAGGAGTACTTCTATGATCCATCTGACTCTTTTCCTTTTGATCCAGGCGGTGATATCCCATTTGATCCTGGTGGATTTTGTAATGAGTTGCCTGCTGCCACTAATTGTTCTATCTCTATGGATGCTTGGACGGGATCTAAGAACCCTAATACACTTCGTATGAAGGGAAGCATATGTGGAAAGCCAGTGTTCATCCTGATAGATAGTGGCAGTACCCACAGTTTTGTCAATAAATCCATTATGTACAAGTTGAATTGTGTTTCCACCGACTTACAGCAGCCCATTAGAGTACAAGTGGCTAATGGTGAAGAGGAAATCAACACACAGATTTGTCCACAGGTTTCTTTGCAGATGGCTGAAAATTTTGAAGTCAAAGTAAACCTGATCACTTTGGAAATGGGGCCCATAGATATTGTACTTGGTTGTGATTGGTTGATGACCTTAGGCAGGATTACTATGGATTTCTCACAGTTATATATGGAGTTTTTCTCCAATGGACAGCTCATTCGTTTACAGGGGATCCCTAGTAAATCTGATTTTCAGCTTATTACCATTCAACAACTCAAGAAAGAGTATAAGAAGCGCTCACAGATATTTGTATTGCATTTGAACAAAGAAACACAGGATCAGTCCAATAATTCAGCAAACCATCTAGCCTTGACAGCTCTTCTTGAGGAGTACAGAGATTTATTTGAAGTACCTACTTCATTGCCTCCTAAGAGAGCGGTGGATCACCCCATTGATTTGGAACCCAACTCAAAGACAATCAATAAGCCACCTTACAGACTATCAAAATGTGAACGAGAGGAAGTAGCCAAGCAAATCAAAGAACTTCTTGAAATGGGATTCATTGAACCAAATTCTTCACCGTATGCATCTCCAGTCCTGTTAGTCAAAAAGAAAGATGGATCTTTTAGAATGTGCATTGACTACAGGGATCTCAATAAGATAACAGTGAAGAACAGGTATCCTATACCCAGGATAGATGATTTGCTTGATGAGCTTAAGGGGGCTCGATTCTTCACGAAGATTGATTTGAGATCAGGGTATCATTAGATTCGCATGAGAGAGGGTGATGAGGTCAAGACTGCTTTCAGGACTGATCGTGGGCTCTACCATTTCTTGGTGATGCCATTCGGCCTTACAAACGCTCCAGCTACCTTTCAAAGCCTGATGAATAAGATTCTACAACCTTTCCTCTTTCAGTTTGTCTTGGTGTTCTTCGACGACATTTTGATCTACAGCAAGACTTTTCAGGATCATTTGTCGCATATGAGAAAGGTTTTTGATGTGTTGAGACATCATAGGCTTTTTGCTAAGGAGAAAAAGTGTTCCTTCATGCAGACTGAAGTGGAATACTTGGGACATATAGTCAGTGAAAAAGGAATACAGGCTGATCCCAAGAAGGTGCAATGCATAAAAGATTGGCCAACGCCTACTACTACTACCTCTCTTAGAGGATTTCTTGGTCTATCTTCATTCTATCGCAGATTTATAAAGCATTATGCGGCAATTGCAACCCCTTTAATTGACAGGTTGAAGAAAGAGGCTTTCTTTTGGGATGCTCTTGCAGATAGCAGCTTCAACTAGTTAAAGGAATTACTTACCTCTGCTCCTATTCTTGTATGCCCGGATTTCTCTAAAGAGTTTACTATACAATGTGATGCTAGTGGCCGTGGCATTGGGGCTGTTTTGCTTCAGGAGCATGGAGTAATTGCATTTGAAAGCCGTAAGCTTACTGATAAGGAGATGTCCATGAATGTTTATGATCAGGAAATGTTGGCTATTTTGCATGCAATCAAGAAATGGCACCATTACTTATATGGCAGCCGATTTAGAGTACATAGTGATCATCGCGTACTCAAGTATTTCCTTACTCAGTCAAATCTTACTCCAAAGCAATGACGATGGGTAGCAACATTACAAAATTATGACTTTGACATCACTCATACAAGGGGCAAAGATAACATAGTGGCTGATTCTCTCTCTCGTATGTGGGCCTGCAAAGTATCAGCCATGACGGAATTACATAGTGATTGGATTGAAGAGCTACAAGAGGCATATCTCTTAGATGAGGAATTCAGCCAAATCTTTCAGAAATTACAGCAAGGTCTTATGGAAGAAAACTCACATTACCAGCTTAAAAATGGTCTTATTTGGTGGAAGGGCAAGATTGTTATTCCCTCTACTTCTTCTTTCAAGCGAAAAATTATGGAGGAGATGCATTCTTCGCCTTTAGCTGGACACTTGGGAGTTTTCAAGACTTATGACAGGATCAGCAAGAGCTTTTATTAGAAAGGACTGTGGAAAGATGTCAAGGACTTCGTTATGAAGTGTATGCCTTGTCAGCAAAATAAGGATAGCACCCATAAGCCAGGGGGTTTATTGCAGCCATTGCCTATTCCTACGGGTAAATGGACTCATATTACTATGGACTTTATCACTGGCTTACCTACTACTAAGAAGGGGTGGAATAGTATTTATGTGGTGGTTGACAGACTCACCAAAGCAGGTCATTTTATCCCAACAAAAATTCAGTTTACTGCTTCTCAGGTGGCCAACCAGTTTATGGAGCATATTTTCAGATTGCATGGATTACCGCAGGTGATTGTCCATGATAGGGACTGAAAGTTTATGAGTAACTTTTGGCAAGCGGTATTTACATCTATGGGTACCAAGTTGGCTCCATCTACGGCTTATCATCCCCAAACTGATGGACAGACAGAGAGAGTTAATAAATGGTTGGAGACTTATCTTCGCCATTTTTGCTATGATGTCCAAACTTCATGGGATTCTTGGCTACACCTGGCTGAGTTTGCTTATAATAATTCCACTCATGCGAGCATAGGAGTTTCACCCTTTGAGGCTTTGTATGGTTACAAGGTGCCCCTACCCACAGTCATTTTTAACGAAAAGATCAACCCTCATGGGAAGGAAGAGTTAGAAAGAATGTAGACCCTTCTTCAGCAATGCAAGTGAATCTAAGGAAGGCTCAAGATCAGATGAAGATGTATGCTGATGAGAAGAGGAGGCCTTTAGAGTTCCAGGAAGGAGAGCTGGTTTTGTTGAAGGTGCCCAAATCCAAGTATTCAACATTGAAAGATGGATCCAGTAATAAGCTTGCCCACAGATTCTATGGCCCTTACAGGATCCTTAAGCGGATTGGAGATTTGGCATACAGACTAGAGCTTCCCTCTTCTACAAAGATTCATAACGTCTTCCATGTTAGTCAGCTCAAGCCCTATTATGGTGATCCACTGGATTTAGTTGATGAGCTGCCACCTATTGATTAAGATGGTATCGTTCAGTACATCCCGGAGGCTGTTATAGGTCAGCGTGAAAAGAAGCTTCGATCACATTCTATTGTGGAATATTTGATTAAATGGAGAGGTTTTCCCTCTGAAGAGGCTTCTTGGAGACCTGATTCAATATTGGATGAGTATCCATACTTGAAGGATACATTGGTGGCTGAAGCCTATTGCTTATGGAGCTAGTATTGGTGCAGACTGGTTCAAGACAGTAAGCTATTTTAGAACAGTTTTTGTCGTACTTCATTTTCAGAATTGAGCTATCTACATGAGCTTAAAGTACTCTTCAAGAGCTTCGTTTTGATATGTGGTACACTTCATTTGGACACTTCTATCAAAAGTTATGGCTGATTTGGTCCAGCAGGGACTGTTATTTCAGCAAGCTATCTACTTTCTTCTGGAGCTATTTGTTGAAGATTCTATGGCTCCAATGGCTTCTAAGGTTCTTCAAATCATGTATATAGTGGAGTTCTCTTTCCGTTCATCATATTCAGCCCTTGTAATGATAATTCTTCACTCATTTCCTATTTGTAAAGCTGTAAAACAGAGTAGTACTCTGTTCTATCCATCTTTTCTTTAGTTCTTTCTAGGTTTGTTTTTGAGGATAAAAACTTTTGGGAAGGGATGGATTGTAAGAAGCTGGGAATACTTAGAATGCTATTAATATGCCATGTCACATTGACACTGGTATATAAGGAGAGAAGTTGTAATTTTACACATCTTTTTGACATATCAATACATTTACAATCTTTCTCTCCCTTCTTGCTCCAAGCTTCCATGGCTTCTTCATCTTTCCTGTCTTTCTCTCTCCAATTCTAGTCTTTCTCTCTCCTCGTCACTCTATTTCTCTCTCTTCCTGCAGTCTTTCTCTCTCCTCTGCAGTCTTTCTCTCTCCTCTTTCTCTCTCCCTAGTTCTCTCTCTGACATAACCAAAATATGGGGAGCTCTTGCTCAACCACCAAGACCCACGGACCGCTTATTGTTTCAAGCCTTCCAAGCCGAGCACTAATGGCTACCTCTCACATAGCCAACGCGCCATTCATATCTACGGGTGTAGTGAGCTTACCTCCATGCCGTTCAAGTTACCTCCTCTCTCGCACACTTTGGTAGCTCCATGATCCAAGTGCAAGCTTCAAACAAGCTCCATCCTCAAGCTCCATGCTCCAAGCTCCATAGCCGTGAGCAAGAGAAGAGAAGAGATGAGAAGAGAAGAGAAGAGAAGAGAAGAGGAGAGGAGAGGAGAAGATGGAGAGCTTCTCCACCCCACGGTCCCTCACCCTCACACACTCACTTCCTCACACTCTCACATTCCCTCTCTCAAGCACAAGCTCAAGCAAGCAAGAACAAGAAGGAGAAGAAGAAGGGGAGAACCACTTTTTGCCACACACAAGAATGAGCTTCTCATTCACTTTTCAACTTTATAAACAAAACCCTAAATCCCTTTTGGGCGGTCATCCCCTTTTCCCTTTTTTACATGGCCAACCGTAGCCTAGGCCCTTTTTCCCATTGTCCTTCTATCTTCCTAGCTTCCTTTCCACCGCCCATCTATATTTACAAATTGTACGGGTGAGAGCCCAGCACTCCTTGAGTTAAGCCATGGTGCGCATGTGCTCTTTTACACGAGTTTTGTCTTGGGCTTTTCCTAGAGCGCCTTTGCCTTTGTCTTTCATTTTAGCTTTCCGGATTTTCCACTGCCTCGCACTCTTTTACAAGATTTTAGAGTGCACCTTTGCATTTTAAAATGCACCTTTCCCCTTTTTGCAGCTACCTTGGACTTTTAAGGTTGCCCTTGCGCTTTTGGCCTTTTCTCCTCTTCTTTCTTCAGTCGAGCTACCTTTTTTCCCCCTTTGCACTGCATCTTTTTTATTTCCTTTTGCTTTCTTCGTGTTGGGGTTAACATGCACATTGAGTAGTAGTGATGTGATAATGAGGTACTTGAGGAGATAGGATTTTGATGTAAATGTGGAAACATTGTGAGAATCTTGAATGTGTAGAAGGAAACCAAGAGTATGTGCATTTGCATTTTTTCAAGAGATAATGACACATAGTTAAAGTGATGTGTGTGACGCCACAAGAAGATGAGGATATTGAGCCCATAGAGAGAGTGTAAGATAAGGACTAGGATGTGAGCTTAAGATTGAAGCATAGATTATATAAAGACTAGATGTTGAGTAACAAATGTAAGGAAATATGACAATAATCAGAGATAGAAGAGAAGTGGAAGTAATGTACCTGATGAGGGAGTGACCTTGAAGATTGGTGTCCAATAAAAGTTGATGAGAAATAAAAGGAGTATCAACATTGTTAAGTCAGAGAGTGAGGAGGTTTTGCCATCTTCTTGCTACTATAGTACCATTCAAAAGTCTTGAAGAACACAATTCAATAGAGAGGCCACAAACAATGCCTTCTTGGGCCTTGAGATGTAGAGTATGAAAGGCATCCCCCTTCTTCAATTGTTGTTCCAATTGATATTATGATAGAGCCTTCTATTTTAGGATTTAAGAGGAGAGACTAAAAAGGGTGAAAAACATTGTAGTATTGAAAGTGGCAACACAAAATGGATGAGTTGAGAGCATCAAAGCACAAAATGGAAGATTTATGATAGAGAGATAGATGTGAGAGGCCTTCATGGGATAGAGGATTGGGATTTTCCACCAAAGAATTTTCTATGTACTCCACTAGTTGATAGGAGAGAGTGAACAATGGACTTAATGAGGATGCAAGCATGGAATATATGTGATTCATGATGTTATCTAACAAGGATAAGATAAGAGAGAAGGCTATGATGTGGATAAGGATTAGGAAATGGAGAGAATACTTCAATGAATCAATGATAGGCCCATAGATGAGTAGTGATACTAACAATCAATCATGCCACTGCTATGTGTTGGTGAGCTCAAAGATTCCCATTATTGTGTGTGTGCATAAGTTACTGAGGATACAAAAGGTGGTGAACATGTGAAAGCGTGTGTAAATAAGCACTTAGATAGGGCTTGTGGGGTGTGAATGGGGGCTTGAAGAGTATTAAGGTTATAATAGCTCGATTAAAATATAAGCTAAAAATCTTATATCTAACAGCTAGCATTGTTTTGATCATTGAGCCTTGAATAAGCCACCGAGATAGATGTCGATTCTACCTAGGTATATGTCATTAACTATGCACTTCACCTAGGGCTCTCGACAATGTTGACTTGCTAGTTGACATGGATGTGTAGTTGTAAGGCCATCAAAATTGTCTGATGATGACTTTTACTGAATGGCTACCATTGAGTAAGCCATAGGTGGAGCTAAGTATGTTGCGATGGTAATAACTGGAACAAAAGTTGTTGATCAAGAGTTCATAGCATCGACTATGGTGGGAGTTGCTGCTATGCTGAGGTTGCTATGTTGATGACAAGCTAACTTGTTGAGTTGGATTAGTGTTGAGATTGTCATTGCAGCTTGCGGGGCTAAATGTAGTGTTGAATGGCTCTCTCTCTCTCTCTCTCTCTCTCTCTCTCTCTCTCTCTCTCTCTCTCTCTCTCTCTCTCTCTCTCTCTCTCTCTCTCTCTCTCTCTCTCTCTCTCTCTCTCTCTCTCTCTCTCTCTCTCTCTATGTGGTTAGGTGATGATAAATTTGAAGATAGGAGTTGGTAAGAAGAGATAGATGATAATTAAAGAGAGGAGGAGAGAAAACAAAAAGAGAAAGAGATTAGGTAAGGAAATTAAGGAGAAAGTATAGCTCAAAATGCCAAAAATGGCAAGTAGGTGGAGAAAGGAGAGATAAGATGAGATAAGGATGATAATAATGATAAAGAGAACAAATATATATATCTCTCTCTTAAGGAGAGGTGATAATGAAGAAGATAAGAGTGGGTGGAGATGATAAGAATAGACAAGAAGATGTGGATAGGATAAAATGAGATCATGGTAATGAGGATAAGGTGCATATGGATAATGTTAGTTTACCTTGTCATGGATTCAAATCCTACTGATCTACACACAAAGAAATTCATTTGGATTGCATGCAAGAAATGAATCTAAGTTAACTGAGTAGACAAAATCTAGAAGCTAATAACCTAGGCCCTTAGGAGCCTGTATGCTCTCATACCATGTAGTGAAAGTGATGGTGAGAGAAAGAGAGAGAGACAGTGACACAATGAGTCACACATTTGTATTGCATGCTTTCTTGCACACTTACTTTGGAATAGGTGAGAGTATTCATATATGTAAAATAAAGGTATGGATATGGTAGGTTCTCTTAGTGAAGTATCCTCCACATATTCCAGATCCATCTTATCTAGTTCTCCTAAATATCTAGATATTGTCTACCTATATATTATCTAAGCACATGTTCTTATGAGTACATTCTAAGATTCTAACAACTCGAACCTGTATTCAAGCCAAGCTTGACTTCCTCATGTAGCAGCAATGGAAGTAATTCATCCCCATCAGGGGGATCTACTCTCATAGAAATCAAAGTATCAAATGCTTTGTACTCCTTGCCTAATCCATTCAATGTAACTACAATCATGTCATCATTTAAGACTTTAGAACCAATAGTAGCAAGATGATCTGCTATGGTTTTTATCTTTGTTGTATAAGCTTGAATGCTCCTGCAATTTCTAAACATATTATTAAACTAGTGCTTCAGTTGTATCTTCCTTGCATGAGTAACGTTACCATAATTCTTTATGAGAATATCCCAAGCATTTTTTTGGGGATTGATAGTTTGTAATTTTCATAGCCATTGTATTAGAAATGCATAAAGAGAACCAGTGTACAATTTGCTTGCTCTTTTCCAGCCATTGTCAATGAGCTCTCCACTATTCATGAGTTTGATTCCGTTCAGAAAGTTTAGGTTCTACTATAGCCCCTGCACACAAATCCCAATAGCCTTTGCCAATCAAGAAATTTGTCATCCTAAACCTCCATAAAGCAAAGTTTTTATTATCAAGCTTCTTTCCCACAATTTGAGTGATATTATAAGTGCCTTGAGCATTTTCCGTATCTGCAACTATAGTATTCAATGTCGTATACAACCTATAAGTGCATGACTCTCTACAAACCACTCAATTGTATATGATAGTTTTAGTCCAAGAACCTGTAACAGTAAATCTCTATAGTAACCAATGTGTTTCTGCTTACATGCATGTCAAATGCATCCCCAATCATGTAGTAGAACATCTAGATGCAATAGCATGTTTTCTGATCTGCTACAAATGCTAGTCATTAATGAGCTCATTAATAAGCTCTAACATATGTCATTGATCCTCTATGCAAGCCTCAAACAGTTACAAGAGCTCCAACTCTAATGCACACCTTTCAAATGTCGGCTATGGCTTCCTTTTCTTGCAAATTCACTTTAGTCTTCTCCACTTCAAGCTCCAACTTCCATGACTCCAATGCCAAGCTTGCAGTCTCAGGGTTTCATTGCTTCATTGATCTGATACCATGTCAAAGTTTTAGAGGGAGACATAAAGACATACATATTGAGAGAACCCACACAAAGAATAGAGTACTCTCATATTCATTACCTTCATTATTTATAACCTATAGAATAAAGTCTAGTCACACACTATATAATAATCTAGGTCACTAAACTGACTATGTCACTAACTATGGTTGAGTCTTCGACGACTCATTTATTACAACACACATGGCAGATGATGACATCTAAGACTACATCTATTATCAAGATAGAATTGGTGATGGTCATCATGACCTTGAATCTCAATAGACTTATCACTTATTATAGTTGATTGTTACATATATCTATAGCTGGCATAATAAAAGTTCCAGTGGATTAGTATAGTGAGTGTCATTGTTTGACTTAGCAAGTCACTTTCTTTTCTGTTATATATTATCTATACTTCATGTACATTGTTTTGTGTGTGAAGGAAGAATAAGAAACCAATAAGAAAATAGTTTGGCCTCCACCTCTTTTCTTTGGTTCTTGAGTGAGCTTCCTCTTATATGTATGGTGTGTGGTTAGCATAGCCGCTCAAGCAAGTCCCCCCTCCATGCAATTTGTGATATGATATCAGAGTAGAACCATTGAGAGAGGTTGATTTTAAAGGCTGAAGGGGAGGAGAAGAAGCAAGGGTTCAATCATGTAAGCAATGAGTAAGAAGCTCTTCCATTCTTGCACTCTTTCTCTCAAATTGTGCCTGTGGAGGCATTCGAAGCAAGGCAGAGTAAAAATATCAAATTGCTATGAGATTTGGTGTGCAAGAAGAGAACTATATATTATGTAGATAATTTCTTTAGGATCTCTTTTTTTCTGACCATAGAGGCCATTTCAAGCCCTATTTTAGACCCACAAGGTTGTAGACAACAATTTCAAGGTATTCTATAAGTTTGGTTGTATTGATGAGAATTGGATGCGTAGGCTACAGATTTCAAATCTGTAGATCTTGAGGTGTTTGCTAGGAAGAAAATGCAAGTTTATTTGCAAAAATATTGTAGATCTTATGTACTATTGAGTATTAGTGAAAAAGGATGCTTGGTGTATTGTTGTGTACTTATTGTGAAAGGTTGGAGAGACTTGCTTGCTGTTATGTATCGATTTTGTGATAATGGTAGAGAATAGTGGAAACCCCGTCATTGAGAAGCTGGATAAGAACAGTTATCCATCATGGAAGCTTTGTGTCACAAACTTCCCTATTGTTTGGAAATTTCCTTTACAAGTTCGTTTTAGGTTAAGTAAAGGAGCTAGAGAGCTGAGTAACCCTATGAGACTATAGATGAATTAAAGGTCTAGAAAGAATGGAATGCAAAGGACAAAAAGGTAATGTATTGACTATCCAAAGTCATTGATAACACTATGTGAAACATAATAGAAATGAAAAACTTGACATGTAGCTTGGATCATTTTTATGAATATGTTTTCAGTATACAAAGGCAAGGAAGATTCAAATCAAGCAAGAGTTGAATACCTTGAAGATAGGGAAGATATCTGTAAATGAGTATGTCTTGAAAGTGAGAAGCATTGTAAATGCCTTAATAGAAATTGATGCAATGTGTGATGATTAATGATTTGGTTTTATCTACTTTGGATGGTCTTAAGAATGAGAAGGCTTGGAAATCCTTTGTCACTTCTATGTATGTGGGGAAGACATTTTCAGTTTTTGAAGAGTTGGTCTCTCTCATGTGTTGAGAATTATGTAATCACACTCCTAATAGAACCTCTTTGTATGGAAAAACCAAGCAACCAACATGCAAATGAATTTAGGAAGAGATGCTTTATCTCGTAGGCATACTGGAGAAAAGAGGAACCATCCTACAACTATAAAAACATGTACTTAACATTGAGTTAAATGAATGATATTGTATTTTGTACTTTTTGTCTTATCTCTCTCTACTCAAGATTGTGTTTATGAGTCCAAGATAATCTATCTTGGAGCCTAATTCACTTGAGTAATAGTCAATATCTAGTCTCAGTCATCATGCATCTTGTCATTGACTTCCGTCTTCCATAGCTAAACCTTACTCAAGGATCTATTTTCTCAACATGGTATCAGAGCCATGGTGAACTTGGTTTAGCTTAGTTTTGTACTCTTCTAGCCTTCCTCAATCTTAATCCAAATCTAGTTCAATAGATGACTTCATCTCTTACTCAAATTTCACTCTACCCTTCTTGGTAGCCATAGCCAGCAATATACCTCTGTTGGAGTTCTTGGATCTCTTCAACCAAGAAATATCTTCCCAAGCTTTCTCCTAGAGATCTTTCCCTCAACTTCTTGTGCAACCCCTTGTTAGCTCAAACCTTAACATTGGAATCCCTCCTACCTAGCATTACATGATACTCTGTTGCTACCAGTTGTGTGCCCTATTCCTATTATACAACATTCCCCAACAATGTAGGCCAACAACCATTGGGCAATCAAAGCTAATGACTAAGCTTTCTTCGCACCAAAGATCTTGTGAAATACTCACTTGCACATGCTACTACAAACAAAAACTTTGACACATGCCTCAAAAACTCTAAATCCACCATAGCCATTTTTACTCAAGCTCATCTCTCCCTTCATTTTCTTACTTCCCTTGGCTTAAAGAACCCACTGCAACTCTGATCCATGTATCGCTAAATTTCCAACAAGATGTCCAACATCAAATCAGCAAAGGATGGAAAGATTCAACCATCAAAGTTCAACATTAAGCTAAACAAGCATAGCATTTTTTATACTCATAATCAGAGCTTCTTGGCACTTATGTCTCTCGACACATCCAAGAAACTCAAATTTTACTAGTCAGATTTGAGATTTTTGGTGGTGATTTTCTACCACCCCTACCATCCAGTATGGGAAAAGACTCACCATCATGCCACTTCAAAGGAACATGCTTTCACACTTGGCAGACAAGGATCAAATTGATGTTGATGAAGACGGGCATTTGGTCAATAAGTAGTGGCCAAGAAAAAGAGATCCAAAGCTACTACTCTTGCAGTAGTATGGCAAAAGAATGATGAGAAAGCCCAAGCCATCATCAAACTTGAGCTTTATGATAGTTATATCCACCATGTAGACACATTGATACATCTCATGACACTTGGGAATAGTTGGACACACTATTTGGTGTCCAATCTAAATATTTAAAATATGGATTGTTGATTGAATTTTTTAGGTTGGATATGAAGGCTAAATATCCCTTGAAACTGATCTTAATTATATAAAACTTTTGTTAACTCAACTTGTAGGGATTAATTTAAAAAGGAATAAAGGTGTATGCACTAGAGTTCTACTAAAGAGTCTTCCTCCAAAATTTGGAAATGTCTCCACCACACTAACTAATATGCTGAATCCAAAGCTCGTAGACATCAAAGTATCACTCCTTGAGAAAGAGAATAAGCTCAAAGGTAAAGAGGAAGCAACCACTTCAAAAGAAGAACAAGTTCTCTACGTCAATTACAAGTACAAAGGGAAGAAATACATTGTTTGTGACTAAATTTGTAAATGTACCGTGTCCACTTGTCCACTTGTGGGACACGTCTTAGAAGCCCGTCAGGAGGGGAGTCTAGAAAGCGCCACCTGGTACTCACAAGGAATGTCACAAGGTTTGCAATCTAGGTCTTCCTGGGTCTGCCCCGAAGCGGAAGTATCCGACCGTTCCCACTTAGGACCGACCTGAAGTTAGGGTTTCTTTCCTATCAGCCAAATCTCTAGGAAGTAGCTAGCGTCAAGATCTAGATAAAAAACTTTGTGTAGGAACAACAAAGTCAAAGCGGATTTATGTTGCACTTGGTTCATGGAGAATGGGAAACGAGAGAGATGCGAAGCTCAACCTCTCTGCCCATAAGGCATAGTCCCATTCCGCTCCCCTAAAATTGAATAAATCAAGATTCTAACTCTACTGACTCTAGGTCTTCACAGTTTTGTTATTACGTCTTTTGAGAAAAGTTCCTAGCTAACTGGGACCACCCTTTCATAGGATGGACCCAAGTCACATCCACCGCACTTTGCTCGATAGCTTTAGTTGTCTAATTAGGTCCTACCACATTTATGTGCGACATTTAAAATCAGCTTCATAAATTAAGCCTTTTAGGGCATAGAGTTCATTCACGTAATTTACAACACATGCACAAAACAAAAACAAGCAGTCCTTTTATCAAACAAGTTCCTTAAATTATCTTTAAGATAATCTTTGTCTCCTACCCATACAGGAGAATTATGTATCCCTTCTATCCAACAGAAGTACCTGATCCAAATCTCATGGCACCGAAATTTCCATCCTTTATCTAGAATAGGATCTTCCAACGTCCTAGACCTTGGGCTCACGGGGATCTCCAACTCCATTCTAGACAGGCAAAGGGTGTCCAGAGCTCCACCTGACCCATAAGCGGTCTAGGAGTGAGATGCCATTTTTGTGGTTGGCCTTTTCACCACTCAACCATTGGCCTGTGAATCGAGCAGTGCCCTCTCGGGATAATCCGCGATGTGATCTTGGAGATGATCCACGCGTGAAAAATATCATTCCTTAATTAATCCAATTAAAATTCAAGCACAATCAAAGCAATCAGTCCTAATATCATATTCTAGAAAAACATTCATTTATTCCCATGGCAACTTGTCATTACAGACGCCTGCCATTCATTTTTCATCAACACAAGCCTAGGAATATTTATCCAAATCACAATGAAACAATCCCTTGATTGAAAAAAAAACATTTAGGGTGTTGTTCAATCAACCAACAAAACTAATTGTATTTTTCCCAAACAATACAATAATAGATGCGACAATAATTCCATCACATATTCACTCTCCCCCCTTGGGGCCAAAGAGTAGAATTTACTTAATATTCCCTCCTTTAGCCTAAGGCATATGCTAAAGGTTCCAATACTATACATGACGTAAGTCCTATCATTCCAATGCAAATTAATCAATCTAGCAAGAGCATTTATGCCTCTTCTCTAAGTGACAAATATCTTTTAGCATTTTCCTACTATGCAACATTTTTTCTTGGCTTTATCTTCCTTTCTCCTAAGGTAAGGAGTCGCATGTCATCGATGTAAAGTTTACATAATCTCTCCCATGTATGTACCATGTATATGCATTTGCAAACTTTAAACAATATTATCCTCTATAAAGATTAATCAAAGACTCATCAATGCTCAATACTTTAGTGTCCCATATGTTGCTTATGTTATGCATGGATTCATCACATAGCAACTGGGTGCAATTAAACTCCCTTAGATACAAGCACTTCACAAACTTCATCTTTGAATATTTGAGATGCGATTTATCCTTTTCAATGATCTATTCTAGCACTACAAGGTATGGATCCTAATGTATCTCTTGCGAGCATTAAAACAAGCATCTATCAATTTGAAAATACATTACTTATGGCCGGTACCGCAATTGGATTGATAGTGATGTCTTCACCCGAAGCTCTGATGCTTGTTGTAGGATTTTCATCCGCATACGACATTCTTTGCTTGGCCATCGTCTGCAAGTAGACTCAAAAGATTAAGAAGGTGGAATAGATTCGAGATGGGAGAGTGAAAGAGAAGATGGTTAAATCGAGGATTGAGATAGAGGAAAATTGTGCAGCCTCTCGGGGTAACTCTTCTCTCTCTCTCAAGTTCTCTCTCACAATATCTTGGAGGGGTATACTCTCTCTTTCCCTCTCTCTTGCAGCCTTTCGGGGTCTCCTTATGCTCATTGTGCCTCCCCATGCCTCATATTTATAATGAATTAGAGAGGAGGGGATAAGTCTGAGAACAAGAGTGGAGGGGCTCTTAGAAGACTCAGTGATCTGATGCTCAGATTATAAATCTGATGGTTGCATTGGCTCCAAAAGGGGGGTAAAACTCCAAGACACTTGGTTAGAAAGCTCTTACCTCACTCCTTCTTCTTTTCTCTATTCGAAGTGCTGTCTACTGCCTGACTACGATCGCAGTGCGTGCGATTTTGCTAGTCACTTTTCTTTATTTCTCTTTTTTATAAAATATCCAAAACTAACTAAAACATCACTAGTCTTTTATTTTAAATGACTTTTAGTTCTATCTTTTTAGGATAATATCTAAAATATAATAGTTTGTTTTTCCCAAGAATCTAATATTTTTGGACCATTCAAACTATACACATTAATACTAGTGATTAATATGGCTCATAAGTCCTGTTCACATTGTACTTTTTGTGAAGAGTGGCTACGGTCCTTATCAATCCAAGTAAAATGTTAGATTTATGACTCTCGATTTTTAAAATATATTTTTAATTTAATGAAAATTATTAGCTATTAATGCTAGTCAATTTTTACCTTAGTTAGTCTTTAGTTAGTAATCTTACTAACTTATTAATTGACTAACTAACTTTCGAACTAACCAACTAACTTTTATTGCGTGGAAATATTATATCCCCCCCTTAGAGAAATCGAGATGTCCTCATCTCGAGAGAAACTAGGGAAGACAAGCACTAATGGGGCTTATGACCTATGGGTTAAGACCCACCATGCATCCGCTGCGCTACTCTTAATGTTTTAAGTAGTGCACTCATCTTATTCAAATTAATCATAGGTACAAGAGTAAGATTTATTCTCAATTGTGTTACATGTTGATTAAGCTTCTAGGAATTTTAGTCCTCCTAATAAGGTTTAGTGGGCTCTAAATATTTATCTTCATCTAATTCGTCTATATATCCATAGACTACACCTATGTAGTTTCGTTTTCTTGGAGGCTCAATGCCTTCTGGACTTAGATCAAGGCAGTCTGCTTGGATGTGTCCTAGCTCATTACAATGGAAGCATTGATGGTAGGGACATCTCCTACGGATGTGCCCTATCTCTTCACACAGAGAGTAAATTAGGGTAGAAGATAAGATGATGTTATTGTTCTCCACTAGTCAAGCTTCTGTATAATGTGTTTAAATATCTTTGATCAATTCTTTTTGTGTGTGTGTGTGTGTGTGTGTGTGTGTGTGAGGAGGGGGAGGGGAAAAGAGAGAGGACTGTGTGAAATGAACTAAGAAAATAAGTGATAGAGTGACAAAGAGTAAATTAGGGTAGAAGATAAGATGATGTTATTGTTCTCCACTAGTCAAGCTTCTGTATAATGTGTTCAAATATCTTTGATCAATTCTGAGAGAGAGAGAGAGAGAGAGAGAGAGAGAGAGAGAGAGAGAGAGTATTTTTTATAGAACACAATATAAGAATGGAAGTTGATTAGAGGTAGATTAAAAGCTAAGATTATAGGCAAATTAGGGGTTGACTAGGGCCTATCATGACTAAAATCAACAGAAAGAGACAAGATCCAACTGGGTAAAAAAGAATACAGATATAGTGAATCAAAGGGGTGTAATTGTGTGATTTGAATGTTAATCCAAGCTAAAATTGGCATATATTTTTCTTTACAAGATGTAGGTGTAGGACATACCAAGAGAAAGAGAGATATTCACATTCAATTTGAGGATGAATATGCACCAATGTTCAAAAGAACTGTAGAAAGGGATGATGCAATAAGATACAGGATACAATAAGAAAGACATATAGGGGAAAAAAACATGGACATTTGGGTTGATGGGTTCATTTATCCACCTGATCCAGTCATTCAAAGTCCACCACAATTTGAAGGGCTTACATCATTTGTAAAGTTTTTTTGTGAAGGCAATGAAGGATTGTATGGATACACATATAAGCTTGTCACACAAGGATTAGCAGGGGTTCATCAAGTCTTGACAAATATGTAGACAAGATTACAAGGGAATATGTAGTCTTTAATAGAAAATTATAGATTATTGGTTGAGAAGGATAGGGAGACTAGAGCCTACAATAAGCAATTTATGTCATTGAAGATGCTATGCAGGCTACACACGTGTAAAATATGGAGTTACAGTCTAAAGTTATGGACTTGGAGAAGGAGAATTGAAACATCAAGAGGAAGCTCACTAAAACTTTTGACATTGTGCCCACTTTAAAAACCAAAGAAGCACGTCAGTGCATCCGATTAGTTAAACCAATTCACCAATTACGATGTCAATCTACTACAATGAGAAATATGTTTCCTCATGCAGAGAATGATACTATTGTCAAAGTCCTAAGCAAGGATATGGTAAAAAATGCATTGGAAAATCGTAAATTCAGGGACATTGTAGATGGTGTCGCAAGTGAACATCTTAGGGATGTGAGCAACTTGTTTAGTGCTACAAATGCTCATGGATTATATGACAAGGTGAGAATGAGTTCTAAGTCATATAGTATGCTCTATCAACAATTGGATATAGAATTTAAGCAAGTCTTCAAAACTAGGAGAGTAATGCCTCTGCCAAAACAATTTCACGTGAATAAGGCTCTAAAACAACTAAATGATAAATTTTTAGAACTAATTCGTGAGTCAATGTATCTAGAAAATACACACATATTGAAGTATGGTTCCAAAGAAGCTGCATTTGTATTGAATGCATCCAACAACTTTGTATTGGATATATGTATGGTTCAGATTGCTATGGTTAAGTTCTACAATATGTCTACATTGGAAGAATGTAGAGGCAAGCTTGACCTCAAAGTTGATGAGAGTGAAATTATTAAGGGGGAAAAACTTGAACGTGCCGAGTATAACACTTATGAATTGAGCATTGGATCCCAACATTGATGAAAACCATCCTTTATACTTCAGTGTACAGTCAGAGAATGAAATATGGTGGCTTGCAGCATTCGAAGTACCAAAGGAGGACCATGAAGTACTTAAAGTTTTTTGTAACCTCACTAATATACCCAATGTTATTCAAAATCAAAAATGGCATCTTGCAAGTGATTTAAAAACATTGAACTATATGTTTGGTTTATCAAATGTGACGAATGTAAAATTTTCGTGCATATACTGTATGGAAACTAGGAAGAAAGGGAAAGATGGAAATAAAGAATGGCTTGCCACGGTAGGACAACAAGGTGATCCAACACATGATCAAAAAGTTAACTTGTCATCAACAAGGCACCCTATTTTGGAAATACCACTAATAAGGGTTCACTTTTGCACATTGCATTGTTTGGTTAGAATGATTGAGAAGCTAGTATATGAATATATGTGCTTTGCATACAAGATGTAGCCTATGTTAGAAGCTGATGCTACATGCAAGAAGGTAGAACAAGTCCTCTCTAAAGTTGGATTTCAAGGGGGCCAAGTAGAAATAAAAAAGGACAACAGAAAAACAGGAAGAGTGGAAATATCCCTTGTAAACAATGCTTTGGTGGACCCAAGGCTAGGATGTTTATATCTCCACCTCGAGGTGAGGAAGGAAATATACTTGTAAAACAACCAGAGAAGTATGAAGCATGAAAAAAGCTGCACCTTGCCATTCCAAATTGGAGCAATGGGGGGCAAATGAGGATTGCAAAGGCAAAAGTGTGGATACACCTAGATAGATTAGTAGCTCTCTTACAAAAGTTGAGGTTTAGGGATGGTTACGGCAATACATTTAAAGAGACAGTTGCTAGATTTCATAAGTCCATGGTGGAGGCATGGACTACAAACAATATAACACACTACATGGTCAGTATTGTCACCATTACAAAACAATATCATCATTTTGAATTATTTTGTGTTTCTAATCTATCTTCTTGTGTAGCATATACTTGAAGCACATGGTTCATACTTTGCAGATCAAGGAAGTTTGGCAGTATGGTCAATTGAAGGCATGGAATGATCTCATTGGCAAGCTCGATGTGCTTTTCAAAAGGCAAATAATCATGGAGATGACATCAATGATTCCAATTCTATGAGGCAATTATTACAATGGTGGTATAGGAGATTAGAGATACAATATGACGAAAAAGAAAAGAAGTCCAAAACCTCTCAAGAAAAATTTATAAGTAGGGCAATATATAAAGTGAGAAAAGTAAGATATGAAAACAGTGTAGCTAGACAATGCTACACAGAATGGTTGGCAACCCAAGAGAGAGATGGAAAGAAATGGAGACCTAGATAAAGATAATACTTTTGATGCATTTAGAGTCCACGAGAGAGCATAGGTACCCAAGATATGACACATCAAAAGATAATACTTTTGATGCATTGAGAGTCCACGAGAGAGCATAGATACCTAGGATATGACACATCAATACTTCTATCTTTAACATGATATGTCTTGTAAATTTTGTTTACAATTTTGAAGGTTTGCCACTATGTTTTTCAAAGTTGATTTCAAACTATGTTTTTCAATTTTAAAGTTCATTTACACCACAATAAGTTTAAAATTTTCGTACTTAAGTCAAGTCTCTCCTTTCATTTTTTCTCATTACTCTTCACTCTACCCCCCACCTTTCTATCCTTCATCATCACAACCATGGCACGTTCCAAGCTTCCTATCAAGAAGGCACGCGCAAGAGCAAGAGCTCAACACTCTTCCAAATCTAGTGAGTGTATTGTGAGTGAAAAAGGTCCCTTGGTGGCCGAAAATAGTGGCCCTAATACAACTAATAATAGTGGTGCTACTGTGTCCAACAATGGTGGCCCTATTGTGGTCAATAATGATGGTTCACCAATGTGTAGAAATGGTAGTCCACATGCTCCAATTGCTCTGCCTCCCACTACTGCTCCAACTAGTAATACACATCCTCCAACACATAAGAAGTGAAGATGGAGACCAAGCAGAGCTGTGCTATGTGAGATAAGGAAATTCGAGAAGAGTGCCAACTTGATTATTCCTAAGGCACCATTCTCTAGGTTGGTGCAAGAAATACTGCAATATCTTCTCAGGGCATCATCACAAGTTCTTTTCAAGGAACCAGGCAAGGAATGTGGGGGCGATGGTCAAGCCAAGCCTTGCTTGCTCTCCAAGAAGCAGCTGAAAGATACTTGATTGATCTAATGGGTGATTCTCAAATTTTAGCCATTCATGCCCTATTAAGCCCATAGATATGGTTCTTGTTCATAGGATCCGCAACAACAAGGATGCATTTAATCTTAATGTCAACAATATACTTTGAGAAGCTACCTTGTAATTGGATCTATGTTTTTAGCTTAGGTTTGGTTGTAGATTGTAAGGAGCTTAGTTTTGGTTTATCTTTCTAGTAGACCTTCAAGTATTTGATAGCAGTGGTCTACAAAATGGAGCTAAATTTTGCCTAGCTTTAGTTGTACTTGGTGCAATGCACTATCTATCGTGTATTTTATGGTTTCGTGATGCCAATTTTGATATTTAATATTCTATTTTGCCATGATTTGCATTGTGCATATTTTCACTTTCTAATTTTGAAAGTAGTTTTGTTGAGGATAAATTCAATGCGCAATCACGCACATATCAGTGATTTGTTATACATGGACCGATGCACTATATCTTTATTCTATTTAGCGGTTTGGCAACACTATATCCAATATGCGATATTCCATTTGACCCATGAATTATTTTTTGTGAATTTTTAAGTTTTCAATATTTCACGTAGTTTGGTTAACAACTCATTTAATATGCGATTGTGCACACTCGGTGTGGTGGTGAGTTTTTTTGTTATCAGTGAAGTATAATCCAGTTAATGCATTTTCAAAAAATGATTGAACCATCAATTTTATAAATCGAAAATTGGTGAAACTTCACCCACATGCCACCGGGCATCGTAAAAACTCATGGATATTAAAAAATTGGCCCCATCAAAAGTCTTTGGGACACCTGAAGTTGGTGCTGTGGCCCTAAATCTAGAAATTCAGATCCCTAGATGCCCACCTTCGGACACCTTCGGAGAGGTGTCCTAGAGACTTGTGATGAGGCCTTTTTTTTTTTTGGGTAGTTGATGTACCCTAGAGGAGTCCACATGTAAAATTTCACATCAATCGGATCACTGGTCATATTTTTTCAAAGCGTGGATACATTAATTCAAGTTTAAGGGTTTTTTGAAAGTTTTGCTATAAGTTTAGAGTTCCACCTCATTTTACACATTTCACTTTTGAGTTTTGAGTTTTCTCTCCTAGAAGACATGGCACACACCAACCAAGTGGCCTGGAGATACCCCCTAGAAATCTTATGCATAGGCCACCTCCCCCAGCTCCACCACCATTGCAAGCGTCAATGGAAGCCATGCATAGTGGCTCTTTATAAGATCCACTATTACTAGAAGACCACGCACCTCCTAATACCAAAGGCTCTATTCTAGAAGCTAGTGCGTGAGATTATGGATGGCATACTCATTAAGAACACCAGGAAGCACTTCCCAGATTGAACACACTTGCAACAACCTAATCGCTAGATTGCCCAAGCCCTCCTTGCACTACAGGAAGCTACCAAATCTTACGTCATCGACTTGTTCGGAGACTCGGTCTATGCAACGGTACATGCAACGAGAGTCACTGTCACTGATAGGGATTTGCGGATAGTGAGGTTTTTTTGGAAATGGAAGGATAGTCCTCGTGGAGATCAACAACGATAGGGATGTACTACAAAAATATATATGGAATGTAGCTTCCAAAGAGATTTTGTAAAACCATAGCTGTAATGTATCCCATGTAAAATATTATCAATATGAATACAAATTTTTTTGTGTGTCTTATTTTTTTAATTCTCTTGTTATTTATTTTATTTATGTCTTTGACTTATTGTTACATATGTTTGAACAAATACATGTTGTTGGGGTAAAAGGCTTTTGGGCCTGCCCGTGTACATAGTGACCGCCCATTCTTTATTCATATATAATATGATAGTGCAATAAGACTATCGGTTCAATTGGACAGTAACTACATTGTGTGTGCTCTTCTCTCCCACATCTTTCTCTTCTCCTCCACTTCCACTGCATCCCCTTCAACTGTTATCAGAGCTTTGGATCAAAGCTTGATCGTGGAGCTTGTCCCAGCCCGGATTGAAGACCTAGAGCTTGGAGCTCCAATGCCAGCCATGGCTTCTTTCCCCCAAGGTAAGATTTCATCTCCCGCCTCTCCCCGGCCCTCATAGGCTCTTTGCAAGTGTTCCTTCTCTTCATTGTGCACCTTGTATGCCCCCATTTGCCCCCTTATCCTCAGCATAACTAGCATGCCCCACAATAGCAGCACTTTTTTTTTGCGTATGTTTTAAAATCTAGCTCAAAAATCCCATTTTTTCTCATATCTCGGGCATCCAGAACCCGATTCAAGCAAGGTCAGAGTCTAACTTGGGGTTTTGGCATGCTCCAGACGCAATGGTGATGTAAGATCTACCAAATTCTGAACACAAAATTTTCTTAACAGATTTAAGTTGATTTACAACAAGAAAATATCATGCTCTTAGCTTATGTGATGCTTCCGAGGCTTGGTATTTGATGCCCAGATGCTTTGAGAATGTTTGCCCAATGTTTTGAGATGCTTTGAGACTTGGTTTGAGCTTCCATAGCTCGATTTATGCAAGGGTTTACTACTGTACATTGTTTAGGCAGCAAGGTTTTATCAGGGACGGCTTATGCATAATGCTATTTGTTGACATTTGGGTGTCCTGTTGGATGTATTGATGCTTGGTCATCATGGTTTATGACTGGATATGCTAATTGAGAGCTATTGAGCCTTGATTTGGATGCGGACACTTTGTTGCTGGCTGGGATTTATGCTACCTTGGTTGACAAGTTATTTTACCTCTAATTTGGTTATGCCTATGTTCTACAGGTGCTCCTGACTACTTGGGATGATATGTTGATGTAGTTGGATTATGCCACTTTGATGTTTATACTCCCAGATGCTTCTTAAGCAAAGAGTACAGCTCAATTCTCGATTCACTGTCATTTTCTTTGCAACTGGCATTTTACTTGACAAGGTTTATGCTCGGTGCTACACATTATGAGACTGATGTATGATGTGGATGCTTTTGGGTTCGGCTACAATATGACATATGTTTGGGCTTTAATCGACTTGAATTTGAGAATTTTGTGGGAAAGTTTGCATTTGGTTGGCTGATTACTTATGCAGCTCGAATGCTATTTGGCCCTTAATGCCCCAATTATGGATCTTGGATTTACTTGGATGCAGGTACATGTTTTGAGTAGTGCTTACTCCATTGTCTTGGTAGTTGGTTATTGAGATTTCATTGCTCATTGATGCTTGGTTCTTTGTGGGTTACTCCTTAATCACTAGACTTCTTGACAGTGCTTGGATTTAGCAGTTATGGCTTCGTTGCTTCTGTGTTGCCTAGCTTTTATACTACTTGGGTTGCTTTTGCCCATACAAGTCAAAGAGCAGTTGCTCTTGATGCTTTCCCGGTATGAACTTTGTCTACTGTCATGTACTTTACAAAGCCACTTATTTGGATGTTCTTGTACATATACTTGGGCTTCTCCTGGAGCTTGACCATTGCAGGATCTTATGCCACTTACTGGTCTTGTATTGACTTGGATGCTACTATGTGGTTTGATGTACTGTAGAGTCATGTTTGCCATTATGGTTATAGGATGATTTCATGGCTAAATACCATATGCTATTATGACAGATGTCTTATGCTTTATTGTACTATGGTTGGTTATGCCATGCAGTTGGCTATGACTCTTCTTCATGTGGGAGCTTTTGCATTCTTGGTTGATGCCTTTGTGTCCTCCCATCTGTTGAGGCTTCATGAGCCTTTGCAGCATGCTTCTACCACCACTGATGTACTTGTAGATGATTGTCTGTTATGACATTATTGCCTAGGTCATATGCACCACAGAGAGATGGAGATCTTATCTCGTTTAGACTCATTGTTTCCTCCTATGTCACTTACAAATCTTAATGCTTGCTCTAATTGTACTCTTGGTCCTTGCAAAGTCCCCTTGGCTTATGGCAATCGTACGAGGCATACTCCTCTAGATCTTGTCCATTGTGTAGTATATGGACCTATGCCTTCCGAGGATGCTGCAGTTATGCTTGATAGGTTTATGGATTCTATTGGTAGCATGTCTAGGTGCTTGCAGATGGATTATGAGAGTCATGCTCTCTCTCCCAGCTTTCAGACCTCTTGTCAGTAGTATGGCATTGATTTCTTGTACCCACGGTATTATGGGATTTCTCATGGTATGTGACTGACCTTACAGGAAAAGGTTGCTTCTATGCTTACCATAGATGGATTATCTTGTGGCTTTTCGGCTAAGGCCCTTATGACAATGGTCTATTTGGTTAACAGGATGCCGTGCTTGACCTTGGATGGTATTACACCCCATGAAGCATGGAGTGGCATGCAACCCTCCTATGATTACTAGAGGATGTTTGGCTGCCAGGCATCTGTATGTATGCCACATGAGCCGATGTCATGTAGATGTATCCTACTTGGTTTTGGAGATGGTGACTTAAAGGCCTACAAATTATGGGATTTGGATGCCAGAAGGTCATACGCAGCCGTCATGCTGTCTTCTATGAGACGCAGACACCTCTCAGGCCTCTTGATGAGCGTTCAGTATGATTTATGGCTGATTTTATAGCAACTATAGTGCCATTACATCAACTATTTATGCAAAAAATGAGGCACTTATTAGCCTAGATGACATAGCTATGCATAACAGTCAGGGTCAGGATGTTGGTGGTTAGTTGCTAGACCCCTTGCAAGCTCATGAGAGCCATTTTCTTGTAGTTTTGCAAGCTAGAGAACCAATCATATATCAGTCTTCCACTTCGTTGAGGACACATGTAGTCTTGAAACCCTGTTGGATGAGTGTCCGGGATGTTGGCTCTCTTTCAGTGATTGACTCTGGAGAGTTTGATTGCTCTATGCTGTCTTATATGTGCTATGTGATGCTATGCATGACTCTGATGCTTTACAACCGTGCACTGATGAGTTTTGCTTGCTTCATGAGAAGCATTCTCAGATTGCTTCATTGTATGGAGCTGCGGGATCGCTTATCTCTTGGATGTCATGGACTTAAGGATGCTTGACTCTTCTTCTGTAGAGATTTCTAACACTTCTTACATAGCTCGCTTTCCGATTGGACGTTGGGTGAGATGCCATGATTCCTCACCTTGTCTTTTTTTTTCTTTTCTTTGTTTTTACTCCCCACCCACATTGGCCTTTTAGTGGGAGGTTGTTGGGGTAAAAGGCCTCTAGGCCTGCCCATGTACACTGTGATGCCCATTATTTATTCATATATAATATGATAGTGCAATAAGGCTTTCGGTTCAGTTGGACATCACCTACATTGTGTGTGCTCTTCTCTCCCGCATCTTCCTCTTCTCCTTCTCCACTGCCATTGCATCCCCTTCACATGTTGCACACAAACGCGATAAAGCACTATGTATTAAATTTAGGGTCCGAATCATATTGCATATAAATTTGATAAATAAATGTAGCATTCAAGTAAAAAATAATAATAAATGGTGCATATAAAAAACTACATTGCATCTAAATCCAAAAAATATCGGTTTTCATTACTTCAAGAGAAGATTGCAAATTACATTACATTGATGATAAGATATCATTTGGCACTAAGTACATCTACTCTCTCCTAGGCCTCTTTGAGCTAGACTTCCCATGATCAGAGCTATTCTTGATCATAGTCAGCAACACATTTTGCCCTAGTAGTTCTTGCCTAATGACATTGGGGTATTCAACACTAGAAACCATGCCACAGATCACCATGAAAAAAGGTGGCCTAGACCTAGTAGTAGAGAATAAGTAGAGGAGCTTTGAACATCAAAGCAACACTACTTTCTCCAAGATAGAGTTTGTTGGGATGGTCTTGAAGGGCCCCGCCTTCATTAGTGCCCTCAACTTCAAGAAGTTCTCAGTAAAAGTCAGAGAGCATGTCGTATGGAATACAATAATGTCGCTCATAAGCTGGCCAATATACTCCTTCAATGTCGAGTCCTGCACCATTCCTTGGCTACCAGATCGACCACCTTGTCTAGATGAAAATTCACCTATATAGACAATGTTCTATATCACACAAGTTCAGTGTCAGACTCACTATGCATGGAGTGTGATAAAGATATATACATCAGATTCACGTAAGAATTTACTAGTAAGGCCTCTAGGGCATCGGGAGTGTGTAGAAAAAATTTTGCTAGGATTAGGTCCCCCAAATGTGAGCCTCCGGCCAAGGTTGCCCTGGGGACCCAAATCCCAACAAAAAAAATTTTGTGCACACTCCTGATGCCCCTAGAGACCCTACTGGTAAATTTTTACGCAAATCCGACAACATTACCTTCTCTACATCATCTATTTGCTACTGTAATGGAGCATCAACGTCTGCTCCTGTCAACCGGGCTACCCTCATCTCTCTCTTGGGAAGATACTGCATAGTCGGCGGGTCGAGGTCCAAAAATTATTTCTTGCAACCACTCAAAATCCTCATCTGAGATCTCATACTCTCGCATTGCATTCTCAATCTTCTCTTGGATGCTCACAACGGCAGAGATGTCATCAACACTCGTGCCATCATATTGAGCCACCTCATCAACATGTGCTGGTGCATCCTATATATCAAAATCTATAAAACCATCAAGTGCATCATGCACCATGATACAATATAGCTCTTCTTTCCTTAGCTCTAAAATTTCTAGTACATCATGCATAAGTAAATATTCCACCCCCTTGATGATGATAGCATGGAGAGAAGCGATTGGTGGCTCATTGCTTGTCGGCGTCTCAACAAGGCAAGAAGGTGGGTGCACAATGGCTAAGCTTTGTGATGCCTCTACTCTTGGATCAAGTGTAATCTCCTCAGGATCCCTCTCGAAATACTCCAGCTGTGGCCGAGATGGTGTGTTGATGTCTTCATCATTGTCCTCTGACACCTCAACGCACAAAATATATATGGAAAATGCTGCATCGCCCTCGATGAGATCCATCGTGGCATGGTCTTGGGATGAGGTGGACATTGCTCTAGCACAAAGATGTTGCCCCATATGCACGAGGACTCGATTTATTA
Organism: Lygodium microphyllum; assembly: GCF_053477565.2. NCBI lineage: Eukaryota > Viridiplantae > Streptophyta > Polypodiopsida > Schizaeales > Lygodiaceae > Lygodium > Lygodium microphyllum. The sequence continues at coordinate 20,195,134 of NC_141161.1, read as the reverse complement.
CCTTTGCATGGCTTGATCTAGCACATAAACTATATAAGAAATCTATGGGGACCCATCTGAAAGCACAATCCGAAATAGGGCAGGTGAGAGGGTATACTAGAGCTAGGGTCTACAATGGAAAGTGAGCTCTCTAGACTCAAGGTTGCACAAAACCTATGGTATATGTGGTCTCCTATGTGTACCTAGCATGTGGAGCTAATCCATGCAACGAAGGCAGAAGTGGTAGCCATGGCACACAAAGAGAGAAGGAAGGAGAGCACAAGTATAGCGAAGTAGAGAATGAAAGTGAAAATGAGTTTGGAGTTATATCTTTTATGTATCTAGGGTTTTAAATAAAGGTTCTTTTTTAATCCTAAAGTTTCAAACTAAAACTCTTACATTAGTTTCTTTATTTCAATACTTTAAAGTAATCGCTAAAATTACTAATTCAGACAAATGATCCGTTCTACATTATTATATTCTCAAATATACTTGGATCGTTGAGTATATTCAAGTCCAACTACAAAAAATATTGAAAATTTTTAAGAAAAGAAATCTAAAAGACCTTCAAAATCCCTTGGATCTAATTTAATATTTAATTTTAAGAAATAAGTGGAAGAGATGAGCTAAATATATCATTATGCAAAGACAATATTGCATAGATTATAAAACTCCAGCCTTGCAATTTAATTATGATTTTAACCAGTACAATTGACTAATTACAGTATGTATTATCACACACTTGGATCATAGTAAACTAAGATTATCTTAATTTAAAGTACTCAAAAGTTTAAAAAAAGTTTATATTTAGTCTTTATAAAAAAATTACAAGGATTCCACTATCTCAAGGATATGTGGAGAAGCACATTGTTTACATGTCATGGATTGCTCACTATGAACCTTGACTTTTCTATTATCTAACTTGAAATAGAAGTTGTAGAGGGGCTCATTGGACATTAATTGGATTTCTTGTCTCAAAAAATAAATGGGCCAATGGCTCTCTACGCTGACCACGAAAGAATTATGACCATTCTACAAGATAACCACATCTATGAGAGCTGTATGTGTCTCATCTCGGGTATCTTAATCCAAGCTGATCCACTCCCCTCGCAAAAGTTGCCATCTTCTATATTAAAAGCGAATGCATAGAGTTGTTCGAGCGATGAAATACCTATAATAAAAACAAAAATAATGGTAAGTGAATGTGAATAACACAACAATTCATTTAAGCAAGACCTATGTCAATTAAATCAAGGCATTCTGGTGCACAGATCGGACACCGTATGCGCGAGTAGTGAGCATCAGAAGGTCCCCAAGAACACAAGAACTCTACTTTTTACACAAAAAACAAGGAAGAAAGCTTGCACGACATGAAGCAAGAGACTAATTGGGTACAATCTCCCCCCATGCCTTGTGTGAGCACTCCACAAATCATGTATTTTATATATTATTCATCTTCAAGCTCAAAAAATAGCCCAATTTACAATTAGCACGCTTTAGCTTTTGTGTTTGCTTTTGTGTCACTAAAGAATTAAAGCTATTGGGCGCCCAAGGAGTCAGGCGATACCCAAATACAATGTCCAATACAAATATTTAAATCGTGCACCCATGCGCATACAAAAGTAATAAGTAAATATCAAGCACTTTAATAAATAAGCGCGTCAAAATATGGGCACCATGCCTAAGATATGCGCCCATCAAAAATTGATGATAATTTGAATACACGCTATCCTCCAATGCTTCCCAATGCCACCGCTGCTTGCTCTACACATCAACTGAAGCATTCATAATTGTTAGAAAAATAATACAATTAAACTGACAAAAGTAAATACCTAACAGTCTTCAGCTACAAAAATAAATAAATTGGTTAGAACTCAATCCTAACCTTAATTTATTACGAGTGCGCACTCTAACTCATAAACATTTATTAATTTAAATATGTATTTTACCAAATCACCCGCTATGGAATCACCCACTTACACATTAAATTAACAAGACGCTCGAAAAGGATAGGCGTCCCCATCGACTTTTCACACAAAGAATCCACCATGTGTATGAGCCCCGGTAATAAAATTTTACGGAATCCACCACAAAACCTCACAGAATCCACCGTGGAATATGCATCCTGGCATCATACCCCCGGGGTGGGATAGCAATTGTCCTCAATTGCTATTAGCTCAATGTGGAGCTAACAGTGTGGGAAAAGCACTTAGGTCTCTAGCGTGCATTCATTGGGCCTCTTCAAGAGGATAATTTTTAAACTTAACCAAATATCTAGAATATCTACGGCCAGTTCTAGTGGTCATAAAGTCAATATCTATAATAGTTTCAAGCTCAAGAATTTTAGTTTCTTGGTGTAGCAAAGGAGGGTTTTCATAGACACGGTGTACACGTAGTTGTCCTCTAAAAGGTCGTAATAAATTGATATGGAAGGTGTTGTGGATTTTTCAATGTTGTGGTAATTCTAGTTTAAATACATTGTCATTGATTTTGTGTATGATTTTGAATGGTCCATAAAATCTAGGTGCTAATTTGACAACGAGGTGTTCATCTACACTTTGTAATCTTCGCTTTTCAATTCGTAACCAAACATAATCATCAACTTTAAAACTCATAGCTTTTCTTTTCTAGTTTGCTTGTTTTGTGTATGATTGCTGGGCTTTGGCAATCATATCTTTAACTTCATAAAAAATAGTAGCATGCATGTTAGCAATATCATCAACAGTTTGAATTTTGTTTGATAATGATGTAACAGGTATAGGCAATCGATATCCATAAATTATTTCAAATGGTGCTTTCTTTGTAGCCATATGTGGTGTGTTATTATATGCAAACTGAAGTAAATGTAGATATGTATCCCATGTGTATGGTTTTGAAATTGTGTAGGCATGCAAAAGATCTAAAATGGTACTGTTAGTAGCTTTTGTTTGACCATTTGTTTTAGGATGAAATGCATATGAACAATCAATCTTTGTTCCTAAGTTAGCAAACAAAGTAATCCAAAAATTATTGCAAAATCTAGAATCACGATAAGAAATAACGAATTTTGGTAAACCATGGTTAGTGAAAACGGTTTTCAAAAATAATTGAGCAGCTTGGGATGCAGTTAAGGTTTTCTTTCATGGAATAAAATATGCTTGTTTGCTAAACCTATCTACAATAGTCCAAATCATATCATGATTAGCTTTAGTGTTAGGTAGACCAGTGATAAAATCCATTGAAATATGTTCCCATGATCATGATGAAATGGATAATGGCATTAGTAAACCATATTGTTTACCATGGTGTCTTTTAACTCGTTGACAAATTAGGCATTCAGATACAAAATTAGATACATCGGTGTCCATGTGTGGCCAATAAAAATCTTTAGTCAATGTATGCAAAGTAGATATAATTCCTCTATGACCTTGATATGGGAGACAATGAATTTCATGTAATACAAATGATCAAAATGGAACAGTCACACATAAACTTTTTTCATAAACATAAATCCATTAGTGTAAGACAATGAATCAATAGGAATCCAATTATTTGCAACTAGTTTATTTCAATCAGCTTGAAAAGTAGGATCTTGGTGATAAGTATCTTTCATAGGGATAAGGGAATCAAATGATATCACAGAAATATTTTGAATTGTCGGTCTTCTACTCAAAGCATCAACAACAACATTCTCTTTTTCAGGTTGATATTGTATAAGGGGGTGAAAACTTTGAATAAAAGCAGCCCATTTAATGTGCCGGTCAGATATTTGTGGTTGACTAAGGAGATGTCTAATGCTTTGTTGGTCAGTTTTGATCATGAATTCAGATCCCATTAAATAATGTTTCCATTGATGTAAGGCTTGTACTACAGCTAGAAATTCATTGTCATAGGTAGAATACTTAAGTTCAGTTGGTTTGAGTTTGCAGCTAGAGTAGGCTATGGGATGAGAATCTTGCATAAGGACTGCTCCTATTCCAGATCCACTAGCACCAATAACTACTAAGAAAAATGGTCTATTGAAGTCAGGTAATTGTAATACAAGAGCATGAGTTAAAGCATATTTCAGCAAATCAAAGGACTTTTATTGATTGTCAGACCAATTATACACGATACCCTTCTTTAAGAGTTTTTTTAAAGGTAATGCAAGTAATGAGAAATTTCTCACAAATTTTCTGTAAAAGCTAGCAAGACCTAGGAAAGAATGTAATTCATGCACATTTTTGGGTATCGGCCAATTTGAAATTGCTTCTATTCTTTTAGGATCAACTTTAATACCTTCTAATGAAATAATATGTCCTAAATATTCAATTTTTGTTTAGAAAATTTCACTCTTTTTTGGATTAGCATATAATTGATTGTCTTTTAATAATTTAAAAACTAAAGATAAATGTTCATAATGCTCATTCTCAATTTTACTGAAAACTAATATGCCATCAAAGAAAACAACGACACAATGCTAATGTTTCAAAAATATGCGATTCATCATATGACTAAATGTGGCTGGTGCATTAGTTAAACCGAAAGGCATAACTAGGAATTCATAGTGTCCAAATTCTGTTCTTAATGCAGTTTTGAATATATCAGATTTGTCCAATCTTACTTGATGATATCCAGATTTAATATCTATCTTGCTGAATATGGCAAATCCTTGTAGCTTGTCCATAAGATCGTCTACCCTAGGAATCGAGTATCTATTCTTAACAGTAATTTTATTTAGGGCATGATAATCAATGCACATGCCATAGGTATTATTTTTCTTCTTTACTAATAAGACAGGTGCACCAAATGGAGAACTACTAGGTCTAATTAATCCTTTGTTGAGCAATTCGTCTATTTGGTTTTGAATTTCTTTCTATTCAATTTGGTTATGTCTATATGGTGCTTTACATGGTGGTTGTGATCCAAGAATTAAATCTATCTTATGATCTTCAGGACGTACAAGTGGTAATCAGGTGGTAAATCAGCAGCAAAAGAATCTTGGAATTGGGAAAGAAATTATGCATGCCTAGGATGTATCTGATTTTCTTTAGCTTGAATTTCATTTACCCATATTAAATAGGATTTGCTACTTTTACGTAATGCACGTTTTGCCTGAGCATGAGTAAGCAATGGAAAATTATTAAAAGTGTGCATACCATGCAGTGTGATTTGTTTTCCTTGAAAATAGTTTTTTATTGAATGCGTAGAATAATCTGTATCAGGATTGTATTGATGACGCCAAGGCATTCCTAAGATAATCTCACTAGACTGCAAAGGTACAACTAAGAAATTTCTTCGTTCAATATAATCACCAATTTTAATTTCTAAATTATGTACCTCTTGTGTTCCATTATATCTTGTACCTAGGAATGCAACCTTGATGCGATAATGTGTAGAAATAGTATGTAAATTCAATTCTTTGACCAATTTTACAGAAATAAAGTCGTGTGTGCTCCCATCATCATGTAAAATAGTCTTTTCTTTACCATGCACAAAACATTTCATTAGGAATGGGGAGTTGGCATACCTGGCAAAGTATCAGAAGTAGTACCAATGTCGTCATCATCTTCTGTAAAATCCAGCATCGCTTCAAGTTCTTCATCTTCTATTGCTCCCAGATAATTGATATGAACAGATGGCTTTTTGGATTGACAATTGGCTGCTAGATGTCCAAGTTGATGAAATTTGAAACAAACTATGGGTTTTGCTTTGGATACATTATTGGTAATGGCAGAAAGTTTACGAATGTTGGGATTCGACGAAAGAGATGGCTTAGGGTTTGGATTTGTGTTTGATGGCAAGGCAGGTGGTCGTGTCTAAGATTTACGGAATGAAGATGGAAGAAAACGACTTTGATTGAATCTTCAAAAATTTGAATTGAATTGTTTGGAACCAAAGTTACCATTAGTTGGAAATTGTTGTGGTCGCTTATCTCATCTGTGAATTTTGTCTTCAGTGTCATGGACCTAGGAAATTGCATCTTCAAGGGTTGTTGGCTTGAACATATTGACCTCTGCATAAAAATGTCCAAGGAGACCACACATAAACTTGCGTTTATGAGTTGCTTCAGGTACATTTTCGAGCATTCGTAGTTGCAATAGAGCATTCTAGAAATGCTCGGTATATTGTAAAATAGGTTCGCGATCCCTTTGTTGTAGAAGATCCCATTGTTTGATTGCTTTTTCGTGGAATTGAGGTGGAAGAAAATTCTGCAAAAATTTCTTTTGGAATGTCTCCCAGGTAGTGGGACAATCAACGCTTTTGCGGACAAAAATCCACCATAAGGATGCTCGGTCAACTATATGGTTAGTGACACATTTAATTTTGTCTTTCTCAGCATATGATTCTTCATGGAAATAATCATCAAATTGACTGATAAAAGCAAGTACAATCTTTCCACCGCGCGATCCATTGAAAGTATGAAATTTGAAGTTTCTTTTACTTATCTTTGTTTCTTTTCGAATAGATTGGGCTTCAAGTGTTGCATCAATAGTACGTCGTATAAGATCTTCATGTTGCGATCCATCTTCGTCGGTGGTAGATCATTGTTATAGATTGGCCAATTGAGCTTGCAAAGTTTGTCGTGCTCTTCGTTCTTCTTGAAGCTGCATCATAATCAAATCCAATTTTTGCTCCATTGTTGGTTCGGGTAGATCACCTTCAGCCATAAAATCTTCCATGGTTTGACCAGCCATCGTGCAAAATTCCAAAAGACCTCACATGCTCAAAGCCTTGTTAGTGGGATGAGCGTAGCTCAAAGGCGGGCCGTTTACAAGGCTTATATATATATTAGTTTGGATTTTGTAGTATTTCTCCTTTACGATTGCAAAATTCGATGTCACAGTAGTCTTCCAAGAAAATAATTTTGTGTATAGACTATGTGTTGCTGATTGTTCACTGGAATTTGATTCTATCAATTCACAAGTGTGAACAGGGGCTTCCAAAGAGTAGTAAACAGATTCGTGTGTTGCCGAATAGGAACTGCCTCTATAATAGTTGTTGGAGATTGAAGCTTATGATCTTTAGAACCTTGGTGACTTAGAGTTTTTAGTCTTTCTGACTAATCGTGGATTTTAAGAACATGAGTATGTTTTCACCCGTTTCGGCGACGGGCAGTACATGCTGCCACTGCGGACGGGTTAAAACGAATTTGGAAGATTTCAATAAGCTTCTCTTTAAGCCTTGCAAGCTTAACTTTGAAGCTTTAAGAGCTATGGGGGAAATTTCTTATCTGTTTAGAAGAAACCAATGACTTGATGAAGGATCTTTCTGCGTGGTCCTTCGCGTGTAGAGGCCAGTCCCTCACAATCTGAGTGTACAGCAGGGGTTCTTGACTGCAAGGAACATGCTGGTATCGACCATTTGCCACGAGACTGACTGTAGAGCTCGATCGTTCCACGAGCTCCACCTTAGCGCGAGATTGTAAGCGTTTGGAAGCTCTCGATCTCAGCTTCGCTCTGATACCACTGGTGCATAGAATCAGATGCCGTATGCGCGCGTAGTGAGCATCAGAAGGTCCCCAAGAACAAAAGAACTCTACTTTTTACACAAAAAACAAGGAAGAAAGCTTGCACGATATGAAGCAAGAGACTAATTGGGTACAATCTCCCCCCATGCCTTGTGTGAGCACTCCACGAAGCATGTATATGTATAGATAGCACCCAAATCGCATCATTCAAACACCCCTCCCCCTACTTTTAGGTAGTGCTTCTATTGCATAGGTGTAGGGGTTCATTTTGTTATGTTTTGATGTAGGAAAATTGATAAATCCAAAACTTTGACAAAGAGATAGGGAAAATTGAGGCTAAACCTCATGCTTTGCCACTACCATACATTCACAAATATTCATTGTAATTTTTTTTATTTTTATGAAGCGTATTCCTTTTTTTTTTTCCTTTTTTTTTCTTATTTTTAGCATTTATTTGATAATAATCACTATTATTTTCTAATTTTCTTCATACCAATCATTTCAGCATACTAAAATTTAATTTATTTTTTTATTTTTCCCTATAGGAATACATTTCACCCACCCAAAACGACAAAACCATCATTTTACCCTTAAAAACTACATTTTGGCATTTGTGGGGTTTAAATAGCGCATATAAATCATTATGAAATCAAAATTCTTTAATAGACAACGATTAAACATAATGCAACCAGCACTCAAATAATTTTTCATCACATAAGAACATCATTTCTATCATAAAATGTCAAAAAAGCTTCTTTTCCTTCATAAACAATAGTCATACTATGTTTCTACGAAACCCGAGACACATTAAATAATTGCGTGACGAGTGGACAGAGCCTCTATTTCTCTCAATTTCATGCTACACATCAAGCTTTAGCATCTCCATTATCATTTGCTTCAATCTCCTTCCCGATTCCTCCTTCAAGATAGTGTGCATGAACAACCCATAGAGGGGGAGAGAGGGAGGAGAGAGAAAGACTAGTTTTTTATCTCTTCACATAGTGCACCAATTTTGATTAGATTTTGACGATGAAGAGCAAAGGATCCTTACAACTCAGTGCCCTCTCCATTCCCATCATCTAGGCGACTACAGCAATCCGATTTTTTGGGCCAAAAATGGCCACGTGAAAACCTGTCCCCCCCTGATCGTTTCATTTTTTTTGGAGCTTAGCTCCTTACTAATCAAGTTTTAAATTTAACCTTGCAAATAACTAGTTCCTATTTTTCTCTTTTCACACTGTCAACAAATGGAAATTTCAATTTTGAAGACCCTAACAAATTGGGAATTGAAATGCGACTGGCCAAGTGGCTTCATGCCATCGAGCTCCATCATCTTGGCCTTCCCTGCGCACTTTCCAGTATCCGGATCCAGTAGCCACTTCATAATGCCAACCCTTTCCGGGATTAAATGGGGGGTCAAATGACCTCCGATCGCGATGAGTTGAGACTTGCGTTGGATTCCTGGCATCGGAATGTACCTTGGGAAACTCTAGCTTTGGCCATCCACAACTGTTTCATTTTCCATGAAAAGTCGCTCTTTGGCATCTCTCAGACACTTTTCTGCTCCAAAACCAGTCTTAAATGCTTCAAGAATGCTTCGAAGTTGGCTCCTAAAATGTAGGTCTCACTAGTGACCATGGGATAGGGCGACTCACCCAGTCAAATCCCATGAACAAATCTGCACATAAACACAATTTCAAAGAGCATCAAGCTGATACAAAAAATACTCAACAAAACACATCACAGCTCTCACCCTACCCCTTGTCAAAACCAAGGCATGAAATCCACGAGGAGGTTGTCTAGCATAATTTGACAGAAGATCCTAAAGCTTGTCACTAACCAACTATTTCAAAACAATCAAGCTAAAAAGAACTATCAAAGAGGTCATCCTAAGTGGTGGTCTGAACTACCTTTCCAACTGAGGACAACTCAACTGGGAGCTCTTACTAGGTGAGGACTCCTATAGCTTGATCAAGAGGCATTAGCTTTTGTGGCACATGCTCCTTTGAGGCTTTTATTTTCCATACTCGGGCGTGTAAAAAGGAGGGAGCTGAGCGTAGTGACCCAAGGATAACAAAGCATCAGCCTCATGTCCTATCTTGGTACCCAAGAACCTACCAAGCCCTTGCAAGGTGACACTTAATCCTTTTCTGACGCTCACTTTTATTTTCAATCCAACCTTCTCTTAGTTTTATTTTCAGCTAGATGCCACCCCTAGGAAGACAAGGCATTGGCCCCAGGTCTTGTCTCGGCCCCAAGAAACTACCAGGCCTTCACAAGGCAATGGACAATTGCTCAATGATTTTTTCTTTCCTATTCTATTTTTAGAGGGGTTAGAACCCCTTTTTACACACCTTCGTATATTCATATATTTTCTTTCAGATATTTAGTGCTTTTTCCTTTGTATCATCATTTTATCTGGCAGGCTTTTCTAACTGCCTCACACTAACATGAACTCTTAGATCTGTCGCTTAGCAGGTCAACAGAACAGGGTCACTAGAACTCCCATCTAAAAAAAGTCTTTTAGTGCCTCACAATACCTTTACAGGAGGCAATGACTACTCAGACCTCCCTTAGACATGCCTAACCTAAACTTGGAACTTTGGCAAGCTCTTGCTTCACATAATCAAAAGATATCTTGCAAGCATCAGTCCATGCAAACTGACAGTTAAAGGACAATAGGCTTGTCAGTGGCATCATTCTTTCTGCCAAGACATTGATAAACCTTTGATAATACCCTACCAATGATAGAAAGCTATCCACCTCCTTTGGAGTACGTGGCGGACTCATGGCAACTATGACCTTGATATTTTTAGAGTCAGTTGCAAACCCTACCAAACTGACCACATGACACTTCCGGGGGTTAAGATCTATGCAAAATTTTCTGCAACGCTCAAAACACTTCCACAAAATAATCAACTGCCTTTCTCTTGTGGTGGCTGTCCCCAGGTAATCAATGAGTACTTTCAACTCCTCTAAGGAGATGTCACCAAAGGTCTTGTCAGCTATTCTTTGCCACGAACCAAGTGCATTACATAACCCAAATGCCATTACATGGTACGCAAAGGTACCAAAGACAGTAAAAAAATGTCATTTTTAGCTTGTCTTGCTCAGTAATCACCATTTGGTTATACCCCACAAATAAATCCATGAACGAATATATTTCCCTACCCACTAATTGATCCAAAATTTGGTCAATAAACGGCAATGGATAGTAGTCTTTAACAATCTCCCTGTTCAGCTCTCTAAACTCTATTTGATTATTTTTCTTCTTCTTGATCACAATTGGTGAATACCATTCAATATGCTAAACAGGGAAGATCAAACCCACTTTCTGCAATTTCTGAAGCTCCTTAAGTAGCCCATCCCTTAGTTTAAAAGGCAAATGTCTTACTTTCTGACATACGGACCGACTTCCTTCCTTTAGAGGAATGCTATGCACAGCCAGGCTTGGAGGAATGCCTCATCATAGCTCCAAGCAAAGATGTCATGGAACTCTTGAATGAAGGACACATAGCTCTCTCTCTCTTCCGAACTAAGCATGGAATCTAATTTGATTGGCCGTGAATTGTTTGGCATACCAAGGTCCAACTCAATAACATCTGCATCTCTTTTTCGATCTTGAGGATCTATCAACTCATTCAATGTTATCTAATAAATGTCCTCTCTAGTGGACCCTTCTTTAGATCCATCACTCGATGACGTCTCACTACTAGATGAATCATCTATTGTTTCTAGTTTAGTAGATGATAAAGGAGCTCTCTTACTCTGAGGAGACTGAGGGTAAGCATCCACCATTACACAATTGGTACTTCTACCTAGAATCACTTGACCAGTGGGTATATCGACTTGACAATTTGTTCGTAAAATCCATGTCATGCCTAGCAAAACTCGATAGCTAGGATGTCCTGCAAACCTTATCACCCTAAAGTCCAAATAGCATTCCACACTTGCAACGGTAACGTGGACTTTAGTGATGCAACCTTTTGGTTGCCTTAGACTATCATCAGCCATCCTAATAAGTATGGGGCCATCTTTTTGTATTTCTAGACCTAGCCTCTCCAACAAGTCTTAACTCATGATATTGACGGAGGATTTGGTGTCCACGATAGTGTCTTCTACTAATATTCCACATACGCTGTTGGAACCTTGGGACAATGCTTTTCAGCATGATCAAACCAATCTTCTTCCACTCTTGATATGCCCAAGGGTTCTACAATATACCCAATACGTAGTATTTTCTCCTTCTGTAACCCTCTGTACACCTGTTGTAGAGCCTCTGTCTTTGCTCTGTTCTTGGTCTGTTCTATTCTATAGATCTTCTGTAAGTGTTCTGTAGAATGTATGTGTGACTTTGGGAAAGTTTTCTAACTTTTGGAAAGGATGAATCTAAGTTCAAAAGAGCTAAAACAAATGGAAGAAGTAGCTGTTGAAGACTGAATAGAAGATTGAAGTGACAGTGACAGTAGTAAGTTATGAAGAGACACTGTAGTGGCTATGGTGCCCTTTCATACCTCCCATACCTCTTGGGAGGTGCATCCACAACCTAAGAGGGATTATTAAGTGTTATTGCTGAGTATTGTAGTAAGGAGTTGATGTATTATTGAGAGAGAGAGAGAGAGAGAGAGAGAGAGAGAGAGAGAGAGAGAGAGAGAGAGAGAGAGAGAGAGAGAGAGAGAGAGAGAGAGAGAGAGACACACAGAGACAGAGATAGCCAATTCTATGAAAATAGTGTATCTGTATATGAGAGATTGAGAGAGAAAACTATGAAGACATTGAAGATGAATACTATGTGATTGATTTCCATTCAGAAATGGTGTATTATTTTATGTTTCTTGTTCTATTGATGGATTCTATGAAGATGTAGAAGATTATGGTTGATTCTATCAAATTCGTGGGAGATTTCTACTATGATGCTACGTGAAGAATTGTTATTTTATTTATTTTGGTAATCAAAATAATGAAATAAAATCTTGTTGATGTTACAAGATAGATTTTCTTACAATAGAATCCCTTTTCCCTTGGTGTCTCTCTTGGGGCTCCATGTTTTTGGTACATAGCCGAGGAAACTTGCCATCAACAAGCATCAAAAGAGGCTGAAAATGAAAGAAATGGCATTGCCAAGAAGAAAAGAATTCAGTGGATGTTTGCAAAGTTCCTTCTTCCACTGAAGAGTTGGAGATTCTCATTATCAAAGCCACTTTCCACAAGAAGTTCATCCCACAACGGCGGAAACATATTACCATCATGATGCAAGCTCTAAGCGGTGGACTGTTTCCTCTTCCTGTTGAAGCAACAGAAACTTGCATGTGGCAAATTGTTTGGAAACAAATTGAAGAGCAAAAGCAAAGAGAATGACTATCCATGGAAGATTTGGTATTTTTTTTAGAAGTTTTGAGACATCATCAAGTGGGAGATTGTGAAGAAGCTTCAAGAGTCGTGGTCAGTGGAAGTTCACGAAAACAAGAAGGAAAAGAGTTGGAATTTGTTCATGGATGCTCAACAACAAGATACGTGGGATGCTTGGTGCACTGACAATCTTCTGTTTGTCCAATTAGCAACCCACTGGAAGTTGGTAGATAGAGTGTTTTTCACAACATATACTGTTGAAACCCTCAGAAGCTGGCATTATTATAATGATGGCACAACAACGATCCTAAGAAGAATGAGTTTTGATACTTTCAGAACGGAATATCTCCCCCTCTGTAGTAGTGGTTTGAAAGCCGAATTTAGAGATGTTGAAAAGAAGGAAGTAGAAGAGATGTTGGCCAGAGAATCCCCCAGAGATTGAAGCTCCTCTTTGATTCTATTATGTTGAATATTGAACAATTGGTTGGAGCCAAGCCCCTAATGAATCACGCAATCAAGAGGCAAGCATTAGAATGAGTCTAGAGGTACGTGAGAAAAGAGAAGGCAAGAATCAAGGTTGAGGACGAGCTCGCAATAGAAGCCTCCTTTGATGCCCTAAAAGCACTCTTTACAGAAGTCCCCATGGCGACTCAAGGTCCCCTTTCTAGTGAGATTCATCCTAGAAATATTGATGACAGGCCAGAAAATGTAGTCCCATTGCCAATTTTTAAGGGAGAGTACAATGAAGACCTTGATCTTCATGTAGTAGAATTTATGGTAGCATGTGTGGCTAACAATGCCAGAACCCCTGAGAATGGGTTAGCAATATTCCCCGCCACTTTCAAGGGTGTGGCGTTTCAGTGGTATGAGAGACAAGTAGTAGGAAATTTTGGCACATGGGACTACCTGAAGTTGGCCTTCCTTACTAAATTCAGGCATGAAGGTTTTGAAGAGCGGATGCGAGAGGAGTTTATGAACTTAAGTCAGTCCTCTGGAGAAAGAGTAGAAGCTTATGTCTCGCGAATGGAATCCATCCTGAAGAGATGGGCTAACCATCATTTGGACAAAGGTATCCAGAAAGGAGTGTTTCTCAGAGGCCTACAACCAGAAGTTCGCAAGTTCGTGGAATTGAGAAGACCAGTCAATCTGCAAGCTGCAGCAGAAGGTGCAAGATTGTATAATGAAGTTTAAGCAAGGCTGTCAATGACTCCAGGAAGAGGAGTCTTACCTCCTCCCATGATAGGAATGGTATACCCACCAAATGCAGTCCCAGGGACAATTCCCTACCCCTATCCCTAGATGCAAACATTGCCGCAGTATAATGCACCTAACCCACTATGGTCGCCACAAATGATAGTGCCTCAAATGATGGTTCAACCACAACAACAATGGCCTCAAACAGTTCTTCCAATGGCGACTCAACAACAATGGAGCCCTACCGATTGAAATCAACAATCCTACGTCTCAATAGGAGCTTTGAATCATAACAAGAACAGAGGACCCTCTAGATCAACCCAACCAGTGTATGCAGTAATTACAAAAGCTTCCCAAAACCCTACTACAAGTACTTCAGGAGGTGAAAATCTGAAGGACTACTTATCCAACTTAGTTGCAAGTATCAAGAAAGAGCTTATGGATGTGATTACAGAGTAGTTACAGACGTTGAAGGTGAATACCGCCAATATATCTACCCCTACAGGAGCTGGGAGAGATGTGATGCATTCTAATACATGGTGTAAAAAGTGTCATCAAGGGGACATTTAGCCACTGAATGTATCCAAAAACCAACCATTCCTAGAGCCTTTTGTTCCTACTATTTGTAGAAGAGCCATATAGAGGATATTTGCTCTCTGAAAGAGATGCACGAACAAAGACAGAAATATAAAAATGCAAGATTCAACTTGCTAGAATCCAAAATGACAACACAGGATATTGGACCAAAGCCTAGGGAGTTTGGTCCTAATTTTGGTCCAAGGAGGTTTCCCTCTCAAAGTTACAAAGGATGACAGCTTGGTGGTGGTTAGAGATCAGAGATGGAATATTATAGGTGTGGAGAAAAGGGTCATATCTCCCCGAATTGTCCAAACCCTAGAAGATCTGTGGATTACAAGCCCTTATGCAGTCGATGCAAAGGAGAAGGCCACACTGCAAAGGACTTCCCAAGTCCAGCCTTTCAAGGCCAATGCCACTGATAGCCAATAGAAGGCACAAGAGCCTGCCTCCAATTTGGTAGAGTTGAAAGGTGTCGCTATCACGCGTGCCACAAAGAAGGAACCAGTTGTCTAGAAAGAGAAAAAATCTCCTGCCAAGACTGTGAAGTTCAACCTGTCACAGAGGGACACAGCAATATAGGACAAAACAGTGCAGTACAGAGCACTGCACTGCTATGGAGAGTCACAGAGACAGTCCTAGAAATAGGTCCAAAGGTCCAGGAGATAGACGATACAGAAGCACCTCTAGAAATAGAGGAAGTGTCGATGCTCCCATTACTAGAAGAAAAAGGAAAGATGAAAATGGGTGTAGTCCCATTTCCCATTAGGCTGGAGAAGCCCGTGGATCCTATCAAAGAACATGACTTGGTAAAAAAAACTAGACACTTTTAAACCAAACTTAACATTCTGACAGTTGTTGATACTGTCTCCCAGCTGCCAAAAGAAATTCAAAAGCATCTTGACAAGAAGCCGTGGACTAATAATTGCTCCTTCAACAACGACCAAGACAACAAGGTCCCGGAGCCTATAAAGGAAGTAGATGTGGCTAATGCCTTCCTAGATCCTAGAAGCCAAAGATTAGTATATGGATCGAAGGATGCTTTATTTCAGATGCATTGATTGATGGAGGCTCATCAGTAAACATAATGACGGATGTGACAATGAAGGACTTAGGGTTTAATTCTACTGATGGAGGCTCATCAGTAGAATTAAACTGTTGGGCATCCTCCCATATGTAAAAACAACCCTTGCAAGAAGAGACTATTAGCTGACATATTTGGTGGTCTAACAAAATTCTTATGGGACCTCATACCCTGTACTGTTGGGAAGACCTTGGCTTTTTGAAGCGAGAGCCAGGACGGACTGGTTCAAAGGAACCCTAACCCTAGGTAGAGGACCCAACCAAGTAGTGTTGAAATTGTATGGATCACAAAAAGGAAATGGATCCACATCCATCAAAGTCATAACTGACTCCTCCAATGAAGTAACTAATGGTACATCAGGAGATGAAGAGGTTGTTAAACAGATCTTTCCCAAGAAAACAGAGGCACGGTCCCTAACAGTGGGCACTGTAAGCCAACTACTAAAGGAAGCCAAGTCTTTATCTATGGGAGAATACCTCCTTCCTCAACTAGAATTGACCTCTGAAATCACCTCTGACAGTGAAATAGAAGCATGGATATACTGTTCTCCCTGTTACATGGCAGTCGCAAAGACAGTAGCAGAGATAGAGCTAGAGATAGAAGCAAAAACAGAAATACACAAAGAGGTGGAGGATTTGTTTTTCTCCTACAGAGCCTCTACAGAAGCAGAGACAGAGCCTCTAGAGGAAGAGGATAAAAATGATGAGGAAGAAAACAAAGCAGGTTATGTAAGTGCAATTGAAGAAGATCTTCTGATAGTGGATGATCTTGTTGATATCCCCAAAGAGACCTCAGAGGCCGAAGATCTCGGGGTGTTGGAGAGAATGACCATGGTTCCATTTGGGTTAACCAATGGACCACAAAGTATGCAAAATATGCATAAGCAATGGATCAAAGGCATAAAAATTAAGATCACTAGTGGCTCCTGTTGCCCTAACCATTCATTCTAGAGAAAAGATGATGATGATGCCCCTTGTGAACATAAGCCATAGCCATTATAGCCACGGCTTCTAGAAGTTCCGTGTTATGTGACATTCCTAGACGCATCCTTTGAAGATGAATCTCTAATTCCAGAAGAAATCACCACTCACACAGGAGAAAAAAAGCTCTGATACCCTTCCAACAATCTCAACAGACAAATGAGTCATCTGTTCAGAAGGAGGACACTGGTTCTAGTGGAACATTAGACGATGCCACTACTCCCTTGAAAGAGTAAAACCTCTATCCAAAAGCAATCCGTGGGACATTTATCCGCGAAGTGGAAGGGGAAATACAAGTGATGTTCCTGATACTGACGGTACTGAACGTCACCTAAAAGTGGGTCTCGATCTTCCAGAAGAAGAACTAGTGGCCCTGCAAGACTTACTAAAGGAGAACTTAGATGTCTTTGCTTGGTCATATAAAGATCTAAAGGGGATTGATCCCACAGTATGCCAATATCACATTGACCTAGAGCCTGATGCCAAACTTGTAAGGCAAAGACAAAAGTATGAATCTTAATTATTTTTCTCCGATGAAGATCGAATTATTGAAGCTCCTTGAAGCCAAGTTCATTTATCATGTGGCTAGTAGTGAATGGGTTTCGCCCATTGTGGTAGTACTCAAGAAGAACGGGAAACTTTGAATATGTGTGGACTTTTGAAATCTCAATTCAAAGATGAAGAATGATCATTTTCCTATCCCTTTTACAAACCAACTATTGGACACAGTGGCATGCCATGAGCTGTATTTCCTCTTGGATGGATTCAGTGGGATATAACCAAGTCCAAATCACAGAAGAGGACCAATCCCTTCACCATAGAATGGGAGACCTATGTCTATAGAGTGATGCCATTTGGGTTCTATAATGCTCTTGCCACCTTCCAACGAGTAATGATGGCTACCTTCCACAATCATCCGCATGATTTCATTGAGGTGTATCTTGATGACTTCTGTGTCTATAGCTTAATATGAGAGCATTGGGGACACCTAGAGCAATGTTTTGATAGATGTCAAGAGTATGGGATTTCTCTCAACCCCAACAAATGTATCTTTGGCATTTCATCATGAGTTCTTTTGGGCCATATTGTCTCTGCCCAAGGGATTTCTATAGACCCGGTGAAGATTGAGAAGATTGCCGCCTTGGTAGCACCAACAAACCTCAAGCAATTGCGAGGATTTCTTGACTATATGGACTACTACAAAAGATTTATTGCACATTTTGCAACCAAGACAGCCCCTCTGCATAAGCTCCTAAGGAAAGTGTAGATTTCCTTTAGACTAATGACTATGAAGGAGCCTTTAATACCTTAAAATAGTACCTTATCCAAGCACCTATCTTGTAGCCTCCTGATTGGATGAAGGAATTTCATGTGCATACAGATGCATTAGTTGAAGGGCTAGGTGTTGTCCTATGTTAAAAGGGCCCCTCTAAATTAGATCAACTAATATATTATACAAGTTGAAAGGTCACTAATAGGGAATGGAACTACACAGTGACAGAGCTTGAGTGCTTGGCAATGGTGTTTGCATTGGAGAAGTTTTGACACTATCTAATGTCAACGCATTTCAAGTTCTATGTGGATCATGAAGCCCTATCCTTCTTGATGAATAAAGCAAATGTCAAAGGACGATTGATGAGATGGTTGCTCCTATTCCAAGAGTTTTATTTTGAAGTGGTCACTAAGCCTGGCTATTCCCATGTCCTAGCCGATCATCTGTCACGGATCCCTCAAACTGCAAGAGAGGAACATGATGACCTTCATGATGCTTCCTTTTTTCTAGTTGAAACAGCTACTCCTTGGTATGCAAACATAGACAACCTCCTAGCAACTCAACAGTATCCTCCTAGAATCTCAAGCCATGAGAAAAAGAAGTTTCTGTTAGAATCAACCCCCTAGACTTTGCTAGGCAATGCATTGTATAAGAGAGGCAAAGATGAAGTGCTGAGAAGATGTGTTGTAGGAGATGAAATGGACGTAGTAATGAAAGCATGCCATGACAAACCATGTGGTTGACACTTCGCAAGAGAAGCGACAGCCAGGAAGGCTTTGTTGGTGGGATACTGGTGGCCGACCCTCCACAAGGATGCACATGACTACTGCAAGAGATGTGATGCTTGTCGACGAATGGGGAAACCCACCAAAACAAGTGCCATGCCACTAAAACCTATTCTTCCCCTAAAGCCATTCGAGAAGTGGAGGATTGATTTTGTGGGTCCCATTGATCCACCCACCAAACGGAAGCATAACAAATACATCTTAGTATGTACAGATTATGTCACAAAGTGGTGTGAAGCTAAAGCTTTGAAGCGGGACAATGGTAACAGCATAGCTCTGTTCATGTATGAAAATATTATCACCCATTTTGGCAGTTCCCTCGAGCTGGTAAATGATAGAGGTACTCATTTTCTTAACAAAATCATGGAGGAGCTGACAGAGCTGTATAAGATCCGCCATCTCAAGTCCACTCATTATTACCCCAAAGCTAACGGCCAAGTTGAAGTCACCAATCACATCCTTTGCTCGATCTTGACAAGAATGATTTCCGCACATCGTTGTGATTGGGACGATCGACTTATAAAGGCCCTCTGGGTATACAAAACCTCCCATAAGGCAGCTAGGACAGACCCCTTTCCAGCTAGTGTATGGTACAGAAGCTGTTTTTCTTGTTGAACTGGAATTGCCCTCTTTGTGGGAGTGGCAGTTAAAGAACACTTGGGAGATGATGAGTCATTGCAATGCCGCCTCCTACACTTGGAATGTTTGGATGAGATTCGGCGGATGGCCTACAATGTATGGAAACCACTTAAGTGTGATGCAAGGCCTATCATGACAGTTTCATCAAGCACAAGGAGTTCAAAGAAGGTGATCTTGTCCTGGCCTATGATTCGAGATTTGGCAAGTTTCCTATCAAGATTCAGCAACAATGGATGGGCCCGTACAAGGTACTTGATGTCAATCCTAATGGCCTATGATTCGAGATTTGGCAAGTTTCCTGTCAAGCTTCAACAACAGTGGATGGGCCCATACAAGGTACTTGCTGCCAATCCTAATGGCTCTGTTCAGGTGCAGACTGTTGATACCTCTAATGATCCTTTTCTGATCAATGGCTATCGTCTGAAGAAGTACTTCCCTCCTTGGGAATCTTGACAATCACAGTCACCCTACCCTCTCCCTTTTGGGCATCACATTGTCATTCTCTTCATGCGTCTGATAGCCCTTATGATCTTCCTCATGAGGCGGTCTTGTTCTGCTAGCCTCTCACAGATACCTCCCAACTCTACCTTGTTCTCTTCTTGTCTGATCCAACAACGGTGGTGAGGTTGGTCCTGGCACATGGTATTTCTACCATTCTCTTTATTAATGAAAAAAGAAAAAAAGAAAAAATAACAAAACAGACAAAACTGTTATGGAAGAAAATGAAGAAATTCCATGTCATACCAGGTCTCGTTCCAAGAAAAAGTGGAAACACCCTTGGACGGGAAGCTGACTGTGGAAAAGGTGGTAGCATCCCGCAGTTCACAATAGCTGACTCACCAGCAGAACCTTTCCAGCAAGTAACTTGAAGCCACCTCCCTTGGTGCATTGTCTCTGCAATATCAGTCTATCAGCCCTTCTTAACAGACGACCTTTATTATAAATCATTGAAGTACGAGACTTGTTGGATGCCTCCCTGGGTAAGCCTCGTTTTCAATATCTTGATGACAACAACAGCCGACACAATCTTCATCCCCAACCCCCTAAATGATGCGAGATTTCATCCTAATAGGATGGGAATGTGACTATGGGCTGC
This sequence comes from Lygodium microphyllum, assembly GCF_053477565.2. Classification (NCBI taxonomy): domain Eukaryota; kingdom Viridiplantae; phylum Streptophyta; class Polypodiopsida; order Schizaeales; family Lygodiaceae; genus Lygodium; species Lygodium microphyllum. The sequence continues at coordinate 20,174,750 of NC_141161.1, read as the reverse complement.
CCTCTGTATCTATCAATGAGCATGAGACAGAGGGTGGGCTGAGTGACTAGTCTTTCCCTTCAAATCAAATAAGAGCTAAGATGTGTGACTTGAGTGTTGCACGCACGGGATGGGCCTCTCAATGTACAATGCATGATCTATTCCTGTGCATTGCACCATAAGGCTCCCTGGCCTTCTTTCTTGCACTATATGCCGCTACAAGAGGGCGGGATGCACAGTTGCACCATCAATTGCACACAAGGCATACAAACTTTGCACAAGTAATAATAAAGATTACATAAATGGGTTTCAGGAACGGGTTGCCCTCCTATATCTTTCAATAAAGAGTGAGATAGAGGGTGGGCTGAGTGTGACTGGTGTTTCTTTAGGGATATTACGTCAATCGGTGTCAGGTAGGTTTCTATTTCCCTATGCATCCACAGGATGGGTCTTTTCCATCGTCACAGGACATGCCACTCTGTTCTGTGCACTGCACTACAAGGCTCCCTGGCTTTCCTCCTTGCACCTATGACAAATGGGTGGAACGCATAAATGCACCATCAATTGTGTACATTGGCATACTCCCTCCAAATCAGTTTTCCCTTGTTCAATTCTACACTGGCTATGAGTTATGGGATTTCATGCTTATTCATTGAGCGATGTGCATCATGGGGTGAGCAACTATTCTATCATCCTCTTGAGTGCTCGTGAGTTGAGTGACTATCCTTCGTTAACGACACCTACCTTGACGGGCTTCATCAACTAGCTACTCCCTAGGTGTTGCTGCATGGTCCCTGCCATGCTAGCTGAATGCTAGAGTGAGCTGTGGTACCTCCTGTAGCTGACTCCAACCCTTCTATAGCAGTAACGGTTCCTTTGACCATACGCGAAACGGGCCAAGTCTTTCTAACCCTATGCTTATGATTGCAAGTGTACGTTATGTTTTGAGTGTGCGGACTCCAGTGTCCAGTCGGTTGACGAGTCCTAGGTTGTGTTGCTGCATTTAACCCTATCTTTTAAGGTTTTCAGTGTGGGGATGAGTCCCTGTGCGTCTATGATGCATACCCCCTACATATGCCTCACTTTCATCCTACCTATATGCTATGACCTAGTTTTACCGTGATGGGGTCCCTTCCCCACCCACTCGTCCATGTTCAACCCACCCTTGGGGCCGTTCTTTCTCTTTTTCCCTTTATCCCTTAGTGTGACGATTTTTCATGAGAACACATCCTACGTTCATCGAAACCCACATCCCACATTACCGCCCTGTTGTTCCTTTGAACTAACCATTTTTCCTTTTTATCAACCCCTGTTCCAGTTGACGGTTTTTGAGTTATTAATTTTTGAAGCATTTTTCGTAAATTAGACGATTTTCCATGTGAACACACCTTTATTGCTTCTGAACAACAATTAGACATGGCAGCCTTGTCCTCCATCTTTCTCCTGACATTTTTCCTTTTTTCTCCCTATCCTTATGATGCATGGTTCATCCGATATTAATTTTTGCGCGTTTTCGGGCCATTTTTCGTGCATATTTTTAACATTTTTCCATGTGAACATGCCCTATTTTCATTGTAATTCCAGTTTCATTTGACTGATGTGTCTTGCTAGCCTTTCCCTACATTTTTTCTTTTTTCTCCACCCCATTTTGACTGCTGTATTTTTTGTTATTAAATTTTCAATATGTTTTCGGTTTCATTTTTTGTGTTTTTCGCATGTGAACCCCCTTCTAACTTCACCGGAAGTGAGTTTTGACGTGACAGCCCTATGCATCCCCTTCCCGCAAACATTTTCCTTTTTTTATGCCCTTCATTTCGCTGCTCGGTTCTTTCCGTATTCATCTTTGAGCCCATTTTTGAGTTTGTTTTTTTGGGTTTTTCCCATGTAAATGCGTCCTCTCTCAGTCGAAACCGTGTGTTGACATGAAAGGATTGTCGGACACATTATTTGGCACATTTTTCCTTCTTTTTGCTTTGCGTTTTGGCGAGCGAATTTTTCCATATTAATCCTCATATGTATTTTTGGAGCCGTTTTTCGTGTTTTTCCCATGTGAACACCCGGATTTTGCCCCGGCACCCATGTCGCAGTTTTATGTTATCTTTCCCTCTGGCACATTTTTCCTTTTTAAGGTCTTTCGACCCGTTGTATGGTTTGGGTTTTATTAAATTTTCTTTCTCTTGACGTGTGGCCGTGTCTCTCGTGTCGCGCGTGAACGCATACGTTTTTGGTTTTAAGTGCCTCAGGATGCCACGTGGCCTCTATGCCTCAGGTGTCGCCGTCCTCGCCCCGCTTGATCCCATCGATGCAAATTGTTTTACTCTCGCCTCGCGCATGCGCACGGGACGAGGGTGCGTTCACCTTTTAATGTATTTCCAAAAAAACAAAAACAAAAACAAAATAATAATCAATAACACCAAACAAAACACAAACAAACAAACAACCCAACAACAAAAAACAAAAACAAAAACAAACCACAACAACACACCAAAAACAATTTAAAAAAACAACAAAAAAGCACCCAAAAAACCCCCACACACACATACACAAACACAATAATAATAATAATAAGGTGAAAAAACCAAATGAAAAAAAACCAAAAAGACAAAAAAAATCCCTAAAAGATGAACAAAACAAAAAAAAACCAAACCACAAACGAAAAACCAAAAAAAAAGTAAAAACAAACCACACATGAAAAAAAAAACAAACAAACAAACAACAAAAATTTAAAAAAAAAACAACAACAACAAAAAAGGGAAAAAAACAAACAACGAAAAAAACAAACTAACAAAGAAAAAAAAAAACAAAGCAAACAAAAAAAAGAACCAATAAAAACCAAACCAAAAAGGAAAACAAACAAAACAAAAAAATAAAGAGAAAAAAAAATGCAAAAAAAAAACAACTGCCTTCTTACCTGTCGCACCACGCGGCCCTCCTCCCCTTCTTCTACGTCGTTGCACGTCTCCCTCCCGTGTGCCCCCTCCACAGCGCTCCCTCCTCTCCACCCCTTCTCTTGCGCATCACCCCTCCTCTCCATTTCCATCCCCTCCGCAACACTCTCTCCTCTCCACCCCTTTTCCCGTGCAGCGCGCCTCCTTCCCCTCCTCCTCCTCCCATTTTGCCTCCTTCGCCTCCTTCTACTACTCCTCCTTCCATTCCTCCCCAACCACACCTAACCCACCCCCTAACCCTAGTTACCTTAGCCTAACCCCCCTCCTAACCCCAATTACCCTAACCTAACCCCCCTCCTAACCCCAGTTACCCTAACCTAACCCCTAACCCTAGTTACCCTAACCTAACTCCCCTCCGAACCCCAGTTACCCTAAACTAACCCCCCCAATCCCAGTTACCCTAACCTAACCCCTCCTAACCCCAGTTACCCTAACCTAACCTCACCCCCCTAAGCCCAGTTACCCCTACCCTAGCCCCCTTTCCCACCCCTACCCCATTATCCCCGTCCTAGCCCCCTTTTCCCACCACCCTCACCCATAGCAACACCGCAGCCACCCCTGTTTCTTATGAACCAACAAAAATCTACAACAACCCCCCACATGCAGGCCCCTTTACTGCTCGGTGGTCCCGTGTGTGCATGTGTTCGTGCACGCCTCGAGGTGTACCTGTGCGTACGTGAGCTGCCAGCGGGTGTTCACGCGTGAGGACGCGTGTTTGGTCTTATCCATGCGGTGGTGCGTGCCATCCCCGAGCACACGCAGCTGTTCACATGAAGCCCGGGTATCTCCTTAGATTTTCCACAAACCTCTGAAAAATACCTAAAAACACTTAAAAATATTAAAAAATCATAAAAAATAAAAGTTAAAAAAATTTAATAATTTTTTAAACTAAATTGGGTAATTTTTTGGTTTATCTTACTAATTATAATATAAAGAATTAATTGCAAAAAATTAACATTCTTTAAAATATTTTTTAAAAATTCAATAAAAATTAAGAAAAATTCATTAAAAACTCTTAAAAATCAGAATTAAATTCAAAAAAATCACAAAAAATTCCATCAATACATTTAATTGCTTTTGGAATATTTTATAAGCTGAAAAAGCTTTGATACATGATCATCCTATTATTTTTGGACCCCAATGATAAACTTTTAATCTAAATTCATAAAAAATTCATTTTAAATTCCAAAAATAGGCTACAAAATTACCAAAAAAAAAAGATCCATTGTTGAAGCCTGATGGTTTCATTATCACTTAGGTTTGATTGATACCCTAATAAATCAAACATTTAAAAAAAACTACAAAAAAACACACCTAAATTTAAAATTAAAAAATAGTAATATTATCACCCAAACACTAATCAACATTACCTAAGCCAAATGTGATCCCACTAACATTGCCTTGATATTTATTTATTTATTTTAAAATAATAAGGTATTTTATTCTTTCTAGTCAGTGGTTTTTGCTTTTTTGTTGGATTCCTTGCATTTGGGACTACTCAGTGTGCCCTCAGTCTCTTGCATACACACCCCTACCAGGTATCTATTTTTCATGCTTTATTTATTTTTGGTCATTCCTTAACCACAGTTAATTGTTAAAATGAACTTTATTCACCCACTTTTTCACACGCACTTGCGCTAAACACACATTTTTCTATTAAATTAAAATCAACCCGCCGTTCACTTTGCACACGTTGCATGTGTTTTAGAGGCACTTTGATTTTAACTAAAAATGAACCAGTCGTCACGAAAATGCACTCGCTGAAAAAGAAGAGCGCTTCAGACACATTAAATTTTTAATCAATGAATATGCATTAAGAGACCCGAGTTTGGGTATCGAAGTCTGGGCTTCGTTAAAAGTACCATTTTATATTAATAAATTGTAACTAACAATTTAAAAATGAACCGTCATTTTCTTATTAAGGTTTACAACTTAATAAATTTTCAACCATTGTTAATAATTTATTAAAACGAACCCTTCACTAAAATCATTTCCCTCATTACACTTTTTTCCATTTTTAATAAATATGCTTTGTGAGATGGGCATGTACAATCCTTTAAGTTGACATTGTTTATCAAAGTTCTGGTTATGTCCTAATTAGGTTATTGAGATATTATGTTTTAATTGTGTGATACGATTACGTGTGCGGTCTGTAGTTTTATTTTCTGCCTAATACGGGGTCTTGGGTGCCTGCTTGTTGCATAGCATGAAGCTTTCGGTCGCATATGTGTAGGGGTCATGCCGAATTTTTTCTAGGATGTGGGTTGTTTGGGGTGGTCAGCTCATTAGTTACACCTGTGTGCGCTTATTTTGATCAATTTCTTTTGTATGGCTATTTTGTTATTTTATAGACATTCACTGTGATTGTATGTGTTTGTGGTGTGTGTGTATATTCCATCTGAATGGCGCCTCAAGCTCCTCCTCTTATTTAGTATGTCCCATTGATTAGTAAGGATTATTCTTCCCTACTAAATTTTGAGCCTATTGTGAAAGTTGGTCTTGCATCTTTTGTGGTTGCTTCACTCCCTCTGATTCTAGATGATCTAGCCCTTTGGGATGAGTTTCTTACATCATAAAATAAGAAATCGGACTTAGTGCATGGTATTTCCATGGTCATGACACCTAGAGGGTTAGGGAAGGCTTTGTCTCTTCCCTACAAAGGAGAACCCTTTGTTACAACCAGACAATTATTCTCAAATGACAATATTTTCAAGCTGTTACAGAAGCAGACTAAAGAGGTCCTCGATGCCAAGAAAGTGTTTAATACTTCGGGAGTGTCTTTATCAATGTTTACTGATCCTCTCTGGAAGCTAGTCTGTCAATTTCTCTAGGATAGATTCATTCCTACCAAGACACCATCTCACTGTTTGTCCAAGGAGCTCTTCACAGCTTCCAAGATGGTTTTAAAAGGGGTTGCCATTGACTGGAGTACTTACCTTCTTACAAAGATGGACAAGCATTTTGTCAAAGTGACTAGAGGGAATGTTACCAACATAACCTATGGTTCATATTTATACGCTTTCTTGACATATTCAGGCCTTAAGAAGGGTGTGCTACCTCCTCCTCCATCTGATCCAGTCCCTCCACCTCCACCTTCAGAAGATTCAAAACCCATTGACATAGAATATATTGATTCCCCTCTTCCATTGGTCATTTAATGGAAGTGCTTGAAGCGTATAGCATAGAAAATTCCACCAATCATTCCTTCAGTGTCAGTTCCTACCACCTTTGGAAGTGACCTCCCTACCTACCTCACATGCAACAACTTATTCACGGCACATTGAGAGGGTTCTTTGGAAATATCAGTTCCTTCGCTGAACAATTTAGTATTAGGGGATGCCATTCCTTTCCTTTGTAACGACATCTGGAGTTCTATGGAACTCTCAATGACAGCTTGTGTTCAACATTTATATGCTTCTTTCTATGAAGAATTGATGCAATCCAAAGATCAAATGTATAAGGAAACCACAGAGCTAGCTTCTACTAAAGACACTCTTGCCGATCTGTTTAAGCAGATGGAGCAGCAGATACAAATGATTGAGACCTAGAGAGAAGAAATATCTTCCTTGAAAATTTAGTTAGCAGAATCTCAGTCAGAGGTCACTAGAGTTTCAGAGGAGAAAGAGAAAATGTCCAAAGAAGCTCAAGAGTTTAAGACTCTTTTGGATACGAAACTGTCAGCTTTGCAGACTGCTCACAATATAGTGGAATCCCAAGCTTCCCAGATTAAATAGTTGAAGGACCAACTGACGCAATCATGGTCCATTCCTCCAAGCCCTAGTGTCCCCATGATTCCTTCTATATCTCAACAGGACTTGGCAGTTCTCCACAGACAGGCCACATTAGGTCCGTTGTTTCGAGATAAAGTGGAAAGATTGTAGTCTAGGATGTATTTATTATGGTCTACATTTGAGCGATTTCAGGAGTATGTTCCTCCCGACCATTCCTTTTTTGTCCACTATGAGCTGCACAAGTTGGCCTTCTATATTAAGCTCTCAACGATGGATCTCCCTCCTCCCGAGGATGGTTTTGGTCTTCTGATTTGCAAACAGAAGTTGTCCATATGGTCTTTGAAGATTCTATGACAACGGATATCATGTTGCTGTCTTATATGTATCTACGAGGTGATCTATTAATTTCAGATGATGTAGATCTGGCTTGGTATGTGGGGGATGTGGTCTTACAAGCTATCTTATATATTAACCATTTTTAGTTGAGGATACATGATATGTTCTAGTGCTATTCTTCTAAAGTGGCTACTTGCCCTGACACTTTATTGCATTCAATGATTAATTCTGTGGTCCTGAACCAACGCCAGAATACAACTTCTACTCATGTGGAGAGCACTAACCAACTGAGGGTAGATCTCCTAGCTTATCTTTCCAAGAACCATCCATTTGATTCATCCTTCTTTGATGGCTACCATCGACGATCTATTTTAGGTCCCTCTGTTCCTAGCTTATTGTATTATCAACAAATGACCCATCGCTATGATGCTTATTTTTCCCTTTATCAATCCAACTTAACAACTATCTTACCTCTCCTTTTCCAACCTCAGGGTTTTCCTCAAATTCCAATCTTTACCTATTGTTCTTTCATTGAAGATCAAGTATTTTCCCCTTCTCCGTCATGTCCTTCTCCATCTATCCATATACCTTCTACTTTTCCTACTTATCAATTGACATCTTTCCTAACTGATTCGCTTAAATTTTCAGCTACTCCTTCTTTAGCTTATTCCTCATTTTATGATTTTACCTACCCATCTCTTCACCCTCCTTTACTCATTCCTCTTCCATCTCCTGCCACTTCTATTCCTTGCATTGGTTAGTGGGTACAAAGGATTTGATCAACAGATTTCGAGAAGAAGAGGATGGAGCTCAACTAATTCTTTCATCGGGACCACATATTAATTGGCAATTAATTCCAGGGGATTGGACAACTGCTAGTCAAGCATACCAAAATTACCTCCATTTTTCCCAACAATATTCACAATCTCTAGATCCTTCAGTGAGGTTGATAGCCCATTTTTCTTGATACCTAGCATATATGCATAGGCATTCCCATAACGATCAAAAGGCCATCCCAAAGCTTTGTATGAATGTCAATATGAATATTGATTCCCAAGAGTTGGATGTCCTATATTTTCATGCCCTTTGTCTACCTAGCAGATATCTTGTTTTGCTAGAACGGATGTGCTGCCTTCAATTCTTTCAGAATCCTCCAAAATCTTTTGTAGATGAGTCTTTATCCCTGCATCACTTTCGTAATCATCAAGCTTTTAAGAGGGATCATGTTCATTGATACCCCTGAATGTATGTTCTATGCTTCTTAATGAGACATCTTTTGGAGGTACCATTCAGATGGTTGTGTTTGTGTTTGTGCTATAATAATTTGTATGTGATGAGTTGGTGCTGGTTGAATAATTTATTCGAGAGCTCTCTTTTCAACTATTGATGGTGATGGTGGATGGCAAGCCTACGATACAAAGCTGAAGAACCTCTTATATCATTTACAAATTTGTTATGACTTTTTATTGTTTATCATATGTGTTAATGAATAACGAAGTTTTCCTTTAGTAGTATTCTTTTCTAGATATAGGTGATAAGTTGGGGTCGTGGTGGAGTGATTGTTGAAGATACTATAGAAGATCAAATTGAGCTCTTTACTGAACTTACATTCTTCTTTTCCTTAGGTCACGAGGATGCTTCCTTTCTAAGTGTGGGGATATGTTCAGAGTGGAAAAATACTGAATTTTTGACTGATTTTTGTTGTTTTTGAGGTCTGAATGGTTGATTTTGATAAATTTAGAGTGATGTATGGTTGTTAATGGAAGTGTTTAAGAGTGTTTTGGATGATATTGATTATGTTTTGGAAGTTCATGATGATTCTCAGTAGAAATATGAGGTTATGATGTTCTGATAGGTTCTATTGAGGTTCTGATTGGTTCTGATACCTTCTGTATAGCTTCTGTTTTGTTCCGATTTTCTTCTGTATGAAGCATGGATTGATGATTAACGAAGGTTGAAATATTTTAAAAGCTTATTGAATAGTTTTTGATAGTTCGGAATGGTTTTAGTATGAGTTATGAGGATCTATTGTTCTCTGATGACCTTCTGTAATCCTCTGTAAACCTTCTGTAGAGCCTCTGTCTCTACTCTGTCCTGTTTTGTTCTTAGATCTTCTGTAAGTGTTCTGTAGAATGTATGTGTGACTTTGGGAAAATTTTCTAACTTTTGGAAAGGATGAATCTCAGTTCAAAAGAGCTAAAACAAATGGAAGAAGTAGCTGTTGAAGATTGAATAGAAGACTGTAATGACAGTGACAGTAGTAACTTATGAAGAGACACTGTAGTGGCTTTGGTGCCCTTTCATACCTTCCATACCTCTTGGGACGTGCATCCACAATCTAAGAGGGATTGTCATTATTGAGTATTGTAGTAAGGAGATATATTATTGAGAGAGAGAGAGAGAGAGAGAGAGAGAGAGAGAGAGAGAGATATATATATATATATATATATATATATAGCTAATTCTATGAAAACAATATATCTGAATATGAGAGATTGAGAGAGAAAACTATGAAGACATTGAAAATGAATACTATGTGATTTATTTCCATTAAAAAATGGTGTATTATTTTATGTTTCTTGTTCTATTGATGGATTCTAAGAAGATGTAGAAGATTACGGTTGATTCTATCAAATCCGTGGGAGATATCTACAATGATGATGCATGAAGAATTGTTGTTTTCTTTGTTTGGGTCATCAAAAGAATGAAATAAAAGCTTGTTGATGTTACAAGATAGATTTTCTTATAGTAGAATCCATTTTTCCTTGGTGTTTCTCTTGGGGCTCCAGCCCTACTATGGGAATAGGTACTATTTTCTTTGTTGTTGCAAATGGTGAAGTAAAAAAGCTTTCAAATGTGTTGTATATTCCAAAAATAAGGAGAAATTTGTTATCAGTTTCTACCATAACTGATCTTGGTCATGAAGTGAGATTCAACAAGATATGTGTACAAATTCATAATGCTAGCAAACTTGTTGGCGAAGGAGAAAGGATGAACAATTTGTATGAGCTAAGTGCTCTTACAACCACCATTGAAGTGGGCATAAGTAAGCTTTGGCATGAAAATTTGGACACATTGGATTTGCAATTTTGAAGGAGATGCATAAGCAAGGTATGGTTGCTCACCTACCTTACCGAATTGAAGGATCCATGTGAAGGTTGTATGATGGGCAAGCAATAGAGAAAGGCATTTCCACAAAGAAAGTAAGAATATAGAAAATGCTCCTCTAGAGTTGGTACATGTTGACTTGTGCAATAAGATGCCTACATAAGTCTTGGGAAGATCTTCTTATTTCATGTTAATTGTCGGGGACTACAATAGAAAGATGTGCATGTACTTTCTTCTCGATAAGGCTCAAGTTTTTGGTAAGCTTAAATAATGGCTAAAACTTTTTGAGAATGAAATAGGAAAAAGTGTGAAGAAATTTAGAACAAATGGTGGTGTGTGAATTCAACTCAATAGATTTTGAAGACTTTTGCAAGAGCAAAGGGATCGAGCATCAATTGGCGATGCCTCATACACCTCAATAGAATGATGTTGTGGAATATAAGAATTGCACCATTGTAGACATGGAAAGGTGCATGCTAAAAGAAAAGGGACTACCAAAACATTTTTGGGCCAAAGCTGCAAATAGTACAGTCTACATTCTCAATCGGATCTACACAAAGGCTCTTAGGGGAAAAACACCTCATGAGGCTTACACTAGTAAGAAATCGTTTGTCTCACATTTTGGAAATTTTGGATGTGAATGCTATGCATATGTTCATGATGAGAAAAGAAACAAGTTAGAACACAAAAAGCAAAAAATGTATTTTTTTGGGTTATAGTGATGAGCAAAAGGCTTACAAATTGCATGATCAAGAGGTAAAGAAGATCATAGCAAGCCGTGATGTGGTGTTCAAGAAACAATTGCATATAGTGGAGGAGGAGAAGGCAAGTTCTTCCACTTTATCATCAAGCAAAGAAGTAGTCCACTATGAACCTATCCCAAGAGCTACCCCTATCCTTAAAATAAGGAGGAGGAAGAATCATCTTTGGGTAATGAAGAGAAAGTTCACCAACCTAATATCACACCACCAGAAAAGCCATTATTGCAGTGGGTAAAGTAGCTCTATGACCAAAATAATCCTATTCCAACATTTGTTGAGGAGAAGGAAAATGGACCAAGGAGATCTCAAAGAGTAGAGGAGCAAAGAAGGGCTTCTGCTCATATAGTCAATATGTCCTTGATGGCTGAGATTATGAGAGAGAATTAAAGGAGCCAGCTAACTTGGAATAAGCACTTGTAGATCTAACATGGAAGGCAACTATGCAAGCTAAGTATGACAGCATAATGAAGAATGACACTTGGGAGCTAGTGGATAGGCCACTAAAGGGATAGATTATTGGCACCAACTGGGTCTCGAAGTTCAAGTACAAGGGGCTGATGGAACCTTAGAAAAGTAAAATCCAGACTAGTTGCACACGAATTTTCATATATTGAAGAGTTTTATTTTCAAGATTCATTTTCTCCAACTACCAAAATGACCACTATTCACATAGTACTTATAGTGGCTGCCCACAATAAGTGGCCAATTTACCAAATGGATATTAAATTAGTTTTCTTGAATGGTGACCTCAAGGAGCAAGCGTACCTAGTTGAGCCCCACTAGGGTTTGAAGGCCTCCATTCTAAGAAAAAAGTATGCAAGCTAAAGAAGGAATTCTATGGGCTAAAACAAGCCCCTAGAGCATGTACAAGTAGATAGATAAGTCCTTTTTAAGCTTAAACTTCAAAAGATGTGCCTCAGATACTAGCTTGTATGTTTATAGGGATGGTGAAAAGTCTACTGTTATTGTCTTATATGTGGATGGCCTTCTTATTATGGGTTACTATGAAAATGTGATCAACCAAACTTGAAAGGCTTTGAGCTCCGAGTTTGAAATGACAAACTTAGGCTTGTTGCACTATTGTTTGGGGATGGGAGTCTAGCAAGAACCAATACATATCTTCATCTCTCAAAAGAAGTATACATGGGAGATCTTGGAAGAATTTGATATGACTTAGTGCAAGAGATAGCTACACCTATGGAGGTCAATGCAAAGTTATCCACCATTGAGGATACATCAACACTATCGGACATTTGGAGGTACAAGAGTTTGGTCAGCAACTTGATCTACTTGTGCAACACTAGGCCGGATATTAGTTTTATTTTTGGAGTTTTGAGTAGGTTTTCAAAAAAACCCCATGAGAGTCATTGGAAGACTTGGATATGATTGCTTAGATACTTGAAGGGAACTCTTGACTATGATATCATATACAGTTCGCCTACTTCTATTATTGTTGAAACATGGATCTAAGACATGTCAATGTGGAAGCTATGGAGGGTGAAAGATGAAGACCAAACTCATGAAGAAAAAGACATAGACAATACTCACTGTCACACAAGTGAATTAGGTTCCAAGATTGAGACTTGGACTCATAAACACAATCTTGTGTGTGTACAATGACATAGACACTTCACTAAAAAGAAAAGAATACTATCATATCATTAAAGAAAAGGAAGAAAGTACAATGCTTTATAGGAAATTCTAGGAAGCACATCCTCCTACTGTGTTTATGGGATTCTTGTCTTGAGCCCTCACTACTCCTTCCAAAGAGATTTAAGTAGGTGTGATTGCAAACATCTCAACACCCCTCCTAAATTACAACCAGAAGTACAATGTGTAGAGTTTTTAGTGAAAGCAACACCTGCAAAGTATGGGCACACCATAAACATGGCAAAATACTAGAGGCTATTGCAGAAAAGGCTAAGTCTGGGTACCACAAATATGGTGGACATCCAGAGGCTATAATAGGGGCCTCACAAAGTGTACAAAGGCTGTAGTACAAGGCTACATGAGGATTTTACAAGGTTATGTCAAAAGCCTTGGGGCCAGGCAATACAAGGCTAAGAAAAATGGCACCCTCCTCCTTGCTCATGCTGAAAAAAGTGCCCCCCCACAAGTTCTTTTTTTTTTTGGGCTCCCAAAGGGAGCCTCCAAAAGGCATGCCCTTTGGACTTTTAAAGTCCCTTAACCTTTTTGGGCTTGGCCTACCGGGCACTCCCTCTCCATCGTCCGGTACTCGAATTGAAGTCCGAAAAATTCTAGGCGTCCATCTTGAAGTCCTCCACTACTGGGCATCTCCCAGGGTCTCATTAGACACGCCAAAAAATTATGAAAATTCACCAACTATCGTCCACGGTCTTTTAAGCACTTTCAAGCATTGCCACTTAAAATCATACTAATTGCAACCACCGCCTTCGACGAAGTCTATTTTTCCCTTGAAATTTAAAAATTTTGGCTATTTTTAAGCACTTCTTGGCATAAAAAATCATCTGTCATTGGCAACCACGGGATAGGGTGACTCAGCCCATCGAGTCCCATGAACAGATCTGCACATAAACACAACCACAAAGAGCATCAAGCTGATACGAAATAGATACACATCAAAGCACAACAAAGCTCTCACCCTACCCCTTGTCAAAACCAAGACATGAAATACATGAGGAGTAGGCCTACCTTAATCTGACAGAAAATCTAAAGCTAGTCACTAACCAACTGCTGCAACACATCCAAGCTAAAAAGAACTATCAAAGAGGTCATCCTAAGTGGTGATTTGAACTACGTGCCTAACTAAGGACAACTCAACTAGGAGCTTCTACTAGGTGAGAACTCCTATAGCTTGATGAAATTTTTTTATCTTTTTTCACATTGGGTTTTAGCCTCTTATTTTCCATACTCGGGTGTGTGAAAAGAAGGGAGCTGAGCGTAGTGACCCAAGGAGAACAGGGCATTGGCCTCAGGTCCTCTCTTGGTACCCAAGAACCTACCAAAAAGCCCTCGCAAGACGACACTTAATCCTGTTCTAATGCTCACTTTTATTTTTGCTCCAACCTTTTTGTATTCTTTGTTTTTCAGCTAGATGCCACCCCTCGAAAGACAAGGCATCGGCCCCGGGTCTTGTCTCATCCCCAAGAACCTAGCAAGCCTTTGCAAGGCAGTAAACAACAGCTCAAGGATTTTTCTTTCTTTCCTTTTCTTTTTTTATAGGGGTTAGAACCCATTTTTACACACCTCCGTATATTCATATATTGTCTTTCAGATATTTAGGGTTTTGTCTCTTTCCATCATTATTTTAGTAGGCTTCTCTAACTGCCTCACAACTAACAGGAACTCCTAGAACGGTGGCCTAGTAGGTCATCAGAACAAGATCACTAGAATTGCCTTCTAAAACAGGTCTTTCAATGCCTAACAATGCCTTTGTAGGGGCCAATGACTACTCAGATCTCCCCCAGACATACAGAGCCTAAACCTGGGACTTTATACCTCGAGTGTGCCGGTCCCCAACAAACAAAAAAAAGTAACCTTACACACACATATATATTAATTGTTTAAGAAAAAAGACTCGGAAAGGGGATGAAACCAGCTGGAATGGCCACAAGAAGCTCCTTCGTAGCAAAGGCTCCCTCCAACGACTTTGTCAACCTGTATGATGCAATCACTACAACAAAAAACCATTCATTGTACATGTACCAAACAGACATGGAGCCCTCTTGGCCTAATAAAATAGCACATTTCACTACAAACTAGCTAGCCCTCTTGGCCTAAAGAAATCTAACATGATACGACAAAACTAACTGGCTCTCCTGGCCTAAGGAAATAGATCATTAAAACCTTCAAACAACTTTCCCTCTTAGCCTAAAGAAATCAAACATGACATGACAAAACTAACTGGCCCTCCTGGCCTAAGGAAATAGATCATTAAAACCTTAAAACAACTAGCCCTCTTGGCCTAAAGAAATCAAGCAAACCAGTTCATATAGATCCCTCCTTAGAAGAAGGCAGATAGAAGGTAGATATACATCCAAGGGGAAAAATAGGGCTCTTAGCCCTAAACTAAATGCATCAAGTTGTGACGCATACCTCCTGCATATATAGCAAGAGGCATGCACATAACATGTTGTTTGATCAACCTATGGGTCTAGGATAATAGTGGTAGATGGGTCTTGAACACTCTTCGCATTACCCATATCAGCCATTGCCTACCATATAATGCGTGGTCTGATAACATTCCCCACAAGTGACTAGGTCCCGTGTTGTTATCAAGAGCGACATCCAAACTAGGACCACAGTTGAAGAAGAGGTCCTCTTCATAAGTAAAATTAGCTAAGGAATTTGCAAACTAATTCCAATAATGTGGAATGACGTGAAGAGATACGCTCTCAAATTCATCAAGTAGGGTTATATCAGTTCGATGATACATACGAAGGATGGGATTCCAAACTATATATGTCCCATTGAGTTGATTTAAGATCAGTTGGGAATCCCCCTTTACTAACAATTACCAAATACTACCTGTCTTGGCAATATTCAGTCCCATAATCAAGGCTTTATACTCTGCCATGTTTTTAGTGAATCCTACCCTGAGATAAACAGCTAATTTCATTGCAACCCTACGTCAGGGATCTCAGATAACTACTCCAACACTCCCTTTTTTATTAGGCTCTGGGGATGCTCCATCAAAGTATAACATGTATGTCCATAATGGGTTTACACAGCCAGCCCATCAAGAACTCCCCTATTCGTAATTATGATAGTCAAAGTTCAGCATATTGAGAGGATGAACTGATGGCTCCATCTCACATTCTTCATTAAACTCAACAGGGATGCTTGTCAAAATTTCTAAACAGTGATGGCAGAAAACTTTGATCTCCCACACAAAGGTACCGTGCTCTTGCTCAATCATGTTGTATCCCTTGCTCCACCAGATAAGCTTTCCCTGATGATATCTTTGCTCGAGATATGGGTGCTCCAAATAAAGGATTAACCTCCCCATCAACTAGTTTAAGCTCTCCTGCAGGTCTCAAATCAACCCTAGCATAGACCTACAATGCATTTAGCACATTAGCATATTTGGAAATAATAAGGTTTAATCTTATTAAGATTAACCTTATTCTTAAATTCCACTCCCTATAGATCAATAAATAAAGCTGTGGACTTATTTTTACCTAACCGAACTATCTCGTAAGGGCCATCCCCTCTAGGTTCCAGCTTTTCTGGAAATAGCTCCTTACGCGCATCGTAGTATAGAACTAATTGCCCTTTCTTAAAGGTATATTTCTTCTCTTTTACATCATGCAACTGCTTCACTCGACGTTTAGCCACCTCTTGGTGCAACAGACTCTGCAATTTAAGTTCATCCAAGTGGGCTATAGTCATAAAACACTCAAATGGGGCATCTTCAATGATTGATTGCAAATCTTATGGTTGGCAACTCAATTTCTAAGGGCAAGACACACTCCTCCCCGTAAACTAATTTGAATGGGGTGTGTCCAGTGGCTCGTTTGAACATCGTATTATATGCCCATACTGCCACATATAATTTCGTATCCCAGTCCCGCTTCTTTTTGGAGACTATTTTGGATAGGATACCCACAATATGTTTATTGGTACTTTTAACTTGTCCATTGCCTTTCGGATTATAGGGGGCTGTCTTGTTATGCTTAATTTTCCATGTATCAGTCAGGCTTTATGTCACCTTGTTCAAAAAATGGGTTCCACGGTCCGATACTATTTCCTTTGGTGGACCAAAACGGCAAATGATCTGCTTAAGTAGGAACTGGCAGTCTCTTTTGCATTATCCTACCTTGTCGCCCGTGCTTTTGACCACTTTGTACAGTAATTAGTTGCTATTATAATATATCTCTTCTGAGTAGTAGACGACGGTGTAATAGGTCCCACAAAATCGATGCCCCACTTCTCAAATGGAAGGGTAGCCATAATCGGTATAAGTGGATGCTTCCTATTCTCTCTACTGTCATGTCTTTGACATGTATCACATCTCTTGACATAGTCAAATGAATCTTGGAAGATGAATGGCCACCAATACACAGATCTTAAAGCCTTCTGTGCCGTTAACCGCCCAGAAAAGTGCCCTCCACAAGCAGAGTCATGGCACTCTTCCAATATAAATGGAACCTCGTCAAGCATCACACATCGGCGATATATATCATCAACACCCTGCCGATATAGTGTTCCTGCGATCAAGGAAAATTTCAATGCCTGCTATTTAATTTTCCTATTTTTAGATTTTGATAAAGTAGCTCCAGTCTCTCCCATAGAAAGATAATGCATTATAGCAGCATACCAGGAGTGAATAGATGCCCTATCAATCTTGAACAAAGTTTCCATGTCACTTCCTTTAGCCGAGACCTCCTTTGGCTCCCTGAAATCCACAAGATACTCTAGAATGCCCTGCGGCTTGCTCTTAATCTCGTAATCAAATTCTTGCAAAGTGATTAACCACTTTGCTAAACAATCAAGTGGCTGTAACTTTCAACAACAATCGAAGCCCTTTTGCCTTTGTATAAAAAACCACCTTCTCATAAAGAATGTAGTGCCTGAACTTTTTGGTCACAAATACCATCGCAAGGAACAACTTCTCTATATAGGTGTAGTTAATTTCCGATATGCCCAACTTTTGACTAGCAAAAGCTATCGGATGGTACCACTTCTCCCAAATTTGGGATAAATAGCAGCTAATACTATACATGGTTGCTGCTGAAAATATATAGAACATTTTGCCCCTTTTAGGTGCTTTTAAAATAGGTGCTTTGGCAAGCTCCTATTGCTTCACATTGTCAAAAGATACTTTGCAAGCATCACTCCATGCAAACTGACAGTTAAAGGACAATAGGTTTGTCAGTGGCAATGTTCTTTCTGCTAGGGCATTGATAAACCTCCAATAATACCCTACCGATGAGAGAAAGCTATGCACTTCCTTTGGAGTATGCAGCGGACTCATGCTGACTATGACCTTGATCTTTTCAGGGTCAGTCACAATCCCTATCAAACTGACCACATGGCCTAACAATAGCCCATAAGGCACTCCAAAGACGCACTTCCGCGGGTTGAGAGCTATGCAAATGCTCGAAACACTTCCACAAAATAATCAACTGCCTTTCTCTTATGGTGGCTACCACTAGGTCATCAATGAATACTTTCAACTCCTCTGGGGAGATGTCACCAAAGGTCTTGTCGGCTATTCTTTGCCATGAATCAGGTGCATTACATAATCCAAATGCCATCACATGGTACACAAAGGTACTGAAGACAGTGATAAATGTCATTTTCAGCTTGTCTTGCTCATCAATCACCATTTGGTTATACCCTGCATAGCAATCCATAAACGAATATATTTTCCTACCTGCCAATTGATCCAAAATTTGGTCAATAAATGGCAATGAGTAGTAATCTTTAACAGACTGTTTATTTAGCTCTCTAAAGTCTACACAAAGTCAGATTTGATTATTATTCTTCTTTCTAATCACAACTGGCAAACACCATTCAGTATGCTAAACTAGGAAGATTAAACTCACCTTTCGCAACTTCTGAAGCTCTTCAAACAAGCCGTCCCTTAGTTCAAAAGGCATACGTCTTACTTTCTGATGTACATGGTGGGTACCTTCCTTTATAGGAATGTTATGCACATCTAGACTGGGAGGAATACCCCTATGTTTGTCATAGCTCAAAGCAAAGGTGTCGTGGAACTCCTGAATCATGGACACATATTCCTCTCTCTCTTTTGAACTGAGCATGGAACCTAATTTGACTGGTCACGAATCATTAGGCGTGCCAAGGTCCAATGCAATAACATCCGCATCTTGTATTTGATCTTGAGGCTCTATCGGCTCATTCGAGGTTATCTGATAAATATCCTATGTAGTGGACCCTACTTAAGATCCATTGCTCAATGACGTCTCACTACCAGATGGATCATCCACTGTTTCTAGTTTAGTGGAGGATAATGGAGCTCTCTCACTCTAAGGAGACTCAAGGTAAGCATCCACTATTACATGATGGGCACCTTGACTGAGAATCACTCGATCAGCGGGTATATCAACTTGACAATCTGTTCGTAGAATCCATGGCCTGCCTAGCAAAAATCGATAGCTAGGACATCCTGCAAACCTTATCACCCTAAAGTCCAGATAGCATTCCTCGCTCACAACTCTAACATGGACTTTAGTGATGCAACCTTCCGGTTGTCTTAGACTATCATCAGCCAACCTAAGAAGTGTAGAGCCGTCTTGTTGGATCTCTAGACCTAACCTCTCCATCAAATCTGAACTCATGATATTGATAGAGGATCTAGTGTCCACGATAGCATGCTCTACTAATATTCCATCCACATACGCTAGAACCCTAGGGTAATGCTTTTCAGCATGATCGAACAAATCTTCTCCCACTCTAGCTATGCCCAAAGGTTCTACTATATACCCTATATGCAGGATTTTCTTGAATTCCTTGCGTACTCATGGAGAAAGTTTAATCAATTGTAGGAGATTTACATCTAGTTTAACTTCGCAAAGAGAACTTGCTAGGTCAAAGTCATGGAAGTTAGCCAAAGTTCTCTTCTCGCTCCAAATCATTCTCTCCTTTGGTCTTTTGATCGGCTTTGATACCTCTTTTTTAGCCTTTACCTTCTTTTTGGGCAATCCTTTATCCTTCTTGGGATCAACTTTACTACCAATAGGTCCTATAGGTCCACCTTTCATATCAGGATTCAGGACTTGCTTTTCCCTAGCATCTTGCTTAGGGTTTCCCTCGACAAGCTTTACAATTTCTTTGTCACCCTCTTTGATCTTTTGACCTCTTATTACGGCTCGTAGATTAGAAGTTTCAGCATCATTGACACATACAGCCTCAATAAGGCTGACTCCACTGCCATGAGGCAACTCCTCTACAGTAGCCTTTCCTCATTGCAATATTTGTCTTGGTCCCTGATCTTGCTGGAGATTATTCCCTTGTGTGCGATGGTTAACTGGACCTGGTTGTTTACTCCCTTGTTGGAGAGAACTGATCTTACTCCAACACGTAGGAGCTAAGTGGCCAAACTTTCTGCAAATATCACATTTAACATTCAGGCAATTCCTAGGGAAATGTTGGCCACCACACCGCTTACAACTGAATCTTGAGGGGGCACTCTCTTCAGGGCGTTGACTCCTTATCAAATTTTGCTGCTTCTTAAGAAAATTGATGTCCACATCTATTTTTTTGTATTGTTCAGAAATCATATTCGTATAGTGCTTCATCATGTCCTTAACTTCATCAAGGACATTAGAGGCACTTGACTCATAGCTATGATCATCTATCTATCATCCCATTGGCCTAACTACTTGATTAGGAATTGACCACTGACCTACTGGGACAACATTAGGATTCATTTTTTGGCTTCCACCACTATTTAGTGAGGCCGCCTGACTAGCCATGGGCATAGTCATACTAGGAGGGGCTGGTAACATAGGCAAATTTGGCATGATACTCCCTCTCCCATTTATGTTTGACATAGGGTCCCCTTGACTTCCATTGGTCAAGGACAAATTATTACCATTCCAATTTTTCCTTGTTGCATAAGCCGCTTGCAAACGCAACTCTACTCCTTTTTCTTGGGTAATAACAGTGTCAATATCGGCCAAAGCCACACTACTAAGTTGCACTTGGATATTAAAATCCAATCCATGTAGGAAATATTGCAAATATGCAGCCGCTGGAATGGGAATATAAGTATTAAGTTTGTGAAGAACTTGCTTTAGTTTCTTGGCATAAACCTGGACATTCTCATTTGGCTCTTGGCGTGTTACATTCAAGACACGCAACCAATACAGTCCACCCTTCTCAAGAGCAAACTCTCTACAAAAATCTGTAAAGAATTGGGCACTACTTGTTATGGTTCTGACTTCTAGACCGTGATACCACATTACTACTCTTCCTTTTAATGTCATGCTGAAGAACATCATTAGGTGTCCTTCGTCTTGGATCCGATAGTTGAACATGAGCATTTGAAACTCCTTAATATGGAGTTCTCCATCTTCTTCTGCTAACCCATGGAAAATGGGCAACGGTGCTCTTAATGCCAGTAAATTTGGTGTACCTATTGGAATTGCGATGGGTTGTGCCATGGCTACAACCGGATTGACAACAGGAGTTTGTGTAGGTGCAACTACACCCCCACTTGTTGTGGGTTGATTAACTAGAAGTAGGGAAGTACCAAGACTTCCACTTACACTCGAAGAGCTACTCGTAACATTTAGGTTACTAAAACCACTACCACTTATTCGTAACGACCTGCTCCTTTGAGGAGAATAGCGTCTCACAATCTCCAACCACCGTCTAGCCCTCTTAGTATGTTATGTTTTTTGTATTTCAGCTTGACGGTCCTTGTTAGAGGACATAAACCAACTATTTGGTCCTTAGAGACCCTAGATTTGAGAGTCACCACTTGTTGGTGGCTCCCAAAAGATGCACTACTGATGGGACCTAAAATGGGCTGGCACTGGCTATAGCAGTAGTTGGACCTCTGACATGCACAAGACAACCCCACAGCTTCGCAGTCAGGAGCGTCTATAGGACACATTGCCCTACCACCACATACATACATTTTGCAATTGTATCGTGTTTATAGTCTAACCCTTAACCTTCTCAGACTCCTCAGAGGGAGACCCTATACATTTTTGTGTAATTCACCACGTAGAACAACATCGGAGGCACCTCTTGGCTGATTGCCATGGCCCCACTGCGACCCTTCTACACCTTTGGGATTGGCCCCTCGATGCATCGCTAACACATATAACACATATGAAACAGACTCCGCTCTTGGTACCAATATTATATCATTCCAGGAATGTACCAGTCCTCACTTACTTGTCCCCTTGGATCCACCATCTAGACCTACAGCTTGGGTGCCTTACTCTCTCCAACGTGGGCCATTTATCATTCAACCAAGTGCTATGCATGTCAAGAATAGATACCATGTGTATGATTCATGCAATGGTGAATGCTTTATTGTGCACAAACAATTATAGTATAAAATTAGCCTATGTGTTGTGCAAAAATAGCCCTTTTAATGAATTTCTGCTAATATGCAATGCTGTGTTGTAGGAACCTAGCACCGAGGCAAACCTTATGCAGCTAGATTCATTATTTTCAAATAAACCGCATCCCAAATGTTATGCATGAAGAGAACAATTAGACTTTTTATTATTTCAGCGTTTAAACTATTGTATAACATCATCCACCCCCTCACCGTTTAAATTGTGTTGCGTTGCATAGTTGTAGAGGATTTTTATGTCATTTTTTTGTATGTAAAAGCAATAAATATACACTTTACCACAAAAGACAAGGACCAAATTGAGGCTTAACCTCATGCTTCAGCCCCGCCAGACATTCACATACATAGATATTATTTTTCCATTTTTTTCAAATGCAAGAAACCCAATTTTTTTCTTTTTTTCTTATTTATTTTTAATAGAAAATAGGTATTTTCTAGTTTTTTTAAATGATTGATCATTTGAATTGAAACTCAACATTTTTCCTTATATTATTCCATGTCCACTCATTTTTTTCCATTCAAAATTTAAAAAACTATCAATTTCTATCAAAATTAATGTTTTTTTCAGGTTTTGAAAATTTATAATTGTTGTAAATCAATATGAGTTCTGCATAACAGTGATTGTAGCCCTCAACCATAATGCAAGGAACATTCAAATAAAATTTCAGCCCATGCGCACACCATTTAGACCATGAACGATAAAAAACAAGCAAAATTCTTTCATAAAATAGAGCATATCGCCTTTTTGTGTGTTTAGGGTTTTTTGAATATTTAATTGGGTTTGTGTATCAACCAATCAGCCATGGATTTTAGCATAGATCTTCAGCCTTCAGCCTCCTCAGCCTCTTGGAATAATCCGGTGCCTCTCGGATCTCTCGGTTCTGTTCTTGATTCTTGCCACATGAAGTGCCTCTATGCAGGAGAGAGAAAGACTGAATTATGATCTCCACAACTAGGTAGCCATTCCACGTGCGGTCTGGAGCGATAGGGAGAAAATATTGAATGTAGATCAGGCGCATAAGATCAATTGGGGAGGTTTTTTACAGTTCCCATAGCCCCCTCCATCAAGCGTGAAGAAAAATGGTGCCCTCCTCCCTACTCATGCCAAAAAAAATGCCCCCCCCCCCCCCTCCCAAATTCGTTTTTTTTAGTGGGGCTCCCAAAGGGAGCCCCCAAAAGGCATGCCCTTTGTACTCCTTTGCCACTTGACCTTTTTGGGCTTGGCCTCCCGGGCACTCCCTCTCCATCGTCTGGTACCCGAATTGAAGTTTGAAAAATTCTGGGCATCCGTCTTGAAGTCCTTCATTGTCGAGCATCTCCCAGGGTCTCGTTTGACATGCCCAAAAATTATGAAAATTCACCAACTGTCGTCTAGTGGGTCTTTTAAGCACTTTCAAGCATTGCCGCTTAAAATCGTACTGATTGCAACTGCTGCCTTCGACGAAGCCTACTTTTCCCCAAAAATTCAAAAATTTTGGCTATTTTTAAGCACTTCTTGGCATCAAAAATCATATGTCAGCAAGCTGCCTAGGTATAAGTTACAGTCTGACATAAAGACTACAATTGATATCAAGAAAGTGCTTGAGGAGTGGATCCTAAATAGTAGGGTGGACTTTACACTTGGTGAGGTATTGGGGATCACCAAGTATAAATTTCATAATAAAATTATAGATATTATTAAGAGAAAGAAACTATTTTTGGGAGAGACCACTTAGGCAGAGCACTGGAGAAGGTTGAAGAAGAGATGGGTTTGCAAGGGATACAACTGGATTTTGATGATGAATCCACTGCTACTTTAAAACAAGATAAGGTTGTGTTAGATATGATCAATGCCCCACCCTCATTAGGTGCTACCAATGATCCATGGTGCTCAAAGTTGTAAGGCCCCCATTATGAGGAGAAGCCAAGTGTGAGCCCGAACATTGGTTGAGTCCTGACTTGTATATCAGATGAGGTCTATGTGACCGGATGGCAAAAAGGTGACTGTTGTGGGTCTAATCTTTGGGTTAGACGGAGTGGTTAAGCTGGTAGCAACTCGAGGCGCATTGCATCGAGTTGCAGTGTAAGGGAGTTAAAAGGGGTCCCTATTGTGGGGTCCGGGGGCCGCGAAAGCGACCCCTGGTTGGGGGGTCCCAGGGGGGCCAGCGGCCCCCCTGGCGGGGGTCCAGGGGCAGCGCCCCCGGCCCGATGGTAAAGGGAATATTCCCTGGAATATTCCCTGGCCGACTAGTGGAGGCTCATATGGTAGGTTGGTCAGCAGGCCGACCTAACGACCTTCGCGGGCTATAAAAGCTAAACCCCTTCGCAGCCATCTTACACTTATCTTTCACCCAGTCAGAGTTGTTATTCCAGCTAGCCTTAAGCTCTTCACCTATCTTCTGTCTAGATCTCCATCTAAGCTTCACACAGTGGAAGCGCACGGGTGGACAGAGCCATCTTTGTATCAGTTGTTTGGAGTTAAAGAATTTACTGATTCTCCTCTTATCTGTTGTGTACTCTCTATCTCTTTCTCAGATTCTGTTCGCTTCGCCGTGTAATATTTTACAGGTTGAAAATGGGAAAAATGAGGATATAAAATTTGATGTATTGGCTAAAAATGTTATTGGCAATAGCACTATTCATGGGGGTGTTATACAACTATAATATAATGAGGATGAGGCTTTCCGTTTTATTCCTAGAAGCCACTATCCACACATGCCTTGGGCTAGAGCTGCTACAAAGTCTGTAGTGAAAATCAAAGAGTGAGAGACCCCATGCATTTCATTACTCGATTGTGGTTCTAAAATAAAATTCATAACATGCATTTGGTGCTGAGATGACAAGCTCAACACATGCGGACGTTGATGATGGACCGCCTAGTTAGATGGGTCCACATGTCTACACTTAGCACGTTGGTGGTCATTATGACTCTCACATGGCCACTGACTCATTACTTATTATATTCAGGTTGTTACACCTATTTACAGCTGGCATAGTTATAGTACCAGTCGATTAGTGTAGTCGGTTATGCATTGTTTGACTTAGTAGGCCACTTTCCTTTATGTTGTATCTTATCTATACTTTGTGTACATTGAAAAGTGTGTGGAAGAAGAAGAAGAAACCAGAAGAAAACGTTTGGCCTCCATCTCTCTTCTTGTATCTTGACTGAGCTTCTCCTTGTGCATTCTGTGTGTGTTCAATGCAGCATCTTGAGCAAGTCCCCCCACCACGCGATTCTTGACATGGTATCAGAGCCACACCACTGAGAGAGACTGATTTTGAAGGTTGAAGTGAAGGAGAAGAAGCAAAGTTCGAGCAAGCAAGCCACGGGTAAGAAGCTCTCCCATTCTTCCACTCTCTCTTTTGGATAGTGCCTGTGGAGGCACCGGAAGCAGGGTCAAGTAAAAATCTCAGATTGCTGTGAGATTTGGTGTGCAAGCAGATCACTATATATTCTGAAAATTAGTCCTTTAGGGTTGTCCCACAGTTATTTTGGGCATCTGAGGCCAGTTCAAGCCCCGTTTTAGAGCCGGAAGGTTGCGGACAACAGTTTTAGGGTACTCTGTGATTTCGACTGTTTTGACCGAAAGTGGATGCGTAGGTTATAGATTGCAAATCTGTAATTTTTGAGGTGTTTGCAGGAAGCAAACATAAGGTTTATCTGCAAAGAGGTTGTAGATTGCATGTATTTTTGAGCAGACAGTGAAGAAGGCTGTCCGGTGTATTGTTGTGCACTACAAGTCGAGGGTTACAGAAGATTTGCTTGCTATTTGGTATTAGTTTTGTGATAATGGAAGAGAACAGTGGAAGCCCCATCATTGAGTATGTTTTCCGTAAATACAAAGGCACGAAAGATTCAACTCAAGCAAGAGTTGAATACATTGAAGAAAGGGAAGATGTCTATCAATGAGTATGCACTGAAGGTAAGGAGCATTGCAGATGCCTTGGCAGTGATTGATGCAATGCCCGATGATGATGATTTGGTGTCGTCTACCTTGGGTGGACTTAACAATGAAAAGGCTTGGAAATCTTTTGTAACTTCTGTATATGTCAGAAAGCTATTTTCAGATTTTGATGAGTTGGTCTCCCTTATGATCACTGAAGAGATCCAACCTGGACATCTTACAGCCAATTGCCAATCGAAGAAGCCACCTGTCCATATCAACTATCTTGGAGCAATGGAAGATGAAGAACATGAAGAAATGCCTGATTTCACAGAAGATGAAGATGACATTGCTATTCCTTCGGATACTTTACCAGGTATGCCAACTCCACATTCTTTATTGACAATGAAATGTTTAGTGCATGGAAAAGAAAAGATTATTTTGCATGATGATGGTAGTACTCATGATTTTATTTCTACAAAGTTAGTGAAAGAATTGAAATTACAAACTGTTCCTACGCATTATTGCATTAAAGCAACATTCTTAGGCACAAGGTATAATGGAACACAAGAGGTGCATGACTTAGAAATTCAAATTGGTGAATACATTGAAAGAAGGTATTTTCTAGTTGTACCATTACAGTCCAGTGACATTATTTTAGGTATGCCTTGGTGTCATCAGCATAACCTTGACATAGATTATTCCATGCATTCAAT
Organism: Lygodium microphyllum; assembly: GCF_053477565.2. Lineage (NCBI taxonomy): Eukaryota > Viridiplantae > Streptophyta > Polypodiopsida > Schizaeales > Lygodiaceae > Lygodium > Lygodium microphyllum. Next base: position 20,148,264 of record NC_141161.1, on the reverse strand, counting down.
TAATATTCATTTTCAAGAAAAACATATTACATTGTATGGTATGCATGCATCCAATGCTTTTCCACTGCTTCCTCATACTCAAGCTAAACGCGCATTACGCAAAAGTAGTAAATCTTATCTAATTTGGGTGAATGAACTGCAAGCCAAAGAAAAACATATGCACCCTAGGCATAAAGAATTCCTTGCACAATTTAAAGACTGTTTTGTAGAAGATCTACCACCTGGTTTATCTCCTTCACGTCCTGAAGACCACAAAATAGATTTAATTCCTGGTACACAACCACCTTGTAAAGCACCATATAGGCATAACTAGATAGAGCAAAAAGAAATTCAAAATCAAATTGAGGAATTACTAAATAGAGGATTGATTAGACCTAGTAGTTCTCCATTTGGTGCACCTGTTTTGTTGGTAAAGAAGAAGAATAATACTTATCGTATGTGCATTGACTACTGTGCTTTAAATAAGATTACTGTAAAGAATAGATATCCAATTCCTAGAGTTGATGACTTTATGGACAAACTACAAGGTTCTGCCATATTTAGTAAAATAGATCTTAAATCTGGTTATCATCAGGTGAGATTAGATAAGTCTGACATATTCAAGACAACATTTAGAACACGATTTGGTCATTATGAATTTTTAGTGATGCCTTTTGGATTGACTAATGCACTTGCTACATTTAGTAGAATGATGAATTGTATATTTTTGAAATATCAGCATTGTATTATTGTATTCTTTGATGATATTTTGGTGTTTAGTAAACCCATGCCCTACTTGGTGAGAAAGCACGATGAAAGGCCTAGTTTGACAAGTATATTAAGCAACGATCCTTCAAGAAAGAGGATCTTGTATTAATCTATTCAATTAAAGGCCACAAGCAAAATCTAAAACTTCACATCTCAAACTCTTTCATGTTTATGTGATCAGTAAGACATGGAACATTGAGTTGAAACACTAAATGGCTAGTCCATTGGCCATTTTAATGGTAGTAGAATAAAAATGTATTATCTACCTAGACACCCTTTCCATGAATCACCCATGATGAATAATGGAAGTCTCTTTTTGTGCATAAAACATACTTTCTATGAATAGTTTGAGCAATGATAGTCACCCATTCTTATACCATCCTTCCGATCAAATCCAACCAATGGCATTATAGACATTTGAGCAATCAACACTAGCAATTTAGAAACAAAAGATGAACCCTTGATTGTAGCTGCTTATTTTCTTATAGCAACTAAGTCAATCTTGTCGATGCACTCATCAAGGAGGGGTTAGCTTATAATACACTTCCTTATTGCTGTTGGAACAAATTGGGACATGTGTAGCTTCAATCCATAGATGTCAATTTGAATCCCTATGAAGGATGACCTTAGTTATTGCTAGGAAAATGTAAATTGACTATGATTATCGAGATTTATAGCATTTTACTCATTTTTTATGTTCTTTCAAACTTTGATGGGAGTGACATTGAGGTTTTGTTGGGAGGAATGTCATGTCAACTACATTGATAAATGCATCCATCTATCTTGGCAAATTCTTGAGAAATCACAACCTTTAGTTCTAAAGAGGTGCAAACTATGCCTACTTTGATCATTCTTATGTCTCAATCTATGACTATGCACTTGAAACCACCATACTTTTGTCCCAACTAATGCATGACCAAGTTCATAAGAAGCATTTTTCAGCTCCACCATAATGCTAGTGGTAGCCTAAAAACTCAGTCGCCTGTCTTTGGGGTGCAAATCATGGAAATAGAAGCGAAAGCATGTCCACAAACATCACTAGACTTGTCATAACCTTATGTAATGGCTCGATGGGTTTCAAAGGTCCTTCTCAAAGTGTAACATCATTACCACATGCTTTGGTTACCAAAATCATCCACCACTACATGAATGGCCCCTTGACATCCTTAAATTAGTGCTCTTAATCCAATGGCACCTCATAAGTCAACAAAACCAACCCTTATTGAGTCTTCCTGCATCACTTCTATAAAAAATGAACAATCGTTAGCTCCTTTTCCCTTGTTGGCTATCCCTTCTACCAGTTTCCCAATCATTAGGATCTCTTAACCCTTTGAACTGATACTATATTGTCACCAATTTACCTCCACAAGAGTATCAAGAATCGCGTGATGGGGGGATGTGCTTGAGCTTCTGCACGAAACACACACTATATACACAAGAGGAAGCTCACTCAAGAACACAAGAAGAGAGATAGAGGCCAAAACCTTTTCTTGCTAGTTTTTTCTTTTTCTTCCACACACTATACAATGTACACAAAGTATAGATAAGATACAACATAAAGAAAAGTGGCCTTCTAAGTCAAACAGTGCATAATCAACTACACTAATTGACTGGCATTATATCTTTGCCAGCTATAGGTATGTGTAACAAACTAAATATAATAAGTGATAAGTTAGTGACAATGTGAGTATCATAATGACCACCAAGGTGCTAAGTGTAGATGTGCGGACTCATCTAGCCTGGCGGTCCATCATCAATGTCCGCACATATTGAGCTTGCCATCTCAACACTCCCCTCAAGCTCAATTCTATCTCTGAAACTCCAAGTAAGCTTCAAAGCTTTCGAAGATTCTCTGCACCCAATGCCTTTGTGAAAATGTCAGCAATATGAACCTGTGTGCTGACATATACCAAGTCAATCTCTCCTGCAAGTACCTTCTCTCTCACAAAGTGGTAGTGCACCTCAATGTGTTTTGTCCTAGCATGGAGCACTATATTCCTAGCTAGCTGTATGATGCTCATGTTATCACAATGAATGACAAGTGGACCATCTCCATGCACGTCCAAATCACCTAATAACTTTTGCAGCCATAGCACCTCACATGCTACCATAGCAACACCTCTATACTCAGCCTCTGTACTCGATAAAGCAACTATGTAATTGCTTTTTGCTGCTCCATGTAACTGCTGCACTACCAAGGGAAAACATGAATCCACTTGTAGATCTTCTGTCTGACATGCTACCAGCCCAATCTGCATTGGTGTATCCAAAGACATATATGTCCTTACCTGCCTCATAAAAAAGGTGCACAATGTAAAGTGGACTTCGCATACCTCAATATACATCTAACTGCATCCAAATGAGGCTTTCTAGGCATTTGCATAAACTGACTGACAAGACCAACAACATAGATCAAGTCTGGTCTTTGTGATAGTCATGTAAATCAAAATCCCTACTATCCTCTTGAACATAGTAGGGTCTTTTATCTCATCCCCAACGTCAGCACTCAACTTCACATTTTGCTCCAATGGTACTGAAAGAGGCTTACATGATGTCATACCATACTTGGATAACATATCCAAGCCATACTGCCTTTGGGATAGCCATATACCATCATCACATCTAATCACCTCAATACCAAGAAAGTATCTCAACTCACCTAAATCTTTCATCTCAAACTTCTTCTTCAAGAAGTCCTTAACTTCAGCAATCCCATTATCACTGTCATCTGTAATAATCAAGCCATCCACATAGATGACTTATTTCCATCGAAAAAGTGCATCCTAATTTCATAAATGATCCATGCACAATTTGAAATACTACAACGTGAATCAAATTGGGAAGAAAACCTGGACTTGTGGTGAAATGTCCACATGGATGTTAGGAGATGATCCTCCTGCAGTTGCACCTTGTGCCTTCTTAGGAGCCATCATGAATTCGACCTTTTTGCCTTGGACGTCGATTTATGATCTTGGCCCGTCTCCCTTGCACACAAAATCCCTTTTGAGATTCGCTTTCTTGACCAATTTCATCGTCTTTTGGAACCGGGCTTTAGAAATGGAATTTATGAATTTTCCCTTCCTTTTGTAGAAGCTCCGGGAATGGAAGTGTTATTCATGAGAAGGATCTTAACCGACTAGTGTGGAAATCCACGGAAGGGTTTGCAAATGGCTTTGTTGTCAAGATTATGGGAGAGAAGGAAGGAGTCTCACTTGAAGCTTTCTTGCTTGCACAATGGGGGAATACACACAAGGGTGGAGGCTGAAAACAGTTTTCCTCTTCTTAGTTGTGTAAGCCAAAAAGAACTCTAATACAAAGAAATAGAAGAACCCTATATATGGGTCTCAAACCAAAGACAACTGACTAAGGTGGCATACTAACTGAGCCATGAACTAGAGTAGATAAGGATAGCTGTCGTCTAGCTATTATTCATGGGTGGTGTACCAACCGCATCTACAACTGACAAGTCGGTGACATAAATGCATAACGGTCACCCTGGCATATCACGAGTGGAGCTCGATATCTCAACACTCCCCCTCGAGCTCAATCCCAATTCCTACACACCAAGCAGGTCTCTGAACTTGCGCTGCTTCTCTGTGCCCAATGCCTTCGTAAATATGTCAGCTACCTGATCCTCTGTGCTGACATAAACTAGATCGATAAGACCTAGTAAAACCCTCTCCCGCACATAGTGATAATGCACCTCAATGTGCTTTGTTCTAGCATGATAGACTGGGTTATTTGCCAAGTGTATACTGCTCATGTTGTCACAATAAATGACAACTGGCCCATCTGTAGGCTGATGCATATCATAAAGTAGCTTATGCAACCAAGCTACCTCACATGCAGCCATTGCTGCGCCCTTGTACTCAGCCTCTGTGCTCGACAAGGCAACTGTAGGCTGTTTCTTGCTGCTCCAAGTGACTGCAGCACTCCCAAAAGAGAACACATATCCACTGATAGATCGTCTATCAGAAATACTACCAGCCCAATCAGCATCAGTGTATCCATGCAACTGTATCTGAACCCCAGTCTCATAAAATAGTCCATACTGCAATGTGCACTTCACATACCTGAGTATGCATCTAGCCACATCCAAATGCGGTTTCCTTGGAGCCTGCATAAACTGACTTACCAATCCAACAGCATAGCTCAAATCTGGTCTGGTAATAGTCATATAAATCAAGATTCCTACTATGCGTCTGTACATAGTAGGGTCTTCTAGAAGCCCACCTGCATCTGTGCTTAGCTTCACATTCTGCTCCAAAGGAACTGAAATAGGCTTACAGCCTGTCATCCCATATTTGGACAGCATGTCCAATCCGTACTGCCTCTGCAAGAGCTGTATTCCACTTGGTGATCTAATCACCTCAATACCCAAGAAATAACGCAGCTCTCCCAAATCCTTCATCTCAAACTTCTGCTTCAATAGCATTTTCACATGAAGGATATCTTCATCACTATCACCTGTCATAATCAAATCATCAACATAAATGACAAGTAGCATAATATCTTTCTCTATTTTTCTCACATAAAGTGAGAAATCTGCCTTGGAAATTTGAAAGACAATAGTGACAAGATACTGTCCTATCTTGTCAGACCATGCTCTAGGTGCTTGCTTCAAGCCATACAAGGCTTTCTTCAACCTGCAAACAAACTCAGGATGAACATCATGCACATAACCTGGTGGTTGCTCCATATAGACCTCTTCTTGCAAATCACCATGCAAGAAGGCATTCTTTACATCCATCTGATGTAAAGACCATCCCTTTGATGCAGCCATAGCAATGACTGCTCTTACGGTTGCCATCCTTGCAATCGGACTGAATGTTTCTTCATAGTCAATGCCATATGTTTGTGCATACCCCTTGATTGCTAATCTTGCCTTGTATCTGTTCACAGAACCATCTGCATTGTGCTTCACCTTATAAACCCACTTAGAGCCAATTGCATTTTTACCTTTAGGCAAAGGTACCAATTCCCATGCAGCATTTGCTTCCAAGGCATCCATTTCTTCATCCATGGCTTTCTCCCATTTTTCTTTTCCCATGGCTTACTCAAAAGAAGTGGGTTCTGGTTCCTGTATCACTTTGACCATATATGCATAGTGAATGGCTGTAAATCCATCATATTTCAGTCTATCCACAGGATACCTAGCTCTCGTAGACCTACGCAAAGTAGGTTCACTCCCAGGTGCTCTCAAAACATCCCTGGTCTTCCTTACTCCAGGTGTAACAATAGAAGGAATACCCAACTCATCATCAATGCTCTGTTCTGAGCCACTGGATTCACCATCCACATAAGAGTGACTTGCATTCACATCAAACATGGGCTGATCAACCTTCTCTTTTCCTTTTCGTGATACCTGCATACCACTATCTGCATTGCTTTGAGAAGATTCTCCTGATCTCAATCTGCCTGTCCACGACGAAGAATGTGAACCACTGCTAGAGGACGCTCCAGGTCCACTAATATTTTGTGATTGCTGCTGTGAATTCTGTGCAGCATTACCATTTTGTGCATCTACATCATCAATCACATTTACTGGTTTATACCAGCTACTCATCTCATCAAAAACAACATCTCTGCTCACTGTAAACTTACGAGTAGAAGGGTTATAGCATCTATACCCTTTTTGCTGCAGAGAGTAACCAATAAAGATGCACTTCTCAGCTTTTGGATCCAACTTGGATCTCAACTCATCTGGCACATGTACATAGGCAATGCAACAAAAAAATTTCAAATGAGAAATATCTGGTTTCCTACCAGTATACCTCTCCTCTGGAGTCATCCCATGTATTGCTGCAGTGGGAGTCCTGTTCATTATATAGACTGCTGTAGCAACTGCTTCAGCCCAATAAAAATCTGGCAAGTCTTTTTCATTGAGCATGGCACGAGATACCTCTCCAATATGCATGTTTTTCCTTTCTACAATTCCATTTTGTTGTGGGGTATAACTGCATGAATATTGCTGCTTTATGCCATGCTCCTGCAAGAACTTTGCAAACTCATTTGAGAGGTACTCTCCCCCTCCATCTGACCTTAGGCATTTTATTTACAGACCTGTTTCTTTTTCAGCCATAGTTTTAAGGGTTTTGAAATGCCCAAAAACTTCACTTTTCTTTTTCATAAAATACACCCAAACTTTTCTGCTATAGTCATCAATAAAAGTGACAAAATAATGACAGCCTCCAAGAGATGCAGCTTTAGTAGTCCACACATCAGAGTGGATTAATTCCAATGGCTTCTCACTCTCTTGAACATGTCTAGGAAATGGTTTCCTTGCCTGTTTTCCAAACTGACAGGCTTCACATACCTTATGCATTTCTGCAACCTTGAATTTTGGCAATCCTGCAACAATATTTTGGGCCTGCATTGATTTTAGTCGCTGTACATTAACATGACCAATGCGTTTATGCCAGATATCAATATCTGCAACTACACCGGTCCCATATGCAAACATTGCTGCACTCAATTCAGACATGTCTGCATCCAACGTAAACATTCTGCCCTTCTTCTTTCCTTTTGCTATCAAGCGACCTTTATTTTTCATATCCTCAACAAAGCATCCATGAGGATTAAATCTGACCTGCAAGCCCTGCTCAACCATTTGACCGACAGAAACCAGATTCTTGGTGATATTCGGGACATGAAATACATTGGACAGGTATTTCTTTTTCCCATCTTGCATAGACAAGGGAATTTTTCCAATCTGCACAATAGGATGTGCAGTATCATCACCAGTCTCCACAAATCCTGGTTTTTCCATTTTCCTTGCATCCTCCATCCATTCTGCATGACCTGTCATGTGGTTTGATGCACCTGAGTCAACATACCATACATCATTGCTTTCTTCTGCACTTGTCACAGAATTGTTCATGTGCTGCACCATGAACAAATGCTCATTTCTGTCATTACCCTGTCTGCTAGAAGATGCATAATTCCCTTGTTGCAGTTTTCCATTCATGATGTCATTCTGCTTTTTATAGCAGTCTTTAGCCATATGACCCATTTTACCACAGTACTAGCATTCAACATTATTGTTTGCATTTTGACCTCTTTGCCATCCACCACGACCTCTTTGGCTCCCCCTGCCTCTAGAGTTACCACGTCCTCCTCCATAGGACTGGTTTTCTTGAGTTTGATGCATATTCTGATTTCTGCCACGGCCTCCAAATCGGCCTCCTCTACCTCTGCCTCTACCTCTTCAAGCATTTGAGTAGAAGACAGCTTCTTTTGAAGTTCCTCCTGAAGAAGATGCACCACCATTTCTTTGCTCCTCAGAAATTAGAAGAGCAATCAGCTCCTCAAAATCAGGAAATCTTTCATGAACTGAAATGGATGTCCGAAACTGTGCATAATCCTTTCCTAGACCATTCAAGGTCACAGAAACTAAATCATCATCTTCCACTGGCGACCCGATGGAAGCAACTGCATCTGCAATCTTCTTCACTTTCATGTGGTAGTCATTGATGCTCATATTTTCTCTTTGCACATTATGCAACTCTTGCTTGAGCTGCATTTTCCTGGCTTGCGTATTTGTGCTATACATTTTTGACAAAGTATCCCATGCCTCCTTTGGCGTACTTGCATCCTGAATATGCACAATCATAGAGTCTGAAATACTGATAGACAGCCAATACATAACTTTCCTGGCTCTCTCATGCCATGTTTTGAATGCCTACATTTGCTGTTGATTGGGAACATCAGGAAGAACTGGTTCTTCTTCATTTCCTGCAACAAATTCCCAATATCCTTTTCCCATAAGGAAATTTGTCATTCTAAACTTCCATGCTTGGAAGTTGTTCTTGTCAAGCTTTTCAGTGACAATCTGTGAAAGAGAATCAGACGACATTACAGAACACTGCAAAAAATTCTGTCACTGCAAAGAACACAACATCAGCCTCACAAGCGCAAATCTGCAAAACTGACGAAAGTGGTATTTGACCACACAGTCACTTCCTAGTGACGATTTTGCATCAACAGGCAACATGGATGATTCTGTAACTCCCAATGTCTCTGCGCACAAGCATACGATGCAATTTCTACAGTAACGTTTCACCGACCTGTAGAATAGTGGCTGCACAGCATAAAACTTAGCCGTTTCGTGAGTGCGTGCAGAAAACTTTCGTCTGCAAAACAGGCCCCGAAATGGCCTCAAATAAAAAAAACAAGGTCGCCAAGGGCTAAACCCCTTCCCTGCAGCATATACTGCCCTCTTGCTTCACCGCGAAGGGCATCTCAACCTGAGACAATGCACTCCTGCACTTTCCGACTGTGCTACCTGCAGAGATCTGCTCCCAAAACAGAAATTGAAAGCAACATTGCTCCTCTTACCAGAACATCGTGAGCTTGGCTTGCTTTCTTGAGCTCCTTACCACGAACAAGGCTCTGATACCATGTCAAGATTATGGGAGAGAAGGAAGGAGTCTCACTTGAAGCTTTCTTGCTTGCACAATGGGGGAATACACACAAGGGTGGAGGCTGCAAACAATTTTCCTCTTCTTAGTTGTGTAAGCCAAAAAGAACTCTAATACAAAGAAATAGAAGAACCCTATATATGGGTCTCAAACCAAAGACAACTGACTAAGGTGGCATACTAACTGAGCCACGAACTAGAGTAGATAAGGATAGCTGTCGTCTAGCTATTATTCATGGGTGGTGTATCAACCGCATCTACAACTGACAAGTCGGTGACATAAATGCACAACGGTCACCCTGGCATATCACGAGTGGAGCTCGATATCTCAACATTTGTGGAAGTTATAAGAGGAGAGCTTTGAAAACTTGGCTATGGTGTCTTTTGGGGAAACCAAGGGCCGAAAGGGTTTAATTTTTGGGGGATATAAGGGAATAAAAAGACCTTAAACTCCAAGGGAAAAAAAAAGGGGTGTAAAAGATCGCTTTGGAAAGGCAATTAAAAGGGGATTTTAAAAGATCCCGAGGTAATAAGAACCCGCTTGCGAGGGCAATAAGGAAGGGCCACGGGAAGGGGGTTAGAAACTCGGGCTAGTGGGAGCTTGTGGGGAACCCAAGGGGGGGGAAAGGGGGCTTAATGAGCTTTTAAAGGGTTTAGATGGGACCCACATGAAGGGGGTTTAAATCCCGAGGAGGGGGGTTTTAAAACCCACTTGGAAGGGCTTTAAGGAAGCCCACAAGAAGGGGGGCTTCCTAAGGGGGCTTTAGAAGCTTCCCAAGAAGCTTCTAAAGCTTCTGGGGGCGTCGTGAATATCCCACGTGGCGTGATGGGAAGGAATCGGATTTGTTGGCGGCCAATTTATAGACGGCGGCAGCTAGCAAATTTCAGCTCCTCCTTACTCCTCTCTCTCTCACGTCTGTCAGCCTCCCAGTCCTTCTCGATCTTCTTCAGCCCCTCCACCACTCTTTCTGGCAGCGGCTCAGCGTTATGGGTCTCTTCCTCCTCACATGGTAGTGTCCGATTATCACATCCTTCCCCTCCTTACTCCCCCCCCCCCCCCACAGGGGGTTTTTATAGGGTGAAAGGAGGAGGACCTCCCTCCCCCCACGCAGCCATTTGTTGAGATATCGAGCTCCACTCGTGATACGCCAGGGTGACCGTTGTATATTTATGTCACCGACTTGTCAGTTGCAGACGCGGTTGGTACACCGCCCATGAATAATAGCTACATGATAGCTATCCTTATCTACTCTAGTTCGTGGCTCAGTTAGTATGCCACCTTAGTTAGTTGAGTTTGGTTTGAGACCCATATATAGGGTTCTTCTATTTCTTTGTACTTGAGTTCTTTTTGGCTTACACAACTAAGAAGAGGAAAACTGTTTTCAGCCTCCACCCTTGTGTGTCTTCCCCCATTGTGCAAGCAAGAAAGCTTCAAGCGAGACTCCTTCCTTCTCTCCCACAATCTTGACATGGTATCAGAGCCTTGTTCGTGGTAAGGAGCTCAAGAAAGCAAGCCAAGCTCGCGGTGGTCTGGTAAGAGGAGCAGTGTTGCTTTCATTTTCTGTTTTGGGAGCAGATCTCTGCAGGTAGCACAGCCGGAAATTGCAGGAGTGCATTGTCTCAGGTTGAGACGCCCTTCGCGGTGAAGCAAGAGGGCAGTATATGCTGCGGGGGAGAGCTTTAGCCCTCGGCGACCTTGTTTTTTTTTATTTGAGGCCATTTCGGGGCCTGTTTTGCAGACGGAAGTTTTCTGCACGCACTCAAGAAAAGGCCCAGTTTTATGCTGTGCGACCACTGTTCTACAGGTCGGTGAAAAGTTACTGTAGAAATTGCATCGTATGCTTGTGCGCAGAGACATTGGGAGTTTCAGAATCATCCTTGGTTCCTGTTTATGCAAAATCGTCACTAGGAAGTGACTGTGTGGTCAAATACCACTTTCGCCAGTTTTGCAGATTTGCCCTTGTGAGGGTGAAGCTGTGTTTTTTGCAGTGACAGAATTTCTTGCAGTATTCTGTAATGGCGTCTGATTCTCTTTCACAGATTGTCACTGAAAAGCTTGACAAGAACAACTTCCAGGCATGGAAGTTTAGAATGACGAATTTCCTTATGGGAAAAGGATATTGGGAATTTGTTGCAGGAAATGAAGAAGAACCAGTTCTTCCTGATGTTCCCAATCAACAACAAATGCAGGCATTTAAAACATGGCATGAGAGAGCCAGGAAAGTTATGTATTGGCTGTCTATCAGTATTTCAGACTCTATGATTGTGCATATTCAGGATGCAAGTACGCCAAAGGAGGCATGGGATACTTTGTCAAAAATGTATAGCACAAATACGCAAGCCAGGAAAATGCAGCTCAAGCAAGAGTTGCATAATGTGCAAAGAGAAAGTATGAGCATCAACGACTACCACATGAAGGTGAAGAAGATTGCAGATGCACTTGCTTCCATTGGGTCGCCAGTGGAAGATGATGATTTAGTTTCCGTGACCTTGAATGGTCTAGGAAAGGATTATGCACAGTTTCGGACATCCATTTCAGTTCGTGAAAGATTTCCTGATTTTGAGGAGTTGATTGCTCTTCTAATTTCTGAGGAACAGAGAAATGGTGGTGCATCTTCTTCAGGAGGAACTTCAAAAGAAGCTGTCTTCTACTCAAATGCTGGAAGAGGTAGAGGTAGAGGTAGAGGAGGCCGATTTGGAGGCCGTGGCAGAAATCAGAATATGCAGCAAACTCAAGAAAACCAGTCCTATGGAGGAGGACGTGGTAACTCTAGAGGCAGGGGGAGCCAAAGAGGTCGTGGTGGATGGCAAAGAGGCCAAAATGCAAACAGTAATGTTGAATGCTACTATTGTGGTAAAATGGGTCATATGGCTAAAGACTGCTATAAAAAGCAGAATGACATCATGAATGGAAAACTGCAACAAGGGAATTATGCATCTTCTAGTAGACAGGGTGATGACAGAAATGAGCATTTGTTCATGGTGCAGCACATGAACAATTCTATGACAAGTGCAGAAGAAAGCAATGATGTATGGTATGTTGACTCAGGTGCATCAAACCACATGACAGGTCATGCAGAATGGATGGAGGATGCAAGGAAAATGAAAAAACCAGGATTTGTGGAGACTGGTGATGATACTGCACATCCTATTGTGCAGATTGGAAAAATTCCATTGTCTATGCAGGATGGGAAAAAGAAATACCTGTCCGATGTATTTCATGTCCTGAATATCACCAAGAATCTGGTTTCTGTTGGTCAAATGGTTGAACAGGGCTTGCAGGTCAGATTTAATCCTCATGGATGCTTTGTTGAGGATATGAAAAATAAAGGTCGCTTGATAGCAAAAGGAAAGAAGAAGGGCAGAATGTTTACATTGGATGCAGACATGTCTGAATTGAGTGCAGCAATGTTTGCACATGGGACCGGTGTAGTTGCAGATATTGATATCTGGCATAAACGCATTGGTCATGTTAATGTACAGCGACTTAAATCAATGCAGGCCCAAAATATTGTTGCAGGATTGCCCAAATTCAAGGTTGCAGAAATGCATAAGGTATGTGAAGCCTGTCAGTTTGGAAAACAGGCAAGGAAACCATTTCCTAGACATGTTCAAGAGAGTAAGAAGCCATTGGAATTAATCCACTCTGATGTGTGGACTACTAAAGCTGCATCTCTTGGAGGCTGTCATTATTTTGTCAGTTTTATTGATGACTATAGCAGAAAAGTTTGGGTGTATTTTATGAAAAAGAAAAGTGAAGTTTTTGGGCATTTCAAATCTCTTAAAGCTATGGTTGAAAAAGAAACAGGTCTGCAAGTAAAATGCCTAAGGTCAGATGGAGGGGGAGAGTACCTCTCAAATGAGTTTGCAAGGTTCCTGCAGGAGCATGGCATAAAGCAGCAATATTCATGCAGTCATACCCCACAGCAAAATGGAATTGCAGAAAGAAAAAACAGACATATTGGAGAGGTGTCTCGTGCCATGCTCAATGAAAAAGACCTGCCAGATTTTTATTGGGCTGAAGCAGTTGCTACAGCAGTCTACATAATGAACAGGACTCCCACTGCAGCAATACATGGAATGACTCCAGAGGAGAGGTATACTGGTAGGAAACCAGATATTTCTCATTTGAAAATTTTTGGTTGCATTGCCTATGTACATGTGCCAGATGAGCTGAGATCCAAGTTGGATCCAAAAGCTGAGAAGTGCATCTTTATTGGTTACTCTCTGCAGCAAAAAGGGTATAGATGCTATAACCCTTCTACTCGTAAGTTTACAGTGAGCAGAGATGTTGTTTTTGATGAGATGAGTAGCTGGTATAGACCAGTAAATGTGATTGATGATGAAGATGCACAAAATGGTAATGCTACACAGAATTCACAGCAGCAGTCACAAAATATTAGTGGACCTGGAGCGTCCTCTAGCAGTGGTTCACATTCTTCGCCATGGACAGGTAGATTGAGATCAGGAGAATATTCTCAAAGCAATGCAGATAGTGGTATGCAGGTATCACGAAAAGGAAAAGAGAAGGTTGATCAGCCCATGTTTGATGTGAATGCAGGTCACTCTTATGTGGATGGTGAATCCAGTGGCTCAGAACAGAGCATTGATGATGAGTTGGGTATTCCTTCTATTGTTACACCTGGAGTAAGGAAGACCAGGGATGTTTTGAGAGCACCTGGGAGTGAACCTACTTTGCGCAGGTCTACAAGAGCTAGGTATCCTGTGGATAGGCTGAAATATGATGGATTTACAGCCATTCACTATGCATATATGGTCAAAGTGATACAGGAACCAGAACCCACATCTTTTGAGCAAGCCATGGGAAAAGAAAAATGGGAGAAAGCCATGGATGAAGAAATGGATGCCTTGGAAGCAAATGCTACATGGGAGTTAGTACCTTTGCCTAAAGGTAAGAATGCAATTGGCTGTAAGTGGGTTTATAAGGTGAAGCACAATGCTGATGGTTCTGTGAACAGATACAAGGCAAGATTAGTAGTCAAGGGGTATGCACAAACATATGGCATTGACTATGAAGAAACATTTAGTCCGGTTGCAAGGATGGCAACCGTAAGAGCAGTCATTGCTATGGCTGCATCAAAGGGATGGTCTTTACATCAGATGGATGTAAAGAATGCCTTCTTGCATGGTGATTTGCAAGAAGAGGTCTATATGGAGCAGCCACCAGGTTATGTGCATGCTGTTCATCCTGAGTTTGTTTGCAGGTTGAAGAAAGCCTTGTATGGCTTGAAGCAAGCACCTAGAGCATGGTCTGACAAGATAGGACAGTATCTTGTCACTATTGGCTTTCAGATTTCCAAGGCAGATTTCTCACTTTATGTGAGAAAAACAGAGAAAGGTATTATGCTGCTTGTCATTTATGTTGATGATTTGATTATGACAGGTGACAGTGATGAAGATATCCTTCATGTGAAAATGCTATTGAAGCAGAAGTTTGAGATGAAGGATTTGGGAGAGCTGCGTTATTTCTTGGGCATTGAGGTGATTAGATCACCAAGTGGGATACAGCTCTTGCAGAGGCAGTATGGATTGGACATGCTGTCCAAATATGGGATGACAGGCTGTAAGCCTATTTCAGTTCCTTTGGAGCAAAATGTGAAGCTGAGCACAGATGCAGGTGAGCTTCTAGAAGACCCTACTATGTACAGACGCATAGTAGGAAGTTTGATTTATATGACTATTACCAGGCCAGATTTGAGCTATGCTGTTGGATTGGTAAGTCAGTTTATGCAGGCTCCAAGGAAACCACATTTGGATGCGGCTAGACGCATACTTAGGTATGTGAAGTCCACATTGCAGTATGGACTATTTTATGAGACTGGGGTTCAGATACAGTTGCATGGATACACTGATGCTGATTGGGCTGGTAGTATTTCTGATAGACGATCTACCAGTGGATATGTATTCTCTTTTGGGAGTGCTGCAGTCACTTGGAGCAGCAAGAAACAGCCTACAGTTGCCTTGTCGAGCACAGAGGCTGAGTACAGGGGTGCAGCAATGGCTGCATGTGAGGTAGCTTGGTTGCATAAGCTACTTTATGATATGCATCAGTCTACAGATGGGCCAGTTGTCATTTACTGTGACAACATGAGTAGTATACACTTGGCAAATAACCCAGTCTATCATGCTAGAACAAAGCACATTGAGGTGCATTATCACTATGTGCGAGAGAGGGTTTTACTAGGTCTTATTGATCTAGTTTATGTCAGCACAGAGGATCAGGTAGCTGATATATTCACGAAGGCATTGGGCGCAGAGAAGCTGCGCAAGTTCAGAGACCTGCTTGGTGTGCAGGAATTGGGATTGAGCTCGAGGGGGAGTGTTGAGATATCGAGCTCCACTCGTGATACGCCAGGGTGACCGTTGTATATTTATGTCACCGACTTGTCAGTTGCAGACGCGGTTGGTACACCGCCCATGAATAATAGCTACATGATAGCTATCCTTATCTACTCTAGTTCGTGGCTCAGTTAGTATGCCACCTTAGTTAGTTGAGTTTGGTTTGAGACCCATATATAGGGTTCTTCTATTTCTTTGTACTTGAGTTCTTTTTGGCTTACACAACTAAGAAGAGGAAAACTGTTTTCAGCCTCCACCCTTGTGTGTCTTCCCCCATTGTGCAAGCAAGAAAGCTTCAAGCGAGACTCCTTCCTTCTCTCCCACAATCTTGACACCATTTGCATGGCATTCACCCCCCCCATGGCATCTAGTGCGGTGCTGAATCAACCGCCCTTCACTCATCCATGACCTTCAGTAAGGCTTACGTGCCCGTGCTTTACTCCCCCTCCTCCAACACAACCTTTGGCTAGGGAGAAAAGAAGGATTAAAAGGAAAAAAAATTCCATAAATCTTCTCAATTTCCTCTTGACCTCCTCTCGAGAGGAGGTTCACACGAAAATATGTGGTTTCATTAAACCTTTGTCTCAATTCTGCCAATGGAGATTATGATACATCGTGTTAAAGTTTGCACCATCCGTGACCACAATGCCGACATTGTCTTTTGCCCGAGACTTCACACGTGTACGTAATAATTTTTCGCAAGAATATTACATTCTCTCCCCTTGGAGGAATCGATATGTCCTCATCTCGAGATAAACTGGGGATATTGATGGTTGAGAGTGATTTCATCTACCCAAGTGGCATCCTCCTCGGGATAATCTTTTGACTGGACGAGGCATTCTCTCAAGGTTCTGTATCTCAGTTGTCTCTCCCTAACTTCTAAGATCCTGTCAAGTACATGGCTAGGATTAGGTACATACTTCTTCAATAGGCTGATATGGAATACATTATGAACCTTTAGATTCTCGGGGAGTTGCAGTTTATAAGCATTAGGTCCTAGGCGCTTGAGGATCTTGTATGGTCCACAATACCTTGGACTTAGCTTTTTGCAATCTCCTAAGGATAGGGAACTCTTCTTTGGGCGTACGCGAATGAAGACCATGTCTCCTTTCTTGAAGATTCTATCTTGACGCTTCAAATCCGCGTATGCCTTCAAATTCCTTACTAAGGTCTGGAAGTTTTAGAATAGGTGCGGATACCAAACTTTGCTTCAATCTCTCAAAGTTGGTTTGTTCGGTAGTTGACCATGCAATGGATGTCTGCTTCTTTAGTAAGTCCGTCAAAGGTGCTGCAATCAAAGCATAGTTTTTGATGAAGATCCTATACCATCCTGTCAATCCAAGAAAACTGCGTATTTCTTTGACAGTTGTTGGTATTGGCCATTTTAGCACATCTCTGACTTTGGCTGGGTCCATTGAGATTCCTTCCGCTGATACGATGAATCCCAGATATTCAATCTGACGCTTGAAGAATGCACATTTCTTCATCTTAGCATACAGCTTGTGTGACCTCATTATCTCAAGGACAATCCGAAGTTGGGGTTCATGATCTTCTTCCTATTTGGAATAGACTAAAGTATCGTCGAAGAAAACGAGCATGAAGTCATCAAGATATGGCCTAAAGATATCCTGCATTAACCTGTTGAATATGGCAGGCACATTCGTAAGCCCGAATGACATAACTAGAAACTCAAAGTGCCCATATCTTATGTTGAAGGCCGTCTTTGGGATATCCTCTTCCTTGATCCTTATCTGATAATAACCAGACCTGAGATCAATCTTGGAGAAGATCTTCACACCCTGAAGACGATCAAGAAACTCATCTATTCTAGGAATAGGGTACTTGTTCTTGACAATTGATTGATTCAACCCTCTGTAAGTAATACACAGTCGAAGCATTCCATCTTTCTTTTTCTGGAACAGTACTGGAGCTCCCCATGGTGAACTGCTTGGACGGATGTAACCCTGATCTAGCAATTGCTTTTGTTCCTTCAGCTCAATTGCTTCCGGTATGGACATTCTATAGGGTCTTTTTGCAATTGGCGCACCTCCTGGTACTAGCTTGATCTCATGATCTAGTTCTCTTTGAGGCAGGAGTTCTGTCAACTCTTCAGGAAATACGTCCGCGTATTCCTTTAGCCAAGAAGGTCCTTCACTAGACTCCTGCTTCTGATATAACTTATTGAGCTTAATCAAGTAGACATGTAGTCCCTTTCTAACTCTCTTTATAATCTGAGATGCTTTGGCCAGTTGAATTTTTTGCTTCCCAGCTTCACCTTGAGTTGTGACCAATTCCCCTTCAAAGATTCAAAAGTAAATTTGGCCCTTTCCACAATGGATGTGGGCATCCTTAGGTTTAAGCCAATCCATTTCGAGTAGACACTCATGGATACCTAGGCTCATGACTCTGAATTTGACCGAAGTCGCCTTTCCTCCCAGAAAGAATTCCACCTTAGCAGTTTTCTTGGTACAAGTGACCTCATGACCATTTGCTAATTCCACAAGCAAGGTGTTTCTACTATGGCTATTCCTAATCTTTTTGCACAATCTAGTGAGACAAAGGAATGTGTACTGCCACAATCAAGCAAGGTCTTGAAACCTTTACCTTGATAGTCCCCGATAGTGTCTGAATCACTGAGAACTGGCGATTCGGGCCTTTCTTGTGTAGAGCGACATGGACTATTGCCCTTTCAAACTCTGCTTCCATGGTCGGATCTTCTTCTTCTTCGCATATTTATCTATTGGAAACGCAGGCGGTTCTTCCTCTACCTCGGGTAGCAGCTCCCTGGCCATGGCCCATTCCTTGGAAATATGCTTGGCGATGTCCTCCTCCAAGCTTGGGACATTGCCTCTTGAAATGTCCTAGCTCGTTTCAGTAGAAACAATGGAAGTTCCGGCCATTGCTTTGGGTAGGGACAAAGTTGTTGACATTATTAGTCCTTGCTTTCTTTCTTTGTCCCCGATTTTGACCTTGAACTCTCGTCATTTGAGGCCTATATGCTCCTTTGTTCGGGTCATTATAAGACCAAGTTTTGTTACCTCTTGGCCTAGCCTACACCTCCTGGATTATAGGCGTAGCTCGAATGAGAGTGTCATGTAGATCTGATGGGTGCATAGATTCGAGACGGGTATTCACTGGTGGGTTTAAACCAGCACAAAATTTTGACACTTACTGTGTCATGTCCATCTATGGCACATACTTAAGAAGTGAGACGAATTTAAAGTAGTATGCATCAAGAGTGAGTCCTAGCTGTTTCAGCTCATAGAACTCATTCATTTTCTGCGTGCGATACGCAGGTGGTAAGTATCTTCCCTACACGACTTTCTTCAACTTCTCCCAGGTAACAGATCCTTCCCCTATCCCTTGATCTCTGCACCATTGCTTCCACCAAATCCTGGCTTCGCCGGTGAGCTTCAGCTTGGCGAGCATAGCCTGGTTGGCGGGTGCAGTATCGACTGCTTCAAAGTAATCCTCCATGGATTCAATCCAAATTTCAGCATCCGCTTGGATGGATTTTCCTTTCCCATCAAATTCAGGCGGCTTTATCTACTTGAGAAGAAACTTCTTCTCCTGGATTACGGCAGTACTTGATGTAGGAGGCGAGCTGGGAATCTGTACTTGGGGTTGTGCCTAGATAAAGGTTTCTTAACGTTATTACTCATTAATTGTTACAATTTATATTTCATCCCCATTTCAGCTATCAACCAAGAAATCTAACCACTTAACTTCTTATCAATTCTCATGAACAAAAACAAACATTGATAAAAATAAGTCTTATTGCATTTATATGGACATAGCCCTTTTGGAGTACAATATTTCGAGAGGTGATAGATCAATTGTTTACATTTAGTTTGGGGAGAATAATGTTGTATTACATTTATCTATGGGAACTGGATAATAGTATGGTTTCGGGTCATGGATCTTCAGGAATCGGTAAGTCATCGAAAGATTAGGGTATCCTTTCCTTTGGAACCCATTCTTTTCATAGCACCCCAGCACCTTGATCCTGTTGGCGGAAATTACACGGGCCACTTCCTCATATACATATGAGTTCAGCTCAACCCTCTGTCCTCGAATATGTAAAGTTGAGTTTACGTGAGCCTCCACAAAAATGAATAGCTTCACGATCTTCAGGTCTTCCAACCACTTGATCCTCTTTAGGTTGGTTTGAAGGTATGCAAACCGATGGGCAACTATATAGTAGATTCCTAGGCACGTGTCCATCTTCGTTCCATGTACAAAGGCAATGGATTATAGATACGCTCTAGGATGTTCATCATCTCAACCCTTTGTTGATAATCCGGGGAATGCATTGCAGTCATAATCATGACTCGGAACACTAAGAACTTGTTTCATGCTTCATAATTCTGCAAGACAGCATCAAAAGTAAGGAAATATTCGGAATGCAACATTTGCTTTACTTCTTTTTATTAAGATTTCTTAAAACAAATCCTTCGTTGGTTTGCTCTGATACCAACTGTAATGTGTCCACCTGTTCCCTTCAGGACATGTCTTAGCAGTCCATCGGAAAGGAGATCTAGAAAGCTCCACCCGGCACTCCCATGGAATGTCACGGGGTTTGCAATCAAGGACTTTCTGCGTCTGCCACGTAGCGGAAGTATTCTGGCCGTTCCCACTTAGGACCGACCTGAATCAGGGTTTTCCCTAATGGTCATTTCCTAAACGGCAACTAGTGTCGAACCCAAGCAAATTACTTTACGCAGAAATGCCAGGTCCAAAGCGGATTCACGCTACACTTGGTTCAAGGAGAATGGGAAATGAGAGGGATGCAAGGCTCGACCTCTCTACCATAAGGCATAGTCCCATTTCGTTCCCCTAAAACAGCGTAAATCGGGACCTATAACTTAGATTATAGGTCAGCGCCCTTGCTGTTCAAATCCTTTGAAATGATCTTCTTGCTGTCCATCATGATTGAGAAAAGTTCTTGGCCAACCGGGACCACCCATCCGTAGGATGGGGGACCCATGGCCACATCCACCGCACTTTCCTCAGGTTGTTTTAGTTGTCTAATTACCTACCACGTTTAGTTGAACATGCATCAATCAGCTTCCTTAATTAGCCCATTAGGTACCGGTTCCTTCACGTAATCATAGCACTTGACATAGAAAAACAGTGTCAAACAAGTTCCTTTTCAACAGGTTATCATATTTATCTTTGAAATACATTTATAAAATCCATCCCGTAGGCTTATCCATAATCCGCCCGAAGGCTATCCAGCAATCCACAGGGATTACTAATCCAAGATTCCACCTGTAGACTAGTATGTGGGCCTTGAGATCTAATCCCAAGTCACGTTGGCTTCTTGTGCAGGGCCCGGAAGGCGAGGGATTTACAGCCAGAGCCCCCTGGCACCCAAGCGTCTTCCTGCTCCAAGTAGTGCTCAACGGAGAGACCTCTCGCGGCAGGTTCAATCCACCTTCCTAGCACGGATAACAACCCCTTGGTTAGGGTCAGGCATGCAGTCGAGGGTAACTAAAGATGCCTCTTCCTTCAGGCCTTCAACCTGAAGCATTAGATATATTTTCATCCTTTAATTCTTTGAGCAAACAAAGCAAATAGTGCTCTCTACAATTGTTACAAGCACAATCATTTCCAGTGGTCGTTATTTTGGCCAACTGCTAAGGAGTGAATCCTTCTTTCTGAATGCGTTCAGCATTCAATCCGGGATCAATTGCAACTTGGCAAGATTCCCAAGAGTTTGTTTGTTAACCCTTATATCCTTGGGTTAGGGCCATACGCTATTAACCCAACTTAACCAATACCTTAAGTTCTAGTAGTAGTAAATATGTTATTCCAATTTACTGATTGGTCTTTTGCTTCCAAGCAAATATCTAATCCATATATCTTGGTTACTTTTCCCAAGAAAGGTGCTATATCAGGATGACTACTCATCCTCTTGCAAGGTAAACTTGCGCAAGAATCTGCCAATCTCATTTCGAGGAATTGGACATTCCCTTGTGATCAAATCACAAGATCATGCGACTTTGCAACTTGTTGCACAAGCGTCACATCAAAAACCATGGGACTATTTTACCCATCGAATGGCGTCTTCTAATCACAAAATCATGATTAGATAAGAAATAGGGATTGGGTGTCTTCATAACAACCCATTCCTGATTGCACTAGGCCGACATTGTCGGTCCTAGGGTTTCAAATTCAAACCGAGTTTCATCTTTTTAGTGAGCGATCCTTAGGGTAGAAACCCTAGATCGTTTCTCGCAAGTACGTCCTAATGTCCCTACATTCCGTGAATGTGGGCAAGTCTTTAGGGTATAAGAGTTTCAGCTTTGGCAATAAGAGTGATTAGGTCACATCCTCAACGTGCTAAACCCTAGTTAGCTCTTTGGGATATATTGCATTGATTTAACCCTTCTTGAACGAGTCCCTAGTGGTTTAGGTTTTTTTAGGGTAAACCAATTTACTTGTCTATTCTTGAAGATATTTACGATACCATTCTCGTAATCACATGATTCATTGTCTACGTATGATTTGATTTATGAACCCTAACTTTTCTGGTTAAGATAAAAGCATATGTTAAGTTATAGCCTAATTCCAATTGATCCTCCTATAACATACAAACAAGATTCATGCTACTAAGCTTTAGGATTTTATGTTTAACCATGCAACCTTTTTTCTAACTTCTTTTCTAGATGGGATATTCGTATGCTAAATGATCATTACACAACCTCTCGTAACTATTTACGTAGTTGATTGAGACTTAAACCAATTGACTAGTGTTTAATCTACTTCATGCAGCTCAAGAACCATTTCCATGCCTTGCAAATTCCTACGGATTATTAGCAACTTATTATAATGAATCATTTTGAAGGAAAGATGCCTAAAAATTGCGACATGGGATTTATTCTTTCCATGCCTAATCAAAGTATAAAATAATAATTTCGACTTTATAAAGATGATCTTTAGTTGATCTAAATTTGTTACTTTGTAATGCATAAAACCCACTTGCTAGGAATGCATAGAGATCTTATGCTCTTTTTTCATTCATTTATTTGAAAAATACAAATGACCAATTCTTTGATCGTAAGCTATTTAGCCAAAGTATTTCAATCAAAAAAGTGCATCCTAATTTCATAAATGATCCATGCACATTTTGAAATATTACGACGTAAATCAAATTAGGAAGAAAACTAGGACTTGTGTGAAATGTCCACTTGGATATTAGGAGATGATCCTCCTGGGGTGGCGCCTTGTGCCTTCTTAGGAGCCATCGTGAATTCGACCTTTTTGCCTTGGATGCAGATTTATGATCTTGGCAGGTCTCCCTTGCACACGAAATCCCTTTTGAGATTCGGATTTCTTGACCAATTTCATCGTCTTTTGGAACCGGGCTTTAGAAATGGAACTTATGAATTTTCCCTTCCTTTTGTAGAAGCTCCGGGAATGCAAGTGTTCTTTACGAGAACGAGCTTAACCGACTAGTGTGGAAATCCATGGAAGGGTTTGCAAATGGCTTTGTGGAAGTTATAAGGGCAGAGCTTTGAAAACCCGGCTATGGTATCTTTTGGAGAAACCAAGGGCCGAAAGGGTTTAATTTCTAGGGGATATAAGGGAAGAAAAAGGCCTTAAACTCCAAGGGAAAAAAAAAGGGGTGTAAAAGATCACTTTGGGAAGACAATTAAAAGGGGATTTTAAAAGATCCCGGGGTAATAAGAACTTGCTTGCGAGGGCAATAGGGAAGGGTCACGGGAAGGGGGTTAGAAACTCGGGCTAGTGGGAGCTTGTGGGAAACCCAAGGGGGGGGAAAAGGGGCTTAATGTGCTTTTAAAGGGTTTAGATGGGACCCACATGAAGGGGGTTTAAATCCCAAGGAGGGGGGTTTTTAAAACCCACTTGGAAGGGCTTTAAGGAAGCCCACAAGAAGGGGGGCTTCCTAAGGGGGCTTTAGAAGCTTCCCAAGAAGCTTCTAAAGCTTCTGGGGGTGTCGTGAAGATCCCACATGGCGTGATGGGAAGGAATAGGATTTGTTGGCAGCCAATCTATAGACGGCGGTAGCTAGTGAATTTCAGCTCCTCCTTACTCCTCTCTCTCTCATGTCTGTCAGCCTCCCGGCCCTTCTCGATCTTCTTCAACCTCTCCACCACTCTTTCTGGCAACGGCTCAACGTTATGGCTCTCTCCCTCCTCACACGGCAGCATCCGATTATCACAGCCTTCCCCTCCTTACTCACCCCCCGTACAGGGGGTTTTTATAGGGTGAAGGGAGGAGGACCTCCCTCCCCCACGTGGCCATTTGCATGGCATTCACCCCCCCATGGCATCCAATGCGGTCTTGAATGAACCGCCCTTCACTCATCCATGATCTCCAGCAAGGCTTACGTTCTCGTGCTTTACTCCTCCTCCTCCAGCACCACCTTCGGCTAGGGAGAAAAGAAGGATTAAAAAGAAAAATTTTTCCATAAATCTTCTCAATTTCCTATTGACCTCCTCCCAAGAGGAGGTTCACACGAAAATATGCGGTTTCATTAAACCTTAGTCTTGGTTCTGCCAATGGAGATTATGATACATCATGTTAAAGTTCGCAACGTACGTGACCACAATGCCGGCATTGTCTTTTGCCCAAGACCACACGTTTACGTAATAATTTTTCGCAAGAATATTACAGCATGCTGTCATACCATACTTGGACAACATATCCAAGCCATACTGGCTTTGGGACAGCCATATACCATCATCACATCTGGTCACCTCAATGCCAAGGAAGTACCTTAGCTCACCTAAATCTGGTGTGCAGATCGGATGCTGTATGCTCGCATAGTGAATGCCGGAAGGTTCCCAAGAACAAAAGAACTCTACTTTTTGCACAAAACTCAAGGTATAAAGCATGCACTACATGAACAAGAGACCAATTGGGTGCAATCTCCCCCCATGCCTTATGTGAGCGCTCCACAAAGCATGTATTTTATGTATTAATCATCTTCAAGCTCAAATAATAGCCCAAGTTACAAAATAGCATGCTTTTGGCTTTTGAGTTTGCTTTAGCACAAAATAGAAATAAAGCTAATGGGCGGGCGCCTAAAGAGTCAGGCGTACCCAATACAATGTCCAAATACAAATATCATAATCGTGCGTCCATGCACGTACAAAATAATGAATAAATATCCAACGTCTCAATAAATAGGCGTGACAAAATATAGGCGCCATGCCTAAGGTATGCGCCCATCAAAATATAAGTGATAACTCGAATACACACTATCCTCCAATGCTTTCCTCTGCCACTGCTGCTATCTCTGCACATCAACTGAAGCATTCACAATCGTTAGTAAATTAATACAATTAAACCGACAAAAGTGAATACCTAGCAGTCTTCAGCTACATAAATAAATCAACTGGTTAGAAATCAATCCTAACCTTAATTTATTACGAGTGCGCACTCTAAACTCATAAACGTTTATTAATTTAATATGTATTTTGTGGAATCACCCGCTATGGAATCACCCATGTACACACTAAATTAATGAAACGCCCGAAAAGGATAGGCGTCCCCATCAACTTCTCACACAAAGAATCCACTTTGTGTATGAGCCCTGGTCAACAAAGTTTACGGAATCCACCATAAAACCTCACGAAATCCACCATGGCATAGAATCCACCATGAAATATGCCTCCTGGCATCATACCCCTGGGGTGGGATAGCAATTGACCTCAATTGCTATTAGCTCAATGTGGAGCTAACAGAGTGGGGAAAGCATTTAAGTCTGTAGCGTGCATCCATTGGGCTTCCTCTACAGGATGGTTCTTAAATTTGACTAGATATCTAAAATATCTTCGACCAGTTCTAGTGGTCATAAAGTCAGTATCTATGATAGCTTGAGGTTCAAGTATTTTAGTCTCTTCATCTAACAATGGTGGGTTTTCGTAAACAGGGTGTACAGGTAATTGGCCTCTAAAGGGTCGTAATAAACTAATGTGAAATGTGTTGTGAATTTTCCAGTGAGGTAGTAATTCTAACTTGAATGCATTGTCATTGATTTTGTGAATGATCTTAAATGGTCCATAGAATCTAGGTGCTAATTTCACAACTGGGTGT
Organism: Lygodium microphyllum; assembly: GCF_053477565.2. NCBI lineage: Eukaryota > Viridiplantae > Streptophyta > Polypodiopsida > Schizaeales > Lygodiaceae > Lygodium > Lygodium microphyllum. The sequence goes on along the minus strand of NC_141161.1, from coordinate 20,122,670 downwards.
TTATCTACACTTTGTAATCTATGTTTTTCTATTCTCAACCAAACATAGTCATCAACTTTGAAATTCATGGCCTGTCTTTTCTTATTGGCTTGTTTGGTATATGATTGCTAGGCTTTGGCAATCATGTCTTTAACCTCATAAAAAATAGTAGTGTGCATAGTAGCAATATCATCAGCACTCTGAATTGTATTTGATAAAGATGCAACAAGTGTAGACAATCTATAACCATAAATCACTTCAAACGGTGCTTTCTTTGTAGATGTGTGTGGTGTATTATTATATGCAAATTGTAGTAAATGCAAATGTGTATCCCATGTCTGTGGTTTAGAAACAGTGTAAGCACGCAAAAGATCTAGAATAGTACTGTTAGTGGCTTCTATTTTTCCATTAGTTTCAGGATGAAATACAGATGAAAAATCAATTTTTGTTTCTAGGTTAGCAAACAAAGTAATCCAGAAGTTGTTACAAAATCTAGAATCACGTTCAGAAATAATAACTTTTGGTAATCCATGATTAATGAAAACAGTTTTCAAAAACAATTGTGATGCCTGAGATGTTGTTAAATTTTTCTTACATGGAATGAAATATGCTTGTTTACTAAACCTATCTACTACAGTCCAAATCATGTCATGGTTAGCTTTAGTATTAGGTAAACCAGTAATAAAATCCATAGAAATCTGTTCCCATGGTCTTGATGGAATAGATAAAGGCATAAGTAATCCATACTGTTTATCATGATGTCTCTTAACTCTTTGACAAATCAAACATTCAGAAACAAAGTTAGATACATTAGTGTCCATATGCGGCCAATAAAAATCTTCAGTTAATGTACGTAAAGTAGATATGATACCTCTATGACCTTGGTATGGAGGATAATGAACCTCATTCAAAACAAAAGATCTAAATGAAATTGTAACACATAATCTCTTTTCATAAAACATGAATCCATCATTTTAAGATAGTGAATCAATAGGAATCCAGTTATTTCCAACTAATTTATTCCAATCAGCATGAAAAGTAATGTCTTGATGATAATTATCTTTCATAGGAGTTAAAGAATCAAATGATATAACAAAGATATTATGAATGGTGGGTCTTCTACTTAATGCATCAACCACTACATTTTCTTTACTTGGTTGATATTGGATAATAGGATGAAAACTCTGAATAAAGGCTGTCCATTTCATATGTCGGTCAGATATTTGAGGTTGGCTAAGTAAATGTCTAATACTTTGTTGATTAGTCTTAATCATAAACTCAGAACCCATTAAGTAATGTTTCCATTGTCTTAAAGCTTGTACTACATCTAATAATTCTTTATCATATGTGGAATATTTAAGTTCAAAGGGTTTCAGTTTACAACTAGAATAGGCTATGGGATGATTATCTTGCATAAGTACGCTCCTATTCCAGATCCGCTAGCGTCAGTAACTACTAAAAAGAATGGTCTATTAAAATCAGGTAGTTGTAATACTGGAGCATGGGTTAATGCATGTTTCAATAATTCAAAGGATTTCTGTTGATTAGCAGACCAATGATAAACAATATCTTTCTTTAAAAGTTTAGTCAAAGGCAAAGCAAGTAATGAAACATTTCACACAAATTTCCTGTAAAAACTAGCAAGACCTAGAAAAGATCGTAACTCATGCACATTTTTAGGTATATGCAAGTTTAATATTACTTCTATCTTCTTAGGGTCAACTTTAATACTATCTGATGATACAATATGACCTAAATATTCAATTTCTGTTTTAAAGAACTCTCTTTTCCTCTGAACTTGCGCAGTTTCTCTGCGCCCAATGCCTTCGTGAATATGTCAATTACCTGATCCTCTGTGCTAACATAAACTAGATCAATAAGACCTAGTAAAACCCTCTCCCACACATAGTGATAATGCACCTCAATGTGCTTTGTTCTAGCATGATAGACTGGGTTATTTGCCAAGTGTATACTACTCTTGCTGTCACAATAAATGACAACTGGCCCATCTGTAGACCGATGCATATCATAAAGTGGCTTATGCAACCAAGCTACCTCACATACAGCCATTGCTCCACCCCTGTACTCAGCCTCTGTGCTCGACAAGGCAACTGTAGGCTGTTTCTTGCTGCTCCAAGTGACTGCAGCACTACCAAAAGAGAACACATACCCACTGATAGATCGTTTATCAAAAATACTACCAGCCCAATCAGCATCAGTGTATCTATGCAACTGTATCTAAACCCCAGTCTCATAAAATAGTCCATACTGCAATGTGGACTTCACATACCTGAGTATGCGTCTAGCCGCATTCAAATGCGATTTCCTTGGAGCCTGCATAAAATGACTTACCAATCCAACAACATAGCTCAAATCTGGTCTGGTAATAGTCATATAAATCAAACTTCCTACTATGCGTCTGTACATAGTAGAGTCTTCCAGAAGCTCACCTGCATCTGCGCTCAGCTTCACATTCTGCTCCAAAGGAACTGAAATAGGCTTACAGCCTGTCATCCCATATTTGGACAGCATGTCCAATCCATACTGCCTCTGCAAGAGCTGTATCCCACTTGGTGATCTAATCACCTCAATACCCAAGAAATAACGCAGCTCTCCCAAATCCTTCATCTCAAACTTTTGCTTCAATAGCATTTTCACATGAAGGATATCTTCATCACTGCCACCTGTCATAATCAAATCATCAACATAAATGACAAGTAGCATAATACCTTTCTTTGTTTTTCTCACATAAAGTGAGAAATCTGCCCTGGAAATCTGAAAGCCAATAGTGACAAGATACTGTCCTATCTTACTAGACCATGCTCTAGGTGCTTGCTTCAAGTCATACAACGCTTTCTTCAATCTGCAAACAAACTCAGGATGAACAACATGCACATAACCTGGTGGATGCTCCATATAGACCTCTTCTTGCAAATCACTATGCAAGAAGGCATTCTTTACATCCATCTGATGTAAAGACCATCCCTTTGATGCAGCCATAGCAATGACTGCTCTTACGGTTGCCATCCTTGCAACCAAACTGAATGTTTCTTCATAGTCAATGCCATATGTTTGTGCATACCCCTTGACTACTAATCTTGCCTTGTATCTGTTCACAGAACCATCTGCGTTGTGCTTCACCTTACAAACCCACTTACAGCCAATTGCATTCTTATCTTTAGGCAAAGGTACCAACTCCCATGTAGCATTTGCTTCCAAGGCATCCATTTCTTCATCCATGGCTTTCTCCCATTTTTCTTTTCCCATGGCTTGCTCAAAAGAAGTGGGTTATGGAACCTGTATCACTTTGACCATATATGCATAGTGAATGGCTATAAATCCATCATATTTCAGCCTATCCACAGGATACCTAGCTCTGGTAGACCTGCGCAAAGTAGGTTCACTCCCAAGTGCTCTCAAAACATCCCTGGTCTTCCTTACTCCAGGTGTAACAATAGAAGGAATACCCAACTCATCATCAATGCTCTGTTCTGAGCCACTGGATTCACCATCCACATAAGAGTGACCTGCATTCACATCAAACATGGGATGATCTACCTTCTCTTTTCCTTTTCGTGAAACCTGCATACCACTATCTGCATTGCTTTGAGAAGATTCTCCTGATCTCAATCTTCCTGTCCATGGTGAAGAATATGAACCACTGCTAGAGGACACTCCAGGTCCACTAATATTTTGTGACTGCTGCTGTGAATTCTGTGCAGCATTACCATTTTGTGCGTCTACATCATCAATCACATTTACTGGTTTATACCAGCTACTCATCTCATCAAAAACAACATTTGTGCTCATTGTAGACTTACGAGTAGAAGGGTTATAGCATCTATACCCTTTCTGCTGCAAAGAGTAACCAATAAAGATGCACTTCTCAGCTTTTGGATCCAACTTGGATCTCAACTCATCTAGCACATGAACATAGGCCATGCAACAAAAAATCTTCAAATGAGAAATATCTGGTTTCCTACCAGTATACCTCTCCTCTAGAGTCATCCCATGTATTGCTGCAGTGGGAGTCCTGTTCATTATGTAGACTGCTGTAGCAACTGCTTCAGCCCAGTAAAAATCTCGCAAGTCTTTTTCATTGAGCATGGCACAAGATACCTCTCCAATATGCCTGTTTTTCCTTTCTGCAATTCCATTTTGTTATGGGGTATGACTACATGAATATTGGTGCTTTATGCCATGCTCCTGCAAGAACCTTGCAAACTCATTTGAGAGGTATTCTCCCCCTCCATCTGACCTTAGGCATTTTATTTGCAGGCCTATTTCTTTTTCAACCATAGCTTTAAGAGTTTTGAAATGCCCAAAAACTTCACTTTTCTTTTTCATAAAATACACCCAAACTTTTCTGCTATAGTCATCAGTAAAAGTGACAAAATAATGATAGCCTCCAAGAGATGCAGCTTTAGTAGTCCACACATCAGAGTGGATTAATTCCAATGGCTCCTTACTCTCTTGAACATGTCTAGGAAATGGTTTCCTTGCCTATTTTCCAAATTGGCAGGCTTCACATACCTTATGCATTTCTGCAACCTTGAATTTAGGCAATCTTGCAATAATATTTTGGGCCTGCATTGATTTAAGTCGCTGTACATTAACATGACCAATGCGTTTATGCTAGATATCAATATCTGCAACTACACCGGTCCCATGTGCAAACATTGCTGCACTCAATTCAGGCATGCCTGCATCCAACGTAAACATTCTGCTCTTCTTCTTTCCTTTTCCTATCAAGCGACCTTTATTTTTAATATCCTCAACAAAGCATCCATGAGGATTAAATCTGACCTGCAAGCCCTGCTCAACCATTTGACCGACAGAAACCCTGTCTGCTAGAAGATGCATAATTCCCTTGTTGCAGTTTTCCATTCATGATGTCATTCTGCTTTTTATAGCAGTCTTTAGCCATATGACCCATTTTACCACAGTAGTAGCATTTAACATTACTGTTTGCATTTTGGCCTCTTTGCCATCCACCACGACCTCTTTGGCTCCCCTTGCCTCTAGAGTTACCACGTCCTCCTCCATAGGACTGGTTTTCTTGAGTTTGCTGCATATTTTGATTTCTACCATGGCCTCCAAATCGGCCTCCTCTACCTCTGCCTCTACCTCTTCCCGCATTTGAGTAGAAGACAGCTTCTTTTGAAGTTCCTCCTGAAGAAGATGCACCACCATTTCTCTGCTCCTCAGAAATTAGAAGAGCAATCAACTCCTCAAAATCAGGAAATCTTTCACGGACAGAAATGGATGTTCGGAACTGTGCATAATCCTTTCCTAGGCCATTCATGGTCACAGAAACTAAATCATCATCTTCCATTGGCGACCCAATGGAAGCAAGTGCATCTGCAATCTTCTTCACCTTCATGTGGTAGTCATTGATGCTCATACTTTCTCTTTGCACATTATGCAACTCTTGCTTGAGCTGCATTTTCCTGGCTTGCGTATTTGTGCTATACATTTTTGACAAAGTATCCCATGCCTCCTTTGGCGTACTTGCATCCTGAATATGCACAATCATAGAGTCTGAAATACTAATAGACAGCCAATACATAACTTTCCTGGCTCTCTCATGCCATGCTTTAAATGCCTGCATTTGCTATTGATTGGGAACATTAGGAAGAATTGGTTCTTCTTCATTTCCTGCAACAAATTCCCAATATCCTTTTCCCATAAGAAAATTCGTCATTCTAAACTTCCATGCTTGGAAGTTGTTCTTGTCAAGCTTATCAGTGACAATCTGTGAAAGAGAATCAGACGCCATTACAGAACACTGCAAAAAATTCTGTCACTGTAAAAAACACAGCTTCACCCTCACAAGGGCAAATCTGCAAAACTGGCAAAAGTGGTATTTGACCACACAGTCACTTCCTAGTGACGATTTTGCACAAACAAGAACCAAGGATGACTTTGTAACTCCCAATGTCTCTGCACACAAGCATACGATGCAATTTCTGTGGCAACTTTTCACCGACCTGTAGAATAGTGGTCGCACAGCATAAAACATGGCCTTTTCCTGAGTGCGTGCAAAAAACTTCCGCCTCCAAAACAGGCCCCAAAATGGCCTCAAATAAAAAAAACAGGGTCACCAAGGGCTAAAGCCCTGTCTCACAGCATATACTTTCCTCTTGCTTCACTGCGAAGGGCATCTCAACCTGAGACAATGCACTCCTGCACTTTTCAGCTGTGCTACTTGCAGAGACTTGCTCCCAAACCAGAAAAATGAAAGCAACACTGGACTTCTTACTAGAACACCGCGAACTTGGCTTGCTTTCTTGAGCTCCTTACCACAAACAAGGCTCTGATACCATGTCAAGATTGTGGGAGAGAAGGAAGGAGTCTCACTTGTAGCTTTCTTGCTTGCACAATGGGGGAATACACACAAGGGTGGAGGCTGAAAACAGTTTTTCCTCTTCTTAGTTGTGTAAGCCAAAAAGAAGTCAAGTACAAAGAAATAGAAGAACCCTATATATGGGTCTCAAACCAAACTCAACTAACTAAGGTGGCATACTAACTGAGCCACGAACTAGAGTATATAAGGATAGCTATCATGTAGTTATTATTCATGGGCGGTGTACTAACCGCATCTGCAACTCACAAGTCCATGACATAAATGCACAACGATCACCCTGGCATATCACGAGTGGAGCTCGATATCTCAACATATATAGCAAGAGGCGTATGCATAACATGTCGTCTGAGAATACAACTTCTTGTCCAGGTTTAGAAGATGGAAAATACGAACATATATTCTCAAAAAGTTGAAAACAATGAAATAGAAAAGGCTTCTAGTGGAGGACTATGCACAGCAATTCCTAGACCTAAATGGTAGGCTGGCACCACCTGAAAGACCAACAAATGAAATGCTGGGAGAGTACTTTTGCAATGGGTTGAGGGAAACTCTCAAAACAACAGTATCTAGTACAGAGATCCCTGGTGGAGCAGGAGGCCTCAATGAATTAGTAGCAGTTGCCAGAAGGGCAGAGAAGAGAGTGGGAATGACAAAACAGAGAAGGAAGAAGAAACATAGTAGAGATTCAGATTCAAATGAAGATATAGATTCAGACTCAAATACAGGGTCTGAATTAGATTCAAAATCAAAGGATACTAGCTCAGATTTAGACTCTGAGGACTCAAATGGATGAGAACAAGAGATCTAGAAGAAAGAGAAAGAGCAACAGATAGAAACAGAAAAATAACAGTAAGGGAAACAAAGACATGAAAGGAAAGGGCAAGACCAAAAATAAAGTCCTACATCTAAAGAGCATGGGCATTTCCACTTCTACCAAAAAGAAGAAACCCTATTGTAATACCTATCAGAAATAGGGGCACATTGATGCTAACTGTTGGTATAACCCTAACAATAGGGCAAATCCAAATCAGCAAGCACAGAGGGCAAATGCACCAGCTGCTAATGTAGTGCAACCTGACAGGAATAGAGCAATGGATGGCCAGAAAAATAGATTTCCGAGAAGAAATAATTGGGTACCACCCAATCAACAGGGACCTGATGATCCATGCAATTACTGTGCAGAGTTAGGTCACAAGCAAGGACCCAATCGCCCTTTGTGATGTAAGCATAGAGAGAAGAGGGGTATTCCCATGATCAAATATAATAATCAGAGATCACCTGCACAAGCATAGTAGAACAGGCCACCACAAGCTAATGTAGTAATTGTGGAGGAAGGCAAATAGGTTCATGCAATGATTGTGCAAAGGCAACATGAAGATGATTTGAATGTCTTGCATGCGTAGTGTGACTGTTGTAATTGTTTGCAGCAACAGGAGATTTCTGACAAGTCAGCACCTACGTTGGTCATCACCAGATCTGGAGCACAGTATGTAGCTAATCCTATTATTTCTCATAAAGAAATGAAAAATACTCAATTTTTCCAGACAGGGATGTGTGAAGGAGATTCAGAGAATTCAGAAAACACACTCTATTGGGAAACAAATACAGCAACCCTTACCTGAAATACCACTAACAATACAGGAGGAAATATATCAACAAGTGTAAATCCTTCTCCAAATACATCTAGCATTCGATCTGGGATCAATCGCGACTTGGCAAGATCCCAAGGGTTTAATAAGCTGAGTTTGCTTGTTTACCCCTTTTCTTTGGGTTAGGGTTTATACACTGTTAACCCAAATTGTCAATAAATTCTAGATAACCTCGTCATCCTAACTTGGTTGGTCAAGTACTTTTTGTCAATTCATTACTACCCTGACTTGGCAAACCAATCTTCAAGGAAGAGTGTTGAAGCAGGATGACTTCACAATTCCTAGGAATTTAACTTGCAATTAGAACTTGACAAACTTGGTCTAAGGAGTAGCAATACTATTTTGTGATTTAGACACAAGATCGTATGACGTTGTAGTTCGTAGCACGAGATAGGTGTCAGTATCTGACTTGTGGGAGTATATCTTCCTTCGTACGATCTTTCTTGATCAAGAATACCTTTGATCAAGATAAGGGCTTGGGAGTCCTCTTGACCCAATCCAAAACCTAACCCTACTAGGCTGATAAATGTTTTGGCCCTAGGGTTCCTAGATTCCTTGCAATGCAGAAGTCTACCATTTGGTAGATTGATCCCTAGATCGTTCTTGCACAAGTGATTAGACAATCCTAATATTTTGAGAATGTGGGTAGGACCTTTGAGATTGCATCCCAAGTGCGATACTAGGCATAATTTAACATAGCTTAATCCTACTTAGCACATTGAGGCGATCCTCATATGCTGACTATTCGTACCTTTATGACTTTCATGTCAGCTACTCAATTATATGCAAAGTACTTAGTTGATCTAACCAACCCACGATTAAAGATGACCTTTCCTTTAAAGATGCAAATACTTTCTTCTAAATTTGCAAGTACTTTCCCCTAAAAGATGTAAGTAACTGCAAGATGTATGTGTTGTATCAACCCATGCAAATATGTGATTTCAAGATCATAGAGTTTTTCCTTCTATGCAGCTATAAGATCTACAATGATCTTTCTTTTCCTTGCCCTAAATGGTATTAGTTGACATTCAGAACCACTTCTTGTAAATCCCACATATATGCATCAAATTCAAGGCTTTAGTCTTTTAATGAAAATGCATCCTTTCCCAATTTTGAACTTTGATAAAAGAGCTTCTATGCATGGATGCATCATTCTTTCGTGACGAGATGCCAATGAATACACGGTTGATTTAATCCTTCTTCTACCACTTATCCCAACCTGAATTGTACCTAACATTGCATGCGAATTGCATAATATCAAGTTCATAAATATTTTCCGTTGGGAGATGCACAAATTTGTCTTCTAACTTATGCATCATACGTTTAGGATTGCAACTACACTTGACCATAGAAGTGCAAGCAATTTCAAATACACGACATGCAACTAACTTGTAGATTGAATGAGTAAATAAATTTCCTAATGCATTTAAACTTCCCTACCAGAATTAAAACATGCTTAATGCCTCTTTTCCATGCGGGAATATTATCAGAACCTGGGCATTAAGAATCGGGGTGTTGTCCACTCTCGTACTCGGGTTGGAAACTCCCGCGTGTGCTCCTCTCGACTTTTGTTTAGGAGCCATTGGCATAGTAGACTTTGACTCCACGAACTCTCCTTGCCCTTTTATCCGCCCTTTTATCCGATTTCCAAAATTGCCTACTAGGCCGAAAATTCTTCCCTATGCAGAAATTGGGCCTTGCAAGACACGATTTTTAAAAACCGAGGAAGGCACGGGTAAACAAGGCCTATGGAAGCTTTAGTTAGAAGCTTCCAAGCTTCTGTAACAGGGAGATGACGTGGAGAGGGAGCGATGATTGGGGTTGATGATGACGATGGAGGTGAAGATAACAATGATGATGATAATGATGATGATGGTAATGATGATGACGACAACAGCGTAGCCTGGCAGCGGCAGCAACAGTTAGACGGCAGGCAGCACGATCCATAGGGCGATGGGTAGCAACAACACGATCAATTCCCCCCCTCAAGCTTGGGGAGGGGGGTTTCATATATATTGTGAAAGGGGGGCGTAGCCACACAAGTGGCGGGTGGCATGTTGCCCCTCCCCATGCTCTCCTACACTAGACATACTCATACTCCCTCTCCCTGCCATGCAATGGCTGAAGGGGAGAAGGTTTAATAAAAAAATTTGCACAAATTATCAATTATCTCTTTTCCCTTTTGAAGGGGTGTTCCCATGTGGGCTACGGTTTTTAGCCATGGCTTCCTATACGTGACACGAGCTGGAGTTTGTTAGTGCACGTGGAGGGAGCACTTAGCCCAAAGTTTTTTGTTTGCAGGAGATCACTCGAAATTACTCTTGCATGGGATGTGCGGGGTCTAGGGTCTTCAATATTTTGTTGTGGAAATATTACATCCTCTCCCCCTTAGAGGAATCAAGATGCCCTCATCTCAAGAAGATCTGGGGGTATTGTTGGTTGAGAGTACTTTCATCCATCCAAGTGGCATCCTCTTTGGGGTAATCTTTCATCCATCTAAGTGGCACCCTCATCGGGGTAATCTTTCCACTCGACGAGGTATTCTCTCAAGGTCCTTGATCTCAAATGCCTCTCCCTAACATCTAAGATCATGTCATGCCATAGCTCAAGGACTCCTTGGCTAGGAATTACAACTTGTTGATCATCAAGCACATGAGTAGGGTTAGGTACATACTTTTTCAATAGAGTGATATGGAATACATTATGAACTTTTAGGTTTTCAGGGAGTTGCAGTCTGTAAGCATTAGGCCCTAGGTACTTGAGAATATTGTAGGGTCCACAATACCTTGGACTTAGCTTTTTGCATTCACCCAAGGATAGGGAACTCTTCTTTGGACGTACACGAATGAAAACCATATCACCTTCAACAAAGGATCTATCTTGCTGTTTCAAGTCCGTGTAAGCCTTCTATCTATCCTTGGCGGCTTGGATGTCCTATCTTATTGATTTGATTTGGTCATCCATGTCTTCCAGCATCTACTTTCAAGCTTCAACCCTCAGGGTTGGATCCAAAAAGCTTAAAGGAGTACAACAATCGTGCCCATACAATGCTTGAAAAGGGGTCATCTGAATGCTTTGTTGATAAGAAGCATTGTAGGCAAACTCAACCAGTGGCAAATATTGAATCCACTTTTTGGGCTCGTGGTAGCAGTGTGCCCTAAGCATATCCTTAATTACTTGGTTGACTCGTTCTGTTTGACCATCGGTTTGGGGATGGTAAGCTGTATTGAAACAGAGTTGAGTCCCAATGGCCTTGAAGATAGCCCTCCAGAAGTGTGATGTCAAGAGAGAGTCATGATCACTAATGATTCTTCTTGGTAACCCATGTAGTTTGAATATTTCCTTGATGAATAACCTTGCAATGTCTGAGGCTTTATAGTTTGTCTTAACAGGGATAAGATCTGCAACCTTGGTGAGCATATCTACCATGACCATAATGGAGTTCTATCCTCCTTGAACTTGGGGCAATCCAACAACAAAGTCCATACTAATGAATTCCCATTTCATTTAGGGAATGTCAAGTGGTTGCAATTTCCCTGGCATTTTGACATGTTCAGCCTTAATGCGTTGACAAGACAAACATTCAGTGACATATTTGAGAACGTCAACTTTGAGCCTATCCCAATAATAGCTCTTTCTGACGGCATTAAGGATCTTGGCATAGCCAGGATGTCATGAGAAAGGGGAGTCATGGGCTTTGAAAAGTATCTTCTGCTTGAGTGATTGGCTTGCCGGAATACATAATCTTGTCCTATAGTAGACAAGTCCACTTTTGATAGAGAATTCTTGATAATTTGTTTGTAGCTTTGGATCTTGATCTTTGATGGGGATCTCCCTTAGCAATTGTTGATAGGTTGGGTCATGGCATGCCTCTTCTCTATCTAGCTCAAGAATTGGGTTGTTTTGCATGGATACCTTTGTGGTTAGAGATCTAGCTGTTGATGGATCTTGCAAAATTAGAGAATTCAGAAATGCCTTGCGACTGAGTGCATCGGCAACTACATTCCCTTCTAGACCGATATTTGATTTCAAAATAATATTCTTCCAGCACTTCAATCCATCAACGTTGCCTCATATTGAGCTCATTCTGGGTGAAAATCCATTTAAGACTCTTGTGGTCCGTCACTAAGGTAAATTTTTTACCCAGCAAGTAGTGTCTCCAAAGTTTGAGAGCATGGATGACAGCCAACAGCTCCAGATCGTGGGTAGCATAGTTCCTTTCATGGCTCTTCAGTTTCCTTGAAGGGTATGCTACGGGATGACCTTCTTGCATAAGCACACATCCTAAGGCAAGTGTGCTAGCATCAGTTATCACTTCAAACTTCTTACTAAGATCTGGAAGTTTTAGGATGGGTGCTGATACCAAGCTTTCCTTTAATTTTTCAAAGCTGGTCTATTCAGTAGGTGACCATACAATTGATACTTGCTTCTTTAGTAGATCAGTCAGAGGCGTTGCAATCAAAGCATAGTTTTTGATAACGACCCTGTACCATCCTGTCAATCCAAGAAAACTACATGTTTCTTTGACAGAAGTTGGTGTTGGCCATTCCAGAACATCTCTGACCTTGGCCAGATCTAGTGAAATTCCTTCCACTGATACAATGAATCCCAAATATTCAATCTGTTGCTTGAAAAATGCACACTTCTTCTTCTTGGCATAAAGCTTGTGTACTCTCATTGTTTCAAGAACAATGCGAAGCTGGGGTTCATGATCTTCTTCTTGTTTGGAGTAGACTAGGGTGTCGTCAAAGAAGACGAGTACGAAATCATCAAGATAGGGCCTAAAGATATCTTGCATTAACCTGTTGAAGGTAGCAAGAGCATTTGTCAGCTCGAATGACATGACTAGGAATTCAAAGTGTCCATACCTTGTGCTGAATGCCGTATTTGGGATATCTTCTTCCTTGATCCTTATCTGATAATATCCAGACTTGAGATCTATCTTAGAGAAGATCTTTGCACCTTGAAGATGGTCAAGAAGTTCATGTATTCTCAGAATGGGGTATTTGTTTTTAATGGTCGATTGATTCAACCCTCTATAGTCAATGCATAACTGAAGTGTTCCATCTTTCTTCTACTGGAACAGCACTGGAGTTCCCCATGGTGAACTGCTAGGACGGATGTAGCCTTGGTCTAACAGTTGCTTGAGTTGCTCCTTTAGCTCAATCGCTTTCAGGATGGACATCCTATATGGTCTCTTTATGATTGGTGTAGCTCCTGGTGCTAGCTTGATTTCGTGATCGACTTCCCTTTGAGGAGGAAGTTCAATCAGCTCTTCAGAAAATAAGTCTGCGTATTCCTTTAACCATGAAGGTTCTTCCCTAGATTCCAGATTTTGATATAGCTTATTTAGTTTAATTAAATAGACATGTAGCCCCTTCCTAACTCCTTTTATTATCTGTGTTGCTTTCGCCAGCCGATCCTTGAGATAGTGGAATCCTTGCAGTTTTTTTAATAAAGAGTTGATACAAACTTTTTTAAACTTTTGTGTACTTTTAATTTTGATAATTTTGGTTTATTGTGATCAAAGCACGTGAGTATATATGTTGTAAATAGTCAATTATGCTGGTTAAAATCATGATTAAATTATAGGCTAGAGTTCTATAGCCTTTGAAATATTGTCTTTTGTAACGTGTCCCCCTTTCTACTTGTAGGACACGTCTTAAGCAGGCCATCAGGAAGAGAGTCTAGAAAGTGCCGCCCAGCACTCCCAAGGAATGTCACGGGGTTTGCGATCTAGGCCTTCCCAAGTCTGCCACGAAGCGGAAGCATTCTGGCCGTTTCCACTTAGGACCGTGGCTTACCAGCCTCTCCTTGAGTTGTAACTAGTTCGGCTTTAGAATTTCGAAAGGAGACTTGGCCTTTTCCAAAGTGAATGTGGGCATCATTAGGTATTAGCCAATCCATTCCAAGCAAACATTCGTGGACACCTAGGTTCATTACTCAGAATCTGACCAAAGTTGACTTTCCTACCAGTAGGAACTTCACCTTAGTAGATTGCTTGGTAGAAGAGACCTCACGACCATTTGCTAACTCCACAAGTAAGGTAGGTGCATCTTTTGTGGCTATTTCTAATCTTCTTGCACAGACTGGTGAAATGAAGGAATGTGTACTTCCATAATCAATCAAGGTTTTGAAGCTTTTACCTTGGTAATCCAAAGGGGTTTGAATCACCGAGAATTGGCGATTCGGGCCTTACTTGTGAAGAGTGGCATGAACCATTGCCCTCTCAATGTCAGCTTCCATGTATGGATCTTCTTCATCACCTAGCTCCTTGTTGGCAACACTAGAGGTTCTCCCTCTGTCCTTAACGGTGGCTCCTTGTCCATGGACGACACCTTGGGATGGCCCTTGACGTTGTGCCCTGCTAAGCTTGGGACACTGTCTCTTGAAGTGACCAAGATCGTTGCAATGGAAGCAATGGATATTGCAGCCATTACCTTGGGTAGGAACAAAATTATTGACAGTGTTGGCCCTAGCTTTCTTCCTTTGTCCCAGATTTTGGCCCTACGCTCTCTTGGCCTGAGACCTATACACTCCCTTGTTCAGATCCTTGTAAGATCAAGTCCTGTTATTTCTTGGCTTGGTCTGCACCTCCTGTATTATGGGTGCAACTCGAATGAGCGTGTCTTGAAGGTCTGTTGGGTGCATTGACTCTAGGCGGGTGTTTATGGGTGGATTTAGCCCAGCACAAAACTTTGACACCTGTTGTGTCATATCCATTTGTGGCGCGTACTTCAAAAGAGAGACGAACTTTGAATAATATGCATCCAAGCTACTTTAATTCATAGAATTTGTTCATCTTCTGTGTGCGGTAGGTAGGTGGCAGATATCTCCCTCGCACAACTTTTTAAAGCTTCTCCCAAGTAATTGACCCTTCCGAGATCCCTTGGTCTCTGCACCATTGCTTCCACCAGAGTCTTGGTTTGCCGGTAAGCTTTAGTTTGGTGAGCATCGCTTGGTTAGCGGGTGCAGTCCCTACTGCCTCGAAATAATCCTCCATGGATTCGATCTAGACCTCGGCATCACTTTGGACGGTTCTTCCCTTACCATCGAATTTAGGTGGATTGATTTGTTTGAGAAGGAATTTCTTCTCTTGAATTACAATCGTACTTGGTGCAGGGGTCAGACTAGGAATCTGCACTTAAGGTTGCACCATGGCAATAAGATTCTTTACATTAAAAACATGCTAAGTGTTTCTCACATTACATTAACATACCCAGTTCAGATTTTAGCCAAGTGACCTAATCACTTAACTCCTTTACCAACACTTACAGCCAAAACAATCATTGATAAAAAGTCTATTTCATTCATGTGGACATAGCTTTTCTGAGTTCAATTATTTTTTGGGAAGGTAGAACAAGCTGATTGGCACATCAGTTTGGGGAAAATAGGATTTTGTTACATTCGGCTACGGGAATTGAGTAATAATATGGAGTGGGGTCATGAATTTTTAGGAAACGATAGGTCATAGGAAGCTTGGGGTATCCCTTCCTTTGATACCCATTCTTCTTATAATGTCTCAGCACCTTGATTCTATCGATAGGGATTATTCGAGTCACTTCCTCGTACACATACTTGTTTTACTTGACTTTCCGACCGCCAACATGTACGGTTGCATTTGCGTGAGCCTTGACAAAGATGAATAGCTTCACGATCTTTAAGTCCTCCATCAACTTGATTCTCTTCAAGTTGGTCCAAAGGTACGCAAGTCGATGGGCCGCTATGTAATATATTCCTGATTCACCTGTCCATCTCCATTCCATGTACAAGGGTGAAGGATTGTAAATGCGGTCAAGAATATTCATCATGCCTAGCCTCCGTCGATAATCTGAAGCACGCATTACTATCATAAACATAACTTGGAATACCAAAAATTTGTTCCATGCTTCGTGACTCTGCAAGCCAACATCCATAAGTAAGTAAGTAAATGTTCTTAATGACAACTATGCTCTACTTCCCTTCATTAAGTTTCCTTGTAAATATTAGATTCTGTTGGTTTGCTTTGATACCAATTGTAACGTGTCCCCCTGTTCACTTGTAGGACACGTCTTAGTAGCCCATCGGGAAGAGAGTCTAGAAAGCACCACCCCGCACTTCCAAGGAATATCACGAGTTTTGCGATCTAAGTCTTTCCGATTCTGCCACAAAGCGGAAGCATTCCGGACGTTCCCACTTAGGACCGACCTGAATCAAGGTTTTCCTAATGGTCAAGTTCTTAGAAGGTAACTAGCGTCGAGCCCCAGAGGAACTACTTGTGCAGAAACATCACGGTCAAAGCGAATTTATATTGCACTTGGTTCAAGGAGAATGGGAAACGAGAGGGATGCAAAGCTCGACTCTCTGCCTGTAAGGCATAGTCCCATTCCGTTCCCCTAAAACAGCATAAATCGGGACTCTAGAACTCTAGATTCTAGGTTATTATTACCTCGCAGTCAAATCATTTGAGAAAATTCCACCACACTTTCCTCAGGTTGCTTTAGTTATCTAATCACCTACCACATTTAGTTTGACAAGCAAAAACAACTTCCTTAATTAACCAATTAATCACTGGTTTCTTCACGTAACTTAGGCACTGGCATAGAAAAACAATGTCAAGCAAGTTCCTTTTAAAAATTTGATCTTTATTTATCAGTATTTGGAATACATTATATAATCCGCCCGAAGGCTATTCCAGCAATCCTCAGGGATCACTATTCCAAGTTTCGCCCGTTGACTAGTATGCGGGCCTTGAGATCTCATCTTGAGTCATTTCCGGCCCTTGTGCAAGATCAGGAGGCAAGGGATTTATAGCCAGAGCCTCCACTGGCACCCAAGCGTCCTCTTGCTCCAAGTAGCACCCACGAAGAGACCTCTCCCGGTGGGTTCAGTCCATGTTCTCAGCGCGGCTAACAACCCTTTTGGATAGGGTCAGGCAGACAGTCGAAAGTAACTGATACTACCTCTCCCTCCAGGATTTTAACTTGAAGCATTAGTTATTTTTCCGGCATTAATTCCTTGAGCAAAGAAATACAAATAGTGCTCCTAAGTGTACAATCACGAGCATTCCAGTGGTCACTTGTACGACCAACTGTTAAGGTGTGAATCCTTCTCTCTGAATACATCCAACATTCGATCCGGGATCAATCGCAACTTGGCAAGATCCCAAGGGTTCATAAGCTGAGTTTGCTTGTTTACCCCTTTCCTTGGGTTAGGGTTTATACCCTGTTAACCCAAATTGTCACTACTTTAGGTTTCCATATATTATGGTCAATAAATCCTGGACAACCTCGTCGTCCTAACTTGGTTGGTCAATTGCTTTTTGTCAATTTATTACTACCCTAGCTTGGCAAACCAGTCTTCAAGGAAGAGTGTTGAAGTAGGATGACTTCACAATTCCTAGGAATTTAACTTGCAATTAGAACTTGCCAAACTTGGTGTAAGGAGTAGCAATACTATTTTGTGATTTAGAAAGAAGATCGTATGACGTTGCAACTCGTAGCATGAGATAGGTGTCAGTATCTGACTTGTGGGATTATATCTTCCTTCATACGGTCTTTCTTGATCAAGAATACCTTTGATCAAGATAAGGGCTTGGGAGTCCTCTTGACCCAATCCAAAACCTAACCCTGCTAAGCCGATAAAGTTTTTGGCCCTAGGGTTCCTAGATTCCTTGCAGAAGTCTACCATTTGGTCAACTGATCCATGTTCTTGCATGAGTGATTAGACAATCCTAACATTTTGAGAATGTGGGTAGGACCTTTGAGATCACATCCCAAGTGCGATACTAGGCGGAATTTTAACATAGCTTAACCCTACCTAGCACATTGAGGCAATCGCCTTATGTTGACTACTCATACCTTTATGACTTTCATGTCAGCTACTCAATTATATGAAAATTACTTAGTTGATCTAACCAACCCACGATTAAAGATGACCTTTCCTTTAAAGATGTAAATACTTTCTTCTAAATTTGCAAGTACTTTCCCCTAAAAGATGTAAGTAACTGCAAGATGTATGTGTTGTATCAACCCATGCAAATATGTGATTTCAAGATCATAGAGTTTTTCCTTCTATGCAGCTATAAGATCTACAATGATCTTTCTTTTCCTTGCCCTAAACGGTATTAGTTGACATTCAGAACCACTTCTTGTAAATCCCACATATATGCATCAAATTCAAGGCTTTAGTCTTTTAATGAAAATGCATCCTTTCTCGATTTTGAACTTTCATAAAAGAGCTTCTATGCATCGATGCATCATTCTTTCGTGATGAGATGCCAATGAATAAATGGTTGATTTAATCCTTCTTCTACTGCTTATCCCAACCTAAATTGTTACATTGCATGTGAATTGCATAATATCAAGTTCATAAATCTTTTCCTTTGGGAGATGCACAAATTCGTTTTTTAACTTATGCATCATACGTTTAGAATTGCAGCTACACTTGACCATAGAAGTGCAAACAATTTCAAATACACGACATGCAACTAACTTGTAGATCAAATGAGTAAACAAATTTCCTAATGCATTTAAACTTCCCTATGAGAATTAAAACATGCTTAATGCCTCTTTTCCATGCGGGAAACTATCGAAACCTGAGCATTAAGAATCCGGGCGTTGTCCACTCTCGTACTCGGGTTGGAAACTCCCGTGTGCGCTCCTCTCGACTTTTGCTTAGGAGCCATTGTGATGGACCTAAAAACGAGCCGGCACTGGCTCATGCACTAGCCGGGCCTCGTCACTACGCACAAGACAACCCCTCGGCCTCGCGGCCAGGAGCGTCTATCAAAATCTCTGCCTTCCTAAACATTGCGTTTGTAATATGTTGTAGTCCAACTAATCCTAACCCAATATTACTCCTCAGAGGGAGTCCCTTGCACATAGCCAAAAGGCTCGAATCACATACACATGGGGTTCCTCCTACGGCTGAATGCCGTCAACCCTCTGCGACTCTCCTACACCTTGGGGATTGGCCCCTTGATGCATCGCTCAACATATAAACATTTCGCACAAAATCCACTCAAGGTACCATTTAATCGTATACAAGAATGTACCATTGTCCTTACTTCTCTTTTCCCTAGACCCCACGACTAGCCTATGGCTTAGGGTGTCCTGTCTCTCACTCAACGTGGGTCAATGTCCTAATGAAAACAATTGCTATGCATCCAGGATTTCTGATACCTTTAAATATTTCCATGATTTATGCATAGTGTGGATGCCAAGTGCTCAAACAGTTATGAAATCAATATTGTGCACATGTGGAAAACATCCTTTCAATGATTTTCAACTACCGTTCTTATGCGGCGTTGCACAAACCTAGCACCAAGGGAACCCTCGTGCTACTAGGCTCTTATTTTATAATTATTATCCGTCCTAAATGCTATGCATAGAAATCAGCAACTTTTCATCATCTCCCATGGCATTTAGACATATTTCGACTACTCTATCCTCCCATCGATCAAATGTTGCATTGTTGTATAGATTTATAGGGTATTTTGCCATCATTTTATATGTAGAAAGCGGGAAAAACACACTAGAACAAGAAGGTGGGGTTGAACTGAGGCAAATCCTCATGCTTCAGTCCCCACAGACATTCACAAACATTGCTCTTAATTTTCATTAATTTTCTGCACCCAAAATGCATTTTTTCCCTATTTTCAGTGATTTTCCTCTATTTTCCTTATATTTTCCCTTATTTTTTCATTATTTTATTACTGAAAATTCAAAATAGGTTATGGGATATGGCCCTTAGTTCCTTCTTGCAGCAAAATTGAAAGTTTAGTTGGTATTCCTATTCATTTTTCCATTTTTATGCCCAAAAACATCATTTTCCCTTGATTTTCCATATTTTACGTGTTTTAGCATATTATTTTGAGCCACAAGATGCATATTTTTTCTGATTTTCTGATTATGACCAGCAAGAACTCATGGAAAATAGCAACATAAACAATTTTTAGCCCACATGAACGACATTTTGTCAATCAAAAGCCATAAAACCTCAAAATTTCTTTGAAAATTTTGAATTACCGCTTATTTGCGTGTTTCGGGTTTCATGTCCATGGCTGCAAATCTGAAAATTAGCAGCACTTCATGTCCAGCACAATCACAAATCACCATTTCCAGCCCGTGGAGCAATCCGATCCATGCCGGACAAGCCTCCACCATTCTTTCTTCTTCCTTCCTCTTCCCACATGAACTTGCCTTTAGAAGAGAGAGAGGGAGGAGAGAGAAAGACTGAAATCAGAGATCTTCAAAGAGAGCATCATTTGACGGGCGAAGGGCGGCAATAGAGTCAGGATTCAGAGGGGAATGAAGGGCAATGCTCATTGGCATGGGTTGTTTGCAGGCTGCATGAAGCATCATCATCCACATGGCGCTTTTTTCGGCGTGATGCATGCGCCATCTTCTCCTCTTCTCTATCTCCACGATTTGCTCCTAACTTTTCATGTGGCATTTTCGAATTGGGCTCCCAAAGGTCACTTGCTCATTTGGCCAAACTTTGGTCCACCCCTTCGTATCTTGACCGGCTTCTTGGCCATTTCCCCGTCCGGACTCCCGGACTCGGAATCGAGCTCTGAAAAATCCTGGGTGTCCGGCTTAGCATCCCGCATTGGCCGGTAGCTGTTGCCAACCCACAGGACTGTCTGAAAAATTATGAAAAATCAACAAGTGTCGCTCGGGCGCCTTTAAAGCACTTTGACGCTTAAAATCGTCCTAGATCGAGCCGCCGCCTTTGACGTTGAATATTTTTCCCTTGATATTCATAATTTTTAGCTATTTTTAAGCACTTCCCGTCACCTAAATTCCGCTCTCATTGGCGACCACGGGATAGGGCGACTCAGCTCGTCGACCGAATCCACGAACATATCTGCACATAAACAACCAAAGAAGCATCAAACTGATACAAAACAAATATAAAATAAAACTCAGCACAATGCTCCCCCTACCCCTAGACAGAACCAAGGCATGACATCCACAAGGAGTAGGCCTAGCATCATCTAATAGAAGATCCGAAGTGAGTCACTAACCAGCTACTCCAACACAGCCAAACTAAAAAAACCTATCAAAGAGGTTGCCCTAAGTAGTAGTCTGCACTACTTACCAACTAAAGACAACACAACTAGGAGCTCCTACAAGGCGAGGACTCCTATAACCTGATCAAAGAGTATTTTCTTTCAGTACATATCTTCTTTTAGGGTTTGTATTAGATGAACATACTTGGGCATGTAAAAAGGAGGGAGCTGAGCGTATTGACCCAAGGAGAACAGGGCATCGGCCTCAGGACCTGTCTTGGCACCCAAGAACCTACCAAGTCCTCGCAAGGCGACACTTAATCCTTTTCTAACGCTCACTTTTATTTTCGCTCCAACCTTTCGTGTTTTTTCATCATTTTTTCTCAGCAAGAAGCCACCCCTAGGAAGACAAGGTATTGGCCTCGAGTCTGATTCGTCCCCAGGAACCTACCAGGCCCTCGCAAGGCAATGATCTACTGCTTATATATTTTCATTCCTTTTCTTTTCTTTGATAGGGGTTAGAACCCCTTTTTACACACCTTTGTATTTATATTCATCTTTTAGGATGTTCAAGATTTCTTGGCATCATCATTATTATCTTTCGGCAGGCTTCTCTAACTGCCTCACTACTAACAAGAACTCCTAGAACAGCTGCCTAGCAGGCTAGCAGGACAGGGCCACTAGGACTTCCTTCTAAAACATGTCTTTCAATGTCTAACAATGTCTTTGCAGGAGGCAATGACTACTCCGACCTCCCTCAAACATACTCAACCTCAACCTGGGACTTCATGCCTTGGTTGCCGGTTCCCAACAAAAATGTATCCCCTCGACAAGTACAAATACACATATAACAGGAAAGAAAGGTACTCGTAAAGGAGAGGTACCACCTGGATTGGCCACAAGAAGCTTCCATCGATGCCGCGACAAAGGCTCCCTCCAAGCTTGCCTTCAAACCTGTCTAGCACAGCACTTAAAACAAAAACCCAATTAAACGCACCTGCACTAGATAGGCAAATGGCCCTCTTGGCCTA
The DNA here is from genome assembly GCF_053477565.2 of Lygodium microphyllum. Taxonomy (NCBI): domain Eukaryota; kingdom Viridiplantae; phylum Streptophyta; class Polypodiopsida; order Schizaeales; family Lygodiaceae; genus Lygodium; species Lygodium microphyllum. The sequence goes on along the minus strand of NC_141161.1, from coordinate 20,100,650 downwards.
ATGAAATCCAACAATACTACGCATAACATTCTCCTGGAAACAACCATGATAGACATCAAAGCATACCATTCCCAGGGGAACAGGGCTTGTAGCCCTAAACTAAGTGCATTAAATTATGACCTATCCCTCCTGCGTATATTGCAAGAGGTGTTCGCATCCCATGTTGTCGAATCAGTCTGTGGGTCCAAGATAATAAAGGCAGATGAGTCTCGCTTACCCTCTGCATCACCCAAATCAACCATCATCTGCCAAAGAGGGCATGTTCAGAAAGCATACCCCACAAACGACCAGGTCCTGTCGCAGCATCAATAGATATATCGAGACAAGGGCCACAATTAAAGAAGAGGTCTTCTTCATACGCAAAATTAGCCAAAGAATCGGCAAACTGATTCCAATTCCGTGGAATCAGCTGAAAAGACACTCTATCAAATTCGTCTAGCAGGGCTATGGCAGTATGATGGTACATGCAAAGGATGGGGTTTCGTACCATGTATGTCCCATTGAGTTGGTTTAAAACCAATTGAGAATCCCCTTTCACCAATAACTGGCGGATACCACCCTTCTTTGCAATATTCAAACCCATTATCAGGGCTTTGTATTCTGCCATGTTATTGGTAAAATTCACCCCGAGATAAACAGCTAACTTCATGACAATGCGTCGTCGGGGGTCTCGGATGACAACTCCTACACTTCCTTTTTTGCATGGACCCCTGGACGCCCCATCAAAGTACAAGGTGTACGTCCATAAAGGGTTTACACATCCCGCCATCCAGAACTCTACTCGTAATTATGGTAATCGAAATTCAGCATATTCAACGGGTGGACTGTAGGCTCCATCTCTCCATCGTCATTGAATTCAACAGGGATGCTCGTCAAAATTTGTAGGCAGTGATGGCAGAAGACCTTGATCTCCCAAATAAATGTCCCGCCTTCTTGCTCAATCACCTTGTATCCTTTGCTCCACCAAATGAGCTTTCCCTGATGATACCTCTGTTCTAAATATGGGTGTTCTAAATAAGGGATCAGACGACCCATCAACCTCTATCACGATTTCCTTGGAGATGTTTGATCAATCTCGCCTAGACCTGCAAGGCAGTCATAGCATTAGTGCAATCAGAAATAATAAGGTTTAATCTTATTAAGATTAACCTTATTTTTAAATTCTATCCCCTCAAGGTCAGCTAACAAGACTGTGGATTTATTCTTTCCTATTCTAACGATCCTATAGGGCCCATCCCATTTGGGCTCTAGCTTGCCTGGAAATAATTCACGTCGTGCGTCATAATATAGAACAAGCTGTCCTTTCTTGAAGGTGTATTTCTTGGCTTTGAGGTCGTGTAGCTGCTTCATTCGGCGCTTCGCCACTTCTTGGTGTAATAAGCTCTGCATCTTAAGCTCATCTAAATGTGCCAGTGTCGTCAAGCGCTCAAAAAGTGCGTCTTCATCACTCAAAGAATGATTGATGGCAAACCGAATAGTCGGCAGCTCAATTTCTAAAGGCAAGACACACTCCTCCCCATATACTAACTTGAACGGGGTATGGCCAGTGGCTCGCTTGAAGGTCGTATTATAAGCCCACACTGCCACGTATAACTTTTTATCCCAATCCCGTTTCTTTTCCGACAGAATTTTGGACAGGATGCCCACAAGCTGCTTGTTGGTGCTTTCAACTTGCCCATTAGCTTGCGGATTATATGGGGTTGTCTTGTTATGCTTGATTTGCCACAGCTCTGTCAAACCTTTAATCACCTTATTCAGGAAATGGGTTCCGCGGTCCGATACTAATTCTTTCGACGGACCAAACCGGCATATTATCTGCTCTAAAAGGAAACTAGCAGTTTCTTTAGCATCATCTTTCCTTGTTGCACGTGCTTCTGACCACTTTGTGAAGTAGTCAGTTGCGACAATGATGTACCTCTTTTGTGTAGTCGACGACGGAGTAATAGGACCCACAAAGTCTATTCCCCACTTCTCAAATGGAAGTATCGCCATAATAGGGGTGAGTGGTCGTTTCCTATTCTCTCAACTATCATGTCATTGGCAAATATCGCATCGCTTAACATACGCAAACGCATCTTGGAAAATGGCAGGCCACCAATAACCTGCTCTTAAAGCCTTTTGTGCTGTGAGCCGTCCAGCAAAATGGCCACTGCAAGCAGAATCATGGCACTCTTCCAAAATGAATGGCACCTCGTCAGGCATCACACATCGGCGAAAGATGTCATCAACCCCTTGCCGATATAATGTACCTGCGATCAAGGCAAACTTTAACGCTTGCTGCTTAATTTTCCTTCTCTCAGCTTTAGATAATTTGAATCCCGCCTCTCCCATCGATAAATAATACGTTATTGCAGCATACCAGGAGGGAATAGATGCCGTATCTATTTTAAACAACAACTCCATGTCACTACCTTCAGCCACAGATTCTTTTGGCTCCCCAAAGTCCACAAGACATTCCACGAGGCCTTGCAACCTTGGTGGCTTACTCTTGATTTCATAATCAAATTCCTGCAAAGTGATTTACCACTTTGCTAGACGATCAGGCGGCTGTAACTTATTCATCAATAGTTGAAGTCCCTCCGCCTTTGTATAAAGCACGACTTTCTCATAGAGAATGTAATGCCTGAATTTCTTGGTCCCAAAGACCATCGCTAGACACAATTTCTCCATATAAGTATAGTTGATTTCGGATATCCCCAGCTTCCGGCTAGCAAAAGCAATCGGGTGGTACCACTTCTCTTCCCAAATTTGGGCTAAACAGGAGCTGATACTATACATGGTGGCTGCCGAAAATATATAGAACACCTCACCTCTTTTAGGTGCTTTTAAAACGGGCGCTCTTGCTAGCTCCTGTTTCACATCCTCGAATGCTACCTTACAAGGGTCACCCCATACAAACGAACAGCTAAAGGACAATAAATTTGTAAGCGGCAATGTTCTTTCTGCCAAGGCGTTTATGAATCTACGGTAATAACCAACCGAAGACAGAAAGCTATGAACTTCTTTCGGAGTGCGTGGTGGACCCATGGCAACTATAACTTTGACCTTTTCGGGGTCTGTCGCAATTCCTACTGAACTGACCACATGACCCAACAATAGCCCATAAGGTACTCCAAAAACACACTTCCGTGGGTTTAAGGCGATGCAGAATTGTCTACAGCGCTCAAAGCATTTTCTTAGAATGATCAACTGCCTCTCTCTCACGGTGGTAGCCCCTAAGTCATCAATAAACACCAACTCTTTAGGGGATATGTCACCGAATGTCTTATCTGCTGTTCGTTGCCACGAACTAGGCGCATTGCAAAAACCAAAGGCCATCACATGGTACGTAAAAGTACCAAATACAGTGATAAAAGTTGTTTTCAACTTATCCTCTTCTGCAATTGCCATTTGGTTGTATCCTGCAAAGCAATCCATAAACGAATATATCTCCCTACCCGCTAATTGATCCAAAATCTGGTCAATAAATGGCAACGGGTAGTAGTCCTTAACTGTCTGCTTATTCAACTCCCTAAAGTCTACACATAATCGGATTTGATTATTCTTCTTCTTTCTTATCACAACCGGCGAACACCATTCCGTGTGTTGCACAGGAAAAATCAAACCCGCTTTTCGAAGCTTCTGTAACTCTTCAAACAGGCCGTCCCTCAGTTCAAAAGGCATACGCCTTACTTTCTGCTGTACAGGACGACTGCCCTCTTTCAACGGAATTGTATGAACAGCAAGACTAGGAGGGATGCCTCTCAACTCATCATAACTCCAGGCAAAGATATCACGGAATTCCTGGATCAAGGCCACATAGTCCTCCCTTTCTGCTGAGCTGAGCGTAGAACCTAATTTGATCGACCGCGAATCATCAGGTGTACCAAGGTCTAGCTCGATAACATCTGCATCTCTTATACGATCTTGGCCCTCTATCGGCTCATTCAAAGTGATCTGATAGATGTCCTCCGTGGTGGATCCCTCTTTGGACTCATCACTCGATGATGTCTCACTGGCAGATAAATCTTCTAATGTCTCCAATTCTGTAGAAGATAGAGGAGCTCTATCACTCTGCGGGGACCCAGGATAAGCATCAACTACCACACGCTGGGCACCTTTGCCGAATATTAGTCGACCGGCGGGTATATCTACTTGGCAGTCCGCTTGCAAGATCCAAGGTCATTCGAGTAATACTTGGTAACTTGGACGGCCTGCAAAACGAATCACCCTAAAGTCCAACAAGCATTCTACATTGGCAACAGTAACATGGACCTTAGTAATGTAGCCTTCCGGCTGTCTCAAACTATCATCTGCCATTCTGAGAATTGTGGAGGTATCTTTCTGGATTGCAAGACCCAACCTTTCCATCAGTTCAGAACTCATAATGTTAACAGATGATCCCGTGTCGACAATGGCATAATCTACTAATATCCCATCGACATAGGCTGCAACCCTTGGGCAATGCTTCTCAGCATGCTCGAACTAGTCATCACCAACTCGCGCAATACCCAAAGGTTCTACGATATACCCAGTACGTAGGATCTTTCTAAATACCTTGCGTACTCCTGGGGAAAGCTTAATAAGCTGTAAGAGATTTACATCCGGTTTGACTTCACAAAGAGAGCTCGCTAAATCGAATTCATGATAGTTTGATAGAGCTCAATTTCACACCAAACCATCCGCTCTTTAGGCCACTGAACTGGCTTTAATGCCTCATTTTTAACTTTCACCTTCTTCTTTGGTGGTTCCTTATCCTTCTTAACATCGGCTTTACTCTCCATGGGCTTCAAATGTCCCCCTTCCATGGAAGGATCCAAAACTTGCGTTCCTTTGTCGCCTTGTTTAGGGTTTCCGTCGGCAGGTTTATCCTTATCGGCTTCTCTACCCTTTTGACCTCTTGTAAGAACAGCTCGCAGATTAGAGGTTTCACAATCGTTAACGCGTACAGCCTCAATCAAACTAACCCCACTACCACTTGGTAGCTCCTCCATTGTAGTCTTTGGTCGTTGAAGTATTTGTTTAGGCCCATCTTCTCGCTGGGAATCATTTCCTTGCGCACGATGATTAACCGGCCCTGGTTGTCGACTTCCTCGCTGGAGGGAACTAATCTTACTCCAGCAAGTAGCTGCTAAATGGCCGGATTTTCCACAAATGTCGCACTTAACATTTGGGCAATTTCTTGGATAGTGCTGCCCACCACACCATTTGCAACTAAACCTCGAAGGTGCACCCTCCTCTGGGTATCTACTTCCTATCAAATTTTGTTGTTTTTTAAGGAAGTTGACATCAATGGCTATTTGTCGATACTGCTCCGTAATCATGTCGGTATAATGCTTCATCATGTCCTTAACCTCGCCAAGAACATTGGAAGAACTTGACTCATAGCCTTGGTCATTACCATGTCGTTCCATCGGCCTAACAATTCGATTAGGCACAGGTTGTTGAACCACAGGCATGGTGTTAGAATTGACCGCCTGGCCTCCACCACTTGAAGCCATTTGACTGCCCGTAGGCATCGACATGCTAGGGGGAGCTGGTAATAAAGGCACATTCTGTATCATGTTCCCTCTCCCATTAGGGTTAGCCATCGCTATCCCTTGACCACTACTACCATTGGCCATTGCCATATTGTTTCCCAATACTAAACCCATATTTGAATTGCCTCGAGAAGCATAGGCTGCTTGTAGTCGGGATTCCACCTCTTGTGCTCGTGTAATGGCAGTATCTATATCCCCCAAGGGGACACTACTCAACTGCAATTGGATATTAAAGTCCAAACCATGAAGGAAATATTGCAATTGGGCAGCTGTGGGGATAGGGATAGAGGTGTCCAACTTACGGAAAACCTCTTTTATCTTCTTCGCATAAGCACGAATATCCTCGTGTGGTTCTTGGCGGGTCACGTTGAGTACACGCAACCAATATTGCCCACCCCTTTCAGGGGTAAACTCCCTTCGAAAAGCTCCATAAAATGCGTCAATGTTCAATATGGTCCCGGCTTCTAAACCATGATACCATATAGCGGCTCTTCCCTTGAGAGTCATATTGAAGAACATCATTAAATGTCCTTCTTCTTGAATGCGACAGTTAAACATCAGCTTTTGAAACTCCCTAATGTGGAGTTCCGCATCTTCCTCAACTAGCCCATTAAAAATGGGTAGCAGGTAACCTAGAGCCGGTAAATCCGTCGTTCCTGCTGGAATTGCAATAAGCTGCGCCATGACGTGGATTGGATTTGCACTAGGAATAGGGGACGGTGGAGTTACACCTCCCGTACTTGACGTGGACTGGCTTATAGAAGGAAGGGGAGCACTAGAGCTTCTACCTTCTCCTAACTTACTGCTTGTGGCCCCAAGACCACTAGATCCACTCCCTCGTAAGGGTTCAGCGCCGCTACGCTTAGGAGAATATCTCCTAAAAATTTCAGCACGTCGCCTAGCTCTTTCGTCTCTTTCTTGCTTTTGGATTTCTGCTAGACGATGCTTATCAATAAATAACGGATCAATCTCATTATCCTTTGGCATAAACTGCTAGTTGGTCCCTAAACAACCAGGATTCGAGAACCGCCACTTTAAGCGGCTCCCGACAGACACACCACTGATGGACCTAAAAACGGGCCGGCACTGGCTCATGCACTAGCCGGGCCTCGTCACTACGCACGAGACAACCCCTCGGCCTCGCGGCCAGGAGCGTCTATCAAAATCTCTGCCTTCCTAAACATTGCGTTTGTAATACGTTGTAGTCCAACTAATCCTAACCCAATATTACTCCTCAGAGGGAGTCCCTTGCACATAGCCAAAAGGCTCGAATCACATACACATGGGGTTCCTCCTACGGCTGAATGCCATCAACCCTCTGCGACTCTCCTACACCTTGGGGATTGGCCCCTTGATGCATCGCTCAACATATAAACATTTCGCAAAAAATCCACTCAAGGTACCATTTAATCGTATACAAGAATGTACCATTGTCCTTACTTCTCTTTTCCCTAGACCCCACGACTAGCCTATGGCTTAGGGTGTCCTGTCTCTCACTCAACGTGGGTCAATGTCCTAATGAAAACAATTGCTGTGCATCCAGGATTTCTGATACCTTTAAATATTTCCATGATTTATGCATAGTGTGGATGCCAAGTGCTCAAACAGTTATGAAATCAATATTGTGCACATGTGGAAAACATCCTTTCAATGATTTTCAACTACCGTTCTTATGCGGCGTTGCACAAACCTAGCACCAAGGGAACCCTCGTACTACTAGGCTCTTATTTTATAATTATTATCCGTCCTAAACGCTATGCATAGAAATCAGCAACTTTTCATCATCTCCCACGGCATTTACACATATTTCGACTACTCTATCCTCCCATCGATCAAATGTTGCATTGTTGTATAGATTTATAGGGTATTTTGCCATCATTTTATATGTAGAAAGCGGGAAAAACACACTAGAACAAGAAGGTGGGGTTGAACTGAGGCAAATCCTCATGCTTCAGTCCCCATAGACATTCACAAACATTGCTCTTAATTTTCATTAATTTTCCGCACCCAAAATGCATTTTTTCCCTATTTTCAGTGATTTTTCTCTATTTTCCTTGTATTTTCCCTTATTTTTTCATTATTTTATTACTGAAAATTCAAAATAGGTTATGGGCTATGGCCCTTAGTTCCTTCTTGCAGCAAAATTGAAAGTTTAGTTGGTGTTCCTATTCATTTTTTCATTTTTATGCCCAAAAACATCATTTTCCCTTGATTTTCCATATTTTACATGTTTTAGCATATTATTTTGAACCACAAGATGCATATTTTTTCTGATTTTCTGATTATGACCAGCAAGAACTCATGGAAAACAGCAACATAAACAATTTTTAGCCCACATGAACGACATTTTGTCAATCAAAAGCCATAAAACCTCAAAATTTCTTTGAAAATTTTGAATTACCGCTTATTTGCATGTTTTGGGTTTCATGTCCATGGCTGCAAATCTGAAAATCAGCAGCACTTCATGTCCAGCACAATCACAAATCACCATTTCCAGCCCGTGGAGCAATCCGATCCATGCCGGACAAACCTCCACCATTCTTTCTTCTTCCTTCCTCTTCCCACATGAACTTGCCTTTAGAAGAGAGAGAGGGAGGAGAGAGAAAGACTGAAATCAGAGATCTTCAAAGAGAGCATCATTTGACGGGCGAAGGGCGGTGATAGAGTCAGGATTCAGAGGGGAATGAAGGGCAATGCTCATTGGCATGGGTTGTTTGCAGGCTGCATGAAGCATCATCATCTACATGGCGCTTTTTTCGGCGTGATGCACGCGCCATCTTCTCCTCTTCTCTCTCTCCACGATTTGCTCCTAACTTTTCATGTGGCATTTTCGAATTGGGCTCCCAAAGGTCACTTGCTCATTTGGCCAAACTTTGGTCCACCCCTTCGTATCTTGACCGGTTTCTTGGCCATTTCCCTGTCCGGACTCCCGGACTCGGAATCGAGCTCTGAAAAATCCTGGGCGTCCAGCTTAGCATCCTGCATTGGCCAGTAGCTCTTGCCAACCCGCACGACTATCTGAAAAATTATGAAAAATCAAGTAGTGTCGCTCGGGCGCCTTTAAAGCACTTTGACGCTTAAAATCGTCCTAGATCGAGCCGCCGCCTTTGACGTTGAATATTTTTCCCTTGATATTCATAATTTTTAGCTATTTTTAAGCACTTCTCGTAACCTAAATTCCGCTCTCACATTGGCATAGTAGACTTCGACTCCGCGAAATCTCCTTGCCCTTTTATCTGCCCTTTTATCCGATTTCCAAAACTGCCTACTAGGCCGAGAATTCTTCCCTGCATAGAAATTGGGCCTTGCAAGACATGGTTTTTAAAAACCGAGGAAGGCACTGGTAAACAAGGCCTATGGAAGCTTTAGTTAGAATCTTGCAATAGAAGCTTCCAAGCTTCTATAATAACAAGGAGATGACGTGGAGAGAGAGTGATGATTGGGGTTGATGATGATGATGGAGGTGAAGATAACGATGATGATGATAATGATGATGATGGTGATGATGATGATGATGACGACAGCGCAGCTTGGTGGCGGCAACACCAGTCAGACAGCGGGCAGCACGATCCACATGGCGATGGGCAGCAACAGCACGATCGATTCCCCCCCTCAAGATTGGGGGGGGGGGGTTCATATATAGTGTGAAAGGGGGGGGGGGTAGCCACACAAGTGGCGGGTGGCATGCTGCCCCTCCCCATGCTCTCCTACACCACACATACTCATACTCCCTCTCCTCGCCATGCAATGGCTGAAGGGGAGGGGGTTTAATTAAAAAAATTTCACAAATTATCCATTATCTCTTTTCCCCCTTGAAGGGGTGTTCCCGTGTGGGCTATGGTTTTTAGCCACGGCTTCCTATACGCAACGCGGACTGGAGTTTGTTAGTGCACGCGGAGGGAGCACTTAGCCCAAAGTGTTTTGTTTGCAGGAGATCACTTGAAATTGCTCTTGTGTGGGATGTGCGGGGTCTAGGGTCTTCAATATTTCGTTGCGGAAATATTATACTTGCACCTTACTTCACATTTCACCTTACTCCCTCCCCCTTGGAATGATGAGAATCCTTCTTAGGATTGGAGAATGAAGGGGTAAGGGCATTTGGTATGCTCTTGGTGTACTCTAGTGTTTCAAGATCCAATCGTAGAACTTTGGGTTATTCTCCAATATAGCATGATGGTCCATGTCTTATGAGCGAATGCCCACACGTGTGATGTAAGGAAATACATTGGTCAAGAGATCAAGTGAGTTCATTCTACTACAAAATGAAGGTATTCTTTTGTTAGGATCCTATCTAAGTATGGATCCAACATGCCATTGTCTTCTTATGGTTTTTTTCATGTCATGGTCAGTACTCTAAATGAAGTTGGGGCCATGCAAGTGGGGTCATATTTGAAAGTCTTGATGGTGCATCTTTGCTCGGCATTGGTCATGATTTGACAACCCTCTTGTTTCCATTGGATGCGAGGAGTGCACCATTTACGTAGGAAATCTGATTCGGATTTAGCAAGCTTTTTCACCTCATTAAGCTCATTGGGTGACATTGGAACTCTACTTTTCTTGAAGGATGTGATTAATCATTGGTGTAAGGCTTATTCTTGGGAGATTTTAATGGCAATCAACTCTTTTTCAATCATGGGAGTTTTTGTAAATATGAATTCAAATTTCTCCCAAGAACAAAGCAAACAATGTACATAATTTGATATTTTTTCGTCAAGCATGCCTAGGTCCAAGAATTCATAGCTACTTCACTATGGTTGCCTCTGCTATGAGGTGGTCATTGGAGTGTTTGTTATCTATTGCCTATGATTGAGCTTGTGGTTTAGGAAATGTGTGGTTCTTTGCTTGTTTAGTGGGTGGTGCACTGAAGGCATTAGGACTAGGCCTATTAGTAGTGGGTTGTTTGACTTTTGGACGATAGACCCATTGAGTATTCATGGGTTGAGCATCTTTTTTCTCTATTTGTTTTTTACCTTTTGTTGTCTTATGAGTATGTGTATGTTGGTTGGGTGGCAAGTGTGCCATTTCTGGATTTAGGTAACCATATCAAGGTTTGCTATCATAGAAGCGTTGGGCATTTTAGTACCTAGGTCCTTTGCCTATTCGTGTAATGCTAGCTTTTTCTTTTAGGTCTGGTGTATGGGACATGAGACTATGAGATCTTGCAAATGTGCCCTTTGTAGGCTGCAATTTACATTTGGGAGTCCACTTGGTTATTTGGATTGCAACTTTGCTTGGAGCTTCGAAGTGTTGTTAGTATTTCACATTGATTGACATTGGGTTTAAATATCGGTGGTACTATGGGCTTTGGCAAAGCCACAATATGCTTATTGAAAATCATGACTATCCTAACATTGCTTATGGTAAGGTGGATGCACCGAGAATCGTAGTCAATGCTATAGTGAGTTTGTTTCTTGAAAGTGCGACCCGAAAGTGATTCCTTGCCAGCATCTTTTTAATTTGGCAGCACATAAAAAATGAATAGGAGGTTCTCAACTTTGATAGAGATCATTACCTTGCACTTTCCTAGTAGTGGACAGGATTGCCCCCCCCAAATGGACTGAGTTTGGAATTAGCCCATTGCACTTGAGACTAACCAATGACAATCCAATTATCATATGTGATGATGTTGTTGTTAGATTTCTCATTGATTAATTCATCAAAGGTGTGTGCCTTTTGGACTGTTACTGCTATGTGCAAGTAGACTAGTGCTATTGTTTCTTCGTCCTTGTCCTCTATGCCTATGATAGTTGCCACTCTAATTTTCATAGGTAGTGTTATCATTGGAGGCTAATGTAGTGGGTGTGATGGAGGGTAGTACTTCTTGATGTGACTACCATTGAAAAAGCCTATACCCTCTCCTTCTCCGTTTTGAAGCTCCACATTGCTTGTTCTACTAATGTTGCAAACTTTGAAAGGTCCCAACCTCTTGAACTTCATCTTTTATTTGTGACCCTTCACAAAGTACAATAACACTAAGTCTCCTTATTCAAAGTCACATTGTTTGACGTTCTTATCAAACCAACTCTTGTGTCATGCCTTCTCACAAACTAGGGCATGGGTTGCAATGATCTAGGTTTTAGATAGGCATTCTAGTTCTACTAGGTGATTTGTCCATGCTTCCTTGCCATCCCATCTCTCTTGGATTGCTATTCTCAAGTTTGGAATGAAGAATTCAATTGGTAAGATAGCTTTAGTTCCATAGGTTAGCTTGAATGGTGTTTTTCCTACTACGACCGTTGTCGTGATGTTATGAGAATACAATGTGAAAAAGTATGGAATGCATCATCATCCGACTTCTTATTAATCAAGAGACTCAATGTGATCTGAGCTATTAGTACTAGTGTGATTTGCATGGATTATCCAAAAATACTAGATTTTTGTATAATTTTAGTCTATTTTTTATATTATTTATTGTAAAAATCCGAAAAAGTTAGAAAAAGATTCTAGATTAGGATGGCATGCAAAAAGCTAGTTTCTTTTTCAGCCAATTAGGGGATTTTCACAAAAAGGACAGATTGATGAAATCGCGCGCGTCGCGATCACTGTAGACAAGTTGAAAACTGCAGATTGAACTGAAAGAAGGAGTGATCTGGGAGATCCGTGACCAAGTGTCATGGGGTTTTACCCCCCCTTTCAAAGCCAACGGAGCCATCAGATTTGGGTTCTGAGCAGCAGAGAAAGAGCTGAATTTTTTATGCACGTTTTGTTCTATGAAGAAGCTCCATGAGATCTAATGCTTGGAGATTGCTTCTGAGTAGTGCAAAGATATCAGGTTCTTTCAATACATATTGATTCAATTCATTGTGATTTTTTTTTGTAGTGCTTACCACTTAGGTATTCTCTATCTTCTCTTTCATCTCCTATCTCTACTTCCTTCTACTTTTGATCCCTAATGGATTTGACCTTTCGACATAAACCCCTTCAACATTGGTGAACCCAACATGAAAGGTCGTCATAGAAGAAGGAAAGATAAGATGGGAGAACCTTCGAATACAATCTCCAGTTATGTTTTGTAATAGTTGGTGCAGAATATGAATATGCTCATGCAAGAGCAACAACAACAACAGGTGATGCAAGCTTCAGCTCAAACAGAAAGTGTTGTGATGAATGCTTTGCAAGCAGTTGAGCGTGAGGTGAAGTTATTCAATGGCACGAATGTATCTGCATATGTACATACCTATGCTTAGAAGATGGAATTTTTTGGAGTGGCTCAATCTACATGGAGCCATTATTTTTTACGTGTTACTGTTCATGAACTGAAAGCACGGAATACTGAATTATACTTGCAAGATGCAGACTGTGTAGCCTTCAAGAAGACACTAAGGGAAGAATTTTACATAGAGGACACCAGTTTGATTACGCACACGACTTTTCAGGAGTGGGTTATACATCCCAATAAGGGTCTTGTGGCTACAGAATTGTTAAGAGAATTTGAAAGTCGATTTGAGTAGTTGGATCTTGCAGAACAGCAAGCTCTTGCAAGTTAGAAAATTGAATTATTTCTACAGGCAGCTAATCTTGATCTTCAAGATAAGCTTGATGATTTGCTGGAGGATCAGACTACAGAGATAGGTTTGAAAATAGAGTGGAGACATGTCAAGAAAGCTGTTACTGCACTTGTGAAGAAGCATAGAAGAAGAGAAAGATTGCATGTCTCTAGCTTGCCCACTGTTACGGGCAAGATAGTTGATGTATCTAGTAAGCCACCTACTTCTGTGGCTAACCCTATTGTTCCCTCTATTAGGGAAGATGTCTTAGATGAATTGGTCAAAGGCATGCGGGATCTTCAATTGAAGGTTGCAAAATTGGACGAAAAAGGACAAGAGGAAAGGGGACAGGCAGCAACCCCTAGGCCTGGAAAAAGATGTATGTGGTGTGACAGTTTACAGTATGAGAGAAAGGGTTGTGCTGCCTATCAGGAGAGGCCTTGGCATGATAGCTTATCTTTTGGAAAGATGGCAAGATCCATGCACAAGAAACGAGATTGCCTCTTGCTTTGAATTTAGGAAAGGGAGGTATGCGAAAGTTGTTGGAAGACTTGGCTGTCTGAAATGCTTATGCCGCTGTCGAAGGGTTTTCGAAAGCCAAGTCGCGACCACTGAGGACTTTGAATAATTCCAGGATAGAAGATTCAACATGTGAATAATCTTAGTGATCAATTTTTCACACAGCAACAAGTTCCAGACGGTTTTGTTTTATGGTTGTGAGTGTATTCCTTCAGATTTTATGACAGCATTACAATATGAATGAATTATGGCATCTACACATGGCACTTGTAAGCTTCGTAAAGCTGATTAATGCTAGACATCGCATATTCCAACATACATGTGAATGCAGGAAATAATCAGCCTTCCACAAAGGATTATATTTGCATTCCAACAACTCCTCAAAAGATTTACGTAGTTTTGAGAATTTCAAACCCAATCTTCATGTCCAGAAGAACATTTATATTCAGTCCTTCAAATGTAATAAACATGACATCTCCTTATCCTTCTCTGCAGTCTCCTGTAGTAGAACTCCATTCAAGCAACTGTTATTGGCTGTTACTTTCAAGAGAGTCAGTGTGGCTGAATCAGCAAAGAAGATTATAAAAGTGGCAATTATCACAAGTTTACAGCTTTTTCTTTAGATCTATTGAGAATTTAGAGTCTTTAGACTGACACAGCAGCATTGGTCTGGCTCCAATAGCTGTACAATGCTGGCAAAAGTGCAAGCTCCACCATGACTTGAGTACTCTTAGATCAACGCCACACAAAAATCAAAGAAATCACCTATTGAAGGTTGTTTGAAGGCTGAAGCCCAGGATGGTAAACACAGCCAAAAGGTTGTTTGTATTGAAAACCAAGTCTTCATCACCACTTCTTCGGACCTCAAATCATCAGCGTCAATTCAGGTTGCAACGAACGTAGTAGTGGATACCATTCTTCAGGACTCCGTAGTCAACACCCACAGGATCTTCAGGAAGCGGGTCTTGAGGGTGGATCTGGAGTAATTTAAGGGATTTGAATCCCTGAGCTGGCTGGGGAGGCAAAAGTTCCATGTTTCTGGCCTTTTATGATTTCAAGCTTCAATTTGCCACCTGTTGCTTTAGTCACAAGAGGACAACCTGAGAAAGCATGTCAGCCTAGTCCACTGAAGCTTAAGTGCTGTCAGAGAGCACTGCAATCAAGGCCCTGAAGGAACAAGCGGAGTGCTGCAATTGAAGCAAAAACCCTGGAATGTCCTCTGGATTGTCCGTCTCCCTTTCAACGTTTTTGCCTTACAAAAGCAATCCGCGTATCTTTCTTTTCTATGGTAATTATTATCGGATATGTTTGGTATCTCAGATACCTTACAGTTGCTCGTCACAGTATCCATAATATCTATGACGCTTATTATCAGGTATTCTTTTGGTATCCTGAGTCCATGGCAGTAGAGCACTTACAAGACAGCAGCTGGAATGGACATGGACATTTATTTCCTCCCCCTCCATCATGAGCATTAGAAGGCTCCCTCATAAGCAGTAAAAAACTCTATCTTGAGTAGTGGAAGGCTGGCCCTTTTCCATCGTTTTGCTTCGTTTTGATTTTTCGCACGATTGCTAGTCGGACTCTGTAAACTTCAGAAAGATGATAATTTCCAAATTTGCTCTTGATCTGACCGCATGAGGCGCAGCAGATGGCCCTTCTTGGATCTCATTAAAAGCTTCAGCGGGTCATGGCAAGAATCGGGGTCGGAGACGTGCAGCACGGAAGCGATATAGATGCTCCTTCAGCCTGTGCTCCCTTCTCTTTACGGCATGGATCGTCATCGTTCTTCTCCCCTCACAAGCGACGAACTTACGGTAGTCATTTCTTAAGCTGGATTGGTTCCCGAAGGTTACAATTTACTGTTCATTTCCAAAAAGATTCCCCCCCCTCTCGTCGACTCCAAAAACATTCCCCTTCTCTCCCGTGTCCCTCTAAAACTGGCGAGCTCCGATGTCATCTCCTTTCTCCAAAATAGGCTCCTCTTCTTCCCTCATCTATTTCCGCTCTCTCCCTCCTCTGTTTCTGCCTCTTCCTCCCATCTTTCTTTCCTCCTTTTTCTATTTTCCCTCTCTCTCCCGATTCAAAAAGCTCCTCTTTCAAAAATAGATCAAAAGCTTTTCTTTTTCCAGCCTGATCCACATCTTCTTTAACCATTCAAAATCCCCTCTTTAGCCTTTGTAACTCCCATATTATTATTCTTGGTTCAATTTTAAACCATCTATTCTAGAACTTGTAGGAGTTTTAGCTTCTTCCTTCTCCTCCGATGCGTGTGTAGTCACATATGCATGCACCTGTGTGTGCTCATGACCATGGCCACCGTGCTCCTATGTAACATTAGAGCTTTGCAAAATAGTAGCTGCCCAAGTCCACTGTGATACAATGACACTCATAATCAAGCCTGTCTTGATGCTCCTACTAGTTATATTGCACCATTCTGAGGTGTGCTAAACATCAAGCAAGCTCTCACATTTGGCAAACATATCCACCAATGTACTTTGACTTGCATCTCTTGGAATTAGTTTAGTACTTCCTCACAAAGTCCATATTCGGCATATCTTGAAATAAGTGTAGCCCATGAGATTGCATCTCGAGTTTCCAATCTATCAAAAACCTTATTCTTCTCCATCTCGAATGCGCAACAATACGACATCCACCCCCTCTAATCCTGCGCATCCTCCGGATGGGCCAACTACCCATGATCATTATCATCAAGATCCACAAACAAATCAATCTCTTCGTTATGCTTTGCCGGTAGATCAACAAGATTTCCAGCCATATCATCTGTCTCTTCCATTGGAGTTTCTTGTCGTTGCTCTTCTCTCGAAAATTCTTCCAATGCATAATCCTCATCATCTCTTTTCTTGAAAATCTTGATTCTTTTTCCAGCAATTGGCACTCTAAGCATTGTTCCATCCAATTCTGTCAGCTCATATGTTGCATTATCAAAGACATGTCTGACTATGTATGGCCCAAACCATCTTTTCACCATCTTCCGAAGTGCAGTATACTAATTTTCAAGGCTGCTATCAAAGACCAATACCCAATCTCCTTCTTCTATTGCTCTAGGCCGCAAGCGATGCCTGCTATCAAACCTGTCCTTGTTCCTTAGTCTAGCAACTTTCAACCTGTCAATAGCTAGCTGAATATCCTCAGGTCTCCTCTCCAACTGTCGAATCCGAAGAGCTAAGAGCTCCTCTCTCGTCAAATCCTCCTGCCAAGGTAAAACTGACCAAGTCAAAGCACAAGTCTCAATCGGCATAACAGGTTTCTGACCATACATCAACTCTGCAGGCATATATCCTGTAGTAACACTATGAGTCGTACGATCAGCCCATAAAGCAAATGGTAGAAGTCTCGGCCATTCTCCAATCCGTCCTTTGCATGCTTTGGCTAATGCTTTCACTATTGGCGGATGCCCTCTTTCACTCTTCCCATTTCCCTCTGGATTGTATGCTGTGGCTAGAGCCAATTTGATTCCTAGCTGAGAGAAAAACTCCCTAGCTTCATCTGCATCCAATTCACCACGATCCGCAGTGATCTTACCCACACAACCATACCTGCAGAAAATTTCCTCCAATAAGAACTTACACACTGCACTAGTGGTCTTCGTTCTCAAAGATCTGCCCTCAACATGATTGGTAAGATCCTCTCTAGCCAAAACAATGTACCTCATCTGCCATAGACCCATAGGCATGGTAACCAAATCAACTACCCACTTATAATGAATGCATAGTGGATAGGTCGGATGAAGCTCATCTCTATGACGCACTACTGAATACATCTGGCAGTCTCTGCAAGTCTCAACAAAGTGAGAAACATCTCTATACATGCCTTTCCACCAATATTTCTCCCTGATCTTCTCATAAGTAGCCCATACTCCTCTATGACCAGCCCAAGGACTCTCATGAAACTCCCTCATCACCTGTAACTGTGTCTCTCTATCGCAGACAACCCGCAAAGGTAATCCGCCTCTTTTCTTCGGATGCTTCCAAAGAAATCCGTCCTTGAGAAAATAACCATAGGCTTTCCTTCTGATCTTCTTGAACTCTTCATCTGTCCATTCATCTCTTTTGCTTAGTGTACTAAGGTACCTGCCAATCTGCAACCAATCTCCAACATAGAGCTCTTCTGTGAAAGCCACAATATCATAAACATGACAAACATGATCAACCATAGTGGCTGAAATTTCTGCATCATCCTCTTCTGCAAGTAGAGTCTCCTCATCATCATACCTGGCTCTAGACAACATATCTGCCACTGGATTATCCTTCCCTGCTATGTGTTTAAATTTCGGATTTAATGACTTGATGTATGCAATCCATCTCAACATAGCTATATCCGGAGTAGAACAACTCGTGATCATACCAATCAATGGCAAGCAATCTGTCTCTACCACAACTGAAGCTCCAATAAAGTACTCCTTGTCACATTTGAGAGCCGTCACAATCCCCAATAACTCCCTTTTGATTTGCGGATATCTCCTCTGTCTCTCGTTTAGGACTTTCGCCCCAAACCGAATAGCATACCTATTTCCATCTGCATCATCTTGACCCACAGCCCAACCTATGCCAATTGGACTAGTGTCAACTGTCAATACAATAGGCCTATCACAATTATAATCCGCTTTCCTGAGAGTAGGAGCATTCTGCAATAACTTCTTTAATTTCCGCATGGCTTTAGTGTGACTCTCATCCCAATAAAATTTCTGCCCCTTTCGAAGCAGCTGATACAAACAATCTGCAATGTGTGCAAAATGAGGTATCCAAATCATATAAAACACACAAGCACCAATGAATCTCCGTACCTCAGAAGTGGTAGAACAATACTCTGCAATCTTGCCTATAGCATTCACCTTATCAGGTGAGGGTTTCCTGCCATAATATCCACACATATGCCCAACAATGACAACCTCATTCACTCCAAAAACAGATTTTTGCCCTGAAAGTGTCAAGTTCACTTCTTCTAACCTGGCCAAAATCTTCTCACATGCTGAAATATGATCAGCCACAAAGTACCTGCATCCCTGCTCATTTAGGCTCTCATTCTTCTCTTCTTCTGCACACCCCTTAATGGGCACATCATCCAAGAAAGGCATAGTAAGCTGAGGTATGTAATCACGAAGGACCTTATGCATGGCATTCATCATATGCACAACAGAATTAGTGGCACCTTGAGGCAAGGTACACATCCTCACAAGCCCAATAGGAGTTCTCATGGTGGTTATGTCCCTGCTTTCCAAAGCCAGCTGAAACTGATCATAACCTGAATACAAATCACCCAAAGAATAGATGGCACGTCCAGCAAATGCCTCTGCAAACTCATCCACAACTGGACCAATACCAACATTCCTGATAGTAACTCTGTTCACTGGTTGCATGTCCTGAATAAATCGAAGAGTACCATTCTTCTTTGGAACTGTAAACCACCTGTTTGAGTATGGTGCAGATGAAGGCTCAAGGATTCCCATCCTGATTTTCTCATTCAATAAATCAATCAACTTTGGCAAGTGTGCTTTAGGCACTGGAATAGGTCGGAGATTCCATGGGATATGAGGAATAGTAAAAATAACCATAGGAGCAACAATATCAGGATTCACACATCCAATCTCTTGTGGGACAAAAGCAAATCCCCTTCCATGACGCTCAAGCATCTCCTGAAAGCATTGCTTCTCTATGGGTAACAAGAAATCACCATTTCCAATTTTCAATTCAGCAAGTGTCTCTGCTGAAAATTTATGACCAATATGCTCCGGATTCCTCAAAATTTGCTGTTTAGCAGCCCTCTCTATTTGCTGATCACTGTCAGGTGGAAGCGGTACAGCAACCGGCTTCACCTTCTTATCCACAGTTTTGTATTTCGTGTCAACCCTGGCTTCATTATGCTCTTCTGCATTACATAAACCTTGCTGTAAATCAGCAATTCTGCACTCCAATGGCTGAATATTCTCAGCCCTCTGCTCTATGGACTGCATAAAAACAACCCCAAACTCTGAATGCTGAAATATTTCAGCAGTAAACTCTGTTGGCTGAAATTTTTCAGCCCTCTATCTCTCTGAAAGCTGATCATAACCAGCTGGAAACTCTGTTTGCTGAATTTCTTCAACACTCAACACTCTTTGCTGAGTTTCCTCAGCCTCTGACTCAATCTGTGACATAAAATCTGCAATTTCATGAAACATGTCCAGGGACTGCACTAATACATTACCATGACAATTCAGCATATCAGTTTTCAGCATATCTCTCATCTCTGTCATCGTATCTGCACAAATCACACTGTCATACATACCATCTATGTGCTCATCATCCTCCAAAATTCCTGCATTTTTCAAATTTTTCTCCTTCCTGCATATATACTGCCTGGCAGCTCTAGACAATCTAGAGGACTTCTGATAGCTCATCAAACTGTTTGCTGAAATCCCAACATAACCGGAGGAGAAAACACTGCTGCTGCCAGGAGGCGAGAACTCCAATCTCCTCTCCTCTGTACCACCGTCGTCTCGCGAAACGGCGGTACCTAATGAAAACCCGAATCCCTCACAGTGGGTAAGGGTGCATCTCTGAGAGTATCCCTGTTTCTAACATGGTTCACACATACAGTCATAAACTGAACTGCTCTCATACCATCTTTACTGCGAATCCGTGCATAAGCAGATCCATCATCCATGACCTTTGTCTCCATGCGCATCTCTGTAATGAATGGCTGTCCAAGAATTATGGGATACGAGCATGAATCCTGCACAAAGAAATGAAAATCCTCCTCTACATCACCAATAGAAACCCTGACACTAGGGCAAGCAGCATATAAATCACCTGCAGTGTTATTGGCGGCTCTCATATGCCACCCATGCTCTACATCCATAGGCCATCTGTTACTCTCATAAACTCCACGTACAATGAGATTAATCTCTGAACCATGATCAACCAATGCAACATAAGGCACCTGTTTCTCTCCAACCTTTACCATCGTCTCTGTAGTTGCCCTAGCCCAATGGCTCCGCGAAAAGTGACTACGCGGTATCAAAATAGGCTCATCAATTTCAGCATAATGCATAGGCTGAACCCTCTTCTCTACCTGCGGCAAAACAGAAGCATTATCAACCATAACCTCATCATCATCATCATCCAACTCTCCAATCAAAACTCCCTGTGCATCAGTGGTAACCAATGCATGTCTTTTCCTCTTCAGGACCTCCTGAAACTGATCCTGAAACTCTCTTTTCGAGATGCCCAAAATCTCAGAAATAGTGAAAGTCACCTCACTGCCAAGTATCTTATCATTAAAGATTTTCTTCATGTCTGTAGATGTCTCAATATCGGACATCAATCTGAATCCTGGCTGCTTTCTCTCTCTAGGCTCTTGCCTCTTTTCTCTCTTTTGAGCATCCTCCATATGTCGATCTGGCCCTGGTCTTGAAGACGGTCCTGCAAT
Organism: Lygodium microphyllum; assembly: GCF_053477565.2. Taxonomy (NCBI): domain Eukaryota; kingdom Viridiplantae; phylum Streptophyta; class Polypodiopsida; order Schizaeales; family Lygodiaceae; genus Lygodium; species Lygodium microphyllum. The sequence goes on along the minus strand of NC_141161.1, from coordinate 20,079,694 downwards.
AGGTGGAGTAACAAACTCACCCCCTCTAGTCTTCTTAGCTGCACTTGGATTTTCTTCATCCCTCTTACGCTTCTCCTCAACAAATACATCTGCACCATGAGATTTAGCCAAATAAGCATAAATAGAATACCTGTCAACAGGCGAGTCCCAACCTGTCTCTGATCTGATGCTAGAGCCTGCGCTAGTCAAAACAGTTTGCTGAATTTTCCCCTTGTTTGCAGTCTCCATAGCATAAGTCCATAGTGCGGACTGAGTCTCCAATCCCTTCTCAATCTGTACTCCATATGCAGAAGCATCACCTCTAGCCATCACATAAGAAGTACGCGCAGCCATGTCCTCCACTAACTTCTTCATTCCACCTTTACCAAAGTTGGTAGCAAGTGGAGCTCCTGTCTCAGTCAACCAAATCTTACCATCTTGCCCCCAATATACCAAATTTTGCCTCCTTGCATCCTGGAAAGAGTCACAATCCCTGCAATGCTGATGCTCTGTACTATCACACCAAATACATCTCCGATCTCTCCTAGGAGCACTAGGAGCACTCCTAGGTGCAATAGGAGCACTAGAAGAAGTAGCAGGCGCAGTCGAAGCAAGCTGCTCCTTCAACTTACCCACCAACTCCGCTTTGACTGACTCAAGTGTCAAATCTGTGATTCCTTTGATTATGTCATCAAGAGAAGTAGGCACCGATGGAGCGGATGGTTTTGGAGCAGAAGGTGTAGGCATCGGTCGTGGAACAGGAGGAATAGGTGGAGTAGAAACAGTAGGCACTGGCATAGGCCAAGAAACTGGCTGAGGAGGAGAAGAAATAACAGGGATAGAAGTAGGCATAGGAGCAGATGATGGTGTAGGTGTCATGGAACCATTCTGTAGGCGAGTCTTCCATATCCTCCTCTTGGTCAATGTCGAGACTGCATCCTGAGCATCTTGCCAATCAGTTTTAAGACCCATAGGCTTCGTGCGATCTTCAAGAAGCTCACCCAATTCTTCTTGAAGAGCAGGATCTGCAGCTTGCAAGAAAAGTTCAACTTTTTCAACATCCAATGCTCTTTGTTCAATAGCATCAAGCTGACTATACCTCTCTTCAAATTCTCGAATCAACTCTGAAGCAGCAAGACCTTTGTTTGGCATGTAGACCCACTCTCGGAATGACCGTCGAGTAGCCATACCAAAATCCTCAAGGAAGTATTCTTCTTTCAAGGCTTTCTTAAAATCTTGCCAATGTGTATTTTGCATAAATAAATCAGTCACTTTTGTTCTCAAAGCAGGTGTGACAAGACGAAGGAAGTACTTACTCATAAGTCCAGCAGGAACTCCAAAAAACCCCATCTTGATCTCATATGTCTTCAAATATGCTGAAACATTACGCCCGTCAAATAGCTTCTTCTCACTCTCAACTGCTTCAATAGCCTTAGTCGCGCTGTTTGCATTCTCCTGCTCCGAATAGAGTTGCCTTTGCTGAGACAACTGCTGTTGATGCAATTGTTGTTGCTGCTGCATATACATTTGTGTTTGCTGATTTTGGAGCTGCATATACATGGACATATTCTGCAAAATCTGTTTTAGATCCTCCGTTGAAGTACTTGACGCAGCAGTCATTGAGGGTGCTGAAGTAGAGGCAGTTGGAGTTGTAGAGGAAGCTGAAATAGAGGCTGAAGTGTCTCCCATCCTGAAATTTCTGCGACGCTTTCACGTCGGGTTCACCAAAGATGTCGAAGGGTTTTCGAAAGCCAAGTCGCGACCACTGAGGACTTTGAATAATTCCAGGATAGAAGATTCAACATGTGAATAATCTTAATGATCAATTTTTCACACAGCAACAAGTTCCAGACGGTTTTGTTTTATGGTTGTGAGTGTATTCCTTCAGATTTTATGACAGCATTACAATATGAATGAATTATGGCATCTACACATGGCACTTGTAAGCTTCGTAAAGCTGATTAATGCTAGACATCGCATATTCCAACATACATGTGAATGCAGGAAATAATCAGCCTTCCACAAAGGATCATATTTGCATTCCAACAACTCCTCAAAAGATTTACGTAGTTTTGAGAATTTCAAACCCAATCTTCATGTCCAGAAGAACATTTATATTCAGTCCTTCAAATGTAATAAACATGACATCTCCTTATCCTTCGCTGCAGTCTCCTGTAGTAGAACTCCATTCAAGCAACTGTTATTGGCTGTTACTTTCAAGAGAGTCAGTGTGGCTGAATCAGCAAAGAAGATTATAAAAGTGGCAATTATCACAAGTTTACAGCTTTTTCTTTAGATCTATTGAGAATTTAGAGTCTTTAGACTGACACAGCAGCATTGGTCTGGCTCCAATAGCTGTACAATGCTGGCAAAAGTGCAAGCTCCACCATGACTTGAGTACTCTTAGATCAGCGCCACACAAAAATCAAAGAAATCACCTATTGAAGGTTGTTTGAAGGCTGAAGCCCAGGATGGTAAACACAGCCAAAAGGTTGTTTGTATTGAAAACCAAGTCTTCATCACCACTTCTTCGGACCTCAAATCATCAGCGTCAATTCAGGTTGCAACGAACGTAGTAGTGGATACCATTCTTCAGGACTCCGTAGTCAACACCCACAGGATCTTCAGGAAGCAGGTCTTGAGGGTGGATCTGGAGTAATTTAAGGGATTTGAATCCCTGAGCTGGCTGGGGAGGCAAAAGTTCCATGTTTCTGGCCTTTTATGATTTCAAGCTTCAATTTGCCACCTGTTGCTTTAGTCACAAGAGGACAACCTGAGAAAGCATGTCAGCCTAGTCCACTGAAGCTTAAGTGCTGTCAGAGAGCACTGCAATCAAGGCCCTGAAGGAACAAGCGGAGTGCTGCAATTGAAGCAAAAACCCTGGAATGTCCTCTGGATTGTCCGTCTCCCTTTCAACGTTTTTGCCTTACAAAAGCAATCTGCGTATCTTTCTTTTCTATGGTAATTATTATCGGATATGTTTGGTATCTCAGATACCTTACAGTTGCTCGTCACAGTATCCATAATATCTATGACGCTTATTATCAGGTATTCTTTTGGTATCCTGAGTCCATGGCAGTAGAGCACTTACAAGACAGCAGCTGGAATGGACATGGACATTTATTTCCTCCCCCTCCATCATGAGCATTAGAAGGCTCCCTCATAAGCAGTAAAAAACTCTATCTTGAGTAGTGGAAGGCTGGCCCTTTTCCATCGTTTTGCTTCGTTTTGATTTTTCGCACGATTGCTAGTCGGACTCTGTAAACTTCAGAAAGATGATAATTTCCAAATTTGCTCTTGATCTGACCGCATGAGGCGCAGCAGATGGCCCTTCTTGGATCTCATTAAAAGCTTCAGCGGGTCATGGCAAGAATCGGGGTCGGAGACGTGCAGCACGGAAGCGATATAGATGCTCCTTCAGCCTGTGCTCCCTTCTCTTTACGGCATGGATCGTCATCGTTCTTCTCCCCTCACAAGCGACGAACTTACGGTAGTCATTGCTTAAGCTGGATTGGCTCCCGAAGGTTACAATTTACTGTTCATTTCCAAAAAGATTCCCCCCCCTCTCGTCGACTCCAAAAACATTCCCCTTCTCTCCCGTGTCCCTCTAAAACTGGCGAGCTCCGATGTCATCTCCTTTCTCCAAAATAGGCTCCTCTTCTTCCCTCATCTATTTCCGCTCTCTCCCTCCTCTGTTTCTGCCTCTTCCTCCCATCTTTCTTTCCTCCTTTTTCTATTTTCCCTCTCTCTCCCGATTCAAAAAGCTCCTCTTTCAAAAATAGATCAAAAGCTTTTCTTTTTCCAGCCTGATCCACATCTTCTTTAACCATTCAAAATCCCCTCTTTAGCCTTTGTAACTCCCATATTATTATTCTTGGTTCAATTTTAAACCATCTATTCTAGAACTTGTAGGAGTTTTAGCTTCTTCCTTCTCCTCCGATGCGTGTGTAGTCACATATGCATGCACCTGTGTGTGCTCATGACCATGGCCACCGTGCTCCTATGTAACATTAGAGCTTTGCAAAATAGTAGCTGCGCAAGTCCACTGTGATACAATGACACTCATAATCAAGCCTGTCTTGATACTCCTACTAGTTATATTGCACCATTCTGAGGTGTGCTAAACATCAAGCAAGCTCTCACATTTGGCAAACATATCCACCAATGTACTTTGACTTGCATCTCTTGGAATTAGTTTAGTACTTCCTCACAAAGTCCATATTCGGCATATCTTGAAATAAGTGTAGCCCATGAGATTGCATCTCGAGTTTCCAATCTATCAAAAACCTTATTCTTCTCCATCTCGAATGCGCAGCAATACGACACCGCAGTATATGCTTCTACTTTTGGTTTACAGCTGGATAGAATGCATGGCCAAGTGGTAGTTGGTCCAAAGGCTGAAATATGGACACATGCTTTACATACAGCTGAAAAGAGAAAGGTCACTGATAGTGAAATGTCTCATGCAAGGCAAGTCATTTGTGGCATAACTGGTTGGGAATCACCGGTAGATGCATATTCAGTGTATGCATATTTAGCAAAGGTACAAAACACGGATGTACTTGTGGAAGAAAAATGAAAAAGAGATGAAGATATTGCAAGGACATCTAAAAGAATGACAAGAAGTAGTATGGATCAGCCTAAAGCTGCAAATCAACCACCTCTCGAGCATGTTATGGAAGAGGTTAGCCAAGAGCAAAAACAAGATAACAAACAAGAGGGCAAAAAGAACAACAATCAACTAGGATATAAGTTACAATCTAACATTGAGATAGCCACAGATCTTAAGAAGGTTCTTGAAGAACATATCTTAAATAGTCAGGTGGAATTTACCTTGGGAGAGGTGCTTGGCATTGCCAAGCAAGAATTTCATGATGAGATCATTGACATAATTAAAAGGAAGCGTTAGTTTCTTGGTGGTACCACTAGTGCATTGCTGCAATTTGAAGAGAAAACTAGTTTGTTGGGTATTCGAGTTGAATATGAGCATGAAATAAGTGCAGAATTGTCTATGTAGGATGCTACTAATCAATGGACAGCATGTGGAAAAGAGAAGAAAGTGGCTAAAAATGCATTGTCTTGTAGCAATATGCATGGCGGAGTAAGGCAAATGCAACAATATGGAGAAGAAACTCTAGGATTTATTCCTCGAAGTCACTACATAAGAAATCATTGGGCTAGAGCTACCACTGAAATGGTAGTGAAAATAGGGGAGCGTGAAACTCCTTGTGTTGCTTTACTTGACCATGGGTCTGAGATAAATGTCATTGAGCGGGGATTGTATGAAAATGGTGCATGGCTTGTATAGACTGATCATGGTTGGCATATGAGGGTTGCAAATAATTCTTTGGGAGAGCTTTATGCTGCATGTCCTAATGTAAAAGTGACGATTGGTGATGTACAGGAAGAGCAACACTTCTTTGTGCAAGAGAATTCCTCATATGCAGTGATTTTGGGATAGCCCTATATTACATGTGTGCATATGGAAACAAAGGTGCTTGATGATGGTTCTGCTTTTGCAAGAGTTAGAAGCAAGGATAGGAGAAAAGTAGTCCAATTTCTTACTGTTTGTGTTAATCATCCTAGAAATCGTGGTATGCTTTGAGACTCTCCTTTGGTTCCAAATGAAAGGGAATTCAAAGACCTGGATTTTCATCAAGCACTGTTGTAATGCGGGGCAACAATAGTGCTGTTCAGAGGGTGTACTTGCCTCTTGATGAAATGAAGCATGTATTTACTATTGGTAATTCTCAGTTTACAGCAAAACAGTGCATGTTGGTTTAAGCCTATGGAAGCTATGTGTAGGGCTAAACACATATCTATGAAACGGGCTACTAAGAAACTGATAGCATTGGGGTTGTTAGCTGAAAATGATGGCATTTCAAGCATCTTTTATGGGCTGAATATTACTGACACTATGGATGAAATTTCAGCAACTATATATGCAAAAAATGAGGCTGAAAACAGAGTGTTGTCAGTATGTTCTTTGGATATGTATGATGTTATAGCATTGTTTTCTCTCAATAGGAAGGATTACGATGGCTTGAAGCACTTGTGAGACAAAGTATAAGACAATTGAAAAAAAAGTGAAACCAATTGCTTTGCTACTTCCACCAGAGAGTGAGGGTTTTTATGAAAAATTGTCAAGACAGCCAAGCTTACGAGATCCTAAAGATATAGGTCATCAGTTTACATATGAAACATTATAGGAATTGAAAGTTGGTGCAGAAGGGCTTCTTTTGCCTATTGTGAGAGAGACTATTTTATGCAGATGTTGGCTAGACATGGGAAGGCATTTGCATTTCAACCAAGTGAAATAGGTTGTGTGGATCCAAATGTTTTCTCTCCTATGGTCATATTTACTGTACCACATGTACCATGGAGCTTGAGGCCTATTCTAGTGTCTAAAGCTTACTTGCCAAAGCTGATGGATTTGCTAAATGAAAATATTTGCATGAAGATCTTGGAGTCTTCTTCAACCCCGTACTCAAATCGTTGGTTTACTGTGACAAAAAGAATGGGGCTTTGAGATTTATTCAAGACATGCGATCGGTCAATAAATTGACCATAAGAAATGTGGGTGTAGATCATGTGGTTGATGAATTTGCAGAGGCTTTTGCAGGCAGAGTGATTTATTCTTTGGGTGATCTTTACTCGGGGTATGATCAATTTCAACTTGCAATTGAAAGCAGGGATATCACAACCATGAAGACTTCCTTGGGGTTAATACGGATGTGTACTCTCCCGCAGGGTGCAACAAATTCAGTAGCACACATGACAAATGCTATGAATAGGGTACTCAGGGATTTTATACCACAATTGACTATGCCCTTCTTGGATGATGTTCCAAACAAAGGGTGTGCAATGGATGAAAAGAATGAAGAGATGGATGCTCATGGATGCAGACAGTTTGTTGCAGACCATATTGTGGATTGTGAGAGAATTTTGACACGCCTAGAAGAGGTGCATTTAACTCTTTCTGGACAAAATTCTGTCTTTAAAGTTGAAGAGGTTTTGATTGTTGGGCATATGTGTGGGCCTCATGGACGAAGGCCATCACCAGCAAAAATAGAGGGGATTGATAGAATGCAAGATGTATGCATGAATGTATCAGTGGTGCGTAGATTCTTGGGTGCATGTGTGTTCTATTTGATATGGATTCCTCACTTTGCAATGTAGCCGATGCTCTTTATCAGCTTCTGAGGAAAGGTTGGAAATTTCATTGGGAAAGGAAGCTTCAAAACACAATGAAGAAATTGAAGCAGCTCTTAAAATTAGCTCCTACATTGAGAAAGACTGACTATTCACATGGAAAGCCTATCATTATTATTGTTGATACAATCCCAATCAGGATTGGATGGGCAATTGGGCAAGATGATGAGGAAGGACAAAGATATGCAATTTGCTTTGGTGCTAAAGTATTGACTGAACGCAAAGAAGATATCCACAGGTTAAAAGAGAATTATGGGGAATTGTGATAGTCCTTAAATGTGATAAGGAGTATTTTATGGGTGCTCATGTAGTCATTGAGACTGATTGTTTGCTGGTATTGGGTATGATTACTAGTTGTGCTACTTCAGACATTGCTATGCTCCGGTGGATTGCATACATCAAATCTTTGAACCCTGAATTTTAGCATATTGCAGGAAGAGATAACCTAGTGGCAGACATGTTATCTTGAGCATGCTATGAGAATGAAGATGGAATGATGGATGAGGAGGAAGAAGATGACTTTCTTATGGCTGAAAATGATGTTGTAAGAGTGAATTTAGCAATGCAAAGTGTTGCTACAACATTAACAGAAGCTTGGACAACAAAGAGAAGACACTTTAGATGTTTTATATCTTGTGTAGAAGTGTTTTTGGAAGACAAATATGTAGGAGAGTGGCTGAGAATTGGTCAATATCTTAGTACATTAACAAAGAGAGATGAATGGTCAAATGAGGAGTTTAAGAAGATCAAGAGGAAAGCCTATGGATTTTTTTTAAAAGATGGATACTTATGGAAACATGTTAAAAAGAAATAGGGTATGCCATTGCGAGTTTTGGATGACAGAGCTTCACAAGTAAAAGTAATGCAAGAATTTCATGAAAGCTTGTGGGCTGGTCATAGAGGTGTTTGGGGTACTTTTTCAAAGATCAAAGAAAGATATTGGTGGTAGGGTATGTATAAGGATGTTGCTCACTTTGTGGAAACATGTACGACATGTCAAATGTATTGAACTGTGAGACATCGGGATGGATTGCAACCCACATATCCATTGTCTCTTCATTTTAAGTGGGTGGTGGATTTGGTCACAATGCCTATAGGTCTTTGGCAAATGAGGTATCTTGTGCTTGCTCGTGAAGACTTGACTAATCAAGTGGAAGGGAGAGCTCTACGTACTAAGACAACAAATGCCGTATGTACTTTTCTATTAGAAGAGATCTTTTGTCGATATGGTTGTGTGGGAAAAATTACAACAGATAGGGGTGAGTTGGATACAGATGAAGCTCATGATTTCTTTGCACGGTTGGGGATAAAGCTTGCTTTAACTTCAGCCTATAACCTTGAAGGAAATGGAAAATTTGAAAGAGGTCATCCACCTATTGTGAAGGCATTGGCAGAAGCATGTGGAGAGAAGGTAAAACAATGGCCATGATTGCTCCCTTATGCTTTGTGGGTTGACAGAAAAACTCATAGTTCTGTTACAGGATATATGCCTGCAAAATTGATGTATGGTCAAAAACCTATCATGCCAATAGAAGAGATGATAGTCACATGGAGTGTGTTACCTTGGGAGGAGGAGTTGAATCGAGAGTTGTTGGCCTTACGCATTAGACAGTTGGAAAGAAATTCAGAAGACATAGAGGGAGCAACAACAAAGTTAAGGGAAGCAAGGATACAAAACAAGAAACGGTTTGACAAAAGACATAGAATGATACCAAGAACAATACAAGATGGGGATTGGGTATTGGTTTATCATAGCAGTTTAGATAACCAGCATAGTGCCATGCATAAAGTTTCCAAAAGATGGTTTGGACCCTATGTGGTAAGATAGGTGTTTGATAATGCTACTTATGCATTAAATGAGCTGGATGGGACATCCATCAAACTTCCAGTAGTAGCAGGGAAAAGAATCAAATTATTCAAAAGGCGGGAATCTACTATCTATGAGTTGCTAGAATTGGAAAAAAATAGTGGTCATGATATAGAGGCTAGCCATGAAGATATGGAAGATGAAGAAGTAAAGGATATGGTTGCAGAGGATGAGGAGGACTCACAATCCGGTGACAACTAGGATTTTGGCACATACCGAAGGATGTGCAGGTTCAGAGGGGGTGGATGTCGTGATGTTATGAGGACATAGTGTGAAAAAGTATGGAATGCACCATTATCCGACTTCTTATTAATCAAGAAACTCAATGTGATCTGAGCTATTAGTACTAGTGTGAGTTGCATGGTTTATTCGAAAATACTAGATTTTTGGATAATTTTAGTCTATTTTTGATATTATTTATCGTAAAAATCCAAAAAAGTTAGAAAAAGCTTCTAGATTAGGATGGCATGCAAAAAGCTAGTTGCTTTTTTAGCCAATTAGGGGATTTTCACAAGAAGGACAGATTGACGAAATCGCGCGCGTCACAATCGCTGTAAATAGGCTGAAAACTGCAAATTGAACTGAAAGAAGAAGGAGTGATCTGGGAGATCTATGATCAGGTGTCTTGGGGTTTTACCCTCCTTTTGCCAACGGAGCCATCAGATTTGGGTTCTAAGCAGTAGAGAAGGAGCTGTAAATTTTATGCACATTTTGTTCTATGAAGAAGCTCCACGAAATCTAATGCTTGGAGATTGCTTCTGAGTAGTGCAAAGATTCCAGGTTCTTTCAATACATATTAATTCAATTCATTGTGATTTGTTTTTGTAATGTTTACCACTTGGGTATTCTCTATCTTCTCTTTCATCTCCTATCTCTACTTCCTTCTACTTCTGATCCCCGGTGGATTCGACCTTTCGACAAAAACCCCTTCAACACCATTTTGTAGGCTGTCTTCTTGTAGGCCCATAACACTACCATTAGCTTATTATCCCAGTCACTACGTGAGGCACATACTACCTTGGTTAGGACAATCACAAGGAATATATTTGTGGCTTCAGCTTGACCATTGGCTTGAGGGTAATACAATGAAGATTTTTGATGGATTATCAAGAAGGTGGGTAACAAGTAGGCAATCACTTCATTGATGAAGTGCATGCCTGGATCATCACTGGCTAATTCTATGGGACATCCAAATTGTGAGATCATTTGCTCCTAAAAAATTTTGACAATGGTCCTAGCATCGTTTCTTTGAGTTGCTTGAGCTTCAACACACTTGGTGGGATAATATATGGCTATGATTATGTACCTCACTTGTGAGTATTGAACAAAAAAACTTATTTGACCAATGAATAAATCCCCCATTACGGGATAGGGTGACTTAGCCCATCAAATCCCATGAACGGATCTGCACATAAAGGAAACCACAAAGAGCATCAAGCTGATACAGAATAGATACACAACAAAACACATCGCAGCTCATACCCTACCCCTTGACAAAACAAAGGCATGAAATCCACGAGGAGTAGGCCCAGCATAATCTGATAGAAGGCCCGAAGCTAGTCATTAACCGATTGCTCCAACACGACCAGACTAAAAAGAACTATCAAAGAGGTCACCCTAAGTGGTGGTCTGACCTACCTTCCTGACTAAGGATAACTCAACTAGGAGCTCCTACTAGGCGAGGACTCCTATAGCTTAATCAAGAAATATTTTCTTTTAGCACACTTCTTCTTTTAGGCTTTTATTTTTCCATACTCAGGCGTGTAAAAAGGAGGGAGTTGAGTGTAGTGACCAAAGGAGAACAGGGCATCGACCTCCTTGGGTCCTGTCTCGGTACCCATGAACCTACCAAGCCCTCACAAGGCGATGCTTAATCATTTTCTAACACTCACTTTTATTTTGGATCCAACCTTCTTTTATTTTCTTTGCTTTTCAACTAGTTTCCACCCCTAGGAAGACAAGGCATCAGCCCCGGGTCTTGCTCATCCCTAGGAACCTACTAGGCCTTCGCAAGGCAATGAACGATTGCTCAAGGATTTTTCTTTATTTTCTATTGTTATAGGGGTTGGAACCCCTTTTTACACACCTTTGTATATTCATATACTTTCTTTGAGATATTCAGGGGTTTTCTTCTTTTTTCATCATCATTTTTCTTTGGCAGGCTGCTCTAACTACTGACAACTAAGCAAGAACTCCTAGAATAGCTGGCTAGCGGGCTGGCAGAATAGGGTCACTAGAACTGCCTTCTAAAATAGGTCTTCCAATGCCTGGCAATGTCTTTACAGAAGCCAACAACTACTCAGACCTCCCTCAAACATACCTAACCTAAACCTAGGACTTCATGCCTTGATTGCAGGTTTCCAACAAGAAAGAAAACCCTCACCCGCACATATATAATTAATTGCTTAAGGGAGAAACTAAAAAAGGGGACAAAACCACCTGGAATGGCCACAAGAAGCTCCTTTGCAGTAAAGCCTCCCTCCAGCGACTTCATCAACCTCTATGGTGCAATCACTAAAACAACAAAGCATTAAAGGTACATGCACCAAACAAAGATAGGACCCTCTTGGCCTAAAGAAATAGCACATTTCACTATAAATTAACTGGCCCTCTTGGCCTAAAGAGATAGATTATTAAAATTTGAAAACAACTGGCCCTCTTGGCCTAAAGAAATCAGGCATTAACTACTTAAAGCTACTGGCCCTCTTGGCCTAATGAAACAAGTTATAGCAGCATACGAGGAGGGAATAGATGCCATAGCAATCTTGAACAAAGTTTCTATGTCACTTCCTTTAACCACGACCTATTTTGGCTCTCCGAAATCCACAAGACACTCTACAATGCCCTGAAGCTTCGATGGCTTGCTCTTAATCTCATATTCAACTTCCTACAAAGTGATTAACCACTTTGCTAAACGGTTAGGTAGCTGTAACTTATTCAAAAACAATCTAAGCCCTTCCACCTTCGTATAAAAAACCACCCTCTCATAAAGAATGTAGTGCCTGAAATTTTTGGTCGCAAATACCATCGCAAGGCACAACTTCTCCATATAGGTGTAGTTAATTTCTTATATGCCTAACTTCCGACTAGAAAAAGCTATTGGATGATACTAATTTTCCTCCCAGATTTGAGCCAAACAGCAGCTAATACTATACATGGTTGCTGCTGAAAATATATAGAACATTTCACCCCTTTTTGGTGCTTTTAAAATAGGTGCTTTGGCAAGCTCTTGCTTCACATCCTCAAAAGATACTTTGCAGGCATCACTCCATGTAAACTGATAGTTAAAGGACAATAGGTTCATCAGCAGCAACATTCTTTCCATGTAAACTAACAGTTAAAGGACAATAGGTTCGTCAGCGGCAACGTTCTTTCTACCAAGGCATTGATAAACCTCTGATAATACCCTACTAATGACAGAAAGCTATGCACTTCCTTTGGAGTACGTGGCGGACTCATGGCAACTATGACCTTGATCTTTTCAGGATCAGTCACAATCCCTACGGAACTAACAACATGGCCTAACAAGAGCCCATAAGGGACTCCGAAGATGCACTCCTGTGGGTTAAGAGCTATGCAAAATTGTTTGCAACGCTCAAAACACTTGCGCAAAATGATCAATTGTCTATTCCTCACGGTGGCTGCCCCCAAATCATCAATGAATACTTTCAACTCCTCCGGGGAGATGTCTCCAAAGGTCTTGTCGACTGTTCTTTACCACGAACCAGATGCATTACACAATCCAAATGCCATCACATGGTACGCAAAGGTACCAAAGACTGTAATAAACATCATTTTTAACTTGTCTTGCTCAACAATCGCCATTTGGTTATACCCTGCAAAGCAGTCCACGAACGAATATATTTCCCTTCCCACTAGTTGATCCAAAATTTGGTCAATAAACGACAAGGGGTAGTAATCTTTAACAATCTGCTTATTCAACTCTCTAAAATCTACACAAAGATGGATTTGATTCTTCTTCTTCTTCGTGATCACAACTGGTGAGCACCATTCAGTATGTTGAACATGGAAGATCAAACCCCTTTCCGAAGCTCATCATAGCTCCAAGCAAAGATATCGCGGGACTCTCAAATTAAGGACACATAATCCTCTCTTTCGTCCGAAATGAGCATGGACCCTAATTTAATTGGATGCAAATCATTTAGTGTACCAAGATCTAGCTCAATAACGTCCGCGTCTCTTATTCAATCATGAGGCTCTATTGGCTCATTCAAGGTTATCTGATAAATATCCTCTGTAGTGGACCCTTCCTTAGATCCATCGCTCGATGACATCTCACTACGAGATGGATCATCTACTGTTTCTAATTCAGTGGAGGATATTGGAGGTCTCTCACTTTGAGGAGACTCAGGGTAAGCATCCACTATTACACGATGCGCACCTTGACCTAGAATCATTGGACCAGCTGGTATATCAACTTGACAGTCTGTTCGTAGAATCCATGGCTTGCCTAGCAAAACTTGATAGCTAGGATGTCCTGCAAACCTTATCACCCTAATGTCCAAATAGCATTCCATGCTCGCAACTGTAACGTGGACCTTAGTAACGCAACCTTCTGGTTGTCTTAGACTATCATCAGCCATCCTAAGAAGTGTGGAGCCATTTTTTTGGATCTCTAGACCTAACCTCTCCATCAAGTCTGAACTTATGATATTGATGAAGGATCCAGTGTCCACAATAGCCTGCTCCACTAATATTCCATCCACATATGCTAGAACCCTAGGGCAATGCTTTTCACCATGATCGAACCCATCTTCCCCCACTCTAGCTATGCCCAAAGGTTCTACTATATACCCTGTATGTAGGATTTTCTTGAATTCCTTGCGTACTCCTAGAGAAAGTTTAATCAATTGCAGGAGATTCACGTCTGGTTTGACTTCGCAAAGGAAAATCAAAGTTGTGGTAATTAGCCAAAGTTCTCTTCTCGCGCCAAACCATTCTCTCCTTTGGTCTTTCCATCAACTTTGGTGCCTCTTTTTTAGCCTTTACCTTCTTTCTTGGCAATCCTTTATCCTCCTCGGGATCGACTTTACTACCAATAGGTCTTAATGGTCCACCTTCCTTATCAAGATTCAGGACTCGCTTTTCCCTAGCATCTTGCTTAGGGATTCCCTCAACAGGTTTTACAATTCCTTTGTCACCCTCTTTAATATTTTGACCTCTTGTTACGACTCGTAGATTAGAAGTTTCAGCATCATTGACACGTACATCCTCAATAAGGCTGACTCCACTGCCATGAGGTAACTCCTCTACAACAGTCTTTCCTCTTTGCAGTATTTGCCTTGGTCCATCATCTTGCTAGAGACTATTCCCTTGTGCGCGATGGTTAACTGGATCTGGTTGTTTACTCGTTGGAGAGAAATGATCTTACTCCAACAGGTAGTAGCTAAGTGGCCAGACTTTTCGCAAATATCACATTTGACATTCGGGCAATTCCTAGGGAAATGTTGGCCACCACACCACTTACAACTGAATCTTGGGGGGGCACCCTCTTCAGGGCTTCAACTCCCTATCAAATTCTGCTGCTTCTTAAGAAAATTGACATCCACAACTATTTTTTGATACTGTTTAGAGATCATATCGATGTAGTGCTTCATCATGTCCTTAACCTCACCAAGGACATTAGAAGCACTCAACTCATAGCCGCGATCATCAGCCTGTCATCCCATGGGCCTAACCGCTTGATTAGGAATTAGCCACTGACCAACTAGGACAACATTAGGATTCATTGTTTGATTTCCACCACTATTTAGTGAGGCCACCTGACTAGCCATAAGCATAGTCATGCTAGGAGGAGCTGGTAACATAGGTAGATTCAACATAATACTCCCTCTGCCACTCGTATTAGCACCTCGACTCCCATTGGTCAAGGCCAAATTATTACCATTCCAATTTATCCTTACTGCATAAGCCGCTTGCAAGTGCGACTCTACTCCTACTTGGGTAATGGCAGTGTCGATATCGGTCAAAGCAACACTACTCAGCTACACTTGGATATTAAAATCCAATCCATGTATGAAATATTGCAACTATACAGTAGCTAGAATGGGAATATAAGCATTAAGTTTGCCAAGAACTTGCTTTAGTTTCTTGGCATATGCCTGGACATTCTCTTTTGGCTCTTGGCGTGTTACATTCAAAACACACAACCAATATTGTCCACCCTTCTCAGGGGAAAACTCTCTACGGAAAGCCGTAAAGAATTGGATACTTCTAGTTATGATTCCAGCTTCTAGACCATGATACCACACTGCCGCTCTTCCTTTTAACGTCATGTTGAAGAAAATCATTAGGTGTCCTTCATCTTGGATTCGATAGTTGAACATGACCGTTTGAAACTCCTTAATGTGGAGTTCTCTATCTTCTTCTGCTAACCCATGGAAAATGGGCAACAGTGCTCCTAATGCCGATAAATTTGGTGTACCTACTGGAATCGCGATAGGTTGTGCTATGGCTACCACTGGATTGACAACAGGAGTTTGTGTAGGCAACACTACACCCCCACTTGTTGTGGGTTGATTAACTGGAAATAGGGAAGTAACAAGACTTCCACTTGCACTCGAAGAGCTACTTGTAATACCTAAGTTACTAGAACCATTGCCACTTATGCGTAACGGATTGCTTCTTTGAGGAGAATAGCGTCTTACAATCTCCAACCGCCATCCAGCCCTCTCAGCACATTCTGCTTTTTGTATTTTGGCTTGACAGTCCTTGTCAAAGGACATAAACCAACTATTTGGTCCCTAAAAACCCTAGATTCGAGAACCACCACTTGTTGGCAGCTCTCGACAGACGCACCATTGATGGCACCTAAAATGCGTCGGCGTTGGCTATGGCACTAGTCAGACCTGCTGCATACGACCAACAACCCCACTACACGGTCTCGCTGGCCAGGAGTGTCTAAAACTCACTTTGCACTAAATGCTTATGACGATTTTGCATTTGTATCCAATATGTAGTCCAACGTTGACCTTCCCTTCTCCTCAGAGGGAGATCCCATAACATATAGACATAATGCCTCGTAATACACACATAGGAAAGCACCTCTCGGTTGATTGTTGCGGCTCCACTGTGACTCTCCTACACCTTGGGGATTGGCCCCTCGATGCATTGCTAACACATATAACATTCGCACAAACTCCACTCTTTCATAATTCAGCGTTCCAGGAGATTTTGATTTGCCTCATAAAACTTTCCCCAACGGAAGCGTCCATCTAACTAACGACTTAGGTTTCCTGTCCTCTCAGCATTGGTCAAGGTTTATCAATCAATTGCAATGCATTCCAAGAGATACCATGTGACATGCTTGATGCAAGATGTATGACGATTGTGCACAGCCATTTATGATAATAAAATAACCAACCATGTGAGGTGCGAAAACAGCCCTTTCATGAATTTTAACTAAGCATTACGTGCTATGTTGCTTTAGGGACTAGCACCGGAACTTCCGTGCTACTAGTCGTCTATATTTAATTATGGAACGATCCCTAAATGCTATGCACAAAGAGAAAAATCAGAATTTGTATATTTCTAGCAATTAGATAGTAGCACAAACTTCCTCCCCCCCTCATCGTTTAGGTGTTGCTGCGTTGTATAGGTATAAATGGTTGTTTTGTGTTATTTTTGTATGTAAAAAATAATAAACACATACTATAACACAAAGGACAAGGCCAAACTGAGGCTTAACCTCATGCTTTAACCTCGCCAAACATTCACACACATAAATCTTATTTTTTCATATTTTTTGAGTGCGAAAACCCCATATTTCTTTATTTTTCACTATTTTTTCTATTTATTATTCATAGAAAATAGGTATTTTCTGATTTATTTGTGTTGGCTTATTATTTTTTCTTAACATTTTCTCTAATTTTATCTCATTTCCTTTCCTTTTTCTCAACTCAAAATCGAAAAAACCACTAATTTCCATTTAAAAATGACATTTTGCGGGTTTTTAAAAAATTAATAACGGTTCTAAATCATTACAGGTTATGCATTTTTGTAGCTTCAGCTCTCAAACATGATGAAAACAGGATTCAAACAAACATTCATCACATATGAACAACATTTGGACCATGAAATAACAAAAACAATCAAATTTCTTTGTAAAATTGGAGCATACTGCGTATTTTGCGTGTTGCGGGTTTTTTTAGTAATTAATCCGGGTAGCCCACGGACCGAAAATAACCATTATTCAGTGTTGAACCTCTTTCCTTAGCCTCCTCTTCATCTTGAAGCAATCCGATCACAGTCAGACAAGCATCCGTCAGCCCCTCTTCTTCTTGATTTCTTGCATGCAAACCACCGCTTAGAGGAGAGAGATGGAGGAGAGAGAAAGACTAGATTCTGATCTCTTTGCTTAGTGCATCATTCCTTGATCCATTTATGGCGATGGAGGGTGAAGGATAGAAGCATCTCATGGCCAAGAGGATTCCTCCTGCCTCAGACCAATTAGAAATCCCTAAAAAATGGAGAATTGGAAGGCACCAAAACACCTACCCCCCCCCCATGGCATTTCATTCTTGGTTATTAAGCTCTTTGTTAAGAGCTTTTAAGCTTTTAATCAAATTATCTAGTTCATGACTCTTTCTTTCACACTTCCGGCAAGTGGTTTTTTCGCTTTTGGAGGGGCAAACGACATCAAATTTGAGATCCGTCTAGACGGGTGGTTCCGTGGCATCGAAATCTACAAAGTTGGGCCTCATCACCCTCTTCTCGACTTCCAAATCCAATACTTGCTTCATAACCCTGAACCTTGCGGGGATTAAATGGGGGATCAAACGACCTCAGAATTGAGATCTGAGACTTGTGTTGGATTCTTGACATCATTTTCGATCTAGGAAAACTCCACTGCCTTCGACGAAGTCTAATTTTCCCCTGATATACGTAATTTTGACTATTTTTAAGCACTTCTCGTCATCAAAAGTCGTCTGTCATTGGGGCTCGTAGAATAGGTACAATCATCAGAGCATTTTTCAATTCTTCATAAGTGCGTTGACACTCCTCAATCCACTCAAATACAATTAACAACTTGTAAAGCAACCGTCCAATGAGTGCATAATTCAAGACAAATCATTGATAATACCCCGTGTGGCCAAGGAAGCACCAAACTCCCTTGTAGTTTGTTGATGGTGGTAAATCGAAATCACTCTACCTTTGGAAAAGTTGGCAGCAATGTTGTTTTTCGAGACCATGTGCCCTAGAATACATCCATCCTTTACCCAAAACTTGCATTTTAAGGGATTCAGTGAGAGATCATATCATTTGCACCATTCAAAGACTATGCAGAGTTTGTTTAGGTGTTCCTTACAACTTGAATAAACACAAAGATCATCAATAAATACTTCTAGCCACTTTCTAAGCATGTCCTTGAAAATAATACACATAAGATACTGAAAGATAGCAAGTGCATTAGTTAGTCCAAATGGCATGACTATGTAGGCAAACACAACCTATTCTATTGTGAATGCCATTTTATTCTTGTCATCTGGGTGCACTTACACTTGGTTATAGCCAGAGAAGCCATCCAAGAAACTATAGGCTTTCTTCCTTTCTAGTCTCTCAAGCATGTGCTTGGTGTATGGTAACATATAATTATCTCTCTTCGTTGTCTTATTGACATTTTTGTAATTCATGCGCAATCAAAGCTTCCCATTCTTCTTTAAGAAAATTGCTATGGGTGATACCTAGTCCATGTGCTCAATCTTGTAAATGAATCTAGCATTCAATAGCTTTTCTATTTCATCTTTCATAGCATGAGTATGCTTTGGATTCATTGCATATTGTCTTCATTTGGCTGGTATTGTGTTGGGGGCCATAGGAATGTTGTGAGCCACAATACTCGAATGGATTCCTTTTAGCTCTTCTAAGGACCAAGTAAATACATCTACATACTCTCATAAGAGATTAATGAGATTGGCCTCCTCTTGCTCAAGTAAGTTGTCGACTATGTACACATGTCAAGGCTTTTCCCCTTCCCTTGCCAAGTTGACTTCCTTAACTTTAGCAGGTCCTTCAATGGGTTCACTAACCTTTCTTGCTCATTTGGCTCCTACTAACACTACTATGTAGTCACCCTTCTTATACTTAATGAAGCGTTTGGGTAAATCATATGGTTTCTTTTATCATTGAGCTTCTAAAGACTTGGATGATTTCCTTCTCTCTTCCTTCACCCTCTTATGCCTTAGATGGACCGAGAGATCCCCTTTGGTTCATTTGGTCATGGGATTTTTGGATCACTCTCAAAGATGATTTTGACTCAAAGTTGAACTCGCATCCTTCACTAAAAGAAGGAGTTTCCTCTGGTGTTCGTAGTTTTGAGACAGATTTAACTCTAAGTAGTGGTGGGGTGCCTGATTGAAGTAATCTAGCTCGCCTCTCATAGTCCACTACGTCTAGGTGCTCTAATCAGATACGATCACAATTTACCTTGATGACTCCTCTTTCCACTCCAAAAGCACTAGCCTCTTGGGGTTTAGAGTACTCTCTTAACTGCTCAATCACTTGTCCATTTATGTCGTATTTTGTATGGTCTCAGCTTCTTCCTCACTTTCCTCACCATTGGAAAAGCACTCTTCATACTCATCATTTGAATCCTCATACTTAGATTGCTCATTTCTCCCATGGTTCTCGTTCATAGGACCTTTCTTATCTGCAATGAGAGCCCAGTTGTACAATAGATTTAGGTTATGCACCTTAGTCCATTGCCACTCCTAATTCTCTATGAGATCCTTAAGAGGTTTAGGTTACTAGCTAGCTCTCTCATCAGGTACTCAAGAATTCTATGGAGTTCAAGTTTATTAATTGGTACATGGTAGGTAATAATCATTGGTCGACTGATAGAACTCCTCGCCATGCAAAGAGATACGATTGATGTATCATTATTCTTGGATAACTTAGAAGTTGTGGCTCCAATGGGTTTACTAGCTGCTTCTTAAGCTTGCCTATAGTCATCCTCATCATCTGAGAATGGCAAGTTGATGGTTCCCAATACATGCATCCAATCAAGGTCATCCTTAGGGCAAGGAATATACTTAGTTAAGGGTCCATATTCACACTTTCCTTGTAAGTCATCCTTTAGTATTACAAAGATAGCATCAAGGTCAATTGGTGAGGTTTTTAAAGTATCCATCTCTACTCAAACAACTTCTATTATGTTGCCCAAGAATATCAAGGTATTGCCCCAATCCTCTATCACTCGAGCCTTTCTCATCCATTGCCTTAATAAAATATCATAGTCCACTCCCTTCATGACAATGAAGTTAACCGAGAATTGGATTCTTGCTATCTTTAAAGGCCAATATTTTAGTACTCAAAATGGTCCGACTTTCATTCCATTTGCTATTGTAACATTAAATCATGCAGTTTCCACTGGTGGGTTTCCCCAAGATTCCAAAACTGTGTGGCTAAGCACACTAACTCCTACTCATGTGTCCACAATTCCTTTCCATGTGACATCAACTAATGCAACAATAGGTTAGATTGTGTGCATTTCCATCCCCTCCCAAAAAGCATTCACTTATAGATATTTAGACAATGGGTTTAGGGTTAAGCCTGGTATATGCATCTCTATATCATGGTCATGCAAGTTAGTCACTCCATGTCCCTCGGGTCTTTCTACCCACAGCTTCAACACTTGCCATAGCATGGGGTTTTGCCCATGCAATTCTCCTAATTGCAAGGTTATAGGAGTTGATATCAGTGTCATGAGCAAATTGCCAACCTTTTCCTTTTCCTCTAACAACTCAAGGCCTTTTTGCCAATACTCTTGGTCAATTTGTCTATCTGTGGCATCTAGATTTTTCTTTGTGGTGCTACATGGGGTGTTGATATGCCTCTTGATCTCGAGTGCATAGGGGAGACTAGTGGACTCACACTAGGGATCTCATCCTTCATGACAAGCTTTGCAACCTACATGTGCACTTGAGCTTCTTTCACCCACTCTCTTTGACTTTGTCCACAACTTCTAATTGGTGTTTTGGGTTGGGGTATTCTCTAACCTTGGCATTTTCCTTTTCCATTGACTTGGGAGTAGATGTTTCTGCCTCTACATCCATAACCTATTTCCCTCTGGTCAATGTGGTGGCACTATCAATTTTAAGTGTTATCTTAGCGTCTGCTCTCTTCCTTCTCCTTCTTCAACTCTTCTTTTCATCAAATTTTGCATCTAAGTTGCTAGGTCTAGATAACCAGATATGAGCCTGCCTCATTTGAGCTTGGGCCATGATGTTTAGTGGGATTGGTGTGTCTTCATCATCGGGTGTTTCAACACTAAAAAGGCCAAGTGGTGGTACTAATGGCATAATTTCCATACTAGTGGAGGGTTTGTGTCTAGTGAAATTAGTGTACAAATGTGTAACTCCACACCTTGGACATCTAAAGTTAGCATTGTCCTTGTTTTCTTGCTCCTTCTCTCTACCTCTTTCCCAACCTAAAACCATAACTAGCACTATCAATATAGGATTAAACTCCTTGTCATAGGAGATATAGGGATTCATATACATTTTTTCCTCTAATGATTCCTCCATAAATTTTAGTAGAGCATTGCTCAATGGATGGTTTACTATGAGTCCAGGTGGCCTAAGGATTCTTGTGGGGTTGATGTCCATCCTAGGGGCATGTGGATTTGAGTCATTGGACATTGGTGGAGCTTATGGAGCTCCTCCTAAAAATTTGGGCTACCTATTCCCTAGATAGTAGGGCTTAGTATAGGATTATGGGTACGAGAGCCTTCTTGGCAATTGGCAGTGCATTGCATCATGTTCAAATCTACCGTAGTTTTTTGCACAAGGCTGTGATCTAGGGTTGAGACATTTAGTTGGAAGATGGTTCCCACCACAATGCGCACACAACACATGGGGTCACACTACCCTTCTCAATTTCTCTTGTAGCTTGGAAAACTCTAACTTAAAGTCAACTATCTCTTGGATTTGGTCAATGTTTTTCCCCTTATCCTATGTGTTATGGCTTGATCACTCACTAAGGGTTATGGTTCTCTTGGTATTCCTAGAAGCGGTGTTCTCTTGTGGTGTGACTTTTGAGCTTCTCTCTCTCAGCAAGTCATCCACGTGTATTGTCTCTTCAAAGACCCTTGCTAACACGTCCCTTTGAAAGTTCAAGTAACTCACTAGGCCTTATAGAGTTCTTCATTTTGGATTTTGTTGATAAACATAGTGGAGACTACTCTCTCATTGGGTCACTCTGTCACTAGAATTGTCTTTAGAGACTTCTTATGTGAGTGACATAGTCTTAGATTTTCTCCTTGTCTTTTTTATTGACATTTATTAACTTGACAATGAGGTTGTCTGAGTATCCAGCTTTGGAAAATATCTTAATGAAAAGATCCTTTAGGCTATTGAAGTTGTTGTGCTCATCAGTGTTGTCTAAGCTTGTGCATGCTGATTGAGGTCCATGATGTTGTTTTTGCCTCACAAACTAGCTCAAACTGCTCAAAAAAGCTTTAGGGATTGTTACCTACTCGATACTTGTTAAGTTACTTTTGTAACTATAGGTATCTTGGTTTGGCTTCTAGTGTTTGGGGTGATTCCTAGTCTAGTTAGCAACGACATTGCCAAGGTTGCTCCGCTTTTCTCTACGGAAGTATTATCTAACAATGGCTTCATGAGAAGATTACCCAATGAAAGATCCAAATCTGTCACTCTCTCCCTATTGGCATTTCCTCCTGCTCTGTTTTTGCTTGCACTGGCAAGGACTCATTGGACATGTTTGAGCTCTATCTCTCCTAGCATAGCCTCTGAGCATGTTGCTCTCTTGATTCAGATGTCCTTTACCTTCTCATGTGAAGGTTAATCAGTCCGAATATCTACATACTGATGAGAAAAAGGCCCAAATAGCCAAGTTACCATATGCATCTACAGTGGGCAATTTGATATATGCTATGATAGCTACTCGTCCTAATATAGCATTTGTAGTAGAAGTTATAACATGTTATATGGCTACACTTGGAAAGTGGCATTAGAATGCCGTGAAGGGTATCATGAGATACCTTAAGGGCACTATAGATATGTGCATATGTTATGGTGGCTAGGATATAGGAGTCATGAGGTAGATTAACTCTAATTATGCAAGACATGCACATAATAGAAAGTCTACCTCTACATATGTCTTCAGCTTTGCTGGAGGTGCTATTTCTTGGATGTCGGGTACAAAAATGCATGGCCCTATGTGTTACAGAGGCAGAGTATGTTGTAGCCCCACTGAGGCTTTCAAGGAGGCTCTCTAAGTAGGCCATATGGTTAAAGGCCTTGGCATTACTGATGTGGTTCCTACATTGCATTTGGAATATGAGTGCCATTTAGATGGCCAAGAATCCAATCTTTCATGCAAAGACAAAGCACATTGGGGTTCGCTATCACTTCATCTATGCATTGTAACTCTTCCTAGCCTCCTCTCCTCCTTGAGACCAACTATGATCTCATCTGCGGATCTCCCATGGTGTGCTATTTTCATTTGAAGATCATATCGTGATATGAGTTGTTGTCTATCGACCAGTAAATCTCCT
This sequence comes from Lygodium microphyllum, assembly GCF_053477565.2. Lineage (NCBI taxonomy): Eukaryota > Viridiplantae > Streptophyta > Polypodiopsida > Schizaeales > Lygodiaceae > Lygodium > Lygodium microphyllum. Next base: position 20,056,097 of record NC_141161.1, on the reverse strand, counting down.
AAGTCAAGGTCTTGGTTGTCTGTGTTCATGCTAGCACCTACCATGTTGGTGGTCTCTTGAACCACTAAGGTGTTAGTGATGAGGGTGATTAGGTTGGCTAAGGATGCATCTCTAGTTGTAGTTCATTCCTTTCTTTACTCTATTATTAGCTGATTTGAGGCTCCTAACTTCTCAGTGTTGGGCTTTTTTGTATGTTTCCATGGTCCTAGGAGTTTGGAAGTCCTACTAGTGGATTCGTTTCTTAGCTTGATTCCCTTTAGTGTGCTCCTTGTTAAGTAAATCACTTTGTAACATTACGCTCACCAACACACTTGGATGGTGCAATGCAAGGTGAACTATGCACAATCAGGCTTTCAACCTTTCTCATGCACCTAAATTCCTACAATGCAATGTGAAACCTTTAATGAAATCATTCACATACACACACACCCCTTGCGAGTCAATTCCGTATAGTTGTAGCTCTTTTATGCAAGTTGCAATCACACTTGGTTGTCAATGTTGATTCTCTATGGGGTCCTAATGTGTGGCTCACCCAAGCAGTCAAATAGTATCTATATTGGGAAGTAAACTACAAATGGCTAGCTGATTTGGTCAATTATTGGGCTTGTTAGGGTAAAATCCGGTATTGGTCAACTCTATGGTCATAGTTGTAGGTCTGGGATCTAGCTAGGGTCACCCAATAGTTTGCTCACATCCTTTGGTATGTTTGGGGGTTCAAGGCGGTCCCTAAAAATGTGTTCTAGTTTAGGTTGTTTGTAAATTGAGATGTCTGAGTTGTAGGTCTTTGTCTATCCGAGTCCCAGACTTAGCCATTCGAGTAGTGAATTTGACATGTCCGAGGAGGCCGTCCAAGTGAGGGTTGTTCAAGTGGACTTTTAGTTGTTTGAGTGGGAACAATCGAGAAGTTGGTTATGATCACTTGGACAAAATCTGGGCTAGATCAATCATGCGACACCATCTGAGCGGCAGAAAAGCACATAGAATGACAAAAATTGATGACGAGTGACTCACCAGATCACATGTGTACCTAGCTATAATCCTATCCTTATTCCTCAATCAGCAAAACAAGGAAGATTCTGAGTATATTTGGAATCACCAAGAGTGATGATACAATGGATTTTTGTTGTTTTTGCTCTCTTGACTTGCTGCTCTCTCTCTCACAATCTCTCACATGTCAAATATCGTTTGGTTGTTACAGAAACTTATCTTTTTTTCTTTTTCCTTATTTCCTCAATCTTAATGCATCCCACTAATGAAAAACACCATACTAGTGATCTAACTAACATTCCTGCATATTCTAAAATGTAAACTATGTGGCAAAGGAGATCGAATACCTTCTAACTCCCTTTCTTTCTACCTATACTAAGCACCATTTTGGAGATGAACTCCTACTCCATTGCTTGATTTAGGAGTGTGGAAGCACTCAAGCTTGAATCTGTTAGTCACAACAAATGGAACTAAAATGTCATCACTATCACTAGCAATCGTCCATACCCTACGAACTGCTTATCAAGTCAAGTGTTTCAAGCAAGTGGCAATGGCTATCTCTTATATAGCCATTCACTCTCTCACACAAGGATATACTGACCTTACCATTGAATCTGATCATTGCATTCCTCTTCCTTAAATCCTTTGATGGCTCCACAATTCAAGGGCCTAGCTCAAGCAAGCTCCATCTCCATGCTCTAAGCTCTAACCTCCATTTTAGCTGCGTGCATGAGAAAAGAGAAGAGAAGAAGGAGAAGATGAGAAGAGGAGAACAATAGCTTCTACACGGTCCCTCACTCTCACACACTAACACTCTCCCTCTCCCTCTCTCACACTCACACTCTTCCTCTCTCATGCACAAGCAAGAAGAAAAAACAAGAACAAGAAGAGAGCAAGTTTCCACACACACCAAGAATGAGCTTATCCATTCACTTTTTGGCTTTTATACATTCCCTTCTCCCCTTGGGCACCCAACCCATTTCCATGAGTGGCCATTTGGCCTTGGTCCTCTTTTCCACTCTTTTCCTATTCTTTTCTATTCTCACGACTCCTTCACATGCATCTTTTCATTTACAACTTGCATAGGAGAAAGCTTGGCGCTCTTTTACAAGGACTAAAATGTGCTTTATCTCTTGTGCGCCCTGTTCTTGATTTTAAATTTTTTATCGGTCTTCTTTTTCCATTAGATTTTCTTCTTATTCTTCTTCTTAATAATTCTTTACACCTTGTGTCATTCCGCGTGTGCCTTGTATCTTTTGGAGGGTTAACAGGCTCAGTTGCCTTGATTGCAAAGGTCTCCTCGATGGACAACATGGAGAACAACACTTCAGGGTCTCCTTTATATATTGCCATGTTATGATCTTGACTCATTGACATGGAAAACATGTATTTGTTGTCCTCCATATCCTCTTCCTTGCAATCGCTATCTGCTTCTATCATATTATTGTCAATGGAGAAATGGAAACATATTTCCATTCTTCTATGTGTTTTCTATTCTTACATCTCTTCGAAAAACCCAATACAATATATCAAAATCCTCTATATCTACTTCAAATGCTCCTAGCCACCAAATTTTGTGTTTTGATTGAACACTAAATGATATTGAGTGATTGAAATGATCTGATAAAAGTGCTCTATTCATCAAGGTAATAGAGACCCTCTCTAGTTTTGCACATTTTAGAATCTCACTTTCATCAAGTTTAACCACAAATCTAGCTACTCCTTGTGCCTCTTCTAGTGACAAGCCATAGAATCTAATCATTAAGCATTGTAGGGTGAGAAAGTAAAGGAAAATATTATTAAATTCATTGAATACAACTTCCTTTTTCTTGCCCTTAAAGTTAGCCTTGATATGGAAATGCTCACCCAGAATCTCCATTACCTTGTTATTCACTCTCTGTCTAATAGTTCTAATCATAGATGGCCTTGGAAGTATGCAATTACATGCTTTTCATTGCTTCATATTTGACTGTAAAACCTGGAAATTTTTTATATAAGCATCTCGACTGATACCAATATTATCTAGTGTCTTCTGCACTAACTCAGTATCCAAAGAGAGATCCTTTATAAACGACTCCACAAGCATTGTTTATTTGCCTTTTTAAAATTATTCTTCTCCAAAATATAATTTGAAACTATTAAAGGAAGATGATGATAATAAAACTGAGATGCTTTCAAAGAATCTCTTTCACTTGCATTCGGTTGAAGAAAAGACATAAACAAAATCAACATCACAAATCAATACAATTAATTATAAAAAAGTCATATTTTATATTTTTAAAGTGAAAAAAATGTGCCTTGTTGCTTGGATTCTTTTACTACAACCACCTCCTCCTCATCTGAGACTCTCAATATTTCTAAGAGCCTTTTGTCGATTTCAAAGTCCTAAAATAATTTGCTTTCATTGATAAGATTTGATGCATTTCTCCATCAAATGAATTCTCTGTTGATAGCCTTCTAGCTTCTATAGTAACTCATTGTTATGTTTTGATAAAAGATGGTTCTCCAATTTGAGGACATCCTTTTGTGCAACCAAGTTAAGTGTATAGCCTAGAAACCCATTATAACCATCGCCAATGAACCTTAACAATGAAGAGCTATTATAGAAAGGTGGAGTGCTATTTTTGCTAGGACCTTTGGGATATAGCTTGCCATCTAACCAAAGATCAAGATTATTATTTCCTTCAAACATGAGTATATGTTTCGTAGACTCTGTAATAGTAATGAGTTTTGTTCTCTTCCTTATTAGTTTATACTCACTATCCAACTCAATATGAAGATGATAGAGATTTCTTTTACTAGAGCTACAGAGATCATTGGATGACTGATCCATAGCTAAGGATGTGATTAGAAGATTGGATTGAAAAAGTATGCGAATTGGAAACAAGAAGGAAAACAAAGAAAAAACTAGTAAGGATGGGAAAGAAAGAAGAGAGTGAGAATGGAGGGAAGTAATCTCTAATATTTCCATGCAATTAAAAGTTAGTTGGTTAGTTAGTCAATTAATAAGTTAGTAAGGTTACTAACTAAAGACTAACTAATGTAAAAACTAACTAACATTAATAACTAATAAATTTATTTTTATTAAAAATATTTTATTAAAAAATCAAGAGTTGTAAATCCGACCTTTTCCTTGGATTAACAAGGAACATAGCCACCCTTCACAAAAGTTACAACATGAATGAGAGTTATGAGCCATATTAATCACTAATGTTAATATGTATAGTATCGATAGTCCAAAAATATTAGATTTTTGACAAAACTAGCATTATAGATATTTTAGATATTATCCTAAAAAGATATGAAAGCTTCTAGAACTGGATGTCATTTAAAAGAAAATACAAGCGATGTTTTAGTTGGTTTTGGAGATTTTATAAAAAGAAAAAAACAAAGAGAGAGGTTGGCAAAATCGCGTGCGCCGCGATCACAGTCTACAAGCAATAGACACCACTTTAGATAGGGAGAGAAAGGAGTGATCTGAAAGCTTTCTAATTAAGTGTATTGGGGTTTTACTCCCCTTTTGGAGTCAATGGAATCATCAAATTTATGAGTTAAGCATCAGATCACTGAGTTTTCCAAGAGTCCCTCCACCAAGAACTCTTGTTCTCAGCCACATCCCCTCTTCTCTAATTCATTATAAATATAAGGCATGGGGAAGTACAAGGAAGCACAAGGAAATCCTGAGAGGCTGAGAGAGAGAGAGAGAGAGAGAGAGAGAGAGAGAGAGAGAGAGAGAGAGAGAGAAGGTTATTCCTCCCTTTCTACCTCTTTAGAGGGTGGCAACACACATTCTCTCTTTTTCTTTTACCTGAGCTCATCCCCTAACCTGCAAGCCAATTTTTCCCAATTTCCCTCGTCTCGAGCAAGTGGCTACTAAAGTCTTGTGCGAGTCATGTTTAAAAGAGAAGAAGATCATGGGCTGTAAGAGGAAAATATCACACGTAGGTGGCAAATCCTCAATAAGTAACAAAGCCATGGGCAAGGGCATCACTACCAATCCAACCGTGATTTTGGTCGTAAGTAATGTATTTCTTAATTGATAGATGCATGCTTTGATTCTCGCATGAGATACATTAGGCTCCATACTATGATGTACGAAAATAGGTCATGGGAAGGGATAGGCCTCTTCTCACATATTCGAAAATGGAGTTTGCAAAGTGCATGTATCAAGGGAAGTTAATTGCACTTAGTTGCGTATGGCTTATTTGTTGATAGAGCAATTGGTCAGGGATTATGAATAGCATAATCATAAAAAGAATAACATTAGGAGTTGTGCATACAAGTATTAAGTAAAATTTGCATAGAATCACTCTTTGATCCCAAGGGGGAGAGCGAATATACGATGGAATTATTATCGTGTCTATTCTTGTATTGTTTGGGAAAAATACAATTAGTTTTGTTGATTGATTGAATAATACCCTAAATACTTTTTACAATCAATTGATTGTTGCATTGCGATTTGGATAAATATTTCAAGTGCTTGTGTTTGATGATAAAAGCATGGCAAAGGTAAGTAATGACAAGTAGCCATGGGAAATAAAGGAATGTTTCATTGGAATATGATATTAGTTTGATTACCTTGATTATGCTTTATTTTTAATTGGATTAATTAAGGAATGATATTTTTCACGTGTGGATCATCTCCAAGATTGCACTGCAGATTACCCTAGAGGGCACTGGTCAATTCATGGGCCGAAGGTCGAGTGGTGAAAAGGCCAACCACGGAATTTGTGTCTTATTCCTAGGTCGCTTGGGGTAAGTGGAGCTTTGGACACCCCTTGCCTAGACCGGAATGGAATTGTAGATTGCTGTGAGCCCAACATCTAGGGTGTTGGAAGATCTTATTCTAGATAAATAATGGAAATTTTGGTGCCATGTGTTTTGGATCGGGTACTTCTGTTGGATAGAAGGGATACATAATTCTCTTGTATGGGTAGGAGACAAAGATTAACTTGAAGATAAGTTAAGGAACTTGTTTGTCAAAATGATTGCTTGTTTTGTTTTTGTGTGAGTGTTGTAAATTACGCAAATGAATCATGTTTCCTAATAGGATTAATTAATGAAGCTGATTTTAAATGTCGCACATAAATGTGGTAGGACCTATTTAGAAAACTAAAGCTATCAAGGGAAGTGGGTGGACGAAATCCCCAATGGGTCCAGCAAGGTGGTCCCGAAAAATTGGGAGGCTTCTCACAAGGTTTTATTGATATTTAATCTTTAGGAATTGTTAGGTTAGAACCCCGATTCATGTAGTTTTAGGGGACCGGAATGAGACTATGCCCTACGAGTAGCGAGGTCGAGCAACACATCCCTCTCGTTTCCCATTCTCTTTGAACCAAGTGCGGTATGGGTCAGCTTCTCTTGGGTATCCCTGCATAAAGTAGGATGTCGAGAACCTAATGCTAGAATGCTATCAGGAGACCTTGTCTATTAAAAACCAAAATTTCAGGTCGATCCTAGTGGGTTCGACCATGGATGTTTTTGTTAGATATGATCAATGCCCCACCCTCATTAGGTGCTACCAATGATCCATGGTGCTCAAAGTTGTAAGGCCCCCATTATGAGGAGAAGCCAAATGTGAGCCCGGACATTGGTTGAGTCCTGACTTGTATATCAGATGAGGTCTATGTGACCGGATGGCAAAAAGGTGACTGTTGTGGGTCTAATCTTTGGGTTAGATGGAGTGGTTAAGCTGGTAGCAACTCGAGGCACATTGCATTGAGTTGCGTGGTAAGGGAGTTAAAAGGGGCCCCTATTGTGGGGTCCGGGGGCCACGGAAGCGGCCCCTGGCTGGGGGATCCCTGGAATATTCCCTTGAATATTCCCTGGCCGACTAGTGGAGGCTCATATGGTAGGTCGGTCAGCAGGCCGACCTAATGACCTTCGCGGGCTATAAAAGCTAAACCCCTTCGCAGCCATCATACACTCATCTTTCACCCAGTCAGAGTTGTTGTTCCAGCTAGCCTTAAACTCTTCACCTATCTTCTGTCTAGATCGCCATCTAAGCTTCACACAGTGGAAGCACACGGGTGGACAGAGCCATCTTTGTATCAGTTGTTTGGAGTTAAAGAATTTACTGATTCTCCTCTTATATGTTGTGTACTCTCTATCTCTTTCTCAGATTCTGTTCGCTGCGCTGTGTAATATTTTACAGTTTTGTTGCGAGGTGGACTTGGAAAATCCTAGGCAACAAACCCCGTGACATTCCATGGGAGTGCCGGGCGGCATTTCTTAGACTTGTCTCTCGATGGACCGATAAAAACATGCCCGAACAAGGCACGTTACAGTTGGTATCAGAGCGAAACTTTGTAATCATATGCAATTGATTAATGTATGGTTTGTAGACATATCCTAAACAAAATAACCTAAGTATTATGACTTAATTATCAGGCATCTTTTGCACCCACAAATGCTGACATGCAAGAGAAAAAATTCATTCTCGAGTAAATTAAGGCACCCACGTTTGATGGAGAAGGGATAGACGTCATAGCAGACGTGGAGATATGGATTGTGTTGATATATGATTATTTATCTGCTTCAGAAAATTGCTGCTACCAATCAAGAAATGATAGACAAACTTAAAATAGTTGACCAGGCTTAGTTATGGTGGAAGCAATGGTGCCAGGATTGAGGTATTTTTGAAGCCGCTGTCACATGGGTTCAGTTAAAAGATGCTGTATGCAGACGATACCTTTCGCCAACCTACCAAACTTTGAAGATGAATGAATTCTTCAAGTTAAAGCAGCTAGAATTAACCTTAGAAGTCTACTACTCAAAGTCTGTAACCCTACTAAAATATGCACCACCTATGGATATTGCGCAACAAGTATCCAAGTTTTGCCAAGGCCTAAACACTCCTCTAAACCACTATCTTGAAGCAATGCGTCCAATGGACTTGCAAGATGCATTACTTTGAGCAAAGTCAATAATCCAAGAACTTAAATTGGGTAATTGTGACAAAGATGGTTCCTGAGATCAAGACAAGAGATGCCACACATGTGGAAAGATAGGGCACATCTGTAGGAGATGTCCCTACAATCAATGCTTCCATTGTAATGAGCTAGGACACATCCAAGTAGATTGCCCTGATCTAAGTCTAGAAGACATTGAGCCTCCAAGAAAACAAAGCACTACAACAGAAACGAGGCATAGACGCGCATGTTAGACGCGCAAAGTCGGGCGCATCTATCATAGCGTCTATAAGTGCGTGTAAACGTGCGTGTAAATACACGCAAATTGTGCGTCTATATATCCACACAAATAGACGCTAATATAGATGTGCCAGCAGACCCTCAGTTATTTAACCACCTAAAATTGCAACTCACATAATTAAAAAACCAAATTTAATAATTATTTAACCACCTGAAATTGATTCTTGAGCATGCACGTGTGCGCATGATAAAAACCATAGAATTAAGAATACACATTGAATCATTGAATTTAAAAAATAGAGTTAATAATTACTCGAAGTACCATTGGCATCCTCGAAGTGAGCAAGGACACCACAATATTGGGTATTTCTCTTTTCATCTATATGTTGAGTTCGAAGATGTTTACCCTCACACCAAAGTGCATTGAATAATGTGCACTAGTCGTAAAAGATAAAAGATCAAACTAGACATGCTGGACCCTCACGAGGTGTTCAAATAACTAGACATGCTGGACCCTCACGAGGTGTCTATAGCAAAATATACTGGGTAGATGAAAGAGCCCTTAAGCTATGGTACACTTACTTGGGCCTTAAAACAAAGATCAGCATTACTCCTACTCTAGACTTGGATAAAAGTGCCTGTGAAGACTCGAGTGTTTTATGGCTCGAGACTCAATCTATGAATGGAAAAACATCACGTCCACATCTAGGTTCTATCCCACCCTTCAAGTTCAAAAAGGGCATGGGGTTTGGAATTCTTGTTTTTTTTAAAGGCAAGCCAAAACCATTGAATAGTTTGATGGAAGGCCCTCCCTTTATCTATTTTGGAAATGTTGAGAACGTTCCCAATTCAGAGTGGGAGACCATCAAATGGCATTTTAATGGCATATATCCAGAGTTCACAGACTCTAGATATTTTTCAGCATGCTTGAGGCTGAGGTGGTTATGTTTATAACCTTCTAGTAGATGGAAGACGGTTGATCCTTCCCCCTGCTCCCATGACAAACTTTGAGGTGCTTCCGAAAACAAAGAAGTATTGGCCCCCATGGGATCCGAGAGAGAAGCTGAATCGCATAAACACACGGGGTGCCCCTAGCACTATATGTGGATTGATCAGAAAAATATTTTCTTTGCACAAAGAAAGCAAGATACCTTCTTATCTTCAACATGAGATTGTCTTGGCATGCAAAATATGGAACTTGGTTTGGGTCAGCCCAGGCCAAGCTGCCCCACTTGAACCCCATGAGATTGAGTTGGTGCTTGGATATGATCGTGACCACACTTGAGGCTACTCTACCCTTTCATATCGATATGATGCATTGGGCAACTCATTTCAGGTCAATACTATTGCATACAGTCTTTCACCACTAAAAGAATTATATCCGCAAGGTTTAATAGTTCTGTCCTTATTCTCAAGCCTTGGTGGGAAAGAAGTGGCATTGCACAAATTGGGTATAATTTTGAAGGCTGTTGTTATTGTGGAGATCAATGATAAATGTAAAAACATAATAGCCAGCTAGTGGAACAAAACCTTCCAAATAGGCCGATTTCAAATGGAGGATGATGTTAGAGATCTTACTGATGATAAGTTGGCTGAGATTGTGGATGCAGTGGGAAAGATTGACCTCATAATTGGGGGAAGCCCCTGCAACAATCTCTCAGGCAACAATACAGTAAGCAAGGTAGGATTGGGTGGCAAAGAATCCTATCTTTTCTTTAAATTTCCCAAGATTCTGAGTAGTTTAAAACATATCATGCAAGCAAGAGGTTACCTGAATATGACCAAACCTCTTAACAGCTAGTATTTTTTTGAATAGGGCATGATTGGATGTATATACAACATAATTACACCTGGATCATACGCTAGGACATGATATACATGCATAGGGCATATACATGCATAGGACATGATATACATTACCAACTTTACTTCTTTCTGAGTATTACAAATATACATCCAATCATTCAAAGCTAATTACATATATGTGATTTCATGCTCTATATACATCCAATCATGCCCTATACAAATGTGATTGGATAGGGCATGATGATTGGATGTATATATAAATCAAAGGTCGACTTGTGCATTTGTAATATATATATATATATATATATATATATATAACTGATCAATACACTCACATGTCTCATTTAATATTGTGCACTTAACCTAGCCATGCATGCCAATTCATAGCATGAGTAGATTGTTGTAAATCAGTTGGCTTGTGCATATGCAAGCTATTCCAATCATGTCAAGGTGCACTTATAGCTCACATATATTTGATTGATTGATGGATAATATGCCTTTCTCTATCTCTTTCATGTACACCTTCATTGCATTATCTTTCTCTAGCTAAAAACCATTTGTGCTTTATCCACCAATTGATACGTAAGTGGGATAATATGAAATTGTAAGTGGGATGGTCTAGTAAGTCACTACATATATATGTGCCAATTGACTTGCCAATGTGTTATCTCTTATCCTCAAGATTTGTTATATATGTCACCACATAGGTCAATTGATTCCCTAAATGCATGCATTGATTTCTTAAATTGTTTCTGTGCTCTGTAAGCGCGTGTAACAGGAATTATCTGCGCATATACACATGCTATTACACGCGCTGACAGATGCGCCACGCAAGTTTAGAAAAATTTAAAAAAAGCTATGGCTTTCTTTTCAAACCTGTGCTTTCTTGCATTTTTTGCACGTTTTCTACAGTTCGAGCTCGACATCACTACTCGTGCCTATCTATCACTTCATGAAGACAATGAGGCAAGGAAATAAGAGTAAAAAGAGGACAGGAGGAAAGAAGAGCCAAAGAGTAAAGAATAACAGCCAAACAGCAAGGAAGAGAACAAGATTGAAGCAACTTACCAAGGGAAGGGAGAAGGAGGACAAGGAGCTTGCAACCTAGCCGCCGCCACCTGTTGGAACAAGCAAAGAAGGTGAGTTCTTCTTCTCTCTCTCAATCTTGTTTGGTTTCTCTGTTTGTTTGTCTCTCTCTTCTCTCTCTTCACATGCTGGATCTTGTCATCTATGGAGGTTTTTTAGCTTTCTTTTTAAGCAAGTTTGAGAAGAAATGGTGGACTGTGCACATCTGCCAGTGCTTCCAGATAATAGTATAGATGCAGCTATAGACACAGAAATAGACGCGCTTACAGACGCCCATAGAGGTGCACTGATAGACGCTCACAGAGACGCAGACATGCATAGAGACGCAGGTATAGAGGCTCTATGTAATATGTTTTATCTGCACAAGGTAATATGATTTTTCTTGTGTAGATGTGGAATCCTGGATCCTCCAACACCCCATTCAACAAGGAGCAATTCATGGGGAAGATGACCAATTATCTTGGTCGCCCTCCCACTGCAGATGAGGTTTTCAGTGTGATGTCTGGGACACCTATCACATCTTTGCCTACACAGGAATCAGCTGAGGTACATGGATCGGCTGAAGCACGTGTATCGAGTGAGGTAGAGGGTAATGCACGTCCAGGGAGGAGGGAGAGTGGTGCGGGAGGATGAGGAGGTCGAGGGCTTTGAGGGGGTTGCCTAGGTGGTGGCTCTCGATCACCCTCACCAAAATAAGAGAGGTGAGCCTCCACAAATGTACTACTCTATCACTGATGTTGGTGGTATCTTGCATGACTTTGAGGGGAGGGAAGTGATAGCCTACTTGAGGAGTGTTGTGCATGCCACATACAAAGATTGCATGATTCCCTTCAAGCACCAAAAAAATGGTTTGTGGCAAGAGGTGCTACGGGCAGTACATAAAATGTACCCTAATCCCAAGAATTCACGATTCTCAGATTATTGGGGACGGTCAAAGGTGAGAGACGCACTTCATAACAAGAGGTCTCACCTTATGATGCACGCCAAGGAGTCATTGCGGAGACAAGAGCAGGGGCGCCCTGGATATGGCCAACCACCCAATTGCCACCGCAAGGAGTGGAAAGAGGCCAAGAAGAGAGCAATGGAGAAAATGACTATTGAGATATCGAGCTCCACTCGTGATATGCCAGGGTGACCGTTGTGCATTTATGTCACCGACGTATCAGTTGCAGATGCGGTTGGTACACCGCCCATGAATAATAGCTACATGACAGCTATCCTTATCTACTCTAGTTCATGGCTCAGTTAGTATGCCACCTTAGTTAGTTGAGTTTGGTTTGAGACCCATATATAGGGTTCTTCTATTTCTTTGTATAAGAGTTCTTTTTGGCTTACACAACTAAGAAGAGCAAAATTGTTTTTAGCCTCCACCTTTGTGTGTATTCCCCCATTATGCAAGCAAGAAAGCTACAAGTGAGACTCCTTCCTTCTCTCCCACAATCTTGACATGGTATCAGAGCCTTGTTCGTGGTAAGGAGCTCAAGAAAGCAAGCCAAGCTCGTGGTGTTATGGTAAGAGGAGTAGTGTTGCTTTCATTTTCTGTTTTGGGAGCAGATCTCTGCAGGTAGCACAGTCGGGAAGTGCAAGAGTGCATTGTCTCAGGTTGAGACGCCCTTCGCGGTGAAGCAAGAGGGCAGTATATGCTGCGGGTAAGGGCTTTAGCCCTTGGTGACCCTGTTTTTTTTATTTGAGGCCATTTTGGGGCCTGTTTTGGAGGCGGAAGTTTTGGGCACACACTCAGGAAAAGGCCCAGTTTTATGTTGTGCGACCACTGTTCTACAGGTCGGTGAAAAGTTACCACAGAAATTGCATCGTATGCTTGTGTGCAGAGACATTGGGAGTTACAAAATCATCCTTGGTTCCTTTTTATGCAAAATCGTCACTAGGAAGTGATTATGTGGTCAAATACCACTTTTGCCAATTTTGCGGATTTGCCCTTGTGAGGGTGAAGCTGTGTTTTTTGCAGTGACAGAATTTTTTTGAGTGTTCTGTAATGGCGTCTGATTCTCTTTCACAGATTGTCACTGAAAAGCTTGACAAGAACAACTTCCAAGCATGGAAGTTTAGAATGACGAATTTCCCTATGGGAAAAGGATATTGGGAATTTGTTGCAGGAAATGAAGAAGAACCAGTTCTTCCTGATGTTCCCAATCAACAGCAAATGCAGGCATTTAAAGCATGGCATGAAAGAGCCAGGAAAGTTATGTATTGGCTGTCTATCAGCATTTTAGACTCTATGATTGTGCATATTCAGGATGCAAGTATGCCAAAGGAGGTATGGGATACTTTGTCAAAAATGTATAGCACAAATACGCAAGCCATGAAAATGCAGCTCAAGCAAGTGTTGCACAATGTGCAAATAGAAAGTATGAGCATCAATGATTACCACATTAAGGTGAAGAAGATTGCAGATGCACTTGCTTCCATTGGGTTGCCAGTGGAAGATGATGATTTAGTCTCAGTGACCTTGAATAGTCTAGGAAAGGATTATGCACAGTTCTGAACATCCATTTCCGTCAGTGAAAGATTTACTAATTTTGAGGAGTTGATTGCTCTTCTAATTTCTGAGGAGCAGAGAAATGGTGGTGCATCTTCTTCAGAAGGAACTTCAAAAGAAGCTGTCTTCTACTCAAATGCTGGAAGAGGTAGAGGCAGAGGTAGAGGAGGCCGATTTGGAGGCCGTGGTAGAAATCAAAATATGCAGCAAACTCAAGAAAACCAGTCCTATGGAGGAGGACGTGGTAACTCTAGAGGCAAGGGGAGCCAAAGAGGTCGTGGTGGATGGCAAAGAGGCCAAATGCAAACAGCAATGTTGAATGCTACTATTGTGGTAAAATGGATCATATGGCTAAAGACTGCTATAAAAAGGAGAATGACATCATGAATGGGAAATTGCAACAAGGGAATTATGCATCTTCTAGTAGACAGGGTGATGACAGAAATGAGCATTTGTTTATGGTGCAGCACATGAACAATTCTGTGACAAGTGCAGAAGAAAGCAATGATGTGTGGTATGTTGACTCAGGTGCATCAAACCACATGACAGGTCATGCAGAATGGATGGAGGATGCAAGGAAAATGGAAAAACCAGGATTTGTGGAGTCTGGTGATGATACTGCATATCCTATTGTGCAGATTGGAAAATTTCATTTGTCTATGTAGGATGGGAAAAAGAAATACCTGTCCGATGTATTTCATGTCCCGAATATCACCAAGAATCTAGTTTCTGTTGGTCAAATGGTTGAGCAGGGCTTGCAGGTCAGATTTAATCCTCATGGATGCTTTGTTGAGGATATGAAAAATAAAGGTCGCTTGATAGCAAAAGGAAAGAAGAAGGGCAGAATGTTTACATTGGATGCAGACATGCTTGAATTGAGTGCAGCAATGTTTGCACATAGGATTGGTGTAGTTGCAGATATTGATATCTGGCATAAACGCATTGGTCATGTTAATGTATAGCGACTTAAATCAATGCAGGCCCAAAATATTGTTGCAGGATTGCCTAAATTCAAGGTTGCAGAAATGCATAAGGTATGTGAAGCCTGTCAGTTTGGAAAACAGGCAAGGAAACCATTTCCTAGACATGTTCAAGAGAGTCAGAAGCCATTGGAATTAATCCACTCTGATGTGTGGACTACTAAAGCTGCATCTCTTGGAGGCTGTCATTATTTTGTCACTTTTATTCATGACTATAGCAAAAAAGTTTGGGTGTATTTTATGAAAAAGAAAAGTGAAGTGTTTGGGCATTTCAAAACTCTTAAAGCTATGGTTGAAAAAGAAACAGGCTTGCAAATAAAATGCCTAAGGTCAGACAGAGGGGGAGAGTACCTCTCAAATGAGTTTGCAAGGTTCTTGCAGGAGCATGGCATAAAGTAGCAATATTCATGCAGTCATAACCCACAACAAAATGGAATTGCAGAAAGAAAAAACAGGCATATTGGAGAGGTATCTCGTGCCATGCTCAATAAAAAAGACTTGCCATATTTTTACTGGGCTGAAGCAGTTGCTACAACAGTCTACATAATGAACAGAACTCCCACTGCAGCAATACATGGCATGATTCCAGAGAAGAGGTATACTGGTAGGAAACCAGATATTTCTCATTTGAAGATTTTTGGTTGCATTGCCTATGTTCATGTGCCAGATGAGTTGAGATCCAAGTTGGATCCAAAAGCTGAGAAGTGCATCTTTATTGGTTATTCTCTGCAGAGCAAAAAGGATATAGATGCTATAACCCTTCTACTCATAAGTTTACAGTGAGCAGAGATGTTGTTTTTGATGAGATGAGTAGCTGGTATAAACTAGTAAATGTGATTGATAATGTAGATGCACAAAATGGTAATGCTGCACAGAACTCACAGCAATAGTCATAAGATATTAGTGGACCTGGAGCGTCCTC
This sequence comes from Lygodium microphyllum, assembly GCF_053477565.2. NCBI lineage: Eukaryota > Viridiplantae > Streptophyta > Polypodiopsida > Schizaeales > Lygodiaceae > Lygodium > Lygodium microphyllum. The sequence continues at coordinate 20,040,668 of NC_141161.1, read as the reverse complement.
TAGCAGTGGTTCACATTCTTTGCCATGGACAGGCAGATTGAGATCAGGAGAATCTTCTCAAAGCAATGCAGATAGTAGTATGCAGGTATTACAAAAAGGAAAAGAGAAGGTAGATCAGCCCATATTTGATGCGAATGCAGGTCACTCTTGTGTGGATGGTGAATCCAGTGGCTCAGAACAGAGCATTGATAATGAATTGGGTATTCCTTCTATTGTTACACCTGGAGTAAGGAAGACCAGGGATGTTTTGAGAGCACCTGGGAGTGAACCTACTTTGCGCAGGTCTACAAGAGCTAGGTATCTTGTGGATAGGCTGAAATATGATGGATTTACAGCCATTCACTATGCATATATGGTCAAAGTGATACAGGAACTAAAACCCACTTCTTTTGAGCAAGCCATGGGAAAAGAAAAATGGGAGAAAGCCATGGATGAAGAAATGGATGCCTTGGAAGCAAATGCTACATGGGAATTGGTACCTTTGCCTAAAGGTAAGAATGCAATTGGCTGTAAGTGGGTTTATAAGGTGAAGCACAATGCAGATGGTTCTGTGAATAGATACAAGGCAAGATTAGTAGTCAAGGGGTATGCACAAACATATGGCATTGATTATGAAGAAACATTCGGTCCGGTTGCAAGGATGGCAATCGTAAGAGCAGTCATTGCTATGGCTGCATCAAGCGAATGGTCTTTACATCAGATGGATGTAAAGAATGCCTTCTTGCATGGTGATTTGCAAGAAGAGGTCTATATGGAGCAGCCACTAGGTTATGTGCATGCTGTTCATCCTGAGTTTGTTTGTAGGTTGAAGAAAGCATTGTATGGCTTGAAGCAAGCACCTAGAGTATGGTCTGACAAGATAGGACAATATCTTGTCATTATTGGCTTTCAGATTTCCAAGGCAGACTTCTCACTTTATGTGAGAAAAACAAAGAAAGGTATTATGCTACTTGTCATTTATGTTGATGATTTGATTATGATAGGTGACAGTGATGAAGATATCCTTCATGTGAAAATGCTATTGAAGCAGAAGTTTGAGATGAAGGATTTGGGAGAGCTGCATTATTTCTTGGGCATTGAGGTGATTAGATCACCAAGTGGGATACAACTCTTGCAGAGGCAGTATGGATTGGACATGCTGTCCAAATATGGGATGACAGCTGTAAGCCTATTTCAGTTCCTTTGGAGCAGAATGTGAAGCTGAGCGCAGATGCAGGTGAGCTTCTGGAAGACCCTACTATGTACAGATGCATAGTAGGAAGCTTGATTTATATGACTATTACTAGGCCAGATATGAGCTATGTTGTTGGACTGGTAAGTCAATTTATGCAGGCTCCAAGGAAACCGCATTTGGATGCAGCTAGACGCATACTCAGGTATGTGAAGTCCACATTGCAGTATGGACTACTTTATGAGACTAGGGTTCAGATACAGTTGCATGGATACACTGATGCTGATTGGGCTGGTAGTATTTCTGATAGACAATCTACCAATGGATATGTGTTCTCTTTTGGGAGTGCTGCAGTCACTTGGAGCAGCAAGAAACAGCCTACAGTTGCCTTGTTGAGCACAAAGGCTGAGTACAGGGGTGCAACAATGGCTGCATGTGAGGTAGCTTGGTTGCATAAGCTACTTTATGATATGCATCAGCCTACAGATGTGCAAATTGTCATTTATTGTGACAACATGAGTAGTATACACTTGGCAAATAACCCAGTCTATCATGCTAGAACAAAGCACATTGAGGTGCATTATCACTATGTGCGGTAGAGGGTTTTACTAGGTCTTATTGATCTAGTTTATGTCAGCATAGAGGATTAGGTAGCTGACATATTCACGAAGGCATTGGGTGTAGAGAAGCTGCGCACGTTCAGAGACCTGCTTGGTATGCAAGAATTGGGATTAAGCTTGAGGGGGAGTGTTGAGATATCGAGCTCCACTCGTGATATGCCAGGGTTACCATTGTGCATTTATGTCACCGACGTGTTAGTTGCAGATGCGGTTGGTACACCGCCCATGAATAATAGCTACATGACAGCTATCCTTATCTACTCTAGTTTGTGGCTCAGTTAGTATGCCACCTTAGCTAGTTGAGTTTGGTTTGAGACCCATATATAGGGTTCTTCTATTTCTTTGTATGAGAGTTCTTTTTGGCTTACACAACTAAGAAGAGGAAAACTATTTTCAACTTCCACCTTTGTGTGTATTCCCCCATTGTGGAAGCAGGAAAGCTACAAGTGAGACTCCTTCCTTCTCTCCCACAATCTTGACAATGACAAGTCGCCAGCATGCAGAGGCGCGATGTATCTAGATGGCAACCATGGGATCGTCGCATTATGGATAGGGTGGCAGGGAGTCATGGGAGGCTGAGTTTGTAAGTTTTATTTGATTTCTTTTTTTAAATTAAATTTTGTAATTTGTTTCACTTCATTATGTAGTGTGTTTTAATATGTTGTATGTTCAAATTGTTTTGTAGTATCATATCGTTGGTAGGATGCCTACTCCTAGAGAGGTAGGCTACCATCGTGGTCATAACCGGGCGTCCACTTGGCAGCATTTCTACGAGGAGGGACTCATCACGAAGGAGAAATATATTTTTTACATGAAAAGTATAGATAACTCTAATTTATTGTTTGTAATGGTATTTATATACCTTAATCCTTTGTGTAGGCGAACCTTGATGCAGTTGAGGATAGCGAAGGGGGAACTAGCAGTAACGGTGGCCGCAACGGTAGCGGCACAGGCAGCAGTGGTGGTAGCGATGATGATGCCTCTTCTGAGGAGATATAGAGGAGCCCCATGCATGCATGCCTCCCCTTGGCTTGTAATTTTCATTTTTGATATGTATTACTTTCAGCTAGTGCTTGTGACCATGATGTCACAAGCACTAGAACTCATAATGTAAAAACGTTTCATTTATATATATGAAATTTCATGTGCTACATACATTGTTTTGTTTTCAGTATCCAATCTTCGAAATAATCTTTCTCTGTTTTCCCTAAGCATATAATTTGATGTTGATGGGGGGGAAAAACCAGAGCCTCTAGTTTTTTTTTCATACCTCTGTTTTGCGCGTCTATCAGCGCATCTAAATTGCAGGATAAATGCGCGTCTATTCTTGTCAAAAACTTTCAAAGTAAACACGGTTTTAGACGCATAGATACATGCTTGTATAGACACAAAATATGACTATGTCCACTTTTTTATAAATATGATTATATATTTATGTAGTGTGTTTATATGCGCATCTAAGTGTGCGTGTAACTTTGATTATAAGCGCGCTTGTAGGCGCGATTTTGTAGACACATAAATAGATGTGTCAATAAACGTGCCCGATATTTTTTTTCACAATTCAAATATTGCATCTACAAGCACGTCTATGAATCCTTTTTGTTGTAGTGAAGCTAGACAGGTGCAGTCTATGAATATATAGAGAAATCAGATGAAGACGAAGGCCTAGAACCTATAACACCTCTTCAAGATTATTAGAAATCCTAGAAATTTTGTCGACATGAAATACAACTTGTATTGGAATAAACTCTGATCTTCTAACTACAGTTAACCTGAGTAATATGAGTTGTATCTATTTTGAGCCTAGAACTTGTAAACGATTAGAGATACTCTGGCAAGGAATGACAGTTATAACTTGCAATGACTTTTTCTTAAGTCATTTCTTCTCAACTAATATAGATTGGGTCTTATCAGAATGTCGAAGCTTGGAATTATTCTTTAGTATTACAAGCAAAGCTGATTGTCCATGGAGCTCCGTCCCGAAATAAGAAGAGGACAATTTGGGAACATAGTTTTCAAGATAAAGGGCCACTTTAATATGCTAAAAGGATCCTCTGACAATTTGGTCTAAAGAAGAAACTCCTGCCAAGGACAACCAAGAACCTTGTGACCACAAGTAATAAAGCTCCGCGTTGTTTCTTATAGGGAGTTAGGTCATTTCAAAAGGGAATGCCCAAAGCACCCTAAATACCAATGCTCCAAGTGCCACAACATTGGACATAACTACATCAATTGTCCTAACAGAACTTGAAGAGAACTTGGGCTTACAAGAAATGAAGTTGTACACGCTCCAGTGATCCACAGGATACTTAGAAAAAACCTAGAAGATATTCATAAGATGTAACTACAATAAATTTTCTCTTGTAATCAAGACTCAGATATATCAAATATAATAGGTTGTTGTTTCAAAAGACTGCATGCCTATGAGTGATTAGAGTAGCACAACGAAAGCATGGTGGGCCCATAACCCACAGGTTCCAAAATGATACCCTGAATTCTCTCAAGATAAGGATATCTTGATTTCTCTAAGTGGAGGAGGATGCAATATTTCCATGCAATTAAAAGTTAGTTGGTTAGTTCGAATGTTAGTTAATCAATTAATAAGCTAGTAAGGTTACTAACTAAAGACTAAGGTAAAAACTAACTAACATTAATAACTAACAATTTTATTTAATTAAAAATATTTTATTTAAAATTTTGAGAGTCATAAATCTGATATTTTCCCTGGATTAACAATAATCATAGCCACCCTTCACAAAAATTACAACATGAATGAGAGTTATGAGCCATATTAATCACTAGTGTTAATATGTATAGTATGGATGGTCCAAAAATATTAGAGTTTAGGTAAAACTAGCATATTCTAGATAATTTAGATATTATCCTAAACAGATTAGTTAGTTTTGGAGATTTTATAAAAAGAAAAAAATAAAGAGAGAGGGTAGCAAAATCGTGCATGCCACGATCACAGTCTACAATCAATAGACAACACTTCGGACAAGGAGAGAAAGAAGGAGTAATCTAAAAGCTTTTTAACGAAGTATCTTGAAGTTTTACCCCCCTTTTGGAGCCAATGGAATCATCAGATTTATGAGTTAAGCATCAGATCACTGAGTTTTCCAAGAGTCCCTCATCAAGAATTCTTGTTCTCAGCCACATCCCCTTTTCTCTAATTCATTATAAATATGAGGCATGGGGAGGCACAAGAAAGTACAAGGAGACCTCAAGAGGCTGCGAGAGAGGCTGAGAGAGAGAGAGAGAGAGAGAGAGAGAGAGAGAGAGAGAGAGAGAGAGAGAGAGAGAGAGCGAGAGAAGGTTCTTCCTCCCTTTCCCCCTCCTTAGAGGGTGGCCACATGCATTCTCTCTTTTCCTTTTCCTCGAGCTCATCCCCTAACCCGTAAGCCAATTTTCCCCAATTTCTCTCCTCTTGAGCAAGTGGCTGCTAAAGTCTTGTGTGAGTCGTGTTTAAAAGAGAAGAGGATCATGGGTCGCAAGAGGAAAATATCACGCGCAGATGGCAATCCCTCAACAAGCAACAGAGCCACGGGCGAGGGCATCACTACCAATCCAATCACGATTTCGGTCGTAAGTAATGTATTTCTAAATTGATAGATGCATGCTTTGATTCTCGCATGAGATACATTAGGCTCCATACTATGATGTACGAGAATAGGTCATGGGAAGGGATAAGCCTCTTCTTACATATTCGAAAGATGGAGTTTGCAAAGTGCATGTATCAAGGGAAGTTAATTGCATAGTTTTGTATGGCTTATTTATTGATAGAGCAATCAGCTAGGGGTTACGAATAGCATAATCATAAAAAGAATAACATTAAGAATTGTGCATACAAGTATTAAGTAAATTTTGCATAGAATCGCTCTTTGATCCCAAGGGGGAGAGCAAATATAAGATGGAATTATTATCGCGTCTATTCTTGTATTGTTTGGAAAAAATACAATTAGTTTTGTTGGTTGATCGAGCAACACTCTAAATGCTTTTTACAATAAACTGATTGTTGCATTGCGATTTGGATAAATATTCAAAGTGCTTGTGTTTGATGGTAAAAGCATGGCAAAAGGTAAGTAATGACAAGTAGCCATGGGAAATAAAGGAATGTTTCACTGGAAGATGATATTAGATTGATTACCTTGATTATGCTTGACTCTTAATTGGATTAATTAAGGAAGGATATTTTTCACGAGAGGATCATCTCCAAGATCGCACCGCGGATTACCTGAGAGGGCACTGCTCGATTCACGGGCGGAAGGGCGAGTGGTGGAAAGGCCAACCACGGAAGTTGTGTCTCACTCCTAGGTCGCTTGGGGTCAGTGGAGCTCTAAACACCCCTTGCCTAGACCAAAATGGAATTTTAGAGTGCCATGAGCCCAACATCTAGGGCATTGGAAGATCCTATTCTAAATAAAGGATGGAAATTTTGGTGCCATGTGATTTGGACCGGGTACTTCTGTTAGACAAAAGGGATACATAATTCTCCTATATGGGCAGGAGACAAACATTAACTTGAAGATAAGTTAAGGAACTTGTTTGTCAAAAGGACTACTTTTTTTTTTGTGTCAATGTTGTAAATTACGTAAACGAATCCTATTCCCTAAGAGGCTTAATTAATGAAGATGATTTTAAGTATCGCACATAAATGTGGTAGGAGCTATTTAGAAAACTAAAGATATTAAGGGAAGTGGGTGGGTGAAATCCCCGATGGGTTTGTCCTATGGTAGGGTGGTCCCAAAAAATTGGGAAGCTTCTCACAAGGTTTTACCGACATTTGACCTTTAGGAATTGTTAGGTTAGAGCCTGGACTCATGTCGTTTTAGGGGACCAGAATAGGACTATGCCCTATGGCCAGAGAGGTCGAACAACGCATCCCTCTCGTTTCCCATTCTCTTTGAACCTAGTGCAATATGGGCAACTTCAGCTTGGATATCCCTATGTAAAGTAGGATGTCTAGAACCTGACGCTAGAATGCTGTTAGGAGATATTGTTTATTAGGAACTTGAATTTCAAGTCAATCCTAGTGGGTTCGGCCATGGGCATTCTGTTGCGAGGCGGACTCGGGAAACCTTAGGCAACAAACCCCGTGACATTCCATGGGAGTGCCATGTGGCATCGCTTAGACTTGTCTCTCAATGGACTACTAATAAAAATGTGCCTGGACAGTTGATAGGCAGGCACATTACATAATTAAAGGTAAAAAAAAATTCAAATTGAATATTATATTTCACTTTAATGAGGATGAGTAAGATCTTCATTATGACAATCTTTGTCACCTTTATGGCGGCCTAGATTTGTAGGTTTGATGATGTGACCACGAGAATATCAGGACGATGACTTATTAACATTTTTTTTTATATTTACTTACCAAAATATAAATTTTTAAAAAAATCAAAAAATAGATTTTATTTCTAAAATATTTTCTCTATCTAGGATTGCTTACATGGCATTTTTGAGACCTCAAAACTCCCCTAATGTATATGGAAGAGTAGGATTAGAAACACTTGGCCCATTTTTCCACTTATAAAAAACAATCGTTATTGGCGCGCATTGAGGGACATGAGTTGATTGTAAGAGAGGTACAATGGCTCGACATAGCATGCTCCAATTATGGCACAGACTATGCAGTAGCACCTAGGGAGGTAGCGTTGTGGATAAAGACCATCAGTTTGTCATGGACAAAAAAAATAGCACTCTATTCAATAGTCACTTATGTTGGAATAATAGACTAGCCTCTCACCCCAAGGCTCACTCACTCAAAGAGGAATTGAAACCCATAACACACACCCAGTTAGAAATAGACAAGATTAAGAGCTCAGAAGTGCATATGCTAGCATGCACAATTGATGGTGTATTTGTGCAGCCCAACCTAGCTAGCATAGATGCGAAGGAAGGCCACGGGGAGCCTAGTAATATAGTGTATAGAATACATTGACTTATCTTGTGGTAGTAGTAAAGACATGTTCCATGTGTATAGAGGAAAACAAGAATGTACATGATTGACATTTGTCATAACATCCATCAATGTACACCTCTGGAGTGGTGGAAGCAAAAGGTCAAGTCATGCTCTACTGCCCTCCCTCTATCTCAGGATCCATTGAGAGATATAAAAGGGTAGCTAAATTCCTAATACCCATAAAAGGTATCCTCACTTTGGCACTTGTGCAAAGGTTATATACCTTGTGCATAATTGATGATGCAATTGTGCATCTCACCTTGTGCTGACATATAGTGCACATGTTAAGACTTCAAGCTCTTTTATCTTTAGTATGTGTGTAACTAACACTCTATCACCTGTCCAACTATATTAGCAAGTGTGGGACATTAAATAAGTTGGTGACTTTAGGCTGTGTGTGAATGGTCTGTAAGACCTTTAGTGTATTGTATTCACTTCAGTTATGTGTTATGGAATAATGAATGAAATGAGATGAGAGCACACTGCTCCTCTTTGTTGCTCCAACCCTTCTCTCTGTCTCTCAACATGGTATCAGAGCCATGAATGGGCTCTGTGGTGGATAGCATTTTGGAAGAAGACTTGAAGACTGAAGGCCAAGGGTTCATGTGAATAGCAAGCTACCTACCATTATTGTTTTACAAGGTGTGTGTTGAAGATATTTCATCTTGCCTGAAGGAGAGGTTGTCTAAGCCTATCTGGAGCATTATGAAGGCTTGTTTGAGCACTTTGAAGAAGGTATTGGCCATCATTGGTGTGAAGGATTGCTACTGATCCCCCCCGTGCTGCATCAATGATTGCACATGTTTCTTGTTTGATCTCCTCTGTTGCAACTAAAGACATTGAGCACTAACCTAGCTATCTAATACTTGGAGATACATTGTGGAATATACTTGAAGGTCCTGACATGGCAATGCATTGATTGAAGCTCAGTTTGAAGGTTATACATAGGTACACAAACCTAGAACAAATCATGAACTACTATAAATAGTGAATATATAGCATATACTAGATCTTGGTTGAAGCATTGAAGCTATTTGACATGCATTCTTGGCTCCATTGAAGTGTAGATACATCCTGGAAGACATATGTATTGTGTCTTATGAAATTGAGTTGCAATTTCTTAGAAAAAACACTCTATGGATACCATGGCTCCATGATAGGAACATGCTCGAGTATCCATAGAGTGTTTTCATGCTTATTTCTCCTCACACAAGGTCATTACCAAGATCTCCTATCTCATTGTTGTGATGAGTCATAATTGTGTGGAAAAGTCATTACAAGTATATATATATATCTATTTAGATGTTATGATATTCTTTAAATATATTTTTAAATGAAAAAATATGAGTTACATATAATGTGACCACTATTAATTGATTTTTGGCAACATTGTGACTACAATAAAAAAGTATCAAAATAAGAATTGTAAAAATGATGGCCATGGACTTAATTGTATTTTTGGACAAAAAAATGGCATCATTGTAATGAATAAATTTTTAAATACCACATAATAGAGATTAAATATTATACTATGTTATTTTTCATGGAAATTATTTGAAAATGCTACTAAGTATTTGAATCATTAATGTAAAATTCATGTCTTAACAAAACATCTAATACGCAAGCTTTCTAGGTATTGTGGTATCTTCCTCCTTTGTTCGTTCTATTGTGGCAATGAGAAAAATGGCTTGTGATATCACAACCTTTAGACCTTGCCATGAGCAAAAACTAATGTTGCTCAGCTAAGAAAGAGTGGTGCCATTGAGGCTTTCAACCACATTTACACATCTCAAATATTTAGAGCATTTATTGAACCAAACCACATCCCCAAACATATCATAGTTAGATTCAAAAGTAATGGTTATGAGACAATTGTGATCCATAAGTATAATATATAGTATAATGCTTTTAATGTAATAGTTCATGATGCATGAAGATGAATGGAATCTCAAATAAGTTCATTCATGATGATTTTTCTCTATCACTCTCAAGTAGATCCTTAGTGAAAAAAAAAATGGGGTAGATGAGTTTTGAAGTAGTTTGACAAAAATAGATACATGATATTCTTGTAGTTTTGAAATTTGAGAAACATTTGTAAGTCTCCCACATGCAAGTTTCATGCTTGTGTGATAAAAATAGAAAAACACAAAAAACATGAAAATTTTGAATTTCTTAATGAAAAGTTTTGTGTTCTCTTTTTAAAAATTATCTAATAAAAGGTTTTCAATAGTTTTGAAAAGTTATCTTAGAGCATTATTTCTCAACACTTTGATGAAAAACTATCAAAAGTCATGCATCTTTTGTAATATGAAGTTTAATTCTAAAATGTTTGATAAAGGTGAGGTAGATTATCTATTTATGAGAGCTTTTTTGCCAATATAAAATATGTGATGTGTGTAATAGAGATTGACAATGTATGAAAACTTCTCTAAATATCTTTGATCATTTCTAGGGTTCCATTCTTAGAAAATATTCTCCTACCTGAGATTGACAATTTATGAAAACTTCTCTAAAATGTGTGATGATTACTAGAGATCGACAATGAATGAAAAATTCTCTAAATATCTTTGATCATTTCTAGGGTTCCATTCTTAGAAAACATTCTCCTACCTGAGATTGACAACTTATGAAAACTTCTCTAAAATGTGTGATGATTACTAGAGATTGACAATGTATGAAAACTTCTCTGAATATCTTTGGTAATTACTATGGTTCCATTCTTAGGAAAAAGTCTCCTAGTCCCTACACATGAAGGTAATGCTATGGATAGGTAGAAAACAACACCCTTGCTTAATTGAACATTGACTTTTGTATCCTTTAATAAGGTAAATGTTGGGCTTAAGATGTATAAGCTATTGGCATTGCAAAATAAAATGTAAGTTGTCATATATTTTTTGTTGAAAATCTACCATTAATTAACATATAATAAATGACATTTTCTCTTAGCATATGTAATATAGAAAATTAACCCATAAGTGTTTGTATTAAAGTTAGAAGAGAAAATTTGGGGACTTTAGGGGCTAGTATAAAAGGGGCACAAGGTGCCATTATAAATATCTTTTGACACATTTTCCAAGAATCCAACAAGAAATTTGAGTCTAGCATAAGGTGTTACATCTTCTGTGCTTTCTTTTTGTACTTTAATTTAACTAGATTAGGCCTTCTTTTCATTGGTATCAAAGCTTTAGTTTAGATCCAACCAATAGATCATTTTCAAGCTTTGGATATGGTGTCTGTAGTTAGTAAGAAAGATGATTGGCATCAATGAAGCAATATGTCCATATCATGTCCATCAACTTTTGTGATATAATAGGGAAGTATTATAAAGTTAGTCTAAAATGTAGATGAACTAATCTCTCCATCCAAAGTTTGAGGAGTGCATAGTTAATGTAAACATGGCTTGAAACAAGAGGAAATAGTTCCAAGCTTTGTCATTGTAGCACACTTTTATCAAACATTAGTGGTTAAATAAATCGTAAGAAACTTCTTTATAAATTTGGTTATCATCTAACCTTAATATTTTTTGCAAATAGGATTTAGACTTTGCTTGGATACCACATGTAATGTGATTGTCTAAATAAATCCTAGTAGTTGTTAACCCTCAAACGAACAAGGTGGAAAATCTAAAGCAAAAGACATGACCAAGGCAAAAGTGAAACAGAAGATAAAGGCGTGCCAAGAAAAATCTGAAAACACAAGAAGCACAGAAAAGTCCTAAATAAGGGAAAAAGGCGCACAAGGAAAAGCACAAGTCAATACTTTCATAAAAGAGCACAAGCACATCATGGTTTAATTTAAAGAGCACCTGGCTTTTACCGGTGCAATTTGTAAAGGTAGATGGGTGGTAGGAAGGAAGCTAGAAAGATAGGAGGACAATGGGAAAAAGGGCCTAGGCCACATCCAACCATGTAAAAAAGGGGATAAGGGGATAACCGCCCAAAAGGCATTTAGGATTTTGTATATAAAGTTGAAAAGTGAATGCAAAGCTCATTCTTGTGTGTGGCCAAAAGTGGCTCTCCTCCTCTTCTTCTTCTTCTTCTTGTTCTTGCTTGCTTGAGCTTGTGCTTGAGAGAGGGAGTGTGAGAGTGTGAGGACGAGGGACTGAGGAGGAGAAGCTCTCCATCTTCTCCTCTCTTCTTCTCTTCTCTTCTCTTCTCTTCTCTTCTCTTGCTCACAGCTATGGATCTTGGAGCGTGGAGCTTGAGGATGGATCTTGCTTGAAGCTTGCACTTGGATCATGGAGCTACTGGAGTGCGCGGGAGAGGAGGTAACTCGATTGGCATGGAGGTAAGCTCACTACACTCATAGATATGAATGGCGCGTCGACTACGTGAGAGGTAGCCATTAGTGCTTGGCTTGGAACGCTTGAAGCAATAAGCGGTCCGTGGGTCTTGGTGGTTGAGCGAAAGCACCCACATTTTGGTTTCATTGCCGCCAAGACCAACGGATTAAGCCTTGAGCACTTGCGCGCTTCCAATCGAGCATTGAAATAGGGTTTTTCCCAAACCGGTGCTTGAGGTAGATAGGTAAGAAGCGAGGGAGTTTGAAGAGGTATTCGATCTCCTTAGCAAGTAGTTTTTTGTTATTTTGGACTTGGGAAAGCATGATGGAGTAGTGTAGGTATTTTCCTTATAATTTTTTCTTGCATTTAGAAAGGATAGGAGAAAAACGTTGGATCAAACAGTAGGGTTTTCTGTTGTTGTATAACAGGATGAAACAGAGAAAACAAGGGAAGAAATGAAAATTTGGGTTAAATGTTAGTAAGGGAAGCAAGATTAAGGTGAGTGCAGGCCTGGAAAGGGTGATAAGGGACCAAGAGTGGCAAGAAAGGCCACATTGTGCATTGCAGGGTTTTAGGAGAGTAGGAGAGAGGAAGAGAGCTTCGTTGAGTGGATCCGCTTCAATCTGGCATTAGGGAGTTATTTGCCTAGCACAGGTAATTCCACACCTTCCTTTGCATGAGTAGGTTGGATCTGGAGCTGCTCAACCAGTAGGACAGCCTCCATCGCACGGCGAGACGAATTTTTTGAAGTCCGACAAAAAAACGCGTCGTGCTTGGCCCATCTCAGTGACCGCAATTTTGGGTCGAGTCCCAGAATCGGTCCTCAGACCGCTCGGCCATTCGGTCGTGTCGGCCCTGTCGACTTGACCCAATCCCACTCGGACAAGTTGACATTTAGCCCAGCCGAATTCACCTCTCGGCCCACTTGACTCGGCCCACCTGACTCTGCCCTCAACCCACTCAGCCACTCAACCCTTGGACGGTGGGCCCTTTCTACTCAGCTCTCAGACGGGCTAAATTGGGCATTCAGCCCCTGCAATTCGAACCTGTTGGGCCAAATTTGGATTTTTTCAAATTTTAACCTTTAGACCTTGAAACTTATTGAGAGACCATATAGAGCCGAAACCATATCATAGATCGATCACTAAGCTGAAACTTAGAGCAAGTAGTTTAAAATTTGGCTATAAATGGTCCTCCAAATTGTGCATGGTGTTTACCATCCCTGGCCCTATCGGGCCGGGGGGGACTGCCCCCCGCAGAGGGGGATCTACCCCCTCCGCACCTCCCCCAAGTAGGTTGGAGAGAAAACACGCACCGTGACAGGTCCTTCAAATTGGACCCTAGTGTAGTAATGGCTCTACACGAGCATGGATTATCACATGCAAAAGAGCAACCAAAAGCCCATACCCGAACAGAGACAAACAAAGACCCTAGAACCTCAATGGGCTAATCTAGCCAAGAAGGGAAAAAAGGCCACATTGCAAAAACATGTACATGTTGCATTCGAACTACATCTGGTTAAAGTAGAAAGCAACAACATCAAGCTACAAGAGCGAGGATGACCAGATATGACAGTCCTAACGATAGATGCACCTTGAATAGCACTGCATAGGTGATCCAAGACATCAGTGGAGAATCCACATTTTGTTGTGTAGTTGAGGTGAAGGGGAGCTACGGAGCTCTACCCCGAGACCTACGGACCACTTATTGATCAAGCATTTCAAGCCGAGCGGCCATGGCTACCTCTCACATAGCCGATGCCCAATGCCTACCTTATGAGTGTAGTGAGCTTACCTTGATGCTTGATCGAGTTCCATCCTCTCTCTTACACTTCGATGGTTCCACGATCCTTGTGGCAAGCTCAAGAAACCTCAAGCCCCCTCTATCAAGCTCCATCCTCCATAGCCGCGCAAGAGAAGAGAAGAGAAGAGAAGATGAAGAGAGAATATGGGAAGCTTCTTTTCCACGATCCCTCACTCTCACACACTCACTCCCTCACTCAAGCACAAGCAAGAAGGCAAGGAACATGAGAGGAAGAATAAGAAGCTTTGGCCACACACAAGAATGAGCTTCTCATTCAATTTTCAACTTTATATACAAAACCCTAAATCCCTTTTTGGGTGGTCATCCCCTTATCCCCTTTTTACATGGCCGGCTGTGGCCTAGGCCCCTTTTCCCACTGTCCTTCTATCTTCCTAGCTTCCTTTCCACCACCCATCTACATTTACAAATTGCACGGGTGAGAGCCCGATGCTCCTTAAATTAAATCACGATGCGCTTGTGCTCTTTTACAAAAGTATTGACTTGCACTTTTCCTTGTGTGTGTTTCTCCCTTATTTGGGACTTTTCTACGCTTCTTGTGTTTCTAGATTTTCCTTATGCGCCTTTGTCTTCCGTTTCACTTTTCCTTGGCCTTTTTCTTCTGCTTTAGCTTTTCTAGATTTTCCACCTTGTTCATCTGACGGTTAAGATTACCCCTCTCCTAGACGAGTGCCAGTCCCATGGCACTTACCATCGTAGGTAGCAGGCTTTGGCATGCACTGAAGACATGGCTGGAGGGGACATCGATGGTTGCAATGGAGGAGTGTTGGTGGTGGTGTGGAGGAAGGCCATTGAGGGCATGTTGGTGGCCTAGGTTGCTGGTGGTAGGGTTGTTGGAGTTGGTGGTAGGATTGTTCTTTGTTGGAGATTGCACTGATGGCCAGCACAAGTGTTGGTTCGTTGGGGATTCTGCACATGACGGTTATAGGCGGGCTTGGAGGATGATAAAGGATAAGAGTTCAGAATTGGGTGTCGATGAAGAGCGAACGACACTTTCCTTGGAGTCTTCAATACCTACAATTGAAAACCTCTCATAGGTGGTCTCCCCCTAGGAGTAGTGCTAGTCTTCTCTATCATGCACAAGACATGGTTCAATTATTTTGGGAGATAGGTCAAACGCTAAGCAAGCTAAGAGTATTGTCCTACACTAGAGGACCCAAACTGTGCATATATTTTGGTGCATATATTATGTGAGTGCTCAAGCATACTTAGATATTATGTAGTTAGAAGACCGCGGGCTGGTTTCTCGCAATAATTGTGGATGAAGAAAAGTTGTACATGTTGAGAAGAAGTACACATGAAGGTGTA
This sequence comes from Lygodium microphyllum, assembly GCF_053477565.2. NCBI lineage: Eukaryota > Viridiplantae > Streptophyta > Polypodiopsida > Schizaeales > Lygodiaceae > Lygodium > Lygodium microphyllum. Next base: position 20,025,501 of record NC_141161.1, on the reverse strand, counting down.
TGAGACATTCTTTGCATTGCGACTGCACAACATAGGATAATTGAACACAGGGACACCACACTTTCGGTAGGCTGGGAGCTATTGGACTTGCTTGATGAGGACAGTGTATTTTTCATGGCCATGTGTGTGGTGCTTACCACAATTGATTCCAATGGTATTAAGGAAGAGTGCAAGAGGAAATCGTGTGAATGGGTCAGGGTGACAGGTCTAACCATAGGCGAGGCAAGCTTCCTAGGTATGTCCTACCCTTGATGTGCCCTGAACAATTGTGGGTGATGTTAAGGGGCTAGGGGACTAGGGACGGAGCCAGCCGACGAAGGTCACTGAATGTACCTAATTTGAGGACCCTAAATTATGTGATGTGATCGTGGGTGCTTCGTATCTTTTTCTTATTTTCTTTTCTTTTTTCCTTTTCCGTTTTCTTTTTCTTATGCTTTTTTCTTTATTTTTCTTTTTCTTTTCTCTTTTTTTGTTTTTTTTGTTTTGTTTTTGTTTTGTTTGTTTGTTTCTTTCTTTTTTATTCTTTTTTTTGGACTTTCCTGAGTGCAACCATTGCAATATGTTGAGGTTATCAGCCTTTCAATGGGTTGGGAAATGTCAAGTGTAATGTCCCTGTGCCCATAGGAACCCCCCCTCCCCCTTTCTTTTCTTTTTTTCAAAATTTTCCCTCTCCCTTCCCCCCGACAGTACGTCGGGGAGAGAGAAAGGGAGTGAAGTAGGAAAGGGGGGTGCATGCCGCCTAGGTGGCAGCTTACAACTGCATCCCCCCCTTTTTAAAGGGCCACCCTCCTCCTCGTCGCGACGGAAAGTTCCCCCCCTCCTGGTTGCTGCAGAAGTCCCCCCCATTCATTGTCAACTGCGCCATTTTCCCTCATGAGCAGTGTGAAGAGGAGAGGGAGGGAGGGAGAGGAGGAGAAGAGGGAGAAGAGAGAGAAGAAGTGAAGAAGAAGGAGAGAGGAAGAAGGAGTGGGAGAGCGAAGGGAAGAAGAGGGAGAAGGAGAGAAAAAGAAGGAGAGAAGGGAGGAAGAGGGAGAGAAGGAGTGAGGATATAAAAGAAGGAGGAGTGAGGAGAGAAAAGAAGAGGGAGAGAAGGAGAAGGAGAAGAAGAGAAGAGAAAGAAGGAGGGAGAGAGAGAAGAGGAGAAAGAGAGGGAGAGAAGGAGAAGGAGAGAAGAGAGAGAAGGAAGAGAGAGAAGAGGAGGAGGAGGGAGAGAGAAGGAGAATGAGAAGGAGTGGTAGAGAAAAGGTAAGTAGTGGGAGAGAAGGAGTGAGGAGATAGAAAAAGAAGGAGTGAGAAAGAGAAGAAAAGCAGGGGAGAGAAATAGAAGGAGAAGAAGAGAAGGAGAGAGGTAGAAGAAGAAGAAGAAGAAGAGTCAGAGGGAGAGAGGAGTGAGGTAGTAGAAGAAGAGAAGAAGAAGAAGAAGAAGAAGAAGACAAAGAGAGGGAAGGAGGAGAAAAGAGATGGGAGAGGGAGAGAAGGAGAGAGAGAGAGTAGAGGAATAAGAGAAAAGGAGAAGAAGAGAAGGAGAGGGAGAGAGAGTAGGAGAATAAGAAAAGAAGAAGAAGAAGAGAGAGAAAGAGAATAACCGCCACAAGTCACCCAAACCACTCTCTCGGCAATGAACCCCATCCAGCGGTCTTTCCCAACCGAATGTGTCAAACCGAAACCGTTAAGGTCCGGACTGCTCAATCTCCACAAGGCGAATGGCTCCCAAGAAGAAAGTTGCGGGAAGCATAGGCGCCCAAGCCACCGGTAATGTTGGACAGCCGAGTGGAATGACCGACCCAGCACACACGAATCAAGCCTAGGTTCTAAGCATTAAAAATTAATTTAGGAATGATTTATCATGGAAGGGATGAAAAGATTGATGTCGTGCATAGGGTTTTCTTTACTTTAAGAACTAAGTTACATGCGTGAAACGGTAGAGGTTGGAATTCACATAATATTTACTCGCATAAAATGATAAGGTTATCGCCTTACCTCACATTAAATGATAGCTTTTTAACCAGTTCAGTGCATGAATAGTAATTTAGAATTCACGTTTTGCAATCATGGTTTAAAAAAACACATGAAATGTTAATTTCTGTTTACGAGATACACTTGCATCGTTAGATAAAACCCTAGACTTTCATAGACGCAAGTCCCATGTGATCCGAGGCATTAGGAATTAGTATAATTGCCTACAAATTGTTTATTGATCTTGCAGTGGACTGTCGCAAATGGATATGCTCCTAGCTTAGTTGAAGCTGGTGACCTAACCCTAAATGGATTGTTGACCCAAGTTATGCTTGGCAGTTTGAAAGGGTTGTAAATCCCTTAAGTAAGTGATTTGATATATCCAGTTAAAATTTTGATTGTGCATGCAATGGGATTGCAATGCCTTGAAGCAATAGGTTGTGCATTCAACTGTTTGTTAATGTGGTTTTGGATGTTAACCCAAGTGGGGAGTGTTTGATGATTTCATGACTGGGTTTGAGATGACTGATTGCTATGGAAACGGAAGGGATGTTTTCCCTAGCAAAAATTGTTACTATGTTGGTTGCTTCAGCTATGGTTGATTTCCTAAAGGGATAATTAAGGAAGGATGGCGCTAGCTCCCCTCCCCCCCCCCTCCCCGTGAGCCGCCAGACCCTAACCAAGGGGGTTATGAATCCGCACCGGGAATGTGGACCGAACCCGATGCGAGAGGTCTCTCCATGGAAATCACTTGGCGTAGGAGGACGCTTAGGTGCCAGTGGGGGCTCTGGCCGTAAATCCCAATGCCTCCGGACCCTACACAAGTGTTCTACGTGACTCGAGATGGGATCTCGAGGCCTTGATACTAGTTACAAGGCGAAATCTTGGAAGGATAAACCTTCAGGTTTTATTGCCAAAAGACGGAAGGATTTTTCTACGGAGGCAGAAAGGAGCACTTAATTCTCCTGTATGGGTAGGAGACATGCATTAATCCAAAGATAAGTTAAGGAATTTTTTTATCTTGTCTTCGTGTCTGTGGCCTAAATTACGTAAAGGAACTTGTGATCAACGGGTTAATTAAGGAAGCTACTTTTATGTGTCAAGCATACGTTGTAGGTAATTAGATAACTAAAACAACCCTCGAGGAAAATGTGGTGGATGTCACCAATGGGTCTATCCTACAGAAGGGTGGTCTTGATTAGCCGAGAGCTTTTCTCAAAGGAAATGTTAATGAGAAATGTTAGGAAAAAGTCGGTCTATGACCTTAGACAATGTTGGCTAGGAGCTTGGAATTCAGGTTGATCCTAGTGGAAACGGCTAGATAAGTTCCGTTGCGAGGCAGACTCAAGAAACCCTAGTTGACAAACCGCGTATCATTCCTTGGGAGTGCCAGGCGGCATCCTCTAGATTGATCTCTCAGTGGGTTGCTAAGACGAGTCCCGCAATTTGAGGGGTGGGCATGTTACATCAAGCTTCGAAGGCTCAGGCGATGGATATTACAGTGATGATTGTGCCCTAGCCTCGTTGTTAGAGAAGCAGTCGCTGAGATGGGGAGATACACTTGAGATATTGCAGCCCTCTTTGGAACGTGCGATGTTGGTACAATTGGGTAACAGCTGCCATGAGTGCCCAGCATAGAGTGTAACCCAGAAAGAGGAAGTGGTTAAGATCATGCTTTGGCCCATGCGATGTGGGCACTCTCATAGGTGATCTTTGCTTTTAGCAACGTGGCTTTGTTGCGGCTCTTTGTGGGGTCAGTGGACTTTCTATGACTTGGACATTGAACACTTTTGCACAAAGACCTGTGTCATCCTACATCCACTTGTCACTTCATGAGAGTACATGCACGGCATATGCCGCAACTATAACAAACCAGTGCAATGCAAGGAGACATCACTTATCTGAATTCCATGGTGTTGACTTAGATACTTATCACCTGCGCTTGATTAGCTTTTTGGTTTGCTTAAAGACGTGAAATATATTAAATGCAGATATGAAAAGTTTGTACAATCGGGGAACATGTCAGACTTAACCATTTAAAGGCAAAAAGTCATGGCCAGGTAGCATTTGATAAGCCTTTTATACAACACGGGGCTACTCTATTTGTACGAGGTGGGGCGAGTCTAAGTGGTCCGGCGAGACTAAGGCTGTGGTGGTGAGGGGCTCCTGTGAGGCTGGGTGGGAAAATGTCAGCTGGGACCCGGATGATGTAGTCCCTGGCCGCAATTGTCTCCAAAATTCTTTTAAACAATGTGTCAAATTCTTGCTTGTCTTGAGCTGCCCTCTCCTCTTTTGAGCACCTGGTGCCCGAGTGTCTGATGGGAGCCTGCATGACCAATGTTGCCATGCCCCATGTGCTCCCTTGAGCTTCTATTCCCCTGGCCTGGGGATTTTTTTGCCTATGTCCAAGGCGGTGTTGCTTGGGGCCTCGTTCCTTTGCATATCTTTTAAGGGTAGGTACATAGCGTTCCGGAAAAGGAGCTTGTGCTACATGCTCCCTTCGACGGCAGATAGCATCCTTGCAAGCCAGCTACACTGGGTGCTCCATGTTGGCTACCGTAGGGGGACTTGCAATATGCAAACCAAGTATTAGGCCTTGAGGCAGGATAAAACTATTCACATGGAAGGGATTATACAGTGGGTTATCAAGTGCACATGACAAGAAGGGAAGAGGTGAGGCATGCAGTGGTTATTGTAGAGGGATGGCCCCCATGATGATGTTCATTTGGCCTCTAGCCATTAGCAGATCTTGGCTCATGCTAAGTTGCGTGGACTAGTTGTCATGGAGTGGGGCAGGGCTCATCCTTGGAAGGATAGACCGGAAAGGGGGAAAGGTGTATAGAAAGGGATGGTACCCTGTCTACACCATCAAAGATGTTGGTCAGGGCTTCCTATGGTGGTAATGAGGGTTGCATGCCCTCCATTTGGAGGTGGGAATGGTCACACAACTTCTAAATGTGTGGTGAGAGGAGGACATGAGAAGCTTAGCCTATTGAACCCAAATCTTCTCCCTGCGCTTGACTATCATTGCTTGTGTGTGTTGATATTGTCTATACAGGGTCACAAAATTCATTGTTTATTTATGTACATATTTATGAATCCATGTCACTTCACGAGGATAAAAGCCAATTGTAGAACTCCGTGGAGTGTGGCACATGCATCTAGTACTCATGGTAGCTTACTCAATACCAATAGATATTTTGTAATATCGAGTAGCATGGAACCTTGTCCGAGTCTACTAGCAACATGTAACTCCTCCTTAGTGAGAACTTTATCAATCAAAGAGTTCTCTTGGCTAGTTTCAGCTAAGTCCATACCCCGAATGGCAGTCAGCACTCGAAAGGAAGTTGGTGCCACATAAGTTGGGTCTCTTTGAGACCGCCATTTGGCCCCGCCATTTGGCCAATCGCTCCTCTGAGACTGTCATAATCTGGGCTCCTAGTTTGGCCATTGCAACGAGGTTTTCAAACCACGTTGTTCAAATTGACTTCGACCCTCTCATTGCCGCTTTAGTTGCTCTATCTCTAAGAGATTTGGTTGGCAGAGCACATCATTGAATGTTACAGTTAAGCGTAGTTTGTCGGCTTCCTTGTCAGAGGTGAGTCGCATGCGTTCATGCAAGAGCTTGTTATAGTGCTCATCAAGTTGTTCTTGCTCTTCCTAGGATAAGGGAAATGGCAAGTATTCTTCAAGTTGCTCTTTAGGGAATGCGCCCATGTCTGCTAGGACATAGACACGTGCGAACACTTTGAGCTTAGGATCCAACTCAGTTAAGCATTCTGCGACACTTCTATGTTCAACGAGGGCTTGCTGGGATGCTATCTCATGCAAGGTTCTAGGAGTTTGCCTAGGATCTAGCATAGTTGGGGGCTCAAGCCTAAATGAGCAAGATTGGTCAACTCTAGGATTGTGTATGCTCTTCACGTTTCCATGTTTCTCCTAAGGCTTTGTTATTGGGTCATGGTTCTCCTTGGATGTGACTTGTATAAATTTGTCACCCTATTGTGACAGCATTGTATCCACTCTTGATTGGTCAATGTGAGCTCTATTGTCGGTGGATTGAGTGTTGCAAGCAACCATTGATGGTAACGACTGCTTTGATTTTTCAGAGTACATGGATGTGTTTGAGGTTTCACCGCCATGGGGAGAGGCATCAGTGGGTTCATTGGTGGATGGACTCGATGCTTTATTTTTGTTTTCTCCTCTTTTTCTGGTCAGTGAAGGTGCATCTCTCAATGACTCAGGACCCTGGACTAGGTCAACCGCTGATGTGCTTGGTTGGGCCTCAGCATTCTCTTTCTCTAATGTGTCCTTATGGGACATAGCCGTGGCCTGTTGAATAGCCTCCCTTTTTGGAGAGTCTAGCTCTTCCCTTCTATTCAACTCTTCTAGCCTAGACTTTAGGCGCTTTGGAAATGTTGGAGTTGTCAATGAAGTTGGTTGCGACACCTCCTCCACAAGTAAACTACTAAGGACATGTTCCGCAAGGGGCATTGTCACGTCCAAGGGCTATGACTACTGTGATCCCTGATTGGAAGTAGTAACAACTAGTTCAATGACTTGCTACTATTGGTGGATTGCGGTGTCAAGTCCTTAGGTCGATTGGAATTGGTTGTGTCTTTTGTTGCCCTTAGAGCATTCACTTGCGTAGATTGAGTATCAGTTGAGCTAGCCACGGTGGATTGCACAGGCATATCCTTAGGTTGAGATCTAAGGGTGGTGTTGTGTCCTACCTCTTGGACATTTGGAATCTCTGATGTAGGTAGAGAGTGGGATTGAGTAGCCGCACTTGACGACTGTTGTGCTTCCTGTGTCCGTTTAGGGGAAGAGGGTGTACAAGACTTGGGACTCCTAAGTGGCTTTGACACTGGCTGGGAGATTTTCTCATGGCTATTAGATGATTTTGCTATTTGCTTTGTTGAGCATTTAGCCTTGCCATGAGTAATGTTGAGCCTATGATACCTGCTATCCTCTTGGGGAATCAAAGGCTCCTTAGGCACTAGTGGCTTTTGCGTATCCTCAATGATTACATTTGATATCTGCTTGTCAAGCACGCTAGACTGAGGATTTATCCTCCGATTGGTCCCATTTGGTTTCTTGATTTCGACCATGAGGGGCTTGATCACTCCAATGTTGTTGACTCAAGACTTGGTTTTTCGTTTAGATCTCCTCCTACGCTTCTTTGCTCTTGATAGATCTGGCCTTCAATCGACAAGGAGGTTTAGCAAGGGGTTTTGGCACCCAAATCCATCGGTTACCTGCGTAATACCCTTGAGCACGTAGCAATGCTTTGGATATCCATTGTGGCATTGTGCTGACCCTCCATCGATGCCTTTGTCTATAAGTCTTGGGCTTCTTTTGGGGTCTTCTACGATATTTGTAAGTCCAAATCCCATCCTTGGCATTGTCTCTTAAACTTCTTGTTTCAGGCATGGCCTCACTCACTGTTTCTCATTGTTTGACATGTGCTTGTATCAACCCTTCCAACAAGTCCTTGCTCTCGTTAGCAGGCTTGATTGTTATGTCAGCACCCTCCTTTCCTTTCCCTCGAGGTTTGATGAGGTCACCCTTGCGACAGGTTGTGACTATCCTCACACCCGGTAGTATTAGGTGTATCCTCTGTGCTACATAGTCGGTCTCACACTTGGTTTCCCTTTTGAAGGGTCTCCCTAGGAGGGTTTCCTTCCCGTAATTAGCACTATTTGGAGGAACATGAAATAGGATAGGCCAGCTTTCAATTTCAATTGTCGCAAGGATTTTGCACTTCCCTATGAGTGCTTGTGGGTGTCCCTTGTAAGGGCTAAGAGTTGCATTAGTTGGTGTGAGCTCTGGTTGGCCTAGTAGGGTCCATGATTCATAGGTCAAGATATTAAAATTTGCTCCTTCATCAATCAGAGCATCAATAGTATGCTCTCTTTTCGCGGTGAGTTTGACCCTAAGATAAGCATGTGATACTATGTCTTCATCTTCCGGATCTTGGCTTGTAAATTTAAGCCTTTTGAAAAATGCCCTTGAGTCCCCAACTACACGACTAGATGTGGATTCTCCACTGATGTCTTGGATCGTCAGTGCATTGCTATTCAAGGAGCATCTATTGTGAAGCCTAGGCAAACTCCTAGAACCTTGCATGAGATAGCAACCGAGCAAGCCCTCACTGAGCATAGAAGTGTCATAGAATGCTTAACTGAGTTGAATGCTAAGATCAAAGTGTCTGCACGTGTCTATGTCCTGGTGGACATGGGTGCAAACGCAAGCGACTCACCTCTGATGAGAAAGCCGACGAACTATGCTTAACTATAACATTCAATGATGTGCTCTACCAACAAAATCTCTTAGAAATAGAGCAACTCAAGTTACAATCAGAGGGTCGAAGTCAATTTGAAAAACGTTGGTTTGAAAACCATGTTGCAATGGCTCAACTAGGAGCCCAAATTATGATGGTCTTTGAGGAATGATTGGCCAAATGGCGGTCTCAAGGAGACCTAATCTATGTGGCACTGACTTCCTTTCGAGTACTAACTACCATTTGGGGCATGGACTTAGCCAGAACTAGCCAAGAGAACTCTCTGGCTGATAAGGTTCTCACTAAGGAGGAGCTACATGTTGCAAGTAGACTCAGATAAGGTACCATGATACTTGACGTTGCAAAATACCTGATGTTATTAAGAAGACTGCTATGGGTACTGGATGTGTGTGCCACAATCTAGTACAATATTAAGTTCTACATTTGGTTTTTATCCTCACGAAGTGACTTGGATTCATAAATATGTACATAAATAAACAATGAATTTTGTGACCATGTATAGATAATATCAACACACACAAGCAATGATAGTCAAGCACAGGGAGAAGAGTTGGGTTTGACAAGCTGAGCTCCTTAGGACCTCCTCTCACCACACATTTAGAAGTCATGTGACCATTCTCGCCTCCAGGTGTAGGGCATACAACCCTCATTACCGCCATAGGAAGCCCTAACCAACATCTCTGATGGTGTAGACAAGGAACCGTCTCTTTCTATGCACCTTTCCCCTTTCCCGTCTATCCTTCCAAGGATAAACCCTGTCCCACTCCATGACAACCAGTCCACGTAACTTAGCATAAGACAAGATCTCTAATGGCTGGAAGCAAAATGAATATTAATAGGGGGTTGTCCCTCTACAACAAACGATGCATGCCTCACCTCTCCCCTCCTCATCATATACGCTTGATAACCCACTGTATAATCCCTTCCATGAGAATAGTTTTATCATGCCTCAAGGCCTAATCCTTGGTTCACATTTTGCAGGTCCCCCTACGGTAGCCGATATGGAGCACCCAGTGCAGCTGGCTTACAAGGATGCTATCCATTCGTCCAAGGGAGCATGCGGCACAAGCTCCTCCGCCGCAACGCTACATATCTAGCCTTAAAAGGTATGCAAAGAAACGAGGCCCCAAGAAACACCACCCCGGAGTAGGCCAAAAAAACCCTAGGCCAGGGGAATAGAAGCTCAATGGAGCACACAGGGCGTGGCAACAATGGTCGTGTGGGCCCCCACTAGACGCTCGGGCACCAGGTGCTCGAAAGAGGAGAGGGCAGCTCTAGACAAGCAGGAATTTGATGCATTGTTCAAAAGCATTCTGGAAACAGTTACAGCCAGGGACTACACCATTCAGGTCCTGACCGACATCTTCCCTACCCAAACTCATAGGAGCCCCCTCACCAGTGGAGCCTCAGTGACCCGACCACCCGGACTCACCCCGCCTCGTACAAATAGAGTAGCCCCACGTTGTGTAAAAGGCTTATTAAATGCTAGCTGGCCATGACTTTTTGTCTCTAAATGGTTACGTACTGACATGTTCCCCAATTGTACAAACTTTTCATATTTGCGTTTACTATATTTCATGTCTTTAGCAAAAGAAAAAGATAATCAAGTGCAGGTGATAAGTATCTAAGTCAACACCATGGAATTCAGATAAGTGATGTCTCCTTGTATTGCACTTGTTTATTACAGTTGCGGCATGTGCCATGCATGTACTCTCATGAAGTGACAAGTGGATGCAGGATGACACAGGTCTTTGTGCGAAAGTGTTCAATACCCAAGACACCACAAGATCGCCAACCCGACCAAGGGTCTCGACAAAGCCACACTGCCGAAAATAAAAATCACCCTGGCCAATCATCCACATCGCATGGCCCAAAGCATGATCATAACCAGTTTCTCTTACTAGGTTACACTCTACACTGGGAACTCACATCAGCTCTTACCTCAATTGTACCAACATCGTACGTTTCAAAGAGGGTTGCAAAATCTCAAGTGTATCTCCCCATCTCAACAACTGCTCCTCCAACAATGAGGCTAAGACACAATCATTGCTGTAATATCCATTCCCTAAGCCTTCGAAGCTTGACATTTCATAACCCATTGAAAGGTTGATAGCCTCAACATATTGCAATGGTTGTACTCAGGCAAGTCTTTAAAAAAAAAAGAGGAAAGAAAGAAAGAAAAAGAAAAAAGAAAAGGGAAAAAAGAAAATAAAAGAATGAAAAAATAAGAAGCACCCACGATCACAGCACAACACCTAGGGGTCCTCAAATTTAGTACGTCCAATAACCTTGGTCGGTTGGCTCCATCCCTAATCCCTAGCCCTTTAACATCACCCACAATTGTTCAAGGCACATCAAGGGCAGGATGTTGAGATATCGAGCTCCACTCATGATATGCCAGGGTGACCGTTGTGCATTTATGTCACCGACTTGTTAGTTGCAGATGCGGTTGGTACACCACCCATGAATAATAGCTAGATGACAACTATCCTTATCTACTCTAGTTCGTGGCTCAGTTAGTATGCCACCTTAGTTAGTTGAGTTTGGTTTGACACCCATATATAGGGTTCTTCTATTTCTATGTACTAGAGTTCTTTTGGCTTACACAACTAAGAAGAGAAAAACTGTTTTCAGCCTCCACCCTTGTGTGTATTCCCCCATTGTGCAAGCAAGAAAGCTACAAGTGAGACTCCTTCCTTCTCTCCCACATTTTTGACACAGGACATACCTAGGGAGCTTATCTGGCCTATGGTTAGACCTGTCACCCTGACCCATTTGCACGATTCCCTCTTGCACTCTGCCTTAATACCATTGCAATCAATCGTAATAAGCACCGCACGAATGGCCATGAAAAGTACACTGTCCTCATCATGCAGGTCCAATAGCTACCAGCTACCGAAAGTGCAGTGTGTCCCTGTGTTCAATTATGCTACGTCGTGCGGTTACAACGCAAAGAATATCTCATACACCTTCACATGCACTTCTTCTCAACATGGACAACTTTGCTTCACCCACACATTGTTACGAGAAACAAGCCTGCGGTCTTCTAACGATGTAATATCTAAGTATGTAGGAGCACTCACATAATATCTGTACCAAAATATATACATAGTTTGGGTCCTCAAGTGCAAGACAATACTCTCAGCTTACTTAGAGTTCGACCTATCTCCCAAACTAATTGAAGTATGTCTTGTGCAGATAAAGAATACTAGCACTAACCCTAGGGAGAGACCACATATGAGAGGTTTTCAATTGCAGGTATTGAAGACTCCAACAAAAGTGTCGTTCACTCTTCATCAACACTCACATCTGAATTCTTATCCTTTATCATCCTACAAGCTCGCCAAGAATCGTCATGTGTAGAATCCCCAACAAATCAACATGCCCCCAATGACCTTCCTCCACAGCACCACCACCACTCCTCCATGACAACCACAGGTGTCCTTGCCACCCACGTCTTCGGTGCATACTAAAGCCTGCTACCTATGACTATGAGTGCCATGGGACTGGCACTCGTCTAGGAGGGGGGTAATGTTAACCCTCAAATGAACAAGGTGGAAAAGTTAGAAAATCTAAATCAGAAGACATGGCCAAGGCAAAAGTGAAACAAAAGATGAAGGCACGCCAAGAAAAATATGGAAACACAAGAAGCGTAGAGAAGTCCTAAATAAGGGAAAAAGACGCACAAGGAAAAGCGCAAGTCAATACTTTTGTAAAATAGTGCAAACACATCATGGTTTAAATTAAAGAGCACCGTGCTCTCACTCGTGCAGTTTATAAAGGTAGATGGGCAGTAGGAAGGAAGCTAGGAAGATAGGAGGACAATGGGAAAAAGGGCCTAGGCCACATCCAGCCATGTAAAAAAGGGGATAAGGGAATGACCGCCCAAAAGGGATTCAGGGTTTTGTATATAAAGTGGAAAAGTGAATGAGAAGCTCATTCTTGTGTGTGGCCAAAAGTGGCTCTCCTCTTCTTCTTCTTCTTCTTGCTTGCTTGAGCTTGTGCTTGAGAGAGGGAGTTTGAGAGTGTGAGGAAGTGAGTGTATGAGGGTGAGGGACCAAGGAGGAGAAGCTCTCCATCTTCTCCTCTCTTCTTCTCTTCTTTTCTCTTCTCTTGTCTTGCTTGCGGCTATGTAGCTTGGAGTGTGGAGCTTGAGGATGGAGCTTGCTTGAGGCTTGCACTTGGATCATAGGGCTACCGGAGTGCGCAGGAGAGGAGGTAACTCGATTGGCATGGAGGTAAGCTCACTACACCGCAGATATGGATGGCACATCAGCTATGTGAGAGGTAGCCATTAGTTCTCCGCTTGGAACGCTTGAAGCAATAAGTAGTCTGTGGGTCTTGGCGGTTGAGTCAAAGCTCCCACAATAGCACACATTTTAGTAGTCCATCAAGAAGCAATCAAGGTCACTACTATTCGTAACTCCTTAGAATAACCAGACATTTGTAACCTTGAACTACTTGAGTCTATCTTACAAAATAATATTTGCCTCAAACCCACATGGATTGACCTAAAAAAGGAAACCTAATTTAAATATTATAGTCTCATATCAGACATCTAGCATCAACTTTTGAGGCTACTACATTTCTATCATCCCTCAAGCTGAAGAAAACCATTGCTACATTTGGTTCAAAGAGAGTGAGAAATAAGGGGGAGCAATGTGCATTGACCCCTCTATCCATGAGGCATACTCCGGCCCCCTAAAAAGGCACTGGTTGGGTCTTAAGATGACATAGTAGGACAATCAACACCGTTGGTGGGACATTGTCTGACGTTCAATACATTTGACACATCCATAAGAGCTTTTATTGAAAGAGCATTTGGTAGGATGTTAAAGATTATACCATGCAATGTTTACCATGTCCACACAAAATAAAGATTATATGCTTCTACTTGGTGGTTTGCTATAGTCATTACCCATTTCTCAAGGAAAGTGGATCAACATAAGCATGGATTGCCTGCAACAAAGCATGGATGGAATAACATTTATGTGATGGTGGGAAAATGGAGTGTGTCAATCCACCATAGTAAGAGGTGGATATCGTGTTACGATGTTCATTTTTCCATTTAAATACTTCATCATGATAATGAGAATTCAAGCTATAGACACCTCTTTAGGGTTTTCTTATCATATGTTGTGTAGTTCTTGTTCTTAAGTAACTTTCATCATTACAATCTTTCTATTTGAAATATTCATCCAAAATCTAACCACCTGCTTCCTTCTAGGAGCATTTTTTAAAAGTTAATTATCCTAACATGATTTAGTTTAACATATAAGAAAATATTCATTAATTAATACATTTAACAATGTTCCTTAACCTAAATTATGTACAAACAAGAATTCAAGGAAAACACTCCCTTCAAAAAGAAAATGTTTATTTAAATTATATTATTTTTTATTTCAATAACTACTCTAGTTCGTATCTAAGCTTTGCCTAAAGGCAAGAAGCAAACTCATCAAGTCCCTCAATTAGCATCAGAACCTTCTTGGAGATCCACATTGTCTCATAGGGGGTAGGCTAGTCCTAACATGCCCAAGAAATTACCACTAGGTCCCCCTAGCTCCTTGGCATCTCCTAGCCTATATGAGTCTCTCTCCGAAGGGACCTCTCGTGTCTAGTGCTAGCCCTAGTAATTTGACAGTAAACCACCTCCCTCGGTATAAAGCAAGTGCAACTATCCTTGGAGGAGGCCTAGTTTGGTCAACCTATATTTAGATATTCTTGTTTTAGAAACTGCAAGCATTTCAAACATTCTTTTTGAAGCAACAAGCAATATGACAAGTGCTCTTGCATTTAAACACCTATTTAGGTCACCCTTAGCTTATAAGCATACGCTTCATGGGTCTAAGTCATGATTTTTGGTATTTTACTAGGTTATCTTACATTATGTATTAGTGATGCATTTATGCAAGCATTGAGGGTTTGCCCCTTATGTTTTAACCTTGGGGAGATACATATTAATCATCCACACTAGTGATTTTGGGATAATATCTTCCTAATTTTCTTTATGAGATAGCTAGGTTATAGATTCAAACTTCTCACAATGAAATCTCAAACCCCATCATTCATTGCTAGTGTAAAATATCCAATTTATTTAAGGACTCCTATATGACCACTAGGAGCCATTATGGAAGGGTAATTCCTAATTGAATTTCCTCCTAAGCATCCATAGTTTATTGACCCTCTATTAGACATCTCAAATATCCAGAAGGATCCCAAACTATCTAGTAGATGTGACCTAGATTATCATCATTTTTAAAACATCTAAAGTTCTCTATATTTATTTTAGTAAGATTGGTTTGAAATATGAAGAAACGACTTGGAGTTGAGGTTGTGTGATGGGGGCATGGCTCACATGTGCTACCCTCATCTAGTTCCAACATTTCTCCACTTTGGGGCCATGCTGTTAGTACATTTCTTGCATTCCTTCTCCCTTTAGTCTTCATTGGTCTTGTATTCCTCGAGTCAAGGCTCATTGAGATATAATATGGCAAGATTAAAGGGTTAAAGGTTGGGTTGGATACAAAAGTTTAGCTTTGAGGAGTAAATGTTTAGAGATGAAGAGAGTATGATGGATTTTTTTCTTTTGTTAGGAAGAACAAGCTTGAAAGAAGTAGAAAATTTGGGTTGAGAAGAGAGAACTTCTAGCTTATGAGAGTAGGATTAATACCAAGGCGAGAGGGAAATATAATCGGTATAAGGATGGGATATGAACTTGGAGTGGTTGAATTGAGATATGGAAAAGGGGTCTTATTAAGGAGAATGCAATAAAAGCTCTATGATCACAACCCTCTATCTTCCCACATGTACACTTCTTCTCACTATCCTCTTACTCTCTCCCTCTCTAGATCCTACTCTCTTCCTCTTTATATATCTCTCACTATCTCTTACTCTTCTCTCTCTCTCTCTCTCTCTCTCTCTCTCTCTCTCTCTCTCTCTCTCTCTCTCTCTCTCTCTACACACACACACACACACACATGTATGTATGTATGTATGTATGTATGTATGTATGTATGACATGAACCAATGCTCACATATTAAGATGAACAAGTAATTATTAACATAAGCCTTAAAATCTATGGCTTTATATAGCCCTTGGCCTTAACTCCCTATTAATCCTATATTGCTACATTCACAATCCGGTGTCACTACAAGCTTTGTGATTGCAATAAAGGACAGAGTGTTGGCAAGGATGGGATGATGTTGTGTAGCTTGAGGAGGATGATGATGACATAGGTGGTGACATCAATGAATGTTGTGAGGATGGTCATTATGTTAGTGAAGATGTGATAGAGGTGACAATGATGATGAGTTGTAGTCGAGTTGAAAGATTTATAAAGCTTTGTGATTGCAATAAAGGACAGAGTTGAAAGATTTATAAATCTTTGTGTAACTACAAGCTTTGTGATTTCAATAAAGGACAGAGTGTTGGCAAGGATGGGATGATGTTGTGTAGCTTGAGGAGGATGATGATGACATAGGTGGTGACATCAATGAATGCCATGAGGATGGTCATTATGTTAGTGATGATGTGATAGAGGTGACAATGATGATGAGTTGTAGTCGAGTTGAAAGATTTATAAAGCTTTACTAACCATTTTTTTAAATGTTAAGGTTGAATAACAAAATGAATACTAAGGTATATTATAAAATAAAGGGATTTTTTATACATCATTTTTATATTGTTTTTACATACAGAAGAGTGCCACATAAAGGGATTATTCCCATATTAAATGAAAAGAGACGTCTTTTATTTAGGAAAGATTCACAAATAAGTGTATTTATAAACATGCCTTCAACACACATGATAATATAGAGATTATACATATGGTGAACCCCCCAAGGGGAAAGGGAAATCATATCTTATAGAATACATTTCAACTCACATGGGAAGGACCTTTCAAAGTTGTAAAGAAGTATGCTAATGGAAATTATTAGTTGGAAGGTTTAGATGGGAAGTTGCATATAAAAGCTAGGTACATGGTCATAGATTGAAGAAGTAACAATCCAAATTTATGACACAAATAAAAGACACATGGATGATGAAAAAAGAACTTGTGAATGTAAATTCTTTGGAACACGAGGAGGGTGTGGGAGCTTTCTCTTAACCACCAAGACTTACGAACTGCTTATTGTTTCAAGTGTTCCAAGCCGAGCACTAATGGCTACCTCTCACATAGCCAACGTGCCATCCATATCTATAGGTGTAGTGAGCTTACCTCCATGTCGATCGAGCTACGTCCTCTCCCATGCACTCCAGTAGCTCCATGATCCAAGTGCAAGCCTCAAGCAAGCTCCATCCTCAAGCTCCACACTCCAAGCTCTATCACCGCTAGCAAGACAAGAGAAGAGAAGAGAAGAGAAGAAGAGAGGAGAAGATGGAGAGCTTCTCCTCCCCGGTCCCTCACCCTCACACACTCACTCCCTCACACTCTCACACTCCCTCTCTGAAGCATAAGCTCAAGCAAGCAAGAACAAGAAGAAGAAGAAGAAGAGGAGAGCCACTTTTGGCCACACACAAGAATGAGCTTCTCATTCACTTTTCAACTTTATATACAAAACCCTAAATTCCTTTTTGGGCGGTCATCCCCTTATCCCCTTTTTTACATGGTCGGCCGTGGCCTAGACCCTTTTCCCCATTGTCCTTCTATCTTTCTAGCTTCCTTTCCACTGCCCATCTACATTTACAAATTGCACGAGTGAGAACCCGTGCGAGTGAGAACCCTGCGCTCCTTGAATTAAACCATGATGCACTTGCGCTCTTTTACAAAAGTATTGACTTGTGCTTTTCCTTGTGCACCTTTCTCCCTTATTTAGGACTTTTCTCCTTGTGTGTCTTTGTCTTCCATTTCACTTTGCCTTGGCCTTTGTCTTCTTCTTCAGCTTTTCCAGATTTTCCGCCTTCATTCGTGTGAGGGTTAACATTACCCCCCGCCTAGACGAGTGCCAGTCCCATGGTACTCACCATCGTAGATAGCAAGCTTTAGCATGCACCGAAGACGTGGGTGGCAAGGATGTCTGTGGTTGCCATGGAGGAGTGTTGGTAGTGGTGGGGAGGAAGGTCGTTGGGGGCACGTTGATGGTTTAGGTGGTTGGTGGTAGGCCTATTCTTTGCAGGGATTGCACTGATGGAGTACAAGTGGCGGTTTGTTGGGGATTCTACACATGACGATTCTTGGCGGGCTTGTAGGATGATAAAGGATAGGAATTCAGAGTTGAGTGTCGATGAAGAGCGAATGACACCTTTGTTAGAGTCTTTAATACATGTAATTGAAAACCTCTCATAGGTGGTCTCTCCCTAGGGGTAGTGCTAGTCTTCTCTATCATGCACAAGACATAGTTTAATTAGTTTGGGAGACAGGTCAAACTCTAAGCAAGCTGACAATATTGTCCTCCACTTGAGGACCCAAACTATGTATGTAGTTTGGTGCAGATATTATGTGAGTGCTTGTTCATACTTAGATATTACATAGTTAGAAGACCGCGGCCTAGTTTCTCATAACAATGTGGGGATGAAGCAAAGTTGTCCATGTTGAGAAGAAGTACACGTGAAGGTGTATGCGACATCCTTTGCATTGTGACTGCATGATGTAACATAATTGAACACAGGGACATTGCACTATCGATAGAGCTGGTAGCTATTGGACTTGCATGATGAGGATAGTGTATTTTTCATGGCCATTCATGCGGTGCTTACCACAATTGATTGAAATTGTATTAAGGCAGAGTGCAAGAAGAAATCGTGTGAATGGGTCGGGGGTGACAGGTCTAACCATAGATGAGACAAGCTCCCTAGGTATGTCCTACCCTTGATGTGCCCTGAACAATTGTGGGTGATGTTAAGGGGCTAGGGGATTAGGGGCGGAGCCAGCCGACCAAGGTCACTGGATGCACCTAATTTGAGGACCCCTAAGTGTTGTGCTGTGATCGTGGGTGCTTCTTATCTTTTTGTTCTTGTCTTTTTTTTTTCCTTTTCTGATTTTTTTTTTTCCTGAGTACAACCATTGCAATATGTTGAGGCTATCAGCCTTTCAATGGGTTGGGAAATGTCAAGCTTCGAAGGCTCAGGAAATGGATATTACAGTGATGATTGTGCCCTAGCCTCGTTGTTAGAGAAGCAGTTGTTGAGATGGGGAGATACACTTGAGATATTGCAAACCTCTTTGCGACACGTGATGTCGGTACAATTGAGGTAACAACTGTCGTGAGCCAACTGTAGAGCTTGACCTAGAAAAAGAGTGTAGCCCATGACTATGCTTTGGATCATACGATGTGGACACTCGTAAGTGATTCTTCGCATTTGACAGCGTGGTTTTGTCGCGGTGCTTTGTGAGGTTTGTGGTCTTGCAGTGACTTGGGCATTGAACACGTTCGCACAAAAACTTGTGTCATCCTGCATCCACTTGTCACTTCATGAAAGTATATGCAAGTCGCATGCATCAAGTACAACGAACAAATGCAATCATGTCAAGATATTACTTTTTTAAAATCCTATGATGCTGATTGTGATGTCTATTCTGGTGCTTGTTAAAGACTTGACATATATTAGCAATAGGTGAGGAAAGTGTGTACAAGTGGAGAGCCTGCCCCTTTAACCCTCAAAAGACAAAAGGTTATGGTAGGATGGCCTTTGTTAAGTTGCTTGCATATCATAAGAGCTACTCTATTTGCACAAGGCGGGGTGAGTCCAGGTGGTCAGGCAATTGAGGCTCTGCTGGTGAGGGGCTCCTCTGAGGTTGGGCAGGGAAGATGTTAGCCGGGACCTGAACAGTGTAGTCTCTAGCTGCAACCATTTCCAAAATGCTTCTGAACAATGCATCCAATTCTTCCTTGTCTCGAGCTACCCTTTCTACCTTTGAGCATCTGGTGCCCGAGCATCTGGTGGGGGCTCACACAACTGGTGTTGCCACGCCTTGTGTGCTTCTTTGAGCTTCTATTCCCCTGGCCTAGGGATTCTTCAGCCTACGTCTGGGGTTGTGTCACTTGGGAACTCATTTCTTTGCATACCTTTTGAGGCTAGGCATGTAGCGCATCGGCGGAGGAGCTTGTGCTGCATGTTCCCTTCGACAACAGAGAGCGTCTTTGCAAGCCAGCTGCCCTGGGTGCTCCATGTCTTCCACGTAGGGGGGCCTGCAAAATGTGAACGAAGGATTAGGCCTTGATATAGGATAAAAATATTTGCATGGAGGGGATTATAGTGTGGGTTATCAAGCACATATGACGAGGAGGGGAGGCGTGAGGTATGCAGTGTTTGTTGTAGAGAGATGGCCCCCATGATGATGTTCATTTGGCCTCCGGCCATTAGCAAATCTTGGCTCATGCTAAGTTACATGGAGTGGGGCAGGGCTCATCCTCGAAAGGATAGATCAAAAAGGGGGAAAGGTGTATAGAAAGGGACGGTACCTTTTCTACACCATCAGAGATGTTGGTCAGGGTTTCCTATGGTGGTAATGAGGGTTGCATGGGAATGGTCACCCAACTTCTAAATGTGTGGTGAGAGGAGGGCCTGAGGAGCTTAACTTGTTGAACCCAACTCTTCTCCCTGCACTTGACTATTATTGCTCGTGTGTGTTGATAGTGTCTATACAGGGTCACAAAAGTCATTGTTTATTTATATACATATATATGAATCCATGTCACTTCACGAGGATAAAAGCCAATTGTAGAACTCCAGATTGTACTGAAGCATGGCACACACATCTAGTACTCGTGGCAGCTTACTGAATACCGATAGATATTTTGCAACATCGAGTAGCATGGAACCTTGTCTGAGTCTATTAGCAACATGTAACTTCTCCTCAATGAGAATCTTATCAGACAGAGAGCTCTCTTGGCTAGTTTCAGCTAAGTCCGTACCCCAAATGCAATCAGCACTCAAAAGGAAGTTGGTGCCACATAGGTTGGGTCTCTTTGAGACCGACATTTGGCCAATCACTCCTTTGAGACTGCTGTCATGATCCGGGCTCCTAGTTCGGCCATTGCAACGCGGTTTTCAAACCACGTTGTTCAAATTGACTTTGACCCTCTCATTGTCGCTTTAGTTGCTCTATCTCTAAGAGATTTGGTTGGCAGAGCACATCATTGAATGTTACAGTTAATCATAGTTCGTCGGCTTCCTCGTCAGAGGTGAGTCGCATGCGTTCATACAGGAGCTTGTTATAGTGCTCGTCAAGATATTCTTGCTCTTCCCAGGATAAGGGAAATGGCAAGTATTCTTCAAGTTGCTCTTCAGGGAATGCGCCCATGTCTGCTAGGACGTAGACATGTGCAAACACTTTGAGCTTAGGATCCAACTCGGCTAAGCATTTTGTGACACTTCTATGTTCAACGAGGGCTTTCTCAGTTGCTATCTCATGCAAGGTTCTAGGAGTTTGCCTGGGCTTCAGCATTGCTAGGGGCTTACGCCTAGACGAGCAAGTTTGGCCAACGCTAGGATTTCTTATGCTCTTGGGTTTTCCATGTTTCTCCTGAGGCTTCATTATTGCGTCATGGTTCTCCTTGGATGTGATTGGTATAAATTTGTCATCCTATTGTGACAGCGTTGTATCCACTCTTGGTTGGTTAATGCGAGTTCTATTATCGGTGGATTGAGTGTTGCAAGCAGCCGTTGATGGTAACGACTGCTTTGATTTTTTAGAGCACACGGATGTGTCTAAGGTTTCACCGCTATTAGGAGAGGGATCAATGGGGTCATTGGTGGATGGACTCGATGCTTTATTCCTCAGCTCTCCAGCGCTCTTTGTCTCAATGTTCTTGGGGTCCACAACCACCTGCAACTGCTATTGTTTTCGTTGTTTTCTCCTCTTTTTCTTGGTCAATGAATGTGTATCTCTCAACAACTCAAGACCCTGGACTAGGTCAACTGTTGATGTGCTTGGTTGGGCCTCATCATTCTTTTTCTCTAGTGTGTCCTTATGGGACATAGCCATGGCCTACTAAATAGCCTCGCTAGGTTGTGAGGGTATAACTGCCTCCCTTTTTGGAGAGTCTAGCTCTTCAGCCAATTCCCTTGTGTTTAACTCCTCCAGCCTAGGATTTAGGCACTTTGGAAGTGCTGGAGTTGTCAAGAAAGTTGGTTACAACACTTCCTCCATAGATAGACTACTAAGGACACGTTCCGCAAGGGGCATTGTCATGGCCAAGGGTTGTGACTGTTGTGATCCCTAATTGGAAGTAGTAGCGGCTAGTCTAGTGGGCTGGCTACTCTTGGTGGATTGTGGTGTCAGGTCCCTAGGGTGATTGGAAGTGGTTGTGTCTTTTGTTGCCCTTTGAGAATTCATCTGTGTAGATCCAGCATGAGTTGATCTAGTCACATTAGGTTGCATACACATATCCTTGGGCTGAGAGCTATGGCTAGTGTCATGTCCCACCTCTTGGATATTTGGAAGCTCAGATGGAGATAGAGATTGGGAGTGAGCAGCCGCCCTTGACGATTGTTGTTGTGCTTCCTGTGTCTGTTTGGAAAAAGAGGATGTAGGAGATCTAGGACTCTTAAGTGGACTGGCACTAGCTAAATGATTTGCTCGAGGCTATTAGACGATTGTGCCATTTGCTGTGTTGAGTGATCAGCCTTGCCATGAGCAATGTTGTGCCCATGATGCCTATTATCCTCTTGGGAAATCAAAGGCTTTTTGGGCACTAATGGCTTTTGTGCACGCTCAATGGTTACATATGACATCTGCTTATTAAGCATGCTAGGCTAAGGCTCTCTCTTTCGAACAATCATGTTTGGTTTCTTGCCTCGAGACCTAGAGTTTCTCTTAGATTTCCTCTTGTGCTTCATTGCTTTTGATGCAATCTGGCCTTCAGCTGATACAGGTGGCTTAATAGGGGGTTTTGGTACCCAAATCCATTGGTTACCTGCGTAATACCCTTGAGCACGTAGCAACACTTTGGATATCCATCGCGGTGTTGTGTTGACCCCCCATCGATGCCTTTGTCTACAAGGCTTGGGCTTCTTTTGGGGTCTTCTACGATATTTTTAAGTCCAAAGCCTGTCCTTGGCATTGTCTCTTGACCTTCTTGTTTCAGGCATGGCCTCACTCACTGGTTCTCGTTGTTTGACTTGTGCTTGTAAAGAAGTAGGTTAATCAAAAGGGCAAGTAGCATGGACATTATGCATCATCCAATCAGACAGATGATGCTTCTAGGGATAGACTATTTTCCATGACATATGCGAAAGACAGGGCTGTTGAGAAGTCTACTGAGGATGCTATTTGGTATATTGATTTGGGGGCATTGAATCATAAGACCCCTCATGGTGACTAGTTTATTGACATGGTGCATGAGAGGAATGACTATGTATGCACATGGGATGACACATAGCATAGCATTGAACATAAAGGCAAAGTGCCTTTGGTAATCCATGATGGTAAGAAGAAGAACTTACATGATGTATTGCATGTCCTGTCAATTACTAAAAATTTGTTGTATGTGGGCTAGATGACTAAGCAAAATTTGCAGGTTAGGTTTAATAAGCATGGTTGCTTCATTGAGGAGTTTGGTAATGTCTCCAAATTGATTGCTCGTGGTCATAGGAATGGCAGGATTTTTAATCTTGATGCCACTTTGCCATAGTTGAAATCAGTCATGTTTTCCCATGGCTCTGGCATAGTTAGAGATTTAGAAATATGGCATAAGAGAGTGGGACATGTTATTCCAGCAGCTACAAATGATGCAGAAGAAACACCTTGTTACAAGTCTACCCACGTTTGCCTACACAGATATCGGGCATGTCTGTGATGCTTGTACGTTTGGTAAACATTCAAGGTTGCCATTTGTCAAGCATGTAAGAAATAGTAAGCAACCATTGTAGTTGGTTCACTCTAATGTGTGGGGGCCAGTCCATAATGCATCTATGGGAGGCTCTGAGTATTATGTGACATTCATTGTTGACTTTAGTCATTATACTTGGGTTTATATACTGAAAACAAAGGATGATATGTTTGCTATTTTTCAATAATTTAAGTAGAAGGTTGAAAAGGAATTTGATTACTACATCTCTTGTTTGAGATCTGAGAATGGTGTGGGGAGTATGTCTCACAGTTTTTTGGCTGAAAATTCATACGTAGGAGGCAGCTTACATGCAGCTACACTCCACAGTAGAATGGGGTAGCTAAACAAAAGAATAGGGTCTTAATGAATGCTACTCATGCAATGATGAATGAGAAGAAGATGCCACACTATTATTGGGCTAAGGCTATTATGATAGCCATGTATATCTTCAACAGAACTCCCACTGCAGGTATTCATGATATGACACCATTTGAGAAGTTGTATGGCTACAAGCCTAATATCAGTCACATGAAAGTATTTGGTTGTCTTGCTTATGTGCACATCCCTGATGAGAAGAGGAAGAAGTTGAATCTGAAAGCACATAAGTGTGTCTTTATTGGTTATTCATAGGAGAAGAAGGCATATAAGTTCTATGATCCCTCTACTCAGGAGCCACTAGTGAGCAGAGATGTTACTTTGATGAGATGGCATCTTGGTATGCATCACCTATTGCAATGCCATCAAATATGTCTTTTACATATGTTTCTACAGTTGATTTGCAGCAAAGTGCTGCATTGATAGGCCCTAGTGGTATGACGTATCTCCATGGACAGGGAGATTGCGAAACTCTGGCTCACTATCCACTGACACAACTATGTTAGTGAGGGGGAGATATGATGTGGTGGGCAACAAAGGAAAAGAGCAAGCTTCTTATGATACATCTAGAGTGATGACACCTGGCAGGATGACTTCAAGCTATGACTCAGCTAAGTCTAGACAGTGAGCTTGGTATTCCAACAGTGTATATGCCTAGCACTAGGCAAAACAGATATATTCCGCCTCATGAGAGAGGGGAATTGAGTAGTGCACCACAACTTAGATGCTCACACAAAGTCAAGTACCCTATGAATAGGCTAACTTACAATGGTTACTTTGTGAAGCATTATACTTACATGACAAAAGTGACAGAGGTCAAAGAACCCACTACATATGTTGAAGCAATGATGGATAAAAATTGGTGCACAACTATGGATGAGGAAATATTTGCCTTGGTTGAAAATAGAACATAGGATCTTGTACCATTGCTAGAAGGAAAGAAGACCATTATTTGAAAATGGGTCTACAAGACTAAATGCAAGTCAAATGGCAGTATAGAGAGGTACAAATCCAAGCTAGTCAGTTAAAGGATATGCTCAGCTGTATGGACTAGACTATGGAGAAACATTCAACCATGTTGCCAAGATGGCAACCATATGAACAATGATCACATTGGATGTTGCTAAAGGCTGGAAATTGCAGCAAATGGATGTTAATAATGTGTTTCTCAATGGTGATTTAGTAGAGGATGTTTATATGGATCAGCCTAAAGGGTATGTACACCCTGATTTTTAGCATTATGTATGCAAGTTGAAGAAAGCATTGTATGGGTTGAAGCAGGCTCCGAGAGCCTAGCACGAAAGGATTAGTAATTACTTGCAGAGTTTGTGCTTATCGAATCATCAACATAGATAATTATAGGTGATGATGACTTGGCGATACAACATGTTATGTGGATGCTAAAATCTGAATTTGATATGAAAGACTTAGGTGGACTGAAGTATTTATTGGGTATTGAGGTGATCAAAGTTGAAAATGGTTTATGGTTGATGCAGAAACACTATGCCATGGAAATGCTAAAGAAATATGGCATGGCTAAATGTAAACTATTGGATACACCTCTTGATCAAAATGTCAAGTTGGACATTAGCACTGGAGCTGAAATTGATGATGTGACTATGTACATGCAAATGGTTGGAAGTTTGAGCTACATGACCATCACTAGGCTTGACTTAAGTTATGTTGTTGAGCTCATAAGTCAATTAATGTAGAAGCCTAGAAAGCCACATTTGGATGTTGTCAGGTGGATTATGAGATATGTAAAGTCCACCATAGATTATGGGTTGTTTTATGTGAAAGCTAAGCCCTTGACATTGGTTGGATACACGGATGTAGATTGGGCAGGATGCTCATATGACTGTAGATCTGTAAGTAGTTATGCCTTTGGATTTGGAAGTGGAATATTCAGGTAGAGCAATAAGAAGCAACCTAGGGTTGCGTTGTCTAATGTTAGAAGATAGGCATAGGAACCCACCATAAGCAAGGGTGTATGAGGGCAGATGGGTGTGAATAGCCTAAAGGTAAAGGAAAACCCTAACCCTAGCCAAAAAGAGGCTATATAAACAGCCTATGGGTCACTATCAGAGATGAGATAGTGTGTACCCAAGTTGTACCTTGAGCAACTTAGTAAACAAGATTTTGTTATTGTACTTTGAGCTCCTATCTCCCTCTTGTGCACACTTTTCCTGCTGCAACTTTGGCTTTCCACATGGTATCAAAGCCTCCTCTAATCTTTTCAACTTCCTCAAACCTCAGCCTCACTAAGTGCAAAAGAAAATCTTCATTTTTCTCATCTTGGGCCTTGAAACTCCATAGCCAGCTTGACCCCGTGACCTTCGAGGACTTGGCAAAGCCAAAGGAGAGCATTTCAACTCTTGGCTTCAACTACGAACTTCTTCCTTGACACAAGGCGACCATTCCTGGCACATCAAAGAGCAACATTGGGTAGCATGGAAGACGGCATTGAGGAAATCGTCAGATTGGTGCAGTTTTGAATAGGCGGGCAGTTTGTACAATAGTGCGACCTGTAGCAGGCACAATGATGGCAATGACCATGGGTCTTTGATAGCCCCCCAAGTGGGCTATCTCCACCCAAGAGAGTTCCTTGAGATTCTTCTCTTGCTGCTCCCACACAGAGTCAAACCCTAACTGTGGGTTTCATGGAACCCATAGCCACAAGCTTGAAAGCTTGACCTTCTTGTTTTTTTTCATCTTTTGCAGTCACTAACAGTGATTTTAATCACTGAATTGTCTCTTCTAGAGTCATTACTGATTTGGAACTCCATTCCGGAGGTTCTTTCACTTGGTAGGGCATCACCAAGCTCATCAAGACCAACGTCTACCATCTCTAGGAGCATAAATGAAGAGATGAGTGCTTGCAAGCAGTAAAGCATATTGTTCAATCATTTTGTTGACTCAATCTGAGTTTTTTCATTAGAAAATTAAAACCATTAAGTGCTCTACTTCATAGACTCTATCAGAAGAAGAAGATGCATTAGATATGGCCACGGAGGAGTCCAAAAAAGTTGAAGTGGAAATAGAAGCCAAGGAAAAAAAAGGAGAGGAGGAATATCACCTAGCTATATGAAACTTGGTGGAGGAAACGTGCAGAAGAGAAGAAACTCTAATGGAAGCACCACCCAATACCAATCAACTAGGTATTAGCTCAAGCAAAGTGGGAAGCGTAGATAGTGTAGAAGGGAAAAAGTCAATTGAGGATAAGGAGAAAGAGCTAGTCCATCCCTTATCACCACCACCACAGCCTACCTATGCACTTGAAATAACCACACTACCTATTTCCCTACTACCTTTGCCACCTCTTCCTAGGTCAGAAGGAGGTAGTTAGATCTCAAGTGAAGATCAACAATGGGTGGAAGCGTTCTACTCATTTTTGTGTGACGAAGTCCATGAGTGGGATCTACCCTTACAAGGTCAAAGAGGCTTGCAGCAGAAGAATTTGAACAAGAAAGGAGGATAGAGAAGGTGCCAAAGCTAGAGGATGCCTCATCTCACATTCCCCACATCACTAGGCAACTAGACAAGACTTTTATGACCTTCTCAAGGCTTTGGAAGAGCAAAGGGACCACAAGGAAGAAGAAACTAAGAAAGTAGTGTTAGCCCTAAAAAGAGAAAAGAGAGCTTATGTAATGCTCCAATAGTAGTACACTAGGAAGGTCTACACTCTCAGAATAGAGCTAGCCAACTTGGCAGCCTAGAAAAATGATGGATAATGATAGGTATGAGGAGCTACTGGCACAGTATAGATAGGAGAAAGATAATAGGGAAATGGCAAAAACCTTCCATGAGGAGACCTCAAAAATTATGGTAGAACTAGAGGAGAGGTTGAAGGAACAAGACCAAAAAATTGTACAATTATAGCTAGATGATGAAGAAGTGAAGCATATGAAGGAGAGAACCATCAAATTGGTAGATTAGTGGGATGAAGCCACCAAAAAATTGGAAGATCTCAAGAGGGCTATAGCCATGCTGACCCAAGAGAAGAAGCACCTCCAATGGAGCAAGGAAGAATACATTAGCATTTTAGAAGCCCTAACAAAGTGCTAAGAGTGAGGATTGGAGCAAGCAAGGAAATAGATCAACCAATGGAAGGAAGGAAGCTCAAGGCCTATGTAGGACCTTTCTTGCAAACTTGCAAAGGCTAAGCATAACAAAGGTGTAGCAAAAGATAGAGCCCAGCTGGCAAAAAAGATAGTAAGAGTCCAGTAGAAGAGTTTTGTAAAGACTCTCACAAAAGTCACCAACCCAAATGAAGAGAACACAATGGAGGGATTGAAGAGAAAACTCCAAGTGGCCAAGGAAGCCCTCTAGAATACCTTGGGACCACTATCACAACTATCAGAGTACGAGCCCACTAAAGATGAAGTGTCCCGACAGCTTGAACAAGAAGGCCTCACAAGGGAATAGCTAGTAAGATTGGGATTATGATTCACAAGGAGCTTGAACCTTCATTTCCACCAATTGATTGGTACATGGAATATGCTCCCAAACCATCCCACACACAAAAATAGCCAAAGCGCTCACCTAAAGAGTCATCTTCTTCAGGTGCAAATAGAGACCCAAAGGCATGGAGGAAAAAATAGCTAGATGAAGTGAAACCAAAGCTTAGGTGCTGAAGGTGTCCTTCTTGAGAGAACCACAAGAAGTCATCATACAATGGGAAGAAGAGCTCTCAACTCTAGAAAGAATAGAGTCATGGGATGTATTGATAGCCTTTGTTTTCAAGAGAATGGTAAATCTCAAGTAGATACTCCCACTGAATGTCATGAATCAAGTGATTGAGATTGGGACAATGTTAGATAGGAAATGGTTAGATCAAAAGCTACAAGATCCTAACTCATGCCGAGGAGAGGAGGCAAGGTAATGGAAAAATAACGTATTTTAAAATCTTAGGCTGGTGCTTGGCTTTGAGTCATAGCTAGCTTAGAGACACATTATCTTGGAGGAGAGTGATGAGTCATGGATGGCCTTCTCTAGAGTACTGCGTGAGGAAAGAGAAGATTGTGTGCATTTATTGTACCCATGAAGGCTTGGTGTTAACTATAACCCCAAAACACATGGAAGATACCAGTTTCTCCTAATATTCAATGTGAAAGCTAGTCAACATGCCTCAAGTTTCAAGAGCAAGACATGGTGCCTTCATTCAAGAAGTTTGTAGAGAACCTATAACTATTTAAAGCTGTTGATGTTGTTGCTAAGTCAAAAGAAAGATGTTGAGGAAGGGAGACTCCACCCCTTGTTTTTTGATATAAATGCAGGAATAGATGGCAAGCTCATATTCCAAGCTACTATACTACCTCCCTACTACTCGACCCTTTTGGAAGACATGAATGAAAGCTAATTCACTAGTTGTAATCATCCCTTCTTGCCCTCAACAATAGTAAATATCCACTTGTCGATTGAGACATGCATGATGAGCAAGGCCTTCCTTGAGAAATCCATAAGGCCCCTACTTCCATGAGTCTAAGATCAAAGGAGAGGCAAGGAATAGTTGCCAAAATGAAAAATAAAAGAAAAGAAAATACTCTTAGAAATTCCCACATGGGAAATAGCCCATGGTCACAATCCACTAACCCCTTTTCAACCTCCAAAACCCCCTTCCCTCTTATTTCCACCCCCACTTCTCTCACAATTGTTTAGGGTTCTCAAGGGTATGACATCCCAAGAAATTGGTAGACCTATCACCCTGAATACCATCTCATTGCACTCAAACCTCTTATCGATTGGGTCCTCAAGTGTGGGGTAGACCTAGGAATCCCCATTTACTGAGTGGAGACCCGTTTCCCAATCACATATCAATCCACTTACACCCCGCTCACTACACACAACTTTTCCCTGCATGTATTACAAAACAAAAATCAATAACCAACAAGGGACAAGGTGATAGAGAAACCTGCTATTAAAGAAGTGTCCATGTTGATGCACAACACACCTTCCTTCACAACTGATGAACTTTCTTATAAAATAGCACTAATGAACAACCCACATGTTAAAAGCACCTACACCAAGAAAGGAAACGAAATGGTCCTCTTGTCCTAATGAAATATAACCATAGACCACATCATGTAGCAACCTACTATTAAAAGAAAACCCTTGGTCCCCACATAAAGGCTATTGAAGCATAGAACCTAAACCAAGGGATGGGCCACTCATGCCCTAAACCAAATGCATCAAATTATTGGCTAACCCCCTACATAAATGGCAAGGATTATCCAACTAATATGTCATTGTGAACAATCTGATGAATCCATAAAAGAGTAGGAAGATGATCGATCACAACCTCAATCATAATCCACACTAAACATTAACATCAAAGTAGGACATGTCAGCAAGCAATCCCCATAGTAGCCTTGGGATGATTTTAGCAAACACTTGTAAAATCCCCTTCAAACCATAGTTGAAAAAGACATATTTAGCAATTGCATAATTAGCTAGGGCTTTAGCAATGCGATTTTACTAATAGGCTATCAAATAGCAAGTCATTGCCTCAAAGATCTCAAGTATGTTCAAGGCTACACAATGGTATATCCATAGAATGGGATCCCATATACACTAGGTCTTATATCTAGCTAGGTTTAGCCTAATAAGAATGGCCTTATATTTATCCATGTTATTAGTAAAAGCAGTGCCTAAATACACTCCCATTTTCAAAACCATTCACCAATGGGGGTCTTTAATGACAACCCTTTACTCAAGAGTTTAGCAGGTCTTCTAGAAGCTCTATCAAAAAATAATGTATAAATCAAGGCTTCATTGATGTAATCGCCTATAACGATCAACCTACTTGTACTTATGATAATGAAAGTCTATTCTAAAATGGGGGTGTAAAATGAATACAATCCCTCCTTCCTCTCACTAAACTCAATGGTAATGCTAGTAAAAGACCCCAATGGCAATGGTGGCAATAGACTGGAATGTCCCACATGAAAGATCCATCCCACAACTTAGTAATGTGATAGCCCTTACACCGCTAGACAACTTTGCCTTGGTGGTAATGCTACTCTAAATATGGATGCTCAAGATAAGGAATAACTTTTTTCATCCATTAGTCTTGATACCCTCTACAAGTTTGAGCTCAATTTAAGAAGACCTACAAAGGCACCAAGTCCAACATCTGCCCCTAGACATAATAGGAATTCAATTTTTTGAAGTCTACTTTAGCCTTGAACTCTATCCCTTGCAAATCCACTAAAAGGGTTGTAACGCCATTATTTCCTATTCAAACAATCTTATAAGATCCATCCCACTTGGGATCTAACTTTCTTGGGAATAGCTCATGATGACGAGCATCATAATATAGGACCAATTCACCCTTGGTAAATTTATACTTCTTAGCATGAAGGTTATAAGGCACTTTCATCCTCTTCTTCCCTACTTCATGATGTAACAAGGCTTGCAATTTGATCTCATCAAGATATGCAAGGGATATGTATCTTTCTTTCAAAGCTTCCTCGTCACCCAAATAATAATTTAGAATGATCCTTAATGTAGGCAACTCAATCTCCAAGGAAAAACACATTCTCCCCCATATACTAATTTGAAAGGGGTGTGGCCTGTAGCTTTTCTGAATATCGTGTTATAAGCCCAAACAACCATATACAACTTTTATCCCAATCACACTTACCTTTGAATATAGTCTTGGATAAAATTCCCACGAGTTGCTTATTGGTACTATCTACTTTTCCCATTTTCTTGGGAGTTATAATGTGTAGTCTTATTATGTTTAATATTTAGAGCTTTTGTCAAAGCCTCAATCACTTTATTCAAGAAATGTGTCCCACCATGAGACACAATCCCTTTTAGTGGACCAAATGTCAAACAATCTGCTCCAGAATGAAATTAGATATCTCCTTGGCATTATCCTTCATCATAGTGCAAGCTTTAGACCACTTCGTAAAGTAGTCTATAGCCACAATGATATAATGCTTCTGCTGGTAGACAAAGGATGCATGGGTCCAATGAAATCAATGTCCCACTTTTTAAAGGGAAAGGTCACGAGATTGGGTTTTAGTAGCATCTTACACTTTTTTCTAGCATCATGTCTCTCTGACAAATATTACAATGCTTAATATATTTAAAAGCATCTTTGGAAAACCATTGATCACCAATATCATGTACGTAAAGACTTTTAGGCAATAAGCTATCTAGCAAAATGACCCCCATACGTTGAATCATGGCATTCCTCTAAAAGAATAGTATCTCATTAGGCACAACACAATAATGATATACCTCATCTACTCCTTTAAGATACTAGCTATAATGAAAAAGTGAAGAGCTTATTACTGAATCTTCCTCTTCTCAAATTTAGAAATAGAGTTTGTTGGGTTGCCTATAGATAGATAATGTGTAATAGATGCATACCATGATAGAATTGAGGTTGTATCAATCTTACATAACTCTTCACAATCACTAATGTGAGCCCACTCTTTCAGAGGCTCACAAAAATTCACTAAGCATTCAACAATTCCTTGAGATTTTGGTGGCTTACTTTGAATCTCATAGTTAAACTCCTGTAAAGATATTAACCACTTGGCTAGGTGATCTAGGAGTTGAAGCGTGTTCAATAATAAGCATAGTTCCTAAGTCTTGGTGAAGGATACCACCCTCTCATAAAGAATGTAATGTCTAAACTTCTTGGTGGTGAACACCATAGCAACCATAATTTTTCTAGATAGCTATAACAAATCTTCGAAGAAACACCTAATTTTTGGCTAGAAAATGCAGTCAAATGATAAAGTTGTGCTTCCCAAATTTGGAATAGGTAGTAACAACTGATACTCTGCATGGCCACAATTGTAAAGATATAGAAAAATTTACCCCTTTGAGTACTAGTATTTTGAAAAGTTCCGTCCGAACATCCTTAAATGCTAGCTTATAGGGTTCAATCCATTCAAACACATGGCTATGTATCAAGAGATTAGTCAAAGGCAAAGAACGCTTAGTCAATAATTAATGAATCCACGATAATACCCCACAAATAAGATAAAACTATGAACCTCCCCAAGCTTGGTGGGTGGTTGGGCTCATGGCTACAATAACTGTTGCTTTCTTATTATGAGTAATACCAACTGCACTCACAACATGGCCCAAAAACATGCCATAAGGAACCCAAGTATTCACTTCTGAGGATTTAATATGATACAGTACTCACAGAAACACTTAAAATATTTATGCAAAGTAATAAGTTATCTATTTCAAATCATGGTAGTCCCCCAAATCATCTATAAAGACCTTGAGTTCTTCAAGGGAAATATCGAGGTGAACGTATTGTCAACTATCCTTTGCTAAGACCCAAGGGCATTTCATAAGCAAAAAGCCATAACATGGTATGCAACGGTACCAAAGATAGTGATAAATATCATTTTTAGCTTGTCATCCTTAGTTATGGCCATTTAGCCTGCAGAACAATCCATGAAAGAATACATCTCTCGCCCCTACTAACTGATCTAGGATTTGATCGATAAAGGGAAAATGGTAGTAATCCTTCACAATCTACTTGTTCAACTCCTTGAAATCCACACATAAGCATATTTGATTATTATTCTCCTTTTCAAAACGAGTGAGCACCATTTAGTGTGTTCAATGGGAGAAATTAGACCTGCATTCTTTAGATGCATCAATTCCTAAAAAAGAGGCTCCATCAACTCAAAAGGCATTCCTCTAACCTTTTGCCTCACTAGCTTACTATCTTGTTTTAATGGGATCATATGTATGGCAATAATGGGGAAAATCCCCTTCAATTCATTGTAGCTCCATGAAATTACATCCTTGAAATCTTGTAGGAGTGACACATAGTCTACACGCTCATCATCGGATAATATAGTACCGAGTTTAATTGAATGGCATCATTGGGAGTCCCAGGATCCAACTCTACTACATCAACATCACCCTATCGGCTCATTTAAATACACTTGATAGACCTCCTTCATTGTGGAACCCTCATCAAAATCATTAGAGCTTGACATTCCCATGGCACACATACCCTCTAGTGCCTCCCATTTTGTAGTGGAAGGTAAGGCCCTTTCATTCAATGGGCACTTAGGATAAGTATCCAAAATTTTTCCTTTGATCTATGCCCAAATATCAACCAACCAGCTGGAATATCCACCAAACGATCAGAGTGTAAGATCCATGGTTGCCTCAGCAACAATTGATGATACGAAAGTCAAAAACACACTCAATATGTGCTATGGTTACATGTACTTCAGATATCACTCATTTTTTTATATTCTCACCACATTGCTTCATATCAAGAAATGAATTTTTGCTTGATGCATTTTTTTTAAAAAAAATCTCGTCGAGCTGTCACATAAGTGACCGCATGTATTTTTTTTTATATCAAGTCTTGCATTAAATCAATTCTGCAATCTGACATGAGAAGATGCCTCAATTTTCCTAACCAACAAATTTAAGGCACCTCGTAAATAATATTACGACAGCTTGATTATATTAAATTTCTCAGCTTATATTTGATTTGGCATTCTCGATTCCATTTAATGTGTTGAGGATTGCATTGATTTCATAACTACAAGATAATTTGCAAAAGCCTCAATCGGTAGACAAAGAATGCATAAGAACGAGCATGATATTGAGTAAGTTAAGTATCAAAGAGTATAACATGACTTTATATATTAGATAATTCATGAAGTAACTAGGTCAAAAACCACTAGAAGAAGTCGTGTTGAAGAGAGAAAAACGTTTTTGAAAAAATAGACCAAAATGCATTACGTTTTTTACGCATGGAGAGAGAGAAAATATTAAATAATCATCCCCATGCCACCATACAAAATATGAGAAATCAAAATGAAATTTAATAAAGCTCAATTGACTCTTGACAAGTAGCTAAATGAATCGGTCAATTGCATCCTCCTCATGCCTATAAATACACCCCCTCTCCTTCACAAAAATGGAAATTAAATAAATATCGAAAGTTTGTAGGACTTATTGGACATTGATAAGAATTTATTGATACAAATTCTAAAGTCTAAACAGATTTGGAGAAGCATTTGAAATCCTGCTAAGCATGGGTTAGGGTAGACAGTGCATGAATTGCATGGCATAGGCATAAATGCCCATATTATCTTTTAGGATGGAAATACCATATGTTTCATAAGGATAAAATGGACTTCTCATAATTAATCAAATTCACAAAATAACTTGTGGATCCCAAAAAATAATTGCAAGTAGGAAGTAAAACCCTAAGAATAAGGTCGAGAGCTTAAAAGAGAAACCCTAGATTTGGGTGGTGCTACTTCCTATGTAAAAACACTTGCTAATGTTTCTTTTCTATTTGTGCACACATTGATGGTTGCATAGGAAAGATTGATTGTGCTTGCAACAATTAGATCTAATTGTAAATAAATAATCAGGATAATAAGAGGAAAGATCGCACTATGCCTTCCCAACGGCTAGATGTGGGACCCTACTCCAAGGGGGATTGTTTTGTACCATTGCGAGGAGCTTTGGACTGGCCCCAACAATGAGAGGTTGCTCGATGAGGAATCCATTAGGCAAGAGGAGGTAGGAGTGCCAAGGGGGTCTCTGGCCATAAATCTCTCGATCACTCCTAGGAAGTGCTTAACCATCACCTGTGCAAAAGGGATTTTTCGGTGAATGGAGGTTTGTCTTCTACGTAAGCTGAAGGACAAAATCATTGTAAACAACTTTGCAAAATATGTTTTGTCAAAAGATTGTTTTCGATGTATTTGTGTTGTGCCGTAAAATTACGCGAAGGAACCTGTGATAATGGGTTAATTAACGAAACTACATTTATATGTCATAACTTAATGTGATAGGTAATTAGAAAACTAAAGAAAATCATTTGTGGAAAGTAGGTGGGCGAGATCCCTGATGGATCCATACTAGATGGGTGGTCCCAGTAAGCTAGGAGCTTCCCTCAAGAGATTGAACGAAACATTAGTTACAAAAAATTAGGCAAAGCAAAGCGTTGACTTACCTAGGTTGAGGTCCTAGACCTTGATCAGAAATTATCTTAGGGGAAAGGTGTGGCAATTGTGCCAGATCTCCGTTAAGGTTCCTTGAATCCTAACTAGCTTTTTAGAAAAAATCGTTGCACTCCATGAACCAAGGGTAACTACAATCACTCCAGTCAGACATGAAGCCCTTCTGAGACACCTGCGATGGAGCTAGCTGATGTATAGAGACCTTAGTTGTCAAACTAGGACCCTGAGCTTATAGGTTGATTCTTGTGGGGACATCTAGTACCTTCCATTACAGGGTGGACACTAGGAAACCTAGATAATAGACCCTGTGCATTCTCGTGAGTGCCGAGCCACTGTCTAGGATAGTTCCTCAATGAACCACTAAAATGTGATGCTAGGGAATTGTTGGCAGGCACGTGACACGTGGTATCACAATATAATTGTAATTAAAAATATCTATGTTTTTTAAGACCAACTGTTCTAAGAAATAATCAGCATGCTAATTGTTAAGGGATAAACTTTGGTAGAATAATGAAGCTTGGAACCAGTTTCTTGTTTTTCAAGCAATGTACACATGTGTGCTCAACTCCACAGATGACGAGTGGAGAAGAGAAATGATGGGGATACTCGATCGCCTATACGATCCATCCCCTGTGATTTGTGAAAGAAGATGGTTTTTGGATGAGCATTACTATTACATCAAGGGAGATTGATTATTCAACATGTAGACTAAACTGAAATGCCTTCAATGGATGAAAAAATTAAAAACAGTTGAGGCCTTTATCTTATGTCCATCCACATTGAATCCACTTATGATTACCAGTGGTCGGCAGATAACATCTAGACCGTTATGCCTAAGACAAGGTATTGAAGGTAATCCCAACCCACAAGATTATAATCCAAGGATGTCGCAAGTATTGAGATTACCATATCCATGGTTTTCTAGATCTTCCATTTCCACATTATAGGTTTCTGGACATAGATAGCAATCGGCCTACTTTCTTCTACATGAATGTAATTGATATCCATCCCTGAAAAAGAAAGATATAATGATATCTTGTCTTGGAAAGTGTACATAACATCTAGCCTATCCTATCAATGCTGATATATCTCTACTTATAAACATCTAGCATTTGTAAATATCCCTTGTAAAAATCATAGCTTATGGCTACTACTGATAATAAAAGATAACATCGGCTAGATTTTGTAAAAATAGTGTGGTCTTTGGCCCATCATTGTTTCACAAAACTAGTAAGTTATGTTAATGTGAAAACAAAGCTTCAAAATTTTAAGCACTAGACTAATTTGTGAAACTAATGATAACCCAAGGTCCCAAGGTAATACAACTGTCACTAGTAAATTTAGGAGAAGAAGTATCTCCTTAAGCAGGTAGAGCCACTAGAATTCAATGGCAAGGGCAAAGACATTGAAGCCGAGGCAAAGATTTGGATTGAGACCATGGAGGACTACTTTACTGCCACGAGAACTATCCCTGCTAATCAAGCTATGATTGTCAAGTTGAAATTAAAAAATGGGTATGCCTATGGTGGGAATAGTGTGTAAAGACCAGGGACTTGTTAAGGTAGCTATTACGTAGGAAAAGGTGAAAGAAGCTATGTGTGGTCGATATTTATCACCAGCTTATCACACACTAAAAATGATTGAGTTCTTTAACTTAAGATAGCTTGGAATGAGCTTGGAGGCATATTACTCAAACTTTATCTCACTGCTTAAATATGCACCTTCCATGACTATTGCAAGTGTTTAAGTTTTGTCACGGATTGAATGCTCCTCTGAATACACGCCTTGAATCTATGTGCCCAACTGATCTGCAAGATGCTTTGATATGCCCAACACCTCTTGCTCAGGAGATTTAGTCAAAGCCAAGGAATAATAGGCTCTGGAATCAAAACAAAGGGACTTCACGAGGCTATGTTAAGCAAGCCCAAGGTCACCGTTGTCGTGTCATTACATGCACACCATGTAAAAAATTCTAGAGTGTGGCTTTCTTATTGATTTAGAGAGCCAATCCATTTTAGACATTAGTGTTAGTGTACATGGTTCCAAAGTATTAGATTTTTGGATAAAATTTTGTCAATTTTTTATATTCTAAATATTATTTCTTGTAAAAAATCCATAAAACTGTAGACAACTTCTAGATTAGGATGACATGTAAAAGAAAGCATGTATGTTTCAACCAATTTGAGAGGATTTTATGTAAAAAGAAAGATGAGCAAAATCGTGCGATATGCGATTGCTCTTTTTAGGCAGTGAACAGCACTCGAAAGTAGGAGATGAAGAGGGAGTGATCTGGCAGAATTTTGGTCAGGTGTGCTGCAATTTTATCCCCCTTTTGGAGCCAATGGAAGCATCAGATTGACGATCTGAGTAGCATAGAGGAAGGTATTATGTTATACACGTTTTTGTCTATTAGAGTTTTATCTTCTCATAATGCTGAAATAAACTAACAAGCTTCATCTCTGTTAGTATTCTTCTTCATTTTCTATTTCTTTCTGGGAGTATTCTTCTACGTTTAATATTTCTTTAAACCCCTTCTCTTCTGTCTACTCCTCTCCTTGAATCTACCTTTACCCTGCTGTCTCTTACCCCCGTGCTGGACTTTCGACACTAAACGCACCAACACCGTGTTAGGGGAAGTTTATGTTGAGATATCGAGCTCCATTCGTGATATGCCAAGGTGACTGTTGTGCATTTATGTCACCGACTTATTAGTTGCAGATGCGGTTGGTACACCACCCATGAATAATAGCTAGATGACAGCTATCCTTATCTACTCTAGTTCGTGGTTTAGTTAGTATGCCACCTTAGTTAGTTGAGTTTGGTTTGAGACCCATATATAGGGTTTTTCTATTTCTTTGTATGAGATTTCTTTTGGCTTACACAACTAAGAAGAGAAAAACTGTTTTCAACCTCCACCTTTGTCTGTATTCCCCCATTGTGTAAGTGAGAAAGCTACAAGTGAGACTCCTTCCTTCTCTCCCACAATCTTAACATGGTATCAGAGCCTTGTTCGTGGTAAGGAGCTCAAGAAAGCAAACCAAGTTCACGGTGTTCTAGTAAGAGGACCAGTGTTGCTTTCATTTTTCTGTTTTGGGAGCAAGTCTCTGCAGGTAGCACAGCTAGAAAGTGCAAAAGTGCATTGTCTCAGATTGAGACGCCCTTCGCGGTGTAGCAAGAGGGCAGTATATTTGTTGCGGGTTATTTTGGAGGCGGAAGTTTTCTGCACGCACTCAGAAAAAGGTCCTGTTTTATGTGTGCGACCATTGTTCTACATGTCGGTGAAAAGTAACTGTAGAAATTGCATCGTATGCCTTTGCGTAGAGACATTAGGAGTTGCAGAATCATCCTTGTTGCCTGTTGATGCAAAATCGTCACTAGGAAGTGATTGTGTGGTCAAATACCACTTTTGTCAGTTTTGCAGATTTGCCCTTGTGGGGCTAAAGCTGTATTCTTTGCAGTGACATAATTTTTTGCAGTGTTCTGTAATGGCGTCTAATTCTTTTCACCGATTGTCACTGAAAAGCTTGACAAGAATAACTTCCAAGCATGGAAGTTCAGAATGAAAATTTTCCTTATGGGAAAAGGATATTGGGAATTCGTTGCAGGAAATGAAGAAGAACCAGTTCTTCCTGATGTTCCCAATCAACAGCAAATGCAGGCATTTAAAGGATGGCATGAGAGAGCCAAAAAAGTTATGTACTGGCTGTCTATCAGTATTTCTGACTCTATGATTCTGCATATTCAGGATGCAAGTACGCCAAAGGAGGCATGGGATACTTTGTAAAAAATGTATAGCACAAATACGCAAGCCAGGAAAATGCAGCTCAAGTAAGAGTTGCACAATGTGCAAAGAGAAAGTATGAGCATCAATGACTATCACATGAAGGTGAAGAAGATTGCAAATGCACTTGCTTCCATTGGGTCGCCAGTGGCAGATGATGATTTAGTTTCTGTGACTTTGAATGGTCTAGAAAAGGT
This sequence comes from Lygodium microphyllum, assembly GCF_053477565.2. Classification (NCBI taxonomy): domain Eukaryota; kingdom Viridiplantae; phylum Streptophyta; class Polypodiopsida; order Schizaeales; family Lygodiaceae; genus Lygodium; species Lygodium microphyllum. The sequence continues at coordinate 19,986,129 of NC_141161.1, read as the reverse complement.
TTATGCACAGTTCCGAACATCCATCTCCGTCCGTGAAAGATTTTCTGATTTTGAGGAGTTGATTGCTCTTTTAATTTCTAAGGAGCGGAGAAATGGTGGTGCATCTTCTTCAGGAGGAACTTCAAAGGAAACTGTCTTCTACTCAAATGCTAGAAGAGGTAGAGGCAGAGGTAGAGGAGGCCGATCTGGAGGCCGTGGTAGAAATTAGAATATGCAGCAAACTCAAGAAAACCAATCCTATGAAGGAGGACATGGTAACTCTAGATCTAGGGGGAGCCAAAGAGGTCGTGGTGGATGGCAAAGAGACCAAAATGCAAACAACAATGTTGAATGCTACTATTGTGGTAAAATGGGTCATATGGCTAAAGACTACTATAAAAACCAGAATGACATCATGAATGAAAAATTGCAACAAGGGAATTATGCATCTTCTAGTAGATAGGGTGATGACAAAAATGAGCATTTGTTTATGGTGCAGCACATGAACAATTCTGTGACAAGTGCAGAAGAAAGCAACGACGTGTGGTATGTTGACTTAGGTGCGTCGAACCACATGACAGGTCATGCAGAATGGATGCAGGATGCAAGGAAAATGGAAAAACCAGGATTTGTGGAGACTGGTGATGATACTGCACATCCTATTGTATAGATTGGAAAAATTCCTTTGTCTATGCAGGATGGGAAAAAGAAATACCTATCGGATGTATTTCATGTCCCGAATATCACCAAGAACCTGGTTTCTGTTGGTCAAATGGTTGAGCAGAGCTTGAACTCAGATTTAATCCTCATGGATGCTTTGTTGAGGATATGAAAAATAAAGGTCGCTTGATAGCAAAAGGAAAGAAGAAGGGCAGAATGTTTACGTTGGACGCAGACATGCCTGAATTGAGTGCAGCAATGTTTGCACATGGGACCAGTGTAGTTGCAGATATTGATATCTGGCATAAACGCATTGGTCATGTTAATGTACAATGACTTAAATCAATGCAGGCCCAAAGTATTGTTGCAGGATTGCCTAAATTCAAGGTTGCAAAAATGCATAAGGTATGTGAAGCCTGTCAATTTGGAAAACAGGCAAGGAAACCATCTCCTAGACATGTTCAAGAGAGTAAGAAGCCATTGGAATTAATCCACTCTGATGTGTGGACTACTAAAGCTGCATCTATTGGAGGCTGTCATTATTTTGTCACTTTTACTGATGACTATAGCAGAAAAGTTTGGGAGTATTTTATGAAAAAGAAATGTGAAGTGTTGGGGCATTTCAAAACTCTTAAAGCTATGGTTGAAAAAGAAACAGTTGTGCAAATAAAATGCCTAAGGTCAGATGGAGGGGGAGAGTACCTCTCAAATGAGTTTGCAAGGTTCCTGCAGGAGCATGGTATAAAGCAGCAATATTCATGCAGTCATACCCCACAGCAAAATGGAATTGCAGAAAGAAAGAACAAGCATATTGGAGAGGTATCTCGTGCCATGCTCAACGAAAAAGACTTTCCAGAATTTTATTGGACTAAAGCAGTTGCTACAGTAGTCTACATAATGAACAGGACTCCCACTGTAGCAATACATGGGATGACTCTAGAGGAGAGGTATACTAGTAGGAAACCAGATATTTCTCATTTGAAAATTTTTGGTTGCATTGCCTATGTTCATGTGCCAAATGTTGAGATCCAAGTTGGATCCAAAAGCTGAGAAGTGCATCTTTATTGGTTACTCTCTACAGAGCAGAAAGGGTATAGATGCTATAACCCTTCTACTCGTAAGTTTACAGTGAGTAGAGATGTTTTTTTTAATGAGATGAGTAGCTGGTATAAACTAGTAAATGTGATTGATGATGTAGATGCACAAAATGGTAATGTTGCACAGATTTCACAATAGCAGTCACAAAATATTAGTGGACCTGGAGTGTCCTCTAGAAGTGGTTCATATTCTTCGCCATAAACAAGCAGATTGAGATCAGGAGAATCTCCTCAAAACAATGCAGATAGTGGTATGCAGGTTTCATGAAAAGGAAAAGAGAAGGTAGATCAGCCCATGTTTGATGTGAATGCAGGTCACTCTTATGTGGATGGTGAATCCAGTGGCTCAGAACAGAGCATTGATGATGAGTTGGGTATTCCTTCTATTATTACACCTGGAGTAAGGAAGACCAGGGATGTTTTGAGAGCTCTTGGCAGTGAGCCTACTTTGCATAGGTCTACTATAGGTATCCTATGGATAGGCTGAAATATGATGGATTTACAGCCATTCACTATGCCTATATAGTCAAAGTGATACAGGAACCAGACCCACTTCTTTTGAGCAAGCCATGGGAAAAAAAAAGGGAGAAAGCCATGGATGAAAAAATGGATGTTTTGGAAGAAAATGCTACATGGGAATTGGTACCTTTGCCTAAAGGTAAGAATGCAATTGGTTATAAGTGGGTTTATAAAGTGAAGCACAATGCAGATGGTTTTGTCAATAGATACAAGGCAAGATTAGTAGTCAAGGGGTATGCACAAACATATAGCATTGATTATGAAGAAACATTCGGTCCAGTTGCAAGGATGGCAACCGTAAGAGCAGTCATTGCTATGGATGCATCAAAGGGATGGTCTTTACATTAGATGGATGTAAAGAATGCCTTCTTGCATGGTGATTTGCAAGAAGAGGTCTATATGGAGCAGCCACCAGCTTATGTGCATACTGTTCATCCTGAGTTTGTTTGCAGGTTGAAGAAAGCCTTGTATGGCTTGAAACAAGCACCTAGAGTATGGTCTGACAAGATAGGATAGTATCTCGTCACTATTGGCTTTCAGATTTCCAAGGCAAATTTCTCACTTTATGTGAGAAAAACAGAGAAATGTATTATGTTGCTTGTCATTTATGTTGATGATTTGATTATCACAGGTGATAGTGATGAAGATATCCTTCATGTGAAAATGCTATTGAAGCAAAAGTTTGAGATGAAGGATTTGGGAGAGCTACGTTATTTCTTGGGCATTGAGGTGATAAGATCACCAAGTGGGATATGGCTCTTGCAAAGGCAGTATGGATTGGACATGCTGTCCAAATATGGGATGACAGGCTGTAAGCCTATTTCAGTTCCTTTGGAGCAAAATGTGAAGCTTAGCGCAGATGCAGGTGAGTTTCTGAAAGACCCTATTATGTAAAGGCGCATAGTAGGAAGTTTGATTTATATGAATATTACCAGGCCAGATTTGAGCTATGATGTTGGATTGGTAAGTCAGTTTATGCAGGCTCCAAGGAAACCGCATTTGGATGCGGCTAGATGCATACTCAGGTATGTGAAGTCCACATTGCAGTATGGACTATTTTATGAGACTGGGATTCAGATATAGTTACATGGATACACTGATGCTGATTGGGCTAGTAGTATTTCTGATAGACGATCTACCAGTGGATATGTGTTCTCTTTTGAAAGTGCTGCAATCACTTGGAGCAGCAAGAAACAACCTACAGTTGCCTTGGCGAGGACAAAGGCCGATTAGAGGGGTGCAGCAATGGCTGCATGTGAGGTAGCTTGGTTGCATAAGCTACTTTATGATATGCATCAGCCTACAGATGGGCCAGTTGTCATTTATTGTGACAACATGAGTAATATACACTTGGCAAATAACCCAGTATATCATGCTAGAACAAAGCACATTGAGGTGCATTATCACTATGTGCAGGAGAGGGTTTTACTAGGTCTTACTGATCTAGTTTATGTCAGCATAGAGGATCAGGTAGCTGACATATTCACGAAGGCTTTGGGCACAGAGAAGCTCCGCAAGTTTAGAGACCTGCTTGGTGTGCAGGAATTGGGATCGAGCTCGAGGGGGAGTGTTGAGATATCGAGCTCCACTCGTGATATGCCAGGGTGACCGTTGTGCATTTATGTCACCGACTTGTTAGTTGCAGATGCGGTTGGTACACCGCCCATGAATAATAGTTAGATGACAACTATCCTTGTCTACTCTAGTTCGTGGTTTAGTTAGTATGCCACCTTAGTTAGTTGAGTTTGGTTTGAGACCCATATATAGGGTTCTTCTATTTCTTTGTATGAGAGTTCCTTTGGCTTACACAACTAAGAAGAGGAAAACTGTTTTCAGCCTCCACCTTTGTGTGTATTCCCCCATTGTGTAAGTGAGAAAGCTACAAGTGAGACTCCTTCCTTCTCTCCCACAATCTTGACAGTTTATGCTATCATCAGAGGTGAATTTCAAAAGATATTTGGGCTGATTTGGGGCTAATGTATTCAGTCATATTCAAAGAATTAGCTACATCAATGCTCTTTTAATTCATTTCTTACTCTATAGAAGACATCTTGTCAAAACATGCAAGTATTAGGTGCCCCTATGGTAGGGCAATGTTTGTAGATCATTCATAGATGCTTTGAGTTGAATTAAGAGGAGCTTTTTCTCATATTTCTTGGATGTGGTAACTTATATTTTCAAGAACTCAATTTGAAGCTCTCTTGAAGCAAGTCTCTTTGCCCTACAACCTTGTAATTGACTCACAAGCTTTTGTCCCTAACAGTCTACATTGAATGTAATCATGTAAAGTTGAATCATGTTATGGCATCATGGATGAATGATGGGATGCATAGTTGTTTATGATACATGACAACATATTGTACTTGATTTTATAATTGGTGATTGCTCTTATAGTCAAGAAAACAAGCTTGATTCGAGTTAGAACTTATGAGATAATACTCTTGTAATCTTTGCTAAGAACATGCTGTTGGAAGCTCTATTAACATCTTCAAGAACTTGACTTAAAAGCTTCAACCCTTCTCTTATCTCTACCATCTCCAAAGTCTAAGCTCTTGAACCCCCATATAGTCTTCTCTCTCAAACCCCTGTGATTGACTGTGAAGTACCTCTTGAACCTTTAAACATTCATTGTAATCTACTTATCTCTTGAAGACACATCTACATCTATCTTGTCTAGTTTTCTTGCCATACCCCTATGGTGACCTTCAGCCCTACGCGCTGCGACAACGTCGATCTGGTCAAAGAAAGAGGGCCAAAACAAATTTAGTTGAAAACTTCATACCTATGTGAAGTAATTCAGGAGTACCTAGGTGTTTCCACTATAATGAGCTAGGCCCTTTAAAAGACAATGCCCAAAGCTTGGCCAAATTCCTACCAAGGAAAGTGCGTACAAAGGTCAGAACCAAGCTTCAATTGCAAAAGGAAAAACATATATTATAATTCTTAAAGAGCTTGAAGAAGAGGGAAACCCAACTATGGAAGCTAGTATGGAGAGGGCATCAATTCACACCACCCTCCATAAGAAAGACCCAAATTGCCAGTTTTCGATGATTCAAACACTAGCAGAATATCAGGGCAATTCCTTTAAAATTCTGATTGACTGTGGAAGCACACACTCATTCATGATGTCACCAAAGTTTACCAAGAAATTCAGTGCAAAAAATGCTAGACGACTTTTCAAAACCTAAAGGGGGGAAAAACGATGACCCAAGGCGAGGCAAGAAAACCCAAGGTTCAACTAGCCGAATCATTTCGCATAATAAAAGTATAATAAAAGGGTTAAGAAAAGGATTACTTGTGTATCTCATAAAAAATAAATATGAATGAGTAGAATAATCAAGACAAGAGAGAGACGTATTGGCTAAAGGAATATGATGACATCTTCCGAGAAGAGCTAACTAAATTACCACCTCGAAGAGAAGTCATCGAGAGATCATACTTGAAGCAAGAGCCACTCCAATCACCAAGAATCTGTATAAAATATCTATCCCTAAAGAGATTGAGCTGAAAGAGCAAGTCAAGTAGTTATTGGATTAGGATACATTAGACCCAATAATTTACCATGGGGAGCCCTAGTATTGTTTCAAAAGAAAAAGCTCTCCGCCTTTGCATTGATTACCGAGGTATAAACCAGGTAACAATCAAGAATAAGTATCTGATCCAAGAATAGATGAGCTACTTGATAGGCTGTAAGGGGAAAAAATGTTTTCCAAGATTGATCTCCAATCACGGATCGAGTTATTACTAAATAAGGATCAAGGAGGAAGATATCCGCAAAATTTCCTTCAATACCAGATATGGTCATTTTGAATTTATTGTAATGTCTTTCGGTCTAACTAATGCCCCTACTACATTTAACAAATAAATGCATGACATTTTTTTACCTTATCTTGATGAGTTTGTCCTAGTCTTCTTTGATGACATCCTAACATACTCCAAGAGAGACGAAGATTGTGAGCTGCAATTGCGCATTGTGTTGGACACAATGAGGATGCACAAGATTTATTCAATGAAAATAAAGTGTGCATTTTTCAAAAGACATATGGATTATCTTGGATTCATAGTATTTGTTGTAGGAGTCTTTGTAGACCCAGCTGACAAAGTTAGAGATGTTCAAGAGTGGCAATCACCAATGATAGTTAAGGAAGTGATAAGTTTTTTAGGGCTGACTAGATGGTATAGAATTTTCATCAAAAATTACACCCTAATCGCTGCACGTCTCACTAAGTTGCTAAAAAAGTAAACTACTTCAGCCCATTAAGAAAGCTAGAATGATGTTAGGAGACCTTGACCACTAGAAACCCAGATTTTCGGTCAACCCTAGTGGATTTCAGGTCAATCCTAGTCGTTTCTCAATGGACCGCTAAAGCATGCCTGGACAATACTCAAAAGGCGAGCACATTACATTAAAGAAATTCTCTTCATTGAATTTATTTAGTGTACGAGATTATATGTAAAATTCGACTCTTACTATTGTCAAGGATGCACTTCTCCTTTGCCAGTTCATGAGATGATGATCTTATTTTTTGTATTTAATATTTAAAATATTAGTCAAATATGGCACTTGCAGATTTACAATGAGCGCTTGGTGATTGTTGGTATTCATAGCTTCGTTTGTAATTTTGGTACTTGCCATTGTGTTTGTAGTTTCGACCCCACAGTTTGTCACGATTGTGGGAGAGAAGGAAGGAGTCTCACTTGTAGCTTTCTTGCTTGCACAATGGGGGAATACACATACAGGTGGAGACTGAAAACAATTTTCCTCTTCTTAGTTGTGTAAGCCAAAAAGAAACATAGTACAAAGAAATAGAAGAAACCTATATATGGGTCTCAAACCAAACTCAACTAACTAAGGTGGCATACTAACTGACCCACGAACTAGAGTAGATAAGGATAGCTGTCATCTAGCTATTATTCATGGGCGGTGTACCAACCGCATCTGCAGCTAACAAGTCGGTGACATAAATGCACAACGGTAACCCTGGTATATCACGAGTGGAGCTCGATATCTCAACACTCCCCCTCGAGCTCAATCCCAATTCTTGCACACCAAGCAGGTCTCTGAACTTGCACAGCTTCTCTGTGCCCAATGCCTTCGTAAATATGTCAGCTACCTGATCCTTTGTGCTGGCATAAACTAGATCAATAAGACCTAGTAAAACCCTCTCTCGCACATAGTGATAATGCACCTCAATGTGCTTTGTTCTAGCATGATAGACTGGGTTATTTGCCAAGTGTATACTACTCATGTTGTCACAATAAATGACAATTGGCCCATCTGTAGGCTGATGCATATCATAAAGTAGCTTATGCAACCAAGCTACCTCACATGTAGCCATTGCTACGCCCCTGTACTCAGCCTCTGTGCTCGACAAGGCAACTGTAGGCTATTTCTTGCTGCTCCAAGTGACTGCAGCACTCCTAAAATAGAACACATATCCACTGGTAGATCGTCTATCAGAAATACTACCACCCCAATCAGCATCAATGTATCCATGCAACTGTATCTAAACCCCACTCTCATAAAGTAGTCCATACTGCAATGTGGACTTCACATACCTGAGTATGCGTCTAGCCACATCCAAATGCAGTTTCCTTGGAGCCTGCATAAACTGACTTACCAATCCAACAGCATAGCTCAAATCTGGCCTGGTAATAGTCATATAAATCAAACTTCCTACTATGCGTCTGTACATAGTAGGGTCTTCCAGAAGCTCACTTGCATCTACATTGAGCTTCACATTCTGCTCCAAAGGAACTGAAATAGGCTTACAGCCTGTCATCCCATATTTGGACAGCATGTCCAATCCATACTGCCTCTGCAAGAGCTGTATCCCACTTGGTGATCTAATCACCTCAATGCCCAAGAAATAATGCAGCTCTCCCAAATCCTTCATCTCAAACTTTTGCTTCAATAGCATTTTCACATGAAAAATATCTTCATCACTGTCACCTGTCATAATCAAATCATCAACATAAATGACAAGTAGCATAATACCTTTCTCTGTTTTTCTCACATAAAGTGAGAAATCTGCCTTGGAAATCTGAAAGCCAATAGTGACAAGATACTGTCCTATCTTGTCAGACCATGCTCTAGGTGCTTGCTTCAAGCCATACAAGGCTTTCTTCAACCTGCAAACAAACTCAAGATGAACAGCATGCACATAACCTGGTGGCTGTTCCATATAGACCTCTTCTTGCAAATCACCATGCAAGAAGGCATTCTTTACATCCATCTGATATAAAGACCATCCCTTTGATGCAGTCAGTATTTTCCTGGCTTATGTATTTGTGCTATACATTTTTGACAAAGTATCCCATGCCTCCTTTGGCGTACTTACATCCTGAATATGCACAATCATAGAGTCTAAAATACTGATAGACAGCCAGTACATAACTTTTCTGGCTCTCTCATGCCATCCTTTAAATGCATGCATTTGCTATTGATTGGGAACATCAGGAAGAACTGGTTCTTCTTCATTTCCTACAACGAATTCCCAATATCCTTTTCCCAGAAGGAAATTCGTCATTCTAAACTTCCATGCTTGGAAGTTGTTCTTGTCAAGCTTTTCAGTGACAATCTGTGAAAGAGAATCAGACGCCATTACAGAACACTGCAAAAAATTATGTCACTGCCAAGAATACAGCTTCAGCCTCACAAGGGCAAATCTACAAAACTGACGAAAGTGATATTTGACCACACAATCACTTCCTAATGACGATTTTGCATCAACAAGCAACAATGATGATTCTGTAACTCCCAATGTCTCTGCGCACAGGCATACGATGCAATTTCTACAGTAACTTTTCACTAACCTATAGAACAGTGGTCGCACAGATAAAACATGATCTTTTCCTGAGTGCGTGCAGAAAACTTCTGCCTGATCCAAAATAGGCCCCGAAATGGCCTCAAATAAAAAAAACAGAGCAATGGAGAGCTAAAGCCCATGCTTCCAGCATATATTTCCCTCTTACTACACCGCGAAGGGCGTCTCAATCTGAGACAATGCACTCTTGCACTTTCTGACTGTGCTACCTGTAGAGACTTGCTCCCAAAACAGAAAAATGAAAGCAACACTGGTCCTCTTACTGGAACACCGTAAACTTGGTTTGCTTTCTTGAGCTCCTTACTACGAACAAGGCTCAGATACCATGTCACGATTGTGGGAGATAATGAAGGAGTCTCACTTGTAGCTTTCTTGCTTGCATAATGGGGGAATACACATACAGGTGGAGGCTGAAAACAGTTTTCCTCTTCTTAGTTGTGTAAGCCAAAAAGAACTCTAGTACAAAGAAATAGAAGAACCCTATATATGGGTCTCAAACCAAACTCAATTAACTAAGGTGGCATACTAATTGAGCCATGAACTAGAGTAGATAAGGATAGCTTTCATCTAGCTATTATTCATGGGCGGTGTACCAACCGCATCTGCAGCTAACAAGTCGGTGACATAAATGCACAACGGTCACCCTGGCATATCACGAGTGGAGCTTGATATCTCAACACAGCTTTTATGAAGATAAAGATGAGGATGAGAAAGATGGAGATGGAGAAGGAGATGAGGTGGTGAAGATGAGGTGGAGAAGACTCGTGAGGCCACAAGTATAAAAGAACGGCCATGTTGAGTTAGAAGATGCAAAACTCCTTGAGTCGGGAGTATAAAGGAACAACAGGGTGCATAGGAGATGGTGTGGAGATAGTTGGATGTGTGGTGCACGACGCTCGTGAGCTAGAAGCCTAAAAGAAAAGCTTGTATGAGCGAAGGCTAAAAAGGGCCAAAGGAAGGGTGAAGACTCCTAACATCAGGAGTATAAAGAACAGTGTGGAAACTCGTGAACCTAGGGTGACTATAAACAAACCGGGCTGGATGGTGGAGAAGAGGGTGATGTGGAGAAAGGGTGAAGACTCCTAATGCCAAGAGGATAAAGAATGGTGTGGAGACTCATTAACCTAGGGCAAGTATAAACAAGCTGGGTTGGGTGAGGAATGGATGCCATGCCGACTGCAATGAAGCCGAGAGAGGGCAAGGGATTGGGTGGATGGCTTGTGGCTTGTGGACCTGGGGCGAGGATAAAGAAGCCGAGCACCCCATTGCCAACCATGGTGAAGCCTAGAGAGGGAGAGGGACCGGGCGGATGGTGGGAGAGAAGCCGATTCAGATGGGGGAATGAAGGGTGGACACTCCTAGATCCAGGAGTATAAAGAAGGGGCCATGCAAAGTGGTAGGGAAAGGGGACCAAGACTCGTAGGCGCTAGCGAGGATAAAGAAGCTGGGAGCTCGTGAACTGGCAAGTGGGTTAAATAAGCTGAAAATCTGGATCCTAGGGTCTGGATAGATGGACAAGGCATATGGAGACACGTGGGAAGACTCGTGGAGCCGTGAGGATAAAGGAATGGCCGAGGATGTGGATTGGAAGGGATGAGGATCTGGACTGATGAAGGCCTATGAGAAGGCCAATAGAGTGGATACTCATGTAACTAGGGCGAGCTTTAAAAAATCAGGCCGAGGACTTTGCCTGAAGTGAAGGTGTCTCGGACTCAAGTTGGAAGCTAGAAGGGCGCAACATGTGCAAGTCTCGATGCGACACAGTGGGGTATGGGACCCAATGTGAAGCTGAAGGACCTGTGGCATGCAATAGATGAGGATGGAATGTGTTACCGATCTCTGGGAAGCATGTTTCAGACTTGTCTCCTTGAAGAACAGGGGTGAATACTCTTACGCCAGAGAATCAGACCCCATATGAGTGGATGCATTTCCTGCAGCGTAGCCCTTCATGAGGCAAGGGCAGTTGATCTCGACCCCAAAATACAAGCAAGGGACAAGACAACTGTGGCAACCAACCGAAGCAGATTGCAACATGTTGGGGAACACTTACGGTCTACTGTGGGAGGCTACTACAAGAGTTCTGCTATGCGGAGCCATGAATGAGGTGATGGTGTTGATCTCTTGTTCCCATGGATCCTCTATAGTGGGATGGCTAATCTCGCCACAAGAGGTTCGAAGCCATTTGTGCGTCTGATGCATAGGCAGTTTGCCCCAAGTTGTTGGGGGAAAAGAAACCCTTCTTTGGTACAACACGAGGCATATGATGGGACACGGCTTAGGCCCTGATTGAGGCAATACCAAGCCTACTTACCTAGGAAATGATGGGGGGAAACAACTTTGATTCAAGTTCAGAAAACAACTCAAGGATGCAAGTGGTAGTAGTGTCTTTGACACGGAAGATGGAGCAAGTGGCAGTGCCTCAACTATCTCAATGAGGAAAGAAGAAAATCAAGGCAAGTGACCCTTCTTTAGACTTTGGTGGTGGACTTGTGGCCAGTGGATTGAGATGTGGCAAACTAAGGCGAGCTCTTCCTTGTGCTAGGTGGATGGGGAATCTTGCAAGGGTGCCGGGATGTAATACAAGTGACCCTTCTTTAGACTTTGGTGGTGGACTTGTGGCCAGTGGATTGAGATGTGGCAAACTAAGGCGAGCTCTTCCTTGTGCTAGGTGGATGGGGAATCTTGCAAGGGTGCAAGGCAAGCTCTTCCTTGTGCCATAGGTGGTCTGAATGGTTGATGGGTCCTCATGCTACTCCTTTTCTGGGTGATTAACCTTGATCCTCTTTGTAGGGAAATTCGAGTGGGCTCGATTTCGATTGGGGGGGGTAGGTATGAGGGAAGGGAGTGTGAGGCTTGGGCAACCCCTGTCTCCCCACCTCCTCCATGTAGGCCGTGCCTCATGGAGCAACCATCGTTTTTGCCTCCCGGCATGCAAGGTTCTCATTTTGAGCAAGGCAGCTAGGTCCTCCTACTCCAAGTTCAAGTCGCCGTGACTTTGTATGAGGAGAGGTGGATTATGAACCGTGTCGCCCTAGTGGTGCTGCATTCCAAGATGGTTGATTGTGGACCCTTGTGAGCACGGAACTCTTCTATGGTGTGATCTGGCAACTCTAAGCACCATGTTACCCTTGTGCGAGTTAGAAAAACATGTTACACGTGCTGTGAGCAAGCCGTGACGGAGGAGGGATATCAAGGGCATAACGACTCGTGATGTGACATGATGCAACGGGGTCATACTGTGACACGGTGACATGTCTTGTGAGTTGCATTTTTCTGCGTGTTTAGGACACGATGTGGTTCTGTGTGCCGTCGACCATGTTGCTTGTGCTGGTTTTGCATGCGGACCCTTGGGACCAGGTATGCACCATCACACTTGGTATTAGAGCTACTTCTCACTTGACTCACCTCTACCATTATTTGGAGATGGGTCCTTTTTCGTGTCAAGAGGAAAATGTCTCCATGGTTATTAGATTCTTGGAAATTAGCAAGGGCTCTAGATATTTTCTTTATTTGGGAATCAAGCGGTAGATAGGGTTCAAGGCTTGTCTAGTTTTGGTGGCTAAATCTTGTGGATAATGTTGGACAACTTTACTAAAGTGGTTGAAATTTGCATTAGACTATTGAAGATCTTCAAGAATCCTACCATTAGTACCAACGTAAGTAAAATATGCATTAGACCATTGAATATCTTAAAGGATCTTACAATTGGTACCCAAATAAGTAAAATCAAGTACTTTGTTTGAGTTGTTCTCCATGTTAGAGGTTTGTGAATATTACATAATATAAACTACTTTTTTGCATTTAGAAAAAAGAAGCATTTTAGTTCATGTCAAGTGCAGCATGCCCCTAAGTTGTGATGAGTTCAATGTTCAATGAATGTTAGCGGTAAGCTAGTTTCTCATAGATGCCAGTCTATATTGGACAAGCTATGTCATATCTTAGGGCCTCACTTAATGGACATAGAGCCTTGATGATGTGTACAAAGAAGTTGTTGGGTGTTGAATGACCAACAATCTTACTGTACGTGCAAAAACACAAACTAATGTATGAGGCCAGGGCAACATGCACACAAGCTTTTGCATACTCTTGAGAATCTCACTAAATGGTGACCCATGACAAACATCAATGTTTTCTAATCTATCATCCTATAATTCAACTCTTCAAGGTAGCCTACAATGGGTTTTAATGTGTCGTGTCATAATTAAGTAGTTCAAGATACCTATCAAGGTAGGAGCCTACAATGTGTTCTAATCTATCATGTCATAATTAAGTACTTCAAGAGACCTATCCAAGAATCAAAAATGAGTGTGATGAAGGGGTGATGAGTGAGACAATGTGGGGTCCTATTGGGACTTCTTTCTAAGGATGCACCTAGGCCATTTCGAATCTTCTCAAAGGTTGGGTTGCACGTGATTCAAATGCTTGCAACGGAAGCAAGGTAAATTCTTTTTCTAAAGTATGGCCATAAGAATCTACTTATAATATATATTGCTTGGGCGTTTGTAGGGCCGTTCAGTATTATTATTGTTACTACAAATGTGTACAATTGTTCTGGTTGCTGCGAGCAGTTTGCCTCGAGTAACGCCTCTCGCCATGTGACGGGGGGATGGACGTATACCATGGTCAAGGGCAGGGTTAAGAGACAAGCCCATTAATTTGACGTTGAAGACACACACACACAACAATATCAGCTTCTGCTCTGCGTGTAAGAGAGGGTGGTAGCGTTGGAGAATCAACATCACCTTTGGTGGGCTGCATGTTCTCTCTCTCTCTCTCTCTCAATATATATATATATATATATATGTTTGCCTATAGACACCTTTAAATTGTTCCAATGAAAAATATCAAACATCTTACAAGACACTACCTCTAGACAGCCTTGTTTAAAGTGTGAGAAGTTACAACCATAACTAGTTGCCAAAGAAGAGCTTGCTTGCTTGCCAATCATAAAGATAGCTTTCTTTGAAAAGGTTGTGATCTTTTTGCCCAACAATTTGTGAGAAAGGTTGATGGGAGCAAGCCAATGCCCACCCTTTGTGAGAGTGAAGCTTTCTATCGCGACTTTTGGAAGTGCATAGAGCCTTCCTTTCAACATGACATGGAAGATCCACCCATACCTTGACTTTTACGACAAGTAAACTACACATTGCACTCAATCTTTTAAACTTTAGGTTTCTAGATTGACTATAATACTAATTTTACTTTTCAAGAAATATACATTCTTCTATTTTAAAAAGATGCATTGTAAGTAAATAGATTACACATGATTGAGGAATCCTAGTGTTCATTTTCTCCCTACTCTTTCAATCACATCTTCATGTCTATCTCATATATAGTCCAATTCTACAAGTCCTTTCAAAATGGCCATTTTATGCATTCTCCCTATGCTTTTAGTTACATATTCTTGTCCTTCTCATTGTAAAGTCATTTCAATATCGCCATCTTGTGTAGAGAACCTTTCCCTTTGTTGACTCAAAACCATTAACACACTCCTTCAATGGTAGCATTACAATGTTTCATATGAATTTCTTGGTTTTTAGTCCTACATGCATGTTTATTTCATCTCATATGTAGTAGCTATCATTTACATGTCATTTCAGAATGACCATTTGACATAGTTCAAATTTAACCTATCTATTGATTCAAAAATATCACCATGCTCCTTCTGCATTTTTGGTTGTGCTGGTATGCCAAAAGTTGATTCGATGAACCACATTGTAGCCAACTATCAACCTAAAGCACTCAACTTTTCCTATGGATGGACATATACTTTACAAAGGTGTGCCTTTTATCAACATGGTTAAATAGGAAGAGAGTCCTTTCAAAGTGTCTAAGAGTCTTTATACATATGTGAGTCTTCTATGGATCCATATAACCAGCAATAAGGAATCTTTACTATTGCTTGACAATAGTGTGCAACCTAATGTGACATCAAGGAAAAGGCATTTCTTCTTCAAGTAATCTACATTGGTTGTTTGATGTAAGTTTTGTAAACAATGCCTTGTCATCATGAAAGCATCAAAGTTAACATACCCTCTCTACTCTATTTGTGAAGAACCATAGCTCAATCAAGTGAAATTTACTTAATGCACTATTAAATTTAACTTTGGAAAATTATATCAATCATTAGCAAAGTTATTTGCTCAAGGAGTCCTACTACCAACTAGTAAGAGCTGTCTTGCACTAAAGAAGAATCAAGAAATGGTATTGGGTAGCCATGGCTTATCTTGCTTTCTATAATATATCCATGTATACAGATTGTCTCAACTATGCATACTTGATTTTGGATGTACAAAGAGTAGGCCAATTGAAAGTTCCTAAACTTCGTGATTTCAAATTTTTAAATTATAACTTATTGATTTTTGGCTAAAAGTTTCATGCTATGGTATAAAAGCAAGGATTGAATCAAACCCCTTCTTATGTGTATGAACTAGGGCATAACATTAGCTAGTATATTCCTATGAGGCTTTGCATTATCCCATTGTACTTCTCTAAATGCAACCCAAAACCCAAAAATCATGGCTCATAAAAAAGTAAGTTGGGAGTTCACAACTCAAAGCATACAAGCTGTGAGAAATCTACTTAAAGGATGTATTGCTCTTTGTACAACCTTTGGCAAAGTCATGAACTTGAAAAAATGCCTTCAATTATTTGCAAACAAAAATATATGTAAATCCTATGTGGAAGCAATGATGGAGAGAGAACAATTTGGACCCACAATATCTCAAAGTTTTGTAGAAAAAAAGAGGTGTAAAGGGAAAGTGACCTTCCTCCTAGATGCCATATCAAGTGAAGGTCTTGAGATGTGGCATGGCAGAAAATGAGGTGGCAACATTATGTTTTGAGTAACCCTATGCCATTGTAGTTACCCCTTAATGCCAGTTATGCCTCATCAATTTAGCAATATATAGGCAAGAAGTAATGAGTAGGCAAGAAATAATAAGTAGGTTACAAGGAGGTGTGAATTTCCCAAATGCTTGTATAGCCTTTTATACCTTGAAATCTTTTATTTATGCATCATGAATATATTTGTCAATGTGTTAACTTTTTAAGATAATTTAGTTCTTGTTTGTTTTAGCCTTAGAAAACCAACATTTGTGTGTTTTGAGCTAGAATATCACCTAGGTTTCAGGTTAGGCATCCCATATCTTAATGAGACCAAGGATGATTTAGTCTTGGATGAAAAGACACAGTTGATTGAGAGGATGTGATCTTCAAGAGCATCTAATCAACAAAGGTGGAATGGCAGTCCTAGATGGATTTCTTTTCCTCAATTTTTAAGAAAACTTGAAAAGAAGAGAGAACATCCTCATCATCAACAAATGTATTGCACATGAAGAAGAATGATGGCATTTTTGAAAATGTATGTTTGAAAGCTATCATTTTTGGAAAGTTGGTCTTTGGAAAAATATATGGGTTTCGACAATGACCCTTCATGTACATAGAAACATGGGCAAAGTGATAGCCACTAAATATGAAGATATGCAAATTGAAGGCTAAGGATTCTAGAATTCTTGAGAAGGCGTTAAATCAAGAGTGATAATGTTAGTGAAACTAAGATTGTTATCATTGATTGTAGATATTAAGGGTGAGGGTGTGATACCTTGGTGTGGTCATGTGTGCATGTGTATGTGGTCAAATTCCCTTACAAAGATACAAACTTTCCATCTTCTCATTTTTGCATGAATTTTACACCTTTCATTGGATTATGAGTGAGGTAGCTAGAGCCTCACAAAGTGTATTTCCATGTGTCTAGCATTAGATATGTGAACTAATCATAGCTTGATTCATAGTATTGTATGCATAAGCATGTGCTTTTGAATGCTTACATGCATGTTTCTCTTCATTATTGATATATGTTATGCATTAACTCTCTTCTCCTTCCTTATGATGTTTATAAAATGTTATACAAAGAATTTCTATCTACTCTTTTGGACAAGTGGATTTGCTTTATTACATTCCTTGCACTCCTAAGGTTTTTTGTGTACATTGAGGTATCTAATATATGATTGCATATAATGGACTATTCATGAATCATTGTCCTTCTTCTTCATTCAATTTGACTTGACTAACCTAGAAGCAAAGTCAATGAATTGCTAGTCACATCATGAGAGCTTCAACTCTTTCAAACACTTTTAGGTACACATAAATATATAGCTCTAACATGTTTTCCCAAAGCTTTTTTAAGTTATTATGAATAACTTATCAAAAATTTTAATCTTTAAACTAAAATCAAGCTAATAGCACATATATTTTTCAAAGTAAAATGACAAAAGAAAGCACCAAAGGAAATTGGTAATAGTTTGTATTTTCCATAATTGTGGATGTATTCACTACTATAAACTTAATTATGGTGTGGATTAGTATCTTGCACAAAACAAACTAGTTATTAGCCCCATCATAGAGTACCTTAGGCACTCATAAAACCAATATTAACTAGTAAATTCATATTCATATTAAGTATATTTATTTAGGGCATTGCTATGCAATTGATCTTTCTTTTTGGAATACCATGGATATTCATTTATTATATGAGATACAAAGCTAACTTTTTATTCCAAGGCATTGTCTTTTCTACCCCAATGAATAACTTTGAGAAGTACCTTTGAGAGCCCCATACGTTGGCAATCAAGAAACTTTAAGGAAGTTGCCTCCTTGCACATGCCTAATTTGTGGAATAGCTCCTCCCCTCTAGGAGGGGGTTATGTAGGTTCAAAATAAGGGGTTATTTAAATAGTACTTTTGTAAAAAAAATTCATATGGAAGGGTGTCATATAAAGGGATTATTTATAGATTGAATAGAAAAGGGTTGTGATTTATTCACGAAAAACTCACAGATAAGGGTATTAATAAATAGGCCATGAATATACTTGATATAGAGGATATATGTATAGTGAAACCTCGAGCTCCTCCCTGAAGAAGATTTTTGGACACAACTCCAATACCTCTTTTAGAGTTCATGGAGGTGAATGCTCACACATGCTATTGTTGAGCTCTCTCAAAGAGGTGAAAGGGATCGACTTGTTCCAACATTCTAAAGCTATCATTAAATGATTTGGTGTGCTTTCATCAAATCAATGGCATTGTTCGGGTTAGCCATGTATCTATCAAAGCATAGTGACTAATGTTCAAATTTTGAAAAAAACTATTCATTCATGTTAATGGCTTTGGATTTAAGCTTACGATTGCAATAAATGTTTGAACAACCTTGATTTTATGTTATAAAATCTCTATAATGGCTCCAAAAAAACATTTTCATTAATTTTTATTTGGTACTTATATATGAGTAAAGTGTCATAGCTTATAGACCAATACTCTTGCAAGTTGATACTTAATAATAAAATTATGGTATATACTAACTTTTAGGCACAAATATCAAGGATATTCTAGCCAAAGCATGTTAGTAAATGAAAAAATCATGTTAAATTATGGTATGACATAAATGTTGAGAAATGACAGATGATGAACCTAAATCACTTGTGTAATAGTTGCTCTACATTGTTTATGTCAGCATGAATCTAGGCTTCGTCTTCCATCCTCCATAACTCCTGCCATGCTCTAGATCTGCGCTTTTCACATGGTATCATAGCCCAATTGGGCATGGCCTAGCTCAACCTAGCTCTTCCTCTCTGTTCTTCTAGCTTTTCCTAGCCTCAGGTCACCTAAAATCCAGCTCATGGTTCCATTTCTCACTCCATCTCCACTTGACCTTGTGGCAGCCATAGCTAGGACTACACCTACCTTTGATTGAGCTCCTAGATCTCCACATAGAAGAAATATCTTCTGAATCTCCCTTATAGAAAAACATTCCTTCGCTCAGTGCACTCCTCCTTGACACCTCAATTGACAACATTAACCCTTCTCTGACTCAACATTGCGTTTTTTCGTAGTCACTGCCTATTTGTGCATCCCTATGTGGTTGTACTATTCACTCTCCTCATGTGTTGCGCGAATCTGTCACTATTCATGGGGAAAATGAAGCTTCTCACCTAAGCTTTATCCTCACGAAATCTTGTTCAAAATAATTCACTGTACACTCTGCTGCTGCCTCGAAATTAGACAGGGTAGAAACCCTAAACTCAGGACCTCCATAGCTAGCTTTTTTAAAAGCTTACATATTACTTCATTTTCTTCATTTCCTCTCTCCTACCACTCAAATACCACCCTAATTGCATTGAACCTAAAGGTTTCAACAAAGATTTGGGATATTTTGAAGATTTTTTATGAATTCTTGAAGACTTCAAGCAATAGCATCAACACCAAAGCTTCTTTCTTTGCTTCATTCTTCCTCCATTTCGCAAGGCAAGTACTGTCACTCTAATCTAAGTATTTACTCATTTTTGAGAAAGATTTTACTAGTAAGGAGGGGATTCAAGTTGAAGGATAAGACAAGGAAAAGACAAGTATCAAGAATCACCATCAAGTAGGAAGAAGATTCAAGCTTAAGTCCAGACATAGTATCTCTTGATACTATAGAGTGTGTGTTCACATTACCTTGCACTTGTGTCTCTTGACACATTGAAATACAACTCTTTTGTTATTTGATTGAAGATTTTCAACATGGCAGAGCTTGAGAAAATAGCAAAGTTTAATGGAGAAGGTTTCCATGCTTGGAAGGAAAAGAACATGTGCCACCTCATGAGGAAAGACCTCTGGGATCTCTTTGAAGATGATGAAGGTGATGCAGATGATAGGGAAGAAGATTCAAAAAGCAGAATCCTTGCACTAGCTCCACCAAAAATCAAAGAATAGAAGAAGATGAATAACAAGGCATTAGGCATCATTGGGTGGGGACTAAGTGATGATGTGCTACATCATATCTCTGGCATTAGAGATGCTAGATATGCTTAGGCAGAACTTGACAGGGGGTTTGGTACCCAAGAAAAGAATTCAATGGTAAAATTACTCATGCAGTTTTATAAACTGGATATAAAAGATAGTGCTTCCATGATCATACACATTAACAAGTTCAAGAGCCAAAAAACCCAGGTTGCAACTATTAAGAAGAATATTGATGAAGATGAAGCAATAGTCGTACTCCTTGCAAGTGTAAATAAGGATCCATATGAGAATCTTGTGTCCACCCTAAGTAATGTTCCAAGTATCTCACTTAAAGATATTGAACACTCTCATCTTGATGAAGAGAACAAATAGAAGAACAAGAATTCAAAAGATGGTATCCCATCATCTAGGGAAAATCTCTTATACACCAAAGGAGTTGCTACACCCAGGGGAAGAGGTCGAGGATTCAACATTGACAAAAAAAAAATGGATGACATGTCATTATTATGGTAAGACTAGCCATATAGCCAGTGAATTTTTCCACAAGAAAAGAGCACAACAGATGCAGAATGAGCACCACCAGAACTAATTCATGAATGAAGAAGAAGAAGATGCTTCTGCTACCATCAACAACTTTGAGAGACTATTCTAAAAGAATTTTCATTGTATCTTTCATATGTTTTTCCCTTAGTGGATTTGTGTTAACCCTTGCCAAAGATGTAAAGTTTCAAGCTTTAACTTGACTAGGCTACCTATGAGCTAGTCTCCCAGGCCACTTCATCATATGAAGGGGGGCAAAAGCTAGCAAGTGTAGGAACTCATCATTTGAGGGGGGTTGTTGAGAAATGACAAATGATGTATGCTCCAGGAAGAGATGTCCTGAATCCCATATGCATAGTGAGGAGAGCGGAACAACCCAACTTCTATAAAGTATTATACTTGACTACCATTCTCACTATGGAATGAATGCAATATCATGATGCTTTGTACTTTCACTTAGTATCTTTATCATTGTCAGTGTCCTACACAAGATTGTGTTTATGAGTCCAAGCTAATCTATCTTGGAACCTGATTCACTTGTGTAATAGTTGCTCTACATTGTTTATGTCAACATGAATCTAGGCTTCATCTTCCATTCTCCATAACTCCTACCATGCTCTAGATCCGCGCTTTTCACACATGCAAGAATCCTAAAAATGATGTATCACTACATTCTAAATGTTATTTGCAAAGGAACCTTTATATCATTATTAGATGGTGCAAGATGCATGTAATTGGATCCAAGTTCTAGATTGTTGTCTTGATGTTGTCTCCAAGTGCAAATTGGTTGCACCAGCTCAATGGAATAGCAGAGCCTTATCATAACCAAACCCAACACAGGGGTATGCTAATATTGTAGACTTACTAACTAAGCATATTGATTGCATTAACTACCATTATATGCTACTAGTGCAAATAGTTAATCAAGAAAAGAGAATGCTCGTATATTCCATCAAGTGTATAGAAGGTCTAATAACAGACATTGAAACACATAGTACATCTCAAAAGTTATCTACTTAGAAGAAATACATGACAATGTACTATATTGAATTGGCTACCCTTGTGGTTTTACAATGTATTGAAGGATTACAAAGAGATCATTAGGGTTTAGGAAAGTTCAAGACCCAAAAAACGGGTCCAAGGAGGAAGTAAAGAGCAAGACACATGGATGTGAAGTGAAGAGAAGAGAGACAAGCAAGGGGTAACTGAGGAAGAGTCCAAGACAGCTTCAGGAGGAGAAGAATGAGAAGACAATAATAATTCTTCCTTGATTCTTTTATAGCTTGTGGTTCCCATGCTATCTTGAAGTCCTTCTATCATAATCCTTAGCTAATCCCCTACCTTGTATCACTGCATTACTACCATCATAATTGATGGCCTCTTTAGGCAGGGTTGCTAGTCAGGGTGTTTGACACATGACATGTAAGAAGGACTCAAACCCACATGGTCCTTCTTTGATTGGTGGACCTTCATCTTCCAAAGTGGGCACATCTTGTGTAGGGTCTAGTGGTGTGGGTGCAAGGTTCTGGAAGAGTCGGTAGTGGTGGACTGAACAGGATAGGCAAATAAAAATGGGGCAAGGGGTAGAGTCAAGCAAGGGATGGGCCGTAGAGGTAAGTATGAGAGTGGGGAGAGTGGAGATTGTTGTGCTAAATCTAGGGGTCCATGCGGGGCCCAATGTGTAGGTTAGGATATTTTATGTATAGTTCAGTTGCTAGGATTTTCAAGTAGTAGGCATCGAGCCTCATAGCCTATTAGAGTTGATCACACTCTACCCTTGTTATTGCAAGCTATTGTGACAAAAGCTCAATTTGTTTATCTTGTCAACTTTGCAACATCTTGGAGAGAGTAGATGTGCATCATATGTTTAGATGCTAAGGCCTCAAATTGGTTCAATCTCCTCTTCAATTTCTCCACTTTTGCACACAACTTGATGTTGGGCTCCATCTCTTCTACTTTGTGTACTAATTGGCCACTTTTGCCTATACACACTAGTCTTTGGTCTCCTCCTTGGACTTCTTCACCAAGATGTGCTTCTTCTCGATTGTGGTAGAAGGAGTAGATGCATGACCTTGGATATGAGGCATGGGATTGACTAGGATCAAAAGACAATTGTCCTTGCTACATGGTTTGATCCAGGTTTTTTCAAACTACTAGTGGATTGACTGGGACCAAAAGACAACTATCCTTGTTGCATGGTCTAGTCCAAGTTTTTTTAGACTACTGGTGGGATATGCTTCATGAAGTATGTGACCTTCGCATCAATATAAGCCAAGAGTTTGCGATGATTACTTTGTAGGACTTCAACATGTTCCGAGGTCTCATCTCACTATTGCTCAAGGGCCTTGCAGTGCTCCACGAGCATGAGCCATTTGGCATGTTGAGAGGAAGTGCTGGTGGAAAAGTTGAAGAAGTCTTGGGCGGGGTAACTTAAGGAGATTTATCATTAATGAGTAGAATGACTTCCTTTTTAATGATGGTTTTTCCTTTACCAACTACAAGTGGCACTAGGGTGGTTCTAGGCTATGCAAGGGGTGTTCACAAGGTATGCTCCCTCTCTCCTTGTTGCTACATTCTAGGGATGACAAGGGGCTTGATGCCTACTCTACCTCAAGCTATGGTATCTATGGCTATTGGATTTAGAGAAGGGTCTATCGGCACCTTGCCACTCTACAGCACACCTTGGGGAATAGGGGTTGGGGTAGAGGTTACATCTTGCTACATTGAAGGGCAATTGTCAAGGCATTGGTAGAAGAAGAGGCTATAGGAGTAGAAAAAGAGGGTGTGGTGGCATCAAGGTTAGCAATGGCTAGGAAAAGAGTCGATAGGGTGAGTTGGGCTAGAGGGTGGGATTGGGCATTGACATCCAAATCATATTTCGAATGTGGAAAAGGTGGTAGTTGGGAACAAGGGTCTGAGAGGGCAACCTAAAATTTTCAAATGGTGTCTTCCTAAGCATCATGTGGTTCCATCTAAAAGATGTTGTACAAGCCTTACAGCATATCTAGATTGAGGAAGTCTCATTGTCTAGATGTTTAGTCTTCTGCACAGCATGTGCAACAGGAATGTTGACTCTATTTTATTTGTTGGAACTGGTCCTAGAGGGAGTCAACTAGATCCAACTGGGCTTCATGAAAGGCCTAGAGGTGCTATTGTTGCACTTAAATCTCATTTTGCTACTATTGAACATGAGCTCATAGGGCCTCATTGTCCTACCATACCTATGTCAAGATTGTGGGAGAGAAGGAAGGAGTCTCACTTGTAGCTTTCTTGCTTGCACAATGGGGAAATACACACAAAGATGGAGGCTGAAAATAGTTTTTCTCTTCTTAGTTATGTAAGCCAAAAGAACTCTAGTACATAGAAATAGAAGAACCCTATATACGGGTCTCAAACCAAACTCAACTAACTAAGGTGGCATACTAATTGAGCCACGAACTAGAGTAGATAAGGATAGTTGTCATCTAGCTATTATTCATGGGCGGTGTACCAACCGCATCTGCAAAACTGACAAGTCGGTGACATAAATGCACAACGGTCACCTTGGCATATCACGAGAGGAGCTCAATATCTCAACACTCCCCCTAGAGCTCAATCCCAATTCCTGCACACCAAGCAGGTCTCTGAACTTGCGCATCTTTTCTGTGCCCAATGCCTTCGTAAATATGTCAGCTACCTGATCCTCTGTGCTGACATAAACTAGATCAATAAGACCTAGTAAAACTCTCTCTCGCACGTAGTGATAATGCACCTCAATGTGCTTCGTTCTAGCATGATAGACTGGGTTATTTGCCAAGTGTATACTACTCATCTTGTCACAATAAATGACAACTCGCCCATCTGTAGACTGATGCATATCATAAAGTAGCTTATGCAACCAAGCTACCTCACATGCAGCCATTGCTGCACCCCTGTACTCAGCCTCTGTGCTCGACAAGGCAACTGTAGGTTGTTTCTTGCTACTCCAAGTGACTGCAGCACTCCCAAAAGAGAACACATATCCACTGGTAGATCGTCTATCAGAAATGCTACCAGCCTAATCAGCATCAGTGTATCCATGCAACTGTATCTGAACCCCGGTCTCATAAAATAGTCCATACTGCAATGTGGACTTTACATACCTGAGTATGCGTCTAGCCGCATCCAAATGTGGTTTCCTTGTGTAAAATATTACACGGCGCAGCGAACAGAATCTGAGAAAGAGATAGAGAGTACACAACAGATAAGAGGAGAATCAGTAAAATTCTTTAACTCCAAACAACTGATACAAAGATGGCTCTGTCCACCCGTGCGCTTCCACTGTGTGAAGCTTAGATGGCGATCTAAACAGAAGATAGGTGAAGAGCTTAAGGCTAGCTGGAACAACAACTCTGACTGGGTGAAAGATGAGTGTAAGATGGCTGCGAAGGGGTTTAGCTTTTATAGCCCGCGAAGGTCGTTAGGTCGGCCTGCTGACCGACCTACCATATGAGCCTCCACTAGTCGGCCAGGGAATATTCCAGGGAATATTCCCTTTACCATCGGGCCGGGGGCGCTGCCCCCGGACCCCCGCCAGGGGGGCCGCTGGCCCCCCTGGGACCCCCCAGCCAGGGGCCGCTTCCGCGGCCCCCGGACCCCACAATAGGGGCCCCTTTTAACTCCCTTACCACGCAACTCAATGCAATGTGCCTCGAGTTGCTACCAGCTTAACCACTCCGTCTAACCCAAAGATTAGACCCACAATGGTCACCTTTTTGCCATCCGGTCACATAGACCTCATCTGATATACAAGTCAGGACTCCACCAATGTCCGGGCTCACACTTGGCTTCTCCTCATAATGGGGGCCTTACAACTTTGAGCACCATGGATCATTGGTAGTACCTAATGAGGGTGGGGCATTGATCATATCTAACACCCCCCCTCAATGTCCACCCATAGGTGAACTATCTCCTCGGCCCAATGCCGAGTCTCTGAAGATGAACTTGAAGCAGATCCTTCGTAAGTGCTTTGGTGAAGATATCTGCTCCATTCTCCTCTGTTGGACAGTAGACCAATTCCACTATCCCATCCTCCATCAAATCACGCACATAGTGATACTGGATCTCTATATGTTTGGTGCGTGCATGAAACACTGGATTTTTGGCAATGGCGATGCAACTCTGATTGTCACATCTCAGCACAGTTGGTTCTTCATCCTGCACTCCCATATGCCATAGAATCCTTCTCAACCATACGGCCTCACATGCAGCAAAACAAGCTGCCTTGTACTCTGCTTCGGTAGAAGACAATGCCACTGTTGGTTGCTTCTTACTAATCCAAGAGAAAATTCCTGAACCCAAAGAGAAACAATAACCAGAAACTGACTTCCTGGAATCAATGTCTCCTGCCCAATCTGAGTCACAGTTCCCCACAAGAGAAGTTCCGAAACTGTATGTGATACCATAGTCAAGAGTTTTCTTCAAGTATCTGAGCACCCGCATCCCAGCCTTCCAATGACTCTCATGAGGTTTGTTTGAGAACCTGCTCAAAACACCAACAGCAAAACTGATATCTGGTCTGGTGTTACACAAGTAGATCAGACTGCCGACCAACCTCCTATACCTCCCAATGTCTGCTAATGCTGATGTATCCTCGACGGATAACTTTGCATTCACCTCCATAGGTGTAGCTATCTCCTTGCACTCGGTCATGCCAAATGCCTTCAAGATCTCCCATGCATACTTCTTCTGAGAGATGAAGATCTTTCCTGGCTCTTGCCAGACTTCAATCCCCAAACAATAGTGCAGCAAGCCCAAGTCTGTCATTTCAAACTCAGAACTCAAAGCCTTTCGAGTTTGGTTGATCATATCTTCATAGTCACCTGTAATAAGAAGGTCGTCCACATATAGGACAATCACTACAGACTTTTTACCATCCCTGTAAACATACAAGTTAGCATCTGAGGCACATCTTTTGAAGTTTAGGTTTAAAAAGAACCTATCTATCCGCTGGTACCATGCTCTGGGGGCTTGTTTCAGCCCATACAATGCCTTCTTTAGTTTACACACTTTGTTCTCAGAATGGGGGGCCTCAAACCCTGGTGGCTGAGCCACGTACACCTCCTCCTTGAGGTCGCCATTTAAGAACGCTGACTTAACATCCATTTGGTACACTGGCCACTTCTTGTGGGCAGCCACTGCAAGTACCGTGCGAATAGTGGTCATTCTGGCAGTTGGGGCAAATGACTCTTGAAAATCAAACCCTTCAACTTGTGAAAATCCTTGGGCAACCAGTCTAGCTTTGTACTTTTCTAAGGTACCATCAGCCTTGTACTTTACCTTCCAGATCCACTTGGTGCCAATAATCTTCCGCTTTGCTGGCCGATCCACTAGCTCCCAAGTGTCATTCTTCATTATGCTGTCATACTCCGCCTGCATAGCAGCCTTCCATGATGGATCTGCAAGTGCTTCTTCTAAGTCAGTTGGCTCCTTTACTTCTCTCATAATCTCAACCATCAAGGCCATGTTGACTATGTGAGCAGAAGCCCTCCTTTGCTCCTCTATTCTCTGAGACCTCCTTGGTCCGTCTGCCTTCTCCTCAACAGATGCAGGCATAGGATTATTGTGGTCATAGAGCTGCTTCACCCAGCGCGGCAATGGCTTTTCCGGTGGGGTGATGTCAGGTTGGTGAACTTTTTCCTCATCATCTGAAGATGATGCTTCCTCCTCCTTAAGGATAGGGATAGCTCTCGGGACATGTTCATAGTGGACTACTTCTTCGCTTGATGATAAAGTGGAAGACCTTGCCTTCTCCTCCTCCACTGTATGCGGCTCCTCCTTGAACACCACATCACGGCTCGCGATGATCTTCTTTGCCTCTTGGTCATATAACTTGTAAGCCTTCTGCTCATCACTATAACCCAAGAAGATACATTTTCTGCTTTTTGGTTGTAACTTGTTTCTCTTCTCATCTGGAACATGTGCATAACATTCACATCCAAAAATTCTGAAATGTGAAACAGATGGTTTCTTACCAGTGTAAGCCTCATGAGGTGTTTTTCCCTTGAGAGCCTTTGTGTAGCTCCGATTTAGAATGTAGACTGCAGTATTAACAGCTTCAGCCCAAAAATGGTTAGGCAATCCCTTGCCCTTTAGCATGCATCTTGCCATCTCCACAATGGTACGATTCCTGCGTTCCACAACACCATTCTGCTGAGGTGTGTGAGGCGTCGTCAATTGACGCTTGATCCCTTTGCTCTTGCAAAAGCCTTCAAACTCCTTTGAGTTGAACTCACCACCACCATCTGTTCTAAATTTCTTCACACTTTTCCCTGTTTCATTCTCAACAAGTATTAGCCATTCTTTAAACTTACCAAAAGCTTGAGCCTTATCACGAAGGAAGTACACCCACATCTTCCTACTGTAGTCGTCGACAATCAACATAAAATAAGAAGATCCCCCCAAGGCCTGTGTAGGCATCTTACCACACAAGTCAGCATGCACCAACTCTAGAGGAGCATGTGCTCTATTCTTGCTTTCTTGTGGAAATGCCTTTCTCTGATGCTTGCCCATCATACAAGCTTCACATGGTTCCTTCAATTCAGTTATTGTAGGTAGGTGAGCAACCATACCTTGCTTTTGCATCTCCTTCAATACTGCAAATCCGATGTGTCCAAACCTTTCATGCCAAAGCTTACTTGTGCCCACTCCAGCGGTGGCTGTAAGAGCACTTAGCTCATACAGGTTGTTCCTTCTTTCTCCTTTGCCAACAATTGTGCCAGCACTATCAATAATTTCTGCACCTGTCTTCTTGAACCTCACTTCATGACCAAGATCAGTTATGGCAGCAACTGATAAGAGATTTCTCCTGATTTCGGGAACATACAACACATTTGAAAGCTTTTTGACTTCACCATTTGCAGCAACAAAAGAAATAGTACCTGTGCCCGCAGCAGGGCATTTAGCATCATTTCCAACCGTCACAGTGATGGATTCTTGTAGAGGCTGCATAGAACTGTATAGACCTTTCTTGTTGGTCATGTGACGGGAGGCCCCACTATCCAACACCCAAGAGTCAGTGGTAGATTCTTCTTGCGCCGAGGAGCACACTTCCTCAATGGTCGCCATGAATAATTCCAACTCTGCTTCAGCCGTATTGGCTGTCTCTTTCCCTTTAGTTTTAAGGGTACCATTCTTTTCATCTGCCTTCTTGACACGACAATCTGCAATTGCATGTCCTTTCTTCTTACAGTAGAAGCACTCTCCTTGAAACTTCTTCTTGCCGCCCTTTTTCTTTTTGTCACCATCATTTTTGGTGGAGGAAACACCTTTGCCTTTTGCATTGGCAGAGAATGCAGCATCTCCATTGTTGCTTCCTTCTCGGGCTTTCAGCCTCAACTCCTCCTCCATTAATAATGCACAAAACTCCTCAAAAGTCAAAGCTTGAGGTCTCACCTGAGTATTAAGGGCAGTTACTAGTCCATCAAACTTTTGTGGACAAATCCGAAGACACCTCCGAGCTAGCTCTTCGCTAGTCTTTTGTATCCCAGCGCCAGCCATCTGGTCGCGCAGATTCTTAATCCGAGTGATGAATGCTTCAACCGTCTCTCCTTCAGCAAACTTCTCCGCTGCTAGTTGATTCTCCAAGTTTTGAATCCTTGTTTGGTTTCGTGTTTCATACTGACTCCTTAGTACATTCCAAGCCTCTGACGCTTTGGTTGTATGCTGAATCAGAGTCAAAACACTGTCAGAACAGCTTGTAACTAAGGCACACAATGCATCTGCATTCCTTCGTTTCCAAGCTCGTAGAAGATCTGCATTCGGAGGAATCATCACACTAGGATTTGATGGGTCGGGGGTAGGCTGTGGTTCTGCGTCAGTCCCCAGCACAGTCTCCAGAAGCTCATAAGAATCAAGGATAGTAGTAATTTTGAACTTCCACAAGGTGTAGTTTGTACCATCTAACTTGCCTTCGCTGAAGGTTGGTGGACGAATCCTCAGTGTTTGAATAGCCGGTACAGCAGCACCACCTCCTGCACCGCTTCCTGATGCGCCAGAACTGCTTCCCGGAGTCGACATCGTTTCTCTTTGCTGTTGAAGCCTTTGCCTCTTGCACGCTCTCCGATCTCTAGAGCCCCCTGGGCTCTGATACCATGTAAAATATTACACGGCGCAGCGAACAGAATCTGAGAAAGAGATAGAGAGTACACAACAGATAAGAGGAGAATCAGTAAAATTCTTTAACTCCAAACAACTGATACAAAGATGGCTCTGTCCACCCGTGCGCTTCCACTGTGTGAAGCTTAGATGGCGATCTAGACAGAAGATAGGTGAAGAGCTTAAGGCTAGCTGGAACAACAACTCTGACTGGGTGAAAGATGAGTGTAAGATGGCTGCGAAGGGGTTTAGCTTTTATAGCCCGCGAAGGTCGTTAGGTCGGCCTGCTGACCGACCTACCATATGAGCCTCCACTAGTCGGCCAGGGAATATTCCAGGGAATATTCCCTTTACCATCGGGCCGGGGGCGCTGCCCCCGGACCCCCGCCAGGGGGGCCGCTGGCCCCCCTGGGACCCCCCAGCCAGGGGCCGCTTCCGCGGCCCCCGGACCCCACAATAGGGGCCCCTTTTAACTCCCTTACCACGCAACTCAATGCAATGTGCCTCGAGTTGCTACCAGCTTAACCACTCCGTCTAACCCAAAGATTAGACCCACAATGGTCACCTTTTTGCCATCCGGTCACATAGACCTCATCTGATATACAAGTCAGGACTCCACCAATGTCCGGGCTCACACTTGGCTTCTCCTCATAATGGGGGCCTTACAACTTTGAGCACCATGGATCATTGGTAGTACCTAATGAGGGTGGGGCATTGATCATATCTAACACCTTGGAGCCTGCATAAACTGAATTACCAATCCAACAGCATAGCTCAAATCTGGCGTGGTAATAGTCATATAAATCAAACTTCCTACTATGCGTCTGTACATAGTAGGGTCTTCGAGAAGCGTCACCTGTATCTGTGCTCAACTTCACATTCTGCTCCAAAGGAACTGAAATAGGCATACAGCCTGTCATCCCATATTTGGATAGCATGGCCAATCCATACTGCCTCTGCAAGAGCCATATCCCACTTGGTGATCTAATCACTTCAATGCCCAAGAAATAACACAGCTCTCCCAAAACCTTCATCTCAAACTTTTGCTTCAATAGCATTTTCACATGAAAAATATCTTCATCACTGTCACCTGTCATAATCAAATCATCAACATAAATGACAAGTAGCATAATACCTTTCTCTGTTTTTCTCACATAAAGTGAGAAATCTACCTTGGAAATCTGAAAGCCAATAGTGACAATATACTATCCTATCTTGTCAGACCATGCTCTAGGTGCTTGCTTCAAGCCATACAAGGCTTTCTTCAACCTGCAAACAAACTCAGGATGAACAGCATGCACATAACCTGGTGGCTGCTCCATATATACCTCTTCTTGCAAATCACCATGCAAGAAGACATTCTTTACATCCATCTGATGTAAAGACCATTCCTTTGATGCAGCCATAGCAATAACTGCTCTTACGGTTGCCATCCTTGTAACTGGACTGAATGTTTCTTCATAATCAATGCCATATATTTGTGCATACCCCTTGACTACTAATCTTGCCTTGTACCTATTCACAGAACCATCTGCATTGTGCTTCACCTTATAAAGCCACTTACAACCAATTGCATTCTTATCTTTAGGCAAAGGTACCAATTCCCATGTAGCATTTGCTTCCAAGGCATCCATTTCTTTATCCATGGCTTTCTCCCATTTTTTTTTTCCATGGCTTGCTCAAAAGAAGTGGGTTCTGGTTCCTGTATATCTTTGACCATATAGGCATAGTGAATGGCTGTAAATCCATCATATTTCAACCTATCCACAGGATACCTAGATCTAGTAGACCTGCACAAAGTAGGTTCACTCCCAGGTGTTCTCAAAACATCCCTGGTCTTCCTTACTCCAGGTGTAACAATAGAAGAAATACCCAACTCATCATCAATGCTTTGTTCTGAGCCACTGGATTCACCATCCACATAAGAGTGACCTGCATTCACATCAAACATAGGTTGATCTACCTTCTCTTTTCCTTTTCGTGATACCTGCATACCACTATCTGCATTGGTTTGAGAAGATTCTCTTGATCTCAATTTGCCTATCCATGGCGAAGAATGTGAACCACTGCTAGAGGACATTCCTGTTGAGATATCGAGCTCCACTCGTGATACGCCAGGGTGACCGTTGTGTATTTATGTCACCGACTTGTCAGTTGCAGATGCGGTTGGTACACCGACCATGAATAATAGCTACATGATAGCTATCCTTATCTACTCTAGTTCGTGGCTCAGTTAGTATGCCACCTTAGTTAGTTGAGTTTGGTTTGAGACCCATATATAGGGTTCTTCTATTTCTTTGTACTTGAGTTCTTTTGGCTTACACAACTAAGAAGAGGAAAACTGTTTTCAGCCTCCACCCTTGTGTGTCTTCCCCCATTGTGCAAGCAAGAAAGCTTCAAGCGAGACTCCTTCCTTCTCTCCCACAATCTTGACATGGTAGCAGAGCCTTGTTCGTGGTAAGGAGCTCAAGAAAGCAAGCCAAGCTCGCGGTGGTCTGGTAAGAGGAGCAGTGTTGCTTTCATTTTCTGTTTTGGGAGCAGATCTCTGCACGTAGCACAACCGGAAATTGCAGGAGTGCATTGTCTCAGGTTGAGACGCCCTTCGCGGTGAAGCAAGAGGGCAGTATATGTTGCGGGATAGGGCTTTAGCCCTTGGCGACCTTGTTTTTTTTATTTGAGGCCATTTCGGGGCCTGTTTTGGAGGCGGAAGTTTTCTGCACGCACACAGGAAAAGGCCCAATTTTATGCAGGGCAGCCACTGTTCTACAGGTCGGTGAAAAGTTACTGTAAAAATTGCATTGTATGCTTGTGCGCAGAGACATTGGGAGTTACAGAATCATCCCTGTTGCCTGTTGATGCAAAATCGTCACTAGGAAGTGACTGTGTGGTCAAATACCACTTTCGCCAGTTTTGCAGATTTTCCCGTGTGAGGGTGAAGCTGTGGTTTTTGCAGTGACAGAATTTTTTCCAGTCTTCTGTAATGGCATCTGATTCTCTTTCACAGATTGTCACTGAAAAGCTTGACAAGAACAACTTCCAAGCATGGAAGTTTAGAATGACAAATTTCCTTATGGAAAAAGGATATTGGGAATTTGTTGCAGGAAATGAAGAAGAACGAGTTCTTCCTGATGTTCCTAATCAACAGCAAATGCAGGCATTCAAAACATGGCATGAGAGAGCCAGGAAAGTTATGTATTGGCTGTCTATCAGTATTTCAGACTCTATGATTGTGCATATTCAGGATGCAAGTACGCCAAAGGAGGCATGGGATACTTTGTCAAAAATGTATAGCACAAATACGCAAGCCAGGAAAATGTAGCTCAAGCAAGAGTTGCATAATGTGCAAAGAGAAAGTATGAGCATCAACGACTACCACATGAAGGTGAAGAAGATTGCAGATGCACTTGCTTCCATTGGGTCGCCAGTGGAAGATGATGATTTAGTTTCCGTGACCTTGAATGGTCTAGGAAAGGATTATGCACAGTTCCGAACATCCATTTCCGTCCGTGAAAGATTTCCTGATTTTGAGGAGTTGATTGCTCTTCTAATTTCTGAGGAGCAGAGAAATGGTGGTGCATCTTCTTCAGGAGGAACTTCAAAAGAAGCTGTCTTCTACTCAAATGCTGGAAGAGGTAGAGGCAGAGGTAGAGAAGGCCGATTTGGAGGCCGTGGCAGAAATCAGAATATGCAGCAAACTCAAGAAAACCAGTCCTATGGAGGAGGACGTGGTAACTCTAGAGGCAGGGGGAGCCAAAGAGGTCGTGGTGGATGGCAAAGAGATCAAAATGCAAACAGTAATGTTGAATGCTACTACTGTGGTAAAATGGGTCATATGGCTAAAGACTGCTATAAAAAGCAGAATGACATCATGAATGGAAAACTGCAACAAGGGAATTATGCATCTTGTAGCAGACAGGGTGATGACAGAAATGAGCATTTGTTCATGGTGCAGCACATGAACAATTCTGTGACAAGTGCAGAAGAAAGCAATGATGTATGGTATGTTGACTCAGGTGCATCAAACCACATGACAGGTCATGCAGAATGGATGGAGGATGCAAGGAAAATGGAAAAACCAAGATTTGTGGAGACTGGTGATGATACTGCACATCCTATTGTGCAGATTGGAAAAATTCCCTTGTCTATGCAGGATGGGAAAAAGAAATACCTGTCCGATGTATTTCATGTCCCGAATATCACCAAGAATCTGGTTTCTGTTGGTCAAATGGTTGAACAGGGCTTGCAGGTCAGATTTAATCCTCATGGATGCTTTGTTGAGGATATGAAAAATAAAGGTCGCTTGATAGCAAAAGGAAAGAAGAAGGGCAGAATGTTTACATTGGATGCAGACATGTCTGAATTGAGTGCAGCAATGTTTGCACATGGGACCGGTGTAGTTGCAGATATTGATATCTGGCATAAACGCATTGGTCATGTTAATGTACAGCGACTTAAATCAATGCAGGCCCAAAATATTATTGCAGGATTGCCGAAATTCAAGGTTGCAGAAATGCATAAGGTATGTGAAGCTTGTCAGTTTGGAAAATAGGCAAGGAAACCATTTCCTAGACATGTTCAAGAGAGTGAGAAGCCATTGGAATTAATCCACTCTGATGTGTGGACTACTCAAACTGCATCTCTTGGAGGCTGTCATTATTTTGTCACTTTTATTGATGACTATAGCAGAAAAGTTTGGGTGTATTTTATGAAAAAGAAAAGTGAAGTTTTTGGGCATTTCAAAACCCTTAAAGCTATGGTTGAAAAAGAAACATGCCTGCAAATAAAATGCCTAAGGTCAGATGGAGGGGGAGAGTACCTCTCAAATGAGTTTGCAAAGTTCTTGCAGGAGCATGGCATAAAGCAGCAATATTCATGCAGTTATACCCCACAACAAAATGGAATTGCAGAAAGGAAAAACAGGCATATTGGATAGGTATCTCGTGCCATACTCAATGAAAAAGACTTGCCAGATTTTTATTGGGCGGAAGCAGTTGCTACAGCAGTCTACATAATGAACAGGACTCCCACTGCAGCAATACATGGAATGACTCCAGAGGAGAGGTATACTGGTAGGAAACCAGATATTTCTCATTTGAAAATTTTTGGTTGCATTGCCTATGTACATGTGCCAGATGAGCTGAGATCCAAGTTGGATCCAAAAGCTGAGAAGTGCATCTTTATTGGTTACTCTCTGCAGCAAAAAGGGTATAGATGCTATAACCCTTCTACTCGTAAGTTTACAGTGAGCAGAGATGTTGTTTTTGATGAGATGAGTAGCTGGTATAAACCAGTAAATGTGATTGATGATGTAGATGCACAAAATGGTAATGCTGCACAGAAGTCATAGCAGCAGTCACAAAATATTAGTGGACCTGGAGCGTCCTCTAGCAGTGGTTCACATTCTTCGCCATGGACAGTCAGATTGAGATCAGGAGAATCTTCTCAAAGCAATGCAGATAGTGGTATGCAAGTATCACGAAAAGGAAAAGAGAAGGTTGATCAGCCCATGTTTGATGTGAATGCAAGTCACTCTTATGTGGATGGTGAATCCAGTGGCTCAGAACAGAGCATTGATGATGAGTTGCGTATTCCTTCTATTGTTACACCTGGAGTAAGGAAGACCAGGGATGTTTTGAGAGCACCTGGGAGTGAACCTACTTTGCGCAGGTCTACGAGAGCTAGGTATCCTGTGGATAGGCTGAAATATGATGGATTTACAGCCATTCACTATGCATATATGGTTAAAGTGATACAGAAACCAGAACCCACTTCTTTTGAGGAAGCCATGGGAAAAGAAAAATGGGAGAAAGCCATGGATGAAGAAATGGATGCCTTGGAAGAAAATGCTACATGGGAATTGGTACCTTTGCCTAAAGGTAAAAATGCAATTGGCTGTAAGTGGGTTTATAAGGTGAAGCACAATGCAGATGGTTCTGTGAACAGATACAAGGCAAGATTAGTAGTCAAAGGGTATGCACAAACATATGGCATTGACTATGAAGAAACATTCAGTCCGGTTGCAAGGATGGCAACCGTAAGAGCAGTTATTGCTATGACTGCATCAAAGGGATGGTCTTTACATCAGATGGATGTAAAGAATGCCTTCTTGCATGGTGATTTGCAAGAAGAGGTCTATATGGAACAGCCACCAGGTTATGTGCATGCTGTTCATCCTGAGTTTGTTTGCAGGTTGAAGAAAGCCTTGTATGGCTTGAAGCAAGCACCTAGAGCATGGTCTGACAAGATAGGACAGTATCTTGTCACTATTGGCTTTCAGATTTCCAAGGCGGATTTCTCACTTTATGTGAGAAAAACAGAGAAAGGTATTATGCTACTTGTCATTTATGTTGATGATTTGATTATGACAGGTGATAGTGATGAAGATATCATTCATGTGAAAATGCTATTGAAGCAGAAGTTTGAGATGAAGGATTTGGGAGAGCTGCGTTATTTCTTGGGCATTGAGGTGATTAGATCACCAAGTGGGATACAGCTCTTGCAGAGGCAGTATGGATTGGACATGCTGTCCAAATATGGGATGATAGGCTGTAAGCCTATTTCAGTTCCTTTGGAGCAGAATGTGAAGCTGAGCACAGATGCAGGTGAGCTTCTAGAAGACCCTACTATGTACAGACGCATAGTAGGAAGTTTGATTTATATGACTATTACCAGGCCAGATTTGAGCTATGTTGTTGGATTGGTAAGTCAGTTTATGCAGGCTCCAAGGAAACCACATTTGGATGCGGCTAGACGCATACTCAGGTATGTGAAGTCCACATTGCAGTATGGACTATTTTATGAGACTGGGGTTCAGATACAGTTGCATGGATACACTGATGCTGATTGGGCTGGTAGTATTTCTGATAGACGATCTACCAGTGGATATGTGTTCTCTTTTGGGAGTGCTGCAGTCACTTGGAGCAGCAAGAAACAGCCTACAGTTGCCTTGTCGAGCACAGAGGCTGAGTACAGGGGTGCAGCAATGGCTGCATGTGAGGTAGCTTGGTTGCATAAGCTACTTTATGATATGCATCAGTCTACAGATGGACCAGTTGTCATTTATTGTGACAACATGAGTAGTATACACTTGGCAAATAACCCAGTCTATCATGCTAGAACAAAGCACATTGAGGTGCATTATCACTATGTGCGAGAGAGGGTTTTACTAGGTCTTATTGATCTAGTTTATGTCAACACAGAGGATCAGGTAGCTGACATATTCACGAAGGCATTGGGCGCAGAGAAGCTGCGCAAGTTCATAGACCTGCTTGGTGTGCAGGAATTGGGATTGAGCTCGAGGGGGAGTGTTGAGATATCGAGCTCCACTCGTGATACGCCAGGGTGACCGTTGTGTATTTATGTCACCGACTTGTCAGTTGCAGACGCGGTTGGTATACCACCCATGAATAATAGCTACATGATAGCTATCCTTATCTACTCTAGTTCGTGGCTCAGTTAGTATGCCACCTTAGTTAGTTGAGTTTGGTTTGAGACCCATATATAGGGTTCTTCTATTTCTTTGTACTTGAGTTCTTTTGGCTTACACAACTAAGAAGAGGAAAACTGTTTTCAGCCTCCACCCTTGTGTGTCTTCCCCCATTGTGCAAGCAAGAAAGCTTCAAGCGAGACTCCTTCCTTCTCTCCCACAATCTTGACAATTCCAAGTCCACTAATATCTTGTGACTGCTGCTGTGAATTCGGTGCAGCATTACCATTTTTTGCATCTACATTATCAATCACATTTACTAGTTTATACCAGCTACTCATCTCATAAAAAACAACATCTCTGCTCACTGTAAACTTACGAGTAGAAGGGTTATAGCATCTAGACCCTTTCTGCTGCAAAGAGTAACCAATAAAGATGCACTTCTCAGCTTTTGGATCCAACTTGGATCTCAACTCATCTGGCACATGAACATAGGCAATGCGACCAAAAATCTTCAAATGAGAAATATCTAGTTTCCTACCAGTATACCTCTCCTCTAGAGTCATCCCATGTATTGCTGCAGTGGGAGTCCTGTTCATTATGTAGACTACTATAGCAACTACTTCAGCCTAGTAAAAATTTGGCAAGTCTTTTTTGCTTAGCATGGCACGAGATACCTCTCCAATATGCCTATTTTTTCTTTCTGCAATTCCATTTTGTTGTGGGGTATGACTATATGAATATTGCTGCTTTATGCCATGCTCCTGCAAGAACCTTGCAAGCTCATTTGAGAGGTACTCTCCCCCTCCATCTGACCTTAGGCATTTTATTTGCAGGCCTGTTTCTTTTTCAACCATAGCTTTAAGAGTTTTGAAATGCCCAAAAACTTCACTTTTCTTTTTCATAAAATATACCCAAATTTTTCTGCTATAGTCATCAATAAAAGTGGCAAAATAATGACAGCCTCCAAGAGATGCAACTTTAGTAGTCCACACATCAGAATGGATTAATTCCAATGGCTTCTTACTCTCTTGAACATATCTAGGAAATGGTTTCCTTGCCTGTTTTCCAAACTGACAGGCTTCACATATCTTATGCATTTCTGCAACCTTGAATTTAGGCAATCTTGCAACAATATTTTGGGCTTGCATTGATTTAAGTCACTGTACATTAACATGGCCAATGCGTTTATGCCAGATATCAATATATGCAACTACACTGGTCCCATGTGCAAACATTGCTGCACTCAATTCAGGCATGTCTGCATCCAACGTAAACATTCTACCCTTCTTCTTTCCTTTTGCTATCAAGCGACCTTTATTTTTCATATCCTCAACAAAGCATCCATGAGAATTAAATCTAACCTGCAAGCCCTGCTCAACCATTTGACCAACAGATACCAGGTTCTTGGTGATATTTGGGACATGAAATACATCCGATAGGTATTTCTTTTTCCCATCCTGCATAGACAAAGGAAATTTTCCAATCTACATAGGCAATGCGACCAAAAATCTTCAAATGAGAAATATCTAGTTTCCTACCAGTATACCTCTCCTCTGGAGTCATCCCATGTATTGTTGCAGTGGGGGTCCTGTTCATTATGTAGACTACTATAGCAACTACTTCAGCCCAGTAAAAATCTGGCAAGTCTTTTTCGTTGAGCATGGCACGAGATATCTCTCCAATATGCCTGTTTTTTCTTTCTGCAATTCCATTTTGTTGCGGGGTATGACTATATGAATATTGCTGCTTTATGCCATGCTCCTGCAAGAACCTTGCAAACTCATTTGAGAGGTACTCTCCCCCTCCATCTGACCTTAGGCATTTTATTTGCAAGCATGTTTCTTTTTCAACCATAGCTTTAAGAGTTTTGAAATGCCCAAAAACTTCACTTTTCTTTTTCATAAAATACACCCAAATTTTTCTGCTATAGTCATCAATAAAAGTGGCAAAATAATGACAGCCTCCAAGAGATGCAGCTTTAGTAGTCCACACATCAGAATGGATTAATTCCAATGGCTTCTTACTCTCTTGAACATATCTAGGAAATGGTTTCCTTGCCTGTTTTCCAAACTGACAGGCTTCACATATCTTATGCATTTCTGCAACCTTGAATTTAGGCAATCCTGCAAAAATATTTTGGGCTTGCATTGATTTAAGTCACTGTACATTAACATGGTCAATGCGTTTATGCCAGATATCAAAATATGCAACTACACCGGTCCCATGTGCAAACATTGCTGCACTCAATTCAGGCATGTCTGCATCCAACATAAACATTCTGCCCTTCTTCTTTCCTTTTGCTATCAAGCGAACTTTATTTTTCATATCCTCAACAAAGCATCCATGAGAATTAAATCTGACCTGCAAGCCCTGCTCAACCATTTGACCAACAGATACCAGGTTCTTGGTGATATTTGGGACATGAAATACATCCCATAGGTATTTCTTTTTCCCATCCTGCATAGACAAAGGAAATTTTTCCATTTTCCTTGCATCCTGCATCCATTCTGCATGACCTATCATGTGGTTTGATGCACCTGAGTTAACATTCCACACATCATTGCTTTCTTCTGCCCTTGTCACAGAATTGGTCATGTGCTACACTATAAACAAATGCTCATTTCTGTCATCACCCTGTCTACTAGAAGATGCATAATTCCCTTGTTGCAATTTTCCATTCATGATGTCATTCTGCTTTTTATAGCAGTCTTTAGCCATATGACCCATTTTACCACAGTAGTAGCATTCAACATTGTTGTTTGCATTTTGG
The DNA here is from genome assembly GCF_053477565.2 of Lygodium microphyllum. Lineage (NCBI taxonomy): Eukaryota > Viridiplantae > Streptophyta > Polypodiopsida > Schizaeales > Lygodiaceae > Lygodium > Lygodium microphyllum. Next base: position 19,946,412 of record NC_141161.1, on the reverse strand, counting down.
CCTCTGTGCCATCCACCACTACCTCTTTGGCTCCCCCTGCCTCTAGAGTTACCACGTCCTCCTCCATAGGACTGGTTTTCTTGAGTTTGCTGCATATTCTGATTTCTACCATAGCCTCTAGATCAGGCTCCTCTACCTCTGCCTCTACCTCTTCCAGCATTTGAGTGGAAGACAACTTCTTTTGAAGTTCCTCCTGAAGAAGATGCACCACCATTTCTCTGCTCCTCAGAAATTAGAAGAGCAATCAACTCCTTAAAATCAGGAAATCTATCACGGATGGAAATCGATGTTCGAAACTGTGCATAATCCTTTCCTAGACCATTCAAGGTCACAGAAACTAAATCATCATCTTCCACTGGCGACCCAATGGAAGCAAGTGCATCTACAATCTTCTTCACCTTCATGTGGTATTCATTGATGCTCATATTTTCTCTTTGCACATTGTGCAACTCTTGCTTGAGCTGCATTTTCCTGGCTTGCGTATTTGTGCTATAAATTTTTGACAAAGTATCCCATGCCTTTGGCGTACTTGCATCTTGAATATGCACAATCATAGAGTCTGAAATGCTGATAGATAGCTAGTACATAACTTTCCTAGCTCTCTCATGCCATGCTTTAAATGCCTGCATTTGCTGTTGATTGGGAATATCAGGAAGAACTGGTTCTTCTTCATTTCCTGCAAAACGAATTCCCAATATCCTTTTCCCATAAGGAAATTCATCATTCTAAACTTCCATGCTTGGAAGTTGTTCTTCTCAATATTTTCAGTGACAATCTGTGAAAGAGAATCAGACGCCATTACAGAACACTGCAAAAAATTCTATCATTGCAAAGAACACAGCTTCAGCCTCACAAGGGAAAATCTGCAAAACTGAGGAAAGTGGTATTTGACCACACAGTCACTTGCTAGTGACGATTTTGCATCAACAGGCAACAAGGATGATTCTGTAACTCCCAATGTCTCTACGCACAGGCATATGATGCAATTTCTACAGTAACTTTTCACCGACCTGTAGAACAGTGGTCGCACAGCATAAAACTGGGCCTTTTCCTGAGTGCGTGCAGAAAACTTCCGCCTCTAAAACAGGCCCCGAAATGGCCTCAAATAAAAAAAACAGAGCAATGGAAAGCTAAAGCCCATGCCCCCAGCATATATTGCCCTCTTGCTACACCGCGAAGGGCGTCTCAATCTGAGACAATGCACTCTTGCACTTTCTGACTGTGCTACCTGTAGAGACTTGCTCCCAAAACAGAAAAAATGAAAGCAACACTGGTTCTCTTACCAGAACACCGCGAACTTGGCTTGCTTTCTTGAGCTCCTTACCACGAACAAGGCTCTGATACCATGTCAAGATTGTGGGAGAGAAGGAAGGAGTCTCACTTGTAGCTTTCTTGCTTGCACAATGGTGGAATACACACAAAGGAGGCTGAAAACAGTTTTTCTCTTCTTAGTTGTGTAAGCCAAAAGAACTCTAGTATATAGAAATAGAAGAACCCTATATATGGGTCTCAAACCAAACTCAACTAACTAAGGTAGCATACTAACTGAGCCACGAACTAGAGTAGATAAGGATAGCTATCATCTAGCTATTATTCATGGGCGGTGTACCAACTGCATCTACAACTGACAAGTCGGTGACATAAATGCACAACGGTCACCCTGGCATATCACAAGTGGAGCTCGATATCTCAACAACCTATTGTGCTTCATTCTATAGTGACCTAACATATTGCAATAGCTTTCAATGGCATTGGAGACCTCTTGCCACATATTTTAGGCAACGTAGGGTGGTCTCTTAGAAAAACTCTATTGAAGTTATGGTTTCCTAAGAAAAGGTGAGCTATTGGGACATTGTAACTATGGGGACTGCTTGAATGCTAGTCACAACACTAGTTTTGGGCCTAAGCAGTCTACTTGAGTAGAGGAATATAGGACATGAAGTCCATCTTGCTTTGGTTGGAGGTTGAGGGCCTATTTTTGATATGGTATGGGAGGTGAATTTTGTAGTCCCCTTGATGGTAGGTGCACATGTAGGTATTTTTTGGGGATGTTCCACAGAAGTAAAGGCCACCTCTTCCTAGCCACCACTCCTTCTATTTTTATATTATTTCATGATGACCAATCTATCTTGACTCACTTGATACCTATCACTTTCTCTAAGTCGGATCCTTTTACTAGATCCAACCCTTAATGGGTCTTTATCATGATAAACCCGAGGTTCCCTATCACCTTAGACAGCCTCTACATGGTAGCATATATCGGCTACATTTTGGGATGTGATCTCATTACCATGATTTTTTTTCAAACTTAGACCATTGAGGGGTTTCTTAACCACTTTGCTTCCCCCATTAGGTCTACACTAATTTTCATCTAGCTCATGGCTTTGGAACATGGAATTGACTGCACTAGGAGGCCAAGGTTCCTAGGCCTTAAGATCTTTATAGAGTTAATGCCAAGATCCCTAGTGTACTTGTCATTTGCACCTCCAAATGACTAACATTCAATAAATGTTTCCAATCCTTATGGATTTCAATGGTGCGGAGAAAAATCCAATAGCTCTCCCAACAGCTTTGAACGTATCTCTCATAATCATCTGCTTGAATATTTTCCTCCTTCAGTGACATAAGGTTTCTTATCCTAACTTGAAACTACATATTTATTTCCAAGCCCGTTGAAAAAGAGTTCACCAAGCACATCTTTTGGTAGTTGATTGAATTTCCATGGCCAAAAGCTTCAGAATGTCATCAAAGGCTCTTGTGTTCTCTTTGGTGGAGGTATATAACTTTTGTCGAATTTGTATAAGCTGTCCTAAGACCTAAGTCATGGGAACCTTCTTTTCATATTCTTCCAAAAATCCATCACATAACTCCTCAAATGTTTGATTGACCCTCTTGGGAGGCTCCAATACCATTTCCTAGCCTCTCCCTTTAGGGTAGTCGAGAACACAAGCATTTGATGTAGATCATCAAACCCACTTGCAAGGCAAGTTAGGCCATATTCTTTCAATTGTAGTATCGGATCCTCATCCAACAACCCATAAAACACTGGGACATCCCTGTAAAGAGGCGAGCATTTAGTGCTCTTCTTTGGGATCAACACTAGGTCATCAAGGTCTTCATATTCATCTTGACCTAGTTCCATCATCTCAAGGCCCCTAATCTCTTCCATTTCCACCTTTATAGGTGTAGGAAGGTTACTTGCTCCATGGAATTCCCTGTGTCTACCAACTCATAGAGTGGGGTCTAGGGAGTCCTATGACTTTTAGCATATCATTTTTATCCTTCCTCAGAGGATCTTGCATACCGTGCCCATTCAAAGGCCATTCCATAATGGGTTAGTAGCTAACTTATCTAGAGTTATTTAGTGGTTAGTCACTAGTCACTTAGACCTAAGTTAGATGTACTTTGGTTTTTTGGTGTGATGAATAATAATGATGAATCTCATTGAGAGTTGTCTACTCTCTATTGCCCCTATCACTCTCTCATCTTTCTACATGTGGTATCAGAACCATGAACCCCCACAATCCCATGAAGCAATGGATGTCTGAGAAGCCTAGAAGCTTGGTAGAGTGTAGAAGCTAGAGTACAGAGCTGAAAGCTAGATTTGAAATCTTTGCAATAGAGTAATGGTAGCCATGGTGTATACTTCAAGTGGTAAGTATTAGAGAGATATGAGTCCTATCAGTGTAAGAGCCTATTGAGGCTTAGTTGTTGGGTTATTTGGCATGTGTTCAAGCTCTCAAATTGAGCACTTGATTAAAGTAGAGGAGTAGCTTTAAAAACATGAAGCTGAAAGGATTGCACCTATTTCTATTTTATGCAAATGAGGCAAGAATGTCTACTGGATATCTTAGCAAAGGTGAATGGTATAGGAGGCATGGTTGAGCTATGCTTGAAGCTCATTGTTTTAGTCTACATATTAGTGTGAATGTTCATTAGTAAGCTTGTGGAAAACAATAAGTACTTACCTCTTGGAAGTCTGTGTGAATGTTGGAAACTACACCTATTTCAAGCAGTAAGAAATGGGGAACACTAAGCAGCACACCAATCATTGAATTCTTCATGACAAACATCAGATTTGTAGCATTAGCACCCTAGTTGAGTAGCCCTACTGAGGCTTGGCATTTGGAAAGTGTTTTGATCATTGTAAGAGTGTATTTAGCATTGATTGTGCTTAGTTATAGTAGGTAACCAGTAGCATTAAATCTAGAGCAAATACATTAGATAGATGGTTCACTTGTTGGCTTGGCATTGTGTATGCCTTCTACCTCATGTATTTGGGCACGAACAAGAGCCTAACATTTTGGTATTAAAGTGCATTTACAGATTTGAAATACTTTGCAAGCTGTCCTAAATATTGAGAGTCCACAGTTGATTGATGGCATATATGGGCATCATGGCAATAGAGTTTGGCATCTTGGTTGTATGCTTTGGAAAGGTTGGAAGATATTGAGCCAAAGTTAAGGAATATACTTTGCAAATGAAAATTTTGGAATAGAATGTATTTCAATGCTTTAAATCATTTGGCCATATATTAAATATATTTCATGTTGAAACACTACCATATGATTGTGGGGCCAACATTGGATGTATGTGAGCATTAAATGTAGACATTTGGACTGTCTTTCTAATGGTATCATAATTGACTTTTACCACTGCCCCAATCCTAGTCCACCCAGATCCTACCAATACATTTTTCTTGGAGGCTCTTGCATCAAACTATGCCTTAGGAGCCATCTTTTTCTAGCATGGAGATGATGGTCATATACATCTAGTGGCATTCCACTCAAGGAAATTCTCCCCTTCAGAGATAAACTATGAGATCCATGACAAAGAACTCCTTGCTATTGTAGATGCCTTTGATAATTGGTGTCATCATCTAGAGGGTGTACCCATAAAGTTATCATCTTTATATGTCACAAAGATCTAGAATACTTTATGACAACCCACATCCTCAATTGAAGACAATCCCGCTGGAGTAACTTCTTGTCCAGGTTTGACTTTTTATCACCTATCGCCTAGAATGCCAACAATGCCAACCAGATGATTTTTCAAGATGATTATATCTAGCATCTAAGAAGGGAGAAAACTCTTTTGATCAACAACAAACAATACTACTCAAACCAGAGCACCTCCAACTAGCAGTCATTAAGATGACCCTACCTTGATCCAGTTAATCCATGAAGCCTGGCCGCATGATGATTTGGAAAAAAATGTCAAGAGAAAAAATCAAGAGGGAAAAGGAAATAAAGTTTGTGATTTTCAAGAAACTAATGGATTATTATACTATAAGGATCTACTTTACATCCCTCCAAGAAAGTCGAGACTCCAGGTACTCCAACAACGCTATGACACCCAAGCAGGACACTTTGGAGTTAATAAGACCTTAAAGCTTATTTCAAGAGATTTTTGGCAACTCCCAAGCATCATGAAGATCCACCTAGTCTTCCATGTTTCCTTGCTTGAGCCATACCATAGCTCACTACTAAGGGGAGAGAGATCTAGTCCCCTATCACCTATCCAGATTGAAGATAATGAAGAATTTGAGGTTGAGCATGTCTTATATTGAGGATCTCCTAAGGTTGATTGGAATACCTTGTTCATTGGAAAGGATATGGCATCAATGATCGCACTTGGGAACATGCAGAATATCTCGAAAGAGCATCTCTCAAAGTTAAGGAATTTCACAAGAGGAATCCAACAAAACTTGGGCCAAACCACCAAGTTGCTCCTCATGGAACTCGTCCCGCTACAGGAGGGGGTGATGTCACAGACATGCCATGATCAAGTGTACAGATTAATTCTTGCTTATTCCATATGAATCCACACCCCATGCAAACACACCCTTAATAGGACATCCTTGAGCCAACCATGAAAACCCACCCTTGCCACCCTTTCCATGTCATCATAAAACCTTCTAAAAGATATGCCATGTCATCGCCTACATCTTTGATGATATCATCATCATGGAACATTCTAGAAGATCTTTACTCCAACACCTATAAAAGGAGGGGCTCACCATAGAGCTACTTAGTCTTGACAATGCCAATCTTGGGAGCTCAAGGAGTTAAGACCTCCAAGTAATTAACTTTGAGTTTCAGTTCTAGTTCTTGTCTAGTCATGGTATCTAGTCTTGTCTTGTCTTCCATTATACTATTGTTGTCTTGTCACCTTGTAATCTTGTAGTATGAGATCTTGTCTTGTACTGTCTTGTATCTTGTTCATCCTTGTTGAGGGAATTCTTGTAATTCTGATATCTTGTACCTATATCTACAGTCCCGCATTGTGGGATCCTTCATATCCTATTGAGTCCTATTGTCTATACCTATGGTCCTGAGTTGTGGGACTTCCCATATCTTGTTATCATTGTACCTTGTGCCCCTACGTGGGATTATCTTGTAATCAAAATTCTTGTAACAAATCTTGCATCTAATTTAGTCCCTCGAGCATAGTCTAGTGCTCCCATAACAAAAACAATACTAGAAAAAGTTGAGGAATTGAAAAAGAAGTTGATTGATGAAGTCACTATGGCATCAATTACTACAAAACAGCCTAATAAAGAAGCTAAAGGAGAGAGTTTCCTTGCTAAAGTGGTATATATGCAAGAGAGTGCCTCTATCATAGAGTATCTCTATTAGGAATGACAAGAACATAGAGAGGGCGTAAGAGAAGGATGAGAAGGCTCAATAGCAATCCAATAGAAAGGAAATATCCTAAAAGGTCTTAGAGGCAACCCATCAAATAAAAGAGCTCAAAGAGACCTTTAACACAATTAAAAGCTATTATGCTTAGATTTGCAATTTAAAGGAAACCTTGTAAGCCTAGTATGCCCTTGACAAACAAGTAACATAACTATAAATGTTCCTAGCACAAGAACAAGCAAAGATTTCTTTGTTAAGTTCAAAGCTCCAATCTACAATGTAGTCAATTGGTTAAGACCTTCAAGGTGTTGTATAAAACACTACATGAACTTTTACTTAAAACTACCATAGTTATGGAGGATGAAACCAAGGAGAAAATAAAGAAATAGTTTATTTGCAAGCTCATCTTAGACCTAGTGAAAACTGCATTAGAATGAAATGTGTTGAAGAAGTAGAACATAGTGAATAAGCCATGTCTTAACATGTATTCTACAAAGGTAACCATTAAACCAAAGCGTGAGAAAGATGTTGAGAGCATTAAAAATAAGTTACTCATTAATAGAAGCTAGTCTTTAGCTATAATTTTGACACTACACCAATATAGCTATCTATGGAGAATACATAATGCACTATTAAACACCAACTGATGGAGAACCCATCCCATCACAAGAACTATCACTTCCTGATACCAACCACAAACAGGTAAGGATATTGATCCAATTTTTTAGATCTTCAATCTAGCATGTGCCCAATGTACCATTTGATGTGGTAGTGATTGAAAAAAAGGACATGGACTGCCCATTGAGGGTTTTGAAATACCCCAAGTCAAGCTCAATGTGCCCATTATGTTTGTTTTTGTCATTCCTTAGAAACTCAAGAGGGTGCTAAATATCAACATATTAAACGGAATTATAGCCACAAGAATCTTTGCAACTAGGAGATGGTTTGCACAAGTGGACAAGGAAGCTTTTGTCCATTCTTATAATAAGGAAAACAAGACTTGGAGACCTAAACATACACTAAAGCCCAAGGGTATGTATGGGGAGAAATTGGCATTTTGGTATTACATTATGGATACCATTGACCATGCATATTTCAAATTTTATAGGACTAAAATGAAGGAGGTCTAAGTAAACATGCCATCCTTACAAAAGTGTTGGGAAAAAAATGCCTAGAAGAGTTAAACTGAAGTTGTGGAAAGTCATCAAAGATGGTGAGAGAACATGGAGGGGACAAGTGGGGTGCAATGGTTTGGAGAATAGGAGGATAGTCCCAATGTGAGTTGCATGTTTGTCCCTCTTCATATCAATGCTTGCACAAATTTTTTGTCCCTCTTTATATCAATGCTTGCACAATTTGTTGTATCTAGCAATAGTCATGTATTCATTCATTGATGTATTCCTAGAGAAGGCAAGTCTATGCTTTGGGTTCCATGTATTTTGTAATAAGTATTCTAATCCAACATATGAGTTTGCATGTATCTATTTATTTTTTTCAATTTATTTTTTTGCAATATTAAGTGCTTTAGTCAAAAAAATTAATACATCCTTTTACACCTTGTCTTGGGCATGAGAGAGTGTGGGTTCATACTTGATTATATTACTCTAATAATCCATCCTTTTCAATTGGAGATGCATGTGCTAATCTTTGCAAGGTTCGTCATCACCTCTACTTTGTCCAATTTGTGGGTCATGGTCTAGTCATAATTAGTGGTGATTAACTACTTTAGAGGTGGAAAGATCAACTATCTATTGCAATGGCACCGATGCTTCTTTAACTAATGAAGGGTCTCAATGGTACAAACTAACGGAGGGTCTTAGTGGAACAAATTATCTCCTAGATTTTGATCCCATTCCACTCCACTTGCATTATAGTTTTGAGCAAAGTGTGATCAATAGTGTCTAATGACCATTTGATTCTTCTACATTAGCTCTTTTAGAGTAGAGGTCCAATGGTTGTGTAGCACATACTTATTTTCATCCCACTTTGTTCTCAACATATTTGGGGAAGACAAAAGCAATGAAAGGAATTCTCTACTACAACCACCATTGAATCCTCTTCTCTACATCTTGAGGTTTTAAAATTATTAAATAAATCATGAAAAGACCTCAATGTTCATGTCCAAAAATTTGAAAGTTTTATGAGACCAATTATCTCAATCAAGTGGATCTAGCATAGTAGGGTGTAGTGTTTGAATTGACACTTTGAGACAGGCTCAATTGTGGTTGGAAAACTATGAGACTACGCATTTTCCCAATTTGAGAAACTCAAGTTGGCTTCTCTTATTTGGTTTCACCAAGATATGACAATACCTCAAATGGTAGAAAGTCTTAGGGAAGAAGAGAAGGGTGAGCAAGATGTTGTGGTTTACTATCATATCTTGTTGAGCACATTCCCACAAATGACAAACTGGCCTTAAAGGTGTAGAATTCTTTCTTCATTTAGGATCTTGTACAATATTTTTAGTTTGCTTTTTCTATAGTGGATTTGAAACAAATAATTGTGTTACTATGCTTGATTTGGCTATGAGGGCAAGATGATCCCTAGAAGGGGTAAATCAAAAGAAGAGCAAGAAATCTTGGAAAGAAGAGGCAAAGTTAGAATCTAACGACTTTGAGTCAAGTAGTGATAACATCTACTAGTATGTCAAATAGAAGAACATCATATCCATAAAAGGCATTTAATTATTTATTTGGGTATAGTTTCCCCTACTATATATCCCCTATAAGTGGCTCTTGCTAGTCATCCGCTAGATTCTATAAAATCTACTCCACCATAATCATTATATGTTGTGGGAGCTTTCGTTCGACCACCAAGATACGTGGATCGATTATTACTACTCAAGCGTTTCTAGTCAAATGCTAATGGCTACCTTTCATATAGCCATGCACACCCTCTACCCTACGAGTGTAGTGAGATTACCTCCATGCCTAATCGAGCACCCTTCTCTCTCAAACCTTTCAATAGCTCCACGATCCGAGATGCAAGCTCAAGCAACCTCAATTCTCCACCTTCAAGCTCCATGCTCCATAGCCGTGTGAGACAAGAGATGAGAAGAAGAAAGGAAAAAGAATAAGAGAGGAGAAGATGGAGAACTTCTCCACCATGGTCCCTCATCCTCACACTCTCATCCCCTCACACTCTCATCCCCTCACTCTCTCACACTCCCTCACTCACTCTCTCAAGCACAAGCAAGAATAAGAAGAATAGAAGAAGAAGAGGAGAGCCACTTTTTTCCGCACACCAAGAATGAGCTTCTCTATTCACTTTTTTGGACTTTATACATGCCCTAATCCCTTTTGGGTACCCATCCTCTTTTTTATATGACCGGCCATCTTGTCTAGGTCCTCTTTTTCTATTCCCTTCTATTTACATTGTCCCTTCACCTATGCCCATCTCTATATTACAATTTGCACAGGAGGGAGCTTGGCACTCTTTACAAACATTTAGGGGCACTTTTGCATTTTAAAATGTGCATTTTCCCTTTTCCATTTTCCTTGAACTTTTAAGATTTCCCTTGTTCTTTTGGTCTTTTCTCCTCTTATTCCTTCCATCGGGCCACCTTTTTTTGTATCTTTGAATTTTCTTTTGCTTCCTTTTTCTATGCCTTGCACTGGCATTAACATTACCCCCTCCTATTCAAGTGCCAGCCCCATGAAATTGTGGGGACAATTACTTATGAGGGCTTGGGTAGTTAAAGGGTTTCCATGTGGATCGATGATGGGGCCTTGTGGGCATTGGATGTGGAGAAGAAGCATTTCAAAATGGTAGAGTTCGTGGAGGTAGAGAGTGGATTGAGTGGGTGACAGGGCCTCCAAATTCGGTGGTTGTTTGCGGGGTTTTGGATTCACCTGAAAAGGAAAAAAAGGTGCACTACCTAGGGGGCATGTCTACCTTACCATGCTGTGCATTGTGTCCATGCTAGTGGAACTAGGAGCTGGGTCAATCTTGGGGTGTTGTCCCACACTTGAGGACCCAATTCATGCATAGGGAGGTGCAGTGGGTGTAGCTTAGGGGGACAAGTCTATAAGGATAGGCGAATGTGACCTCCCTAGCTGTGTCCTACCCTTGATTCACCCTAATTGAGGGACTTGCTAAGAAAATTCTTACCCTGCATGTATCCCTCTAGATTTATGTGTACATTTAGAGCGGTTGTGGACAATAATGGATGATTACATCTAGTGAATTGGTTATCATTCATATCCTCTAGTAGAGCCATGCAAAAAGATGGAAGAAGTGTGTCTAACATCATGAGTCTAGCCATTGCACAATTGTCTATGAGCTATCTATGCGCTTGCTTTCAAGTTAAAAAAGAGGGGTGTTAGGCAATATTCCTAAGTGATAGGATCCTATTTGAGCAACACCCTAAGTAACCTAAGGTAATTGCAAGTTTTAATGAAGGTTGGATCAGGAGGCAGAATGAGAAATCACTAAGGAAGTGGGAGATGGGGGGACCTAAGGTCATTGACAGACAATGTGAGGGTTTCTTTTGGTTTAGTGGCATTTACATTATATAACTTGGGGAAGTCATAGCAGCCATGGATGTTGGAATTAAAATCCACTCCTACCCTTCTTGGATAAGGAGGGCCCACCTCAAAATCTGGCCCTCCTTCAATAGGTAGAACCTCTTGCTCTTCTCCTCATGTAGACTATAGTAGTCTTTGTTCCTCCTTATACCCTAGCAATTCTACTTCTTGAGTTGTCAACCCTGCCCTTAGCAAGTATTCTCTTGATGGCTAGACTAGTTTTTGCTTCTTGCATTTGGGCACACAAGCCATGCCTTATAGCTCTACGGGCAATCTCTACCTTCTCCTTCAAAACTTTAGTGGCCCCCTCTTCTATTTGTGTGAAATCTAGAATGATGTTGAGGAAAGCACATTGCTGGCCCACCATTCTTGTATCCATTGCCTTTGCCCCACTCTTTGCTGCACTCTCTTGCTTTCTTCATGGGCTAGATGGCTTTCCAATTCCTTCACCTTTCCTTGCTCTTAGCTATCCACTCTTCGGCTCTTTGCTTCATTTCTACTAGACTTTCATTTTTTCTTTGGAGGACTAAAGCCACCATTCTTGGCTCCTGCTCTTTCCACATTTAGGTTGATTTTTCGATCTCCTCTTTCAAGCACTTTATCTCACCTTTTCTTGCTCTTCCAACTCTGACAACAACTTATTCCATGTTTCCTCCATTTCTTTATGATGTGTTTCCCCTTCATGAGCTTTTGTGGTGTTTTCTGCTGCAATTCTATCTATTGCCTCCTCTATCCTTTCCAACTACCCTCTTAGTTCCTCATGTTGCATGATAAGGAGCTTATAATCTCTTTATGACCTTATTAGCTCTTATCTTTCTTTCTCAAACCTTACTTGCCAATTGTCTTCCTCTTCCTTGGCCTCGAGTACTTCATTAAGCTCATGTATCTTCTTTTGATACCCGCTACTTGACATGATCTCTCAAACTAGAATGCTGCTAATGCTTCCTTTTATCCTTGACATACTCATCAAGCCCCATTGATGGTGGCACTATTGTAGGTGTATTGATGTTGTTGATGCCTCCACTTTCTACTTAGGATCTTGCCATGATTTCAGATTTGCAGTTGTTAGTCTCTTCATTCTCACTATTGGAGCTCCTTCACTTGAGTTTGGGGCTATTTCTTGCAATCTACCCACCAAATACTCCACCCAAGCCATTAGATTACTTTCACTCACCGTGTTTGTGGTGCCTTGGGTGGTTGTTGTAGTTGTAGTTGGGGCCATGAGAACTAGTGGGATCAGACCGCAAAGAAGTCAAACTCTAAAAGAAAAACCAATCATCGAAGTATGTGTCCTGTAGCACAAGAAGGTTTGTTCACAAGATAAAGCAAGGCTTGATGGTCAACAAAGAATGTGAAGGATGTAGCCAAAAGATAGTGCCAAAATTTCTTCACAACTAACACCATGGCTGGACCTTCTCTCTCTATTGTTGAGTAACACTACAAGATATAGACCTTATAGCGACGTTTAAAGCGACGAAAATACAAACAACAAAATTTGCCCCCGTCGTCGCAAAAAGCGTCGTTATTGACGACGCCATGGAATCGTCGCTATTTGCGTCGCTATATGCGTCGCTATTTGCGTCGCAATATTTGCGACGCATATAGCGACGTAAATAGCGACGCAAATAGCGACGGTTACAGAGAATTTGCGACGCTGATAGCGACGACAATAGCGACGCCTGCAGTAAATTTGCGACGCAAATAGCGACGGTAACAGAGGAAAAAAAAAATTTGTGGCAGGGCAGCAAGCTGCCCTGCCACATATAGCACTGTGTGCTGTATGAGAGCCATACAAAATAGTTTCTGCACTGCTGCATACAAAGCGTTTGCAAACAAAAAGAATCTATACTGAAATCATAAAACTGATAGATGAAATAAATACATGATATCGCATAAAATGCGATTGGTACAATCATAAAACAATATCACTAATACATAGAAAATGTCTACATAGATCGGGCGACTAAAAACTAAAGGTATGTGAGCGCTAAGGATCCGAGGGCGAGCTACAAATCGTCGTCCCCCGAAAGCTCGTCCCTCTGCAAAGGAGCATCAAACGGATTCTGCAGAAAAAGAAACAACATATCAATCCACCATACAATAATGCATTCAAATATCTCATGGTAACTACGGACATGAAAGATGAGAGACTTACTGGGCCGCCGCGTCTGTACAATCGGTCGATCAATGATCTGAGACCGTGCCTCTCTGCATATTGAGTCTCAAGGCCTTGCGGATCACGATTTGTAATGGAGTGCTGCAAAGAAAACAAAATGCTAACTGTTAGAAATATGATTGTCAGTACAAATAATATCTCAAAAAAACAAATAAGCAAAACAAAAGAGAAACTTACAAAGTCCTCCAAATATGTCCTGTGGCCGCCACTCCCAAGATGATGTACCGATTCGGCCTCGATTCGTGCCCTCGCCGCCTCCCGCTGCTGACTCCAACGTCCTGGCGAATTTGTAGCCTCCTCCCTCAGTCGGCGCCAGTCCTCTGCATCTAACCACTCGGGCTTTGGAGCCCCACTCTTGATTGCCTTGCGTGCGTCGGATCGTCTATGTGACATGTATGCACGCATGCAATCCATCATCCAGCCCGTAGAGAATCTATCCACTGCGGCTGGCACCGGGAACTCCTCATGCAAGGATGCTACTATGTACTCCTTGCTCCCCTCCGGTATGTTCCTCCAATGATCCAGGACGTTGTGCCGAAAAACTTGTTGGCACAACTCCCTCATGCGAGCTATCACCCTCCTCCCCTCATCATTCATGATGATAGCTCCTGACCTGCCATCCACTAGGTATCCATAATCCCTAGGAGTGTGCCTCGTATGGGCCCTCTCCCATCTCCGTCCACGCTCCTGGGCATATCCAGGAGACCCCTGAACATCCGGTGTACCGACGGGGGTACCCTCTCCCGGAGTGCCACTGAAAGGGGTGCCACCAGAGGGGGTGCCACCAAAAGGAGTGCCACCAGAGGGGGTGCCACCAAAAGGAGTGCCACCAGAGGGGGTGCCACCAAAAGGAGTGCCACCAAAAGGCGTGACATCTGCCGACGGCTGCGCAAAAGCCGGAGTAACTGGAGTGGACGTCCCCACAGGTGTGACAAATCCTGGAGGTGACCGAGCTCTAGCTGAACGACGAGACGGAGACACCGCGTCCGTGTCTCCACAACAGCACCCCCCTGATCCTCCTGCAGTCGCAGTCCCTCCCTCTGGCCCAAGTCGCGAGCGTCGAGATCGTCTGCTCGAAGTTGAAGCATCTGATCGCACTGAAGCTGATCTAGCAGAGCGCCCTGACGAAGAACGAGATAGCTCCTGATCTGCTATCTCTCTGAATCTCGCGAGCTGATCTGGAGACATACGTGCCATCATCTCCTGAAACTCCTCATCGCTCATCCCTCGACTCATCCTGAAAATAAAGATACCTGCAGAGATAAAAAATAATGTTAGAATAATCAATTGAAACTATACAAAGCGCATTAATATAAATCATTTTTGAAAAATCCATCTTAAAATGCATATCTTATCTACCTTTATGGAAGATCTAAACAACGAATTGAGTAATACAATTCTCCAAGAATGAAGTATTCTATGGTCCCATGTTAATCTCCTGACATAACTCTGCATACACTGGAAGGTCGATAGACATGTCACCACAAAAGAACGAGTCTGCCTCGTTCTCAAAAAATTCTACGACTTCTGTATTTCCATCATTGTTAGCCGATGCGGGCTCCAAGCTTGCGGTGGCCTCCACCCCTTGTAATTTCGATCCCTCTATTTGCATATATTCTTCATCTATGCCTGGAACATCGCTTTGATCGTATACTCTCGCACCTCTAGGAGTTGAAGGTATAACATACCACCATCGAGGTTGTCGGGGATTTGGATAGAAGATTACCTGTTCACAAACACTTACAAACCGTCTTCAAATCATTGTGACATAAAGCATGTCGTATTACAATTAGCAAGCAAATGACTAGAAGATTACCTGTTCACAATGTGCCGGCAACACAAAGGTGTCGCGCAAATCCATCCATTTTTTTTCGGAATCTATTTCGAGAAATCCAGATGGACCTCGTCGAACCGTTGCGCCAGCTCCTCCAAGTACCACTTTGAACCACTGCACATCGAATATTATCATGGAGAAGCTACGGTAATCCACCGTAATAATACTTTGCAAATTCCCAAAATACTCCATCTCATCCACAACCGTGTTCGGATCCGTTGCTCGTCGCCGGCTCTCTTGCTCAAACCTTGCCATGACACCACAGTCCATTGTGGAGCGCATTTTGTCAATACGCTCCACCCGAAAATGCCGTCCGCGCGACCACGCTGCACTATATATTTTGTACTGCACATTGAAACACTCAAATTACATGTAGCAAACAAATTCAGATACGACACATTCTAAACCCCTCATTACCTTTGGACTACATCCCCTCGAGAACTCCCACTCCTCCATTGAGACCTCTGCCCCTTCGCTGGATGCTGCGATCAAGGCTCCATGCAACCATCGTGTTGACATAAACCGCGGCATCTCCTCCATGCCTTCGGGATATCGAATCGGTCGGTGACGCGTACTGCGTCGGAATTCAGCTCGCGCTTCCTCTCGATCTTGCCTTGCAATCTGGTACTTGGCGAGCCACGTCTCCATGGAGGCATGGTGCAACATACAAAAGCGATTCACTTTCTCTTCCATTGAGGCATCCATTCTTTTTTCTACCCCATTTCCAACCACCACATCTCCAGTCAGCCTGTCATCGTCCTTGAGCGTCCATAGCATTTCATTGTCTGGTTCCACCGTTGGTAGCCATTGTGAGATATGCACTAATGCCTCTGACACCAACCAACCCTCCGCCATGCTACCTTCCGGACGAGCTCGTTGTCGCACAAAGCCTTTCAGGGTTTTCATGAAGCGCTCCAGGAAGAACATCCATCGCGTATGGACAGGTCCGGCAATCTCCACTTCGTCCACAAGATGCACAAGAAGGTGAACTTGTATCGTGAGCATGCTAGTGGGTAGGTATTTCTCAAAGAGACAGACCGTCTCAACTGCTCCCCGCCTTGCGGATTCAATAGAGGACGTCTTAATCTCTTTCTGTGAGATCCATTGCACCAAAGTCGACAGCTTGTAAATGGCCCCGCGAATTTCTGGAGTTAGGCATCCCGCGATCGCGATCGGTAGGACAAACTGCCACAAATGAGAAAGCATTAAGAATAATGGTCACTTTTCAAATTTCAAAATGTCCACGCTTATTAAAATCCATTCTGTTCACAAACCTGACATATCTTATGCCAATCATGGGATTTTAGCCCAGACATTTGGTCATCTTTAGAAAATGCGGACCTGAGAGAACGCATCATACCCGTCGGAGTGCGGATAGACTTGATTACTTGCTTCACAATGCGCTCTTCTTTGGTAGACAAAACCCAGGAAGCGCGAGGAAGCTGCACTCCCCCTTCAGCACTCGACTGCGGCCAAAGCGCCTCCATCTTACCTACCTCCTTTAAATCCATTCGTGACCCTATAGTGTCTCTCTTTCCTGTGATGTGGTTCCATAGCAAGCTGCCCACATTTTTGAAAATATGCATGGGATCCAACAAGTGGTTGACCTGTAAGTGGGTCCAATATGGCAACTCGTAGAAAACTGAGAACCGTCGCATTCCATTTGGATGTGATTCCGGGTTTACCATTTTCAGCTCGTACCAGCTTGCAGCGTTCATACGTGCTGGAGGTCGTCCAAGAAAACCTTCCCTGAGTTCATGATCCTCCGGCAAGAAAGTGGCGTGTCCTTGATATACCATCTTCTTCATGGTTCGTGACCTTCGGGAGTCTAACTGTGGCCCACACAATGGACATGCATGATAACCTGAGGTAACGAGACCTGCAAGGCGATCCACGACCTAGTGAATACTTGATTGAATGAAATAAAATATAGATATTACCGGCGTGAACAAAGGTCTCGGGTTTACCATTTTCAGCTCGTACCAGCTTGCAGCGTTCATACGTGCTGGAGGTCGTCCAAGAAAACCTTCCCTGAGTTCATGATCCTCCGGCAAGAAAGTGGCGTGTCCTTGATATACCATCTTCTTCATGGTTCGTGACCTTCGGGAGTCTAACTGTGGCCCACACAATGGACATGCATGATAACCTGAGGTAACGAGACCTGCAAGGCGATCCACGACCTAGTGAATACTTGATTGAATGAAATAAAATATAGATATTACCGGCGTGAACAAAGGTCTGCTCACCTGAGCACTCTCCCAATCCCGGAAAGTCATGCATCGTCCACATGAGAATGGCTCGAATGTTGGCTGACCGCCGACCATCGCGCCTGCTCATATCTTGCACCGTGACCCCCTCCTCCCACAAAATCTTAAGCTCATCGACTAATGGACGAAGATACACGTCCATATTTTTTACTTTGTAGCGGCCCGGGACGAGCAAGCTAAGGATGAGATGTCCTTTCTTCGTAGAAAGCCATGGAGGAATGTTGTAGTTGACAAGCACTATAGGCCACACACTGTAAGAAGTCGAGCGCAGACCGAATGGGTTCACACCATCCATGGCGAGACCGAGCCGAAGATTCCTTGGCTCTCGCGCAAAGCCTGGGAAGGTAGAGTCAATGTGGCTCCATGCGCGCGAATCTGCTGATATTCGTTGCACTCCATCCGTAGACCTATTCTGCACATGCCACGTTGTCAAGCTTGCCATGGCAGACGTGCGAAACATGTGGTTTATGCGGGGGATGAGCGGAAAGTGTCTGAGGACTTTTTGAGGGATGGTCTGCCCTTGCAAGTCCTGTCGATACCTGTGAGCACCACACTTTGGACATGTCTCCATAGTCTCGTATTCATCTCGAAACAATATGCAGTCGTTGATACATGCATGGATGTTATTGTAGTCCATGCCAAGCTTCCGTAAAACATGTCGTGCATCATCACGAGACTCAGGCATGGTGTTTGCAGGTGGCAATATATGATATTTCAATAACCTGAAAACATCATAAAACACCTTGAAAAATCCATCCATATTTACAATAATACTGTTTAAAAAAAAAACAATGAAGTCTGTATGCAAGGTACCTGAATAACTCAGTCACACTCGTATCGCTCCAACCGTATTTCGCTTGCACGCTTAAGAGTGCAAGCAATGTCTTCAACCGAGATACTCGGCACCCATCATATAATGGTATGGATGCTTCCTCTCTAAGCGGGTCAGATGTCTCAACATCCATGGGAATCAATGCATCGATCATTGCCTCCATCTCAGGCTCCAAGATTGTAGGCAAGTCGGGAAGGTTGTCTGTCTCCTCTGGCATTGACGATATAGATGGGCCTTGCGAGTGGTCTATTGGCTCCTGCCATCCATCCATCTCACGTCCACGAACTCTTCTAATTGGCCGCAAAGGGTGCACTCCCCCTTGGGTCGAGACATCACCCCCCTGGACACAAAATTTGCCAACAAGACCCAATCTTATTGTGTATGGTTTTCAATTAGCTTGAGAGTACAATGCATGAAAAATGCTAACTTGAAAATACCGTTTGCTGAAAATCTGCAATCGCCTGATCAATAATCTCAGGTTGAAACTCGCCAAATCGTCGTACGTGTTCTATAGACAATCGGCGTTTTCGTCTAATTGCCAACTTGCATTGAGAGCAAGGACATGGGACATGCTGATTAAGATACGACTCGCGGTCTTGAACAATAGGACCTTCTTCGTTTGCCATCTTATCTACATTACAGCAAACGAGGCTTAAATGGATAGCTTTTTGGAGATGTACGTCAACTTGCAAGTTGACCATAAACCTTGCATTGTATATAGTAGTCGAGAGATTTTCCGATGTTATATCTCGGCCTTGTATCATGCTCAACGATTTGTTTGTCCCGGTAGATAATTTTTTGTTATATCTCGGCTTTGAGTATAAGTAATCCATTTTAAAATTAATGCGCGCCATCTATGAAATTTTACAACTATAGTAATAAAATTTATTTCAATCAATTCTACTCATAGTCATAAGACCTGAGAGAAATTATCCTATACTCAATTTAAGGGATCTCCACTTCTATAACAATAATTTTGGGTTAATTTTGATGAAGTACGTGGCCGTATGCAAAGCACATTGCATACCATTATCGATACGTATATTATCTTAAATTTCATTCCCTTCCCTCTCCCTCTCCCTCTCCCTCACCCTCTCCCTCTCTTTCTCTCACCCTCTCCCTCACCCTCTCGTTCTCTTTCTCTCCCTCTCTCATTTCCTCCCTCCTCCTCCCTCTCCCTCTTTCTCCCTCTTTCTCCCTCTCCCTCTCCCTCGCTCCCTCGCTCCCTCTCCCTCCCCCTCCCTCTTTCTCTCCCTCTCTCATTTCCTTCCCCTCCCCCTCCCTCTCCCTCTCCCTCTCCCTCTCTTTTTCTCCCTCTCCCTCTCTATCTCTCTTTCTCTCTCATTTCCTAAACAAGCAAAAAATAAAGTGATTTAAACATCCTCCAAGCAAAAGGGAGAGGGAGAGATACAATGCACTCTCCCTCTCTTTCTCTTTCTATCCCTCTCTCATTTCCTTCCCCTTCCTATCCCTCTCACTCTCTTTCTCTCTCATTTCCTCTCCTAAACAAGAAAAAAATAAAGTGATTCAAACATTAAACAAGCAAAAGGGAGAGGGAGGGAGAGAGAGAATGCACTCTCCCTCCTTCTCCCTCTCTTTTTCTTTCTCTCCCTCTCCTATTTCCTCCCCCTCCCTCTCCCTCTCCCTCTATTTCTCTTTCTCTTTCTTTCCCTTTCCCTCTCCCTCTCCCTCTCTTTCTCTCTTACTCTCTCGTTTCCTCTCCTAAACAAGCAAAGAAGAAAGTAATTTAAACATTAAACAAGCAAAAGGGAGAGAGAGAGAGAGAGAATGCACTCTCACTCTCTTTCTCTCCCTCTCCCTCTCTTTCTCTCCCTCTCTCTCCCTCTCCCTCTCCTTCTCTTTCTTTTCCTATCCTAAATAAACAAAAGAGAACGATTTAAACCTTCAACAAGTAAAAGAAAGAGAGAGGGAGACTCACCAATGAGATATGGCGAGCGTGGGCGGCTTCTCTTTGCAACGAGGGCTCCTCCTCTCCTTCGCGAACAACGACGGTGGCGGTGGCGGTGGCGGCGGCGGCGGCAACAAGTCTCTTCCTCCTCTTCTTTCACAAAGCCTTGGCTCTCTCCCTCGCTCTCGCTCTCAAAAGGCGAAGAAAACAAAATGAAAACGGCGCTCTGGTTTCGGCCGCGCTTTTTTTCCCTGCGGCGTCGCTATATGCGTCGCTATTTGCGTCGCATTTGCGATGCAAATAGCGACGCATATAGCGACGCCAATAGCGACGCCGATAAACGCCGTCGCTAATCGGCGTCGCTATTGCCCCAGTCCCTTGTAGTGTAATTCATCTCAATATCCGTAAGTTGTCTGCTAGCAAAGCTCACTAGATAGTCAAGGTTATATTTTCTATGCTGGCACAGAACAACTCCCACAACAAACTTTGATACATCAATGTGCACATAGAATGTTATGCTCGAAGACTGGGGCTCGTTAGATTGGTGTTGTTGTAAGAGCCTTTTTCAATTTCTTGTAAGCGCATTGGCACTTCTCGGTCCTCTCAAATACAATCAAAAACTTGTAAAGTGGTCTAGCAATCAATGCATAGTTCAGGGTGAAGCACCAATAGTACCCTGTATGTCCTAGGAAGCATTGAACTCCCTTATAGTTTGTTGGGGGTGGCAAGTCGACAATGACCCTGATCTTGGAGAAGTTAGTGGCAATACTGTTCTTAGATACCATGTGCCCTAAGATACATCCATGTTTCATCCAAAACTTGCACTTTAAGGGGTTCAAAAAGAGACTATACAATCTACATAATTCAAAGACTGTGTGAAGCTTGTCTAGGTGTTCCTTCCAACAAGAGTGTACACATAGATCATCAATGAATACCTCTAGCTCTCACTTGAGCATGTCTTTGAAAATGGTGCACATTAGATGTTGAAAGGCAATAGGCATGTTCATCAGCCCAAATGGCATGACTATGTAAGCAAATATGCCCCCCATTCTATGGTGAATGTTGTCTTATGTCTATTGTCAGGGTGTACTTGAACTTAGGTATAACATGAGAAGCTATCTAAGAAACTATAGGCTTCTTTTCCTACTACTCTCTCCGGCATGTGCTCTATGTAGGGCAATGGGTAATTGTCTCTCTTAGTCATAGCATTGACTTTCTTGTAGTTTACGCACACTCAGATTTTACCATTCTTTTTTAGGATGATGACAATGGATGACACCCAACCCATGTACTCAATCTCATAAATGAATCTGGCCTTTAATAGTTTATCAATCTCTTCCTTCAAAATGTGAGCATACTTTGGATTCATCGGGTAAGGTCACTGTTTCACTGAGGTTGCATCAGGATTCATTGGGATGTTATGTGTTATATTCTCTTGCTCAATCAAGTCGTCAACTATAAACATGGGTCCAAGATTTTTCCCTTCCCCTACTAAGTTGGCCTCCTTGACCTTGACAAGCCCTTCAATTTGTTCACTCACCTGTCCTTGTCTCTTTGCTCCCAACAAGATCACTACCCAGTCTCCTTTTTTGAATTTAGTGAAGCGCTTTGGTAGGTCTTGGGGTTTCTTTTGCTTTTCATCTCTTTTGACCCCTTTGGTTGTCCTCTTTTTTCCTCCTTCAACCATCTGTGCCATAGATGGACCAGCAAGTCCCCTTTGGTGCGTTTGGTCTTAGTAGGTGGTTGGGGTATCTCTGGGTCTCTCTAAGAGCTCACTTCCAAATTTCCCGTAGTGATTGTCGCAACTCTGAGCTTAATTTTGTTCTAAAGAGAGGTGTGGCGGTTGGCTAGACCTTCGATCTTGGATGTGGAACACACGAGTAATCAAAGATTGGGGTAACCATCTTATATTCCTAGGTAACACAATATCATAGTCTACTCCCTTCATAACTATGAAGTTCATTGAGAACTGGACACTTGCTATTTTTTAGCAACTAGTCATTCAATAATTCAAATGGTTTAACTTTCATGCCATTAGCTAGTGTGACATTAAACCTTGCTGTCTCCACGATGAGGTTTACCCCAAGCTTGTCGAACTGCATGGCTAAGCACACTGACTCCCGCTCCTATGTCTATGATCCCCTTTCTTGTGACGTCTCTTAATGCTACCACTGATAGGATTGAATGCATCTTTATGCCCTGTCAGAAAGCATTTACATGCAAGGACTTAGGCACTGAGTTCAATGTTAGGCTAGGTATCTAAGTGGCTGTGCCATGTTTGTGCAAGGCGCTTGCTCTCAACTCATTAGATCCCTCTACCCACTGCTTTAACTCTTGCCATAATGAGGAACTTTGCCTAAGTAGATCCCCTATCGGCAAAGTTATAGAGGCCAATATCAATGCTGTAAGTAGACTACTAGCTGCTTGCCTTTTGTCATGCCCTATACTCTTTTGCCACTAATCTTGGGCAATTTGCCTACCTATGGCGTCTAGGCCTTGTGTTCGTGGTGTTGCATGAGATGCGGATGAATGCATCTCTTAATTCTATGTGTGTCGGTGAGACAAGTGTGCTCACACTGGAGAGTTTGCCAATCTTGTCTTCTAGGATGGGCTTGACATCCTTAGATGCTCTTGGGGTTCTCTCACCCACTCCTTGACCCTGTCAACCACTTCTAATTGGTGCCTTGGATTGGGATATTCTCCAATCTTGGCACTCCCCTTCTTTGTTGTCTTGGGTGCTAAAGTGCCTTTGCATCTGTTACTCACTTCCCTCTTCTTAATATGGTCGCACTATCCATTTTTAGTGTTACTATGGCATCAACCCTCTTTTTCTTCCTTCGGCGATTCTTCTTTCTCCATCTAGATTGCTAGGTCCTAGCTATGAAATGTCGGCCTACTCCATTTTTGCTCTGGTCATGATGTCCAATGAGATTGGAGTGGCCTCGCCATCAAGTGTTTTGGCTCCAAATAGTTCCAAAGGTACAAATGGCACGATAACCAAGCTAATGGATAGTTCTTGCCTAGGGTGTTTAGCATACAAATGAGTGATTCTACACTTAGGGCATCTCAGGCCAGCCTTTTCTCACGATTGTCTTACTCTTGTTCACACGTAGCGAGATGACATGTGCCCTTGGTGGATGCAAGTCCAGCATGCGATTGGTTCTTGGTTTTGTCCTCCTAGGTCTCTACCCCTTCCCCGACCTAATGCCATCACCAGTACTAGCCTAAAATCCATCAGAATAATGGGGTTGCCCTCTTTGTCGTAAGAGACATAAGGGTTTACATATGTGTTGTCCTCATTCGGCTCCTTTACATAGTGTATTAGAGTGTCACTCAGTGGATGGGTCACAAAGGGTCCAGGTGGTCTAGGTATGCCTCTGGGATTAATGTCCATCCTGGGGACAACTGGCTTGGCATCATTAGGTGCTAGGCGAGCTAATGGAGCTCCCCCTCCAAAGTATGGCAGTCTATTTCCCAAGTAGTATGTTTGTGGGTATGGTAATCTCCTCGATAATAAATAGCAATGCATAGCATCATGGCCAAACCTACTACTGTTGGCACAATGTCTAGATCTAGGTTCCATGCATTTTGTCGGGAGGTGGTTCCCTCTACAATACATGCATTGCATGCTCGGGTAAGTTACTCATGAATATATGTGTGCATCACATGGGTTCAAAATAAGGTATTTTTAAAATACCATTTTTATATATATTTTTACATATAGAAGGGTGTAATACAAAGGGGTTATTTACAGATTGAATAGAAAAGGGTTATGTTTTATTCAAGAAAACTTTAGAGATAAGGATATTTATAAATAGACCTTGAACGCACGTGATGTAGAGGATATATATATAGTAACTTCCTTGAGATTGCACGTAAGGTCCAATAGGTCTTCTTATCATCTCTTGGAGCTTGTTGGCTAGCTCTATCTTTACATCTGCTAACTCTTGGCTTGAGTCAACACTCTTTCCTTTCTCTTCGTTACTTTGGCTAGATCTCTTACTAACAGTTGTAGCTCTCTTTAAGGTTCTAGAGATTGCACTATCTTGCCTTGTGGCCCTCCAGCCTCTCTCTTTGAGCAAGTCCTCCACATGTATGGCTTCTTCAAAGACCCTAGCTAGCACATCCCTTTGCAAGTTTGAGTTGCTCACCAAGGCCTTGTAAAGCTTCCACTTATGAATGCAGCAGAGATGTTGAGATGACAAGCTCAACACATGCGGACATTGATGATGGACTGCGTTGTTAGATGGGTCCACATGTCTACACTTAGCATGTCGGTGGTCATTATGACTCTCACATGGCCACTGACTCATTACTTATTATATTCAGGTTGTTACACCTATTTACAACTGGCATAATTATAGCGCCAGTCGACTCGTGTAGTCAGTTATGCATTGTTTGACTTAGTAGGGCACTTTCCTTTATGTTGTATCTTATCTATACTTTGTGTACATTGTAAAGTGTGTGGAAGAAGAAGAAGAAACCAGCAAGAAAACGTTTTGGCCTCCATCTCTCTTCTTGTCTCTTGATGAGTGAGCTTCTCCTTGTGCATTTTGTGTGTGTTCGATGCAACATCTTAAGCAAGTCCCCCCACCACGTGATTCTTGACATGGTATCAGAGCCGTGCCACTAAGAGAGGCTGATTTTGAAGGCTGAAATGAAGGAGAAGAAGCAAGGTTCGAGCAAGCAAGCCATGGGTAAGAAGCTCTCCCATTCTTCCACTCTTTCTCTTGGACAGTGCCTGTGGAGGCACCAGAAGCAGGATAGAGCAAAAAAATCTCAGATTGCAGTGGAATTTGGTGTGCGCGAAGAGCGCTATGTATTCTGCAGGCCATTCGAGGTCATTTCAAGCCCCGTTTTAGAGCCGCAAGGTTGCGGACAACAGTTCGAGATACCCTGCAATTTTAGCTGTGTCTGCCGTATACATGTGCACAAGTTACAGATTTCAAAACTGTAACTTCAAAGGTGTTTACGAGCAAATAAAGACAAGGTTTATCAGCAAATTGGTTGCAGATTGCATGTATTGTTGAGCAGATAGTGAAAAAGGCTATCTAGGGTATTGCTGTGCACTACAGGTTGAGGGTTGCAGAAGATATGCTTGCTGTTTGGTATTAGTTTTGTGATAATGACAGAGAACAGTGGAAACCCCATCATTGAGAATCTTGACAAGAACAACTACCCTTCATGGAAGTTCCGTGTCATGAACTTCCTTATTGGAAAAGGCCTCTATGAGTTTGTGTCAAGTGAAGAAAAGGAGCCGGAGGTGAGTGATCCTCCAACTGCAGAAGAGACAAAGGCACGGAAGGAATGGAGTGCAAAAGACAAAAAGGTCATGTATTGGCTGTCTGTAGTAATTGACAATAATATGCTGGGACATATAAAAAATGCAGAGAATTCATATGCAGCTTGGACCATACTTGAAAGTATGTTTTCCTTAAATACAAAGGCATGAAAGATTCAACTCAAGCAAGAGTTGAATACATTGAAGAAAGGGAAGATGTCTATCAATGAGTATGCACTGAAGGTAAGGAGCATTGCAGATGCCTTGGCTGTGATTGATGTAATGCCTGATGATGATGATTTGGTGTCGTCTACCTTGGGTGGACTTAACAATGAAAAGGCTTGGAAGTCTTTTGTACCTTCCGTATATGTCAGAAAGCCATTTCCAGATTTCGATGAGTTTGTCTCCCTTATGATCACTGAAGAGATCAACATGCAGAGTGAGACATTTGAAAGAAGTAGTGAATAGGTCCAAGCTTTCTACTCCAGTTCAGGAAGGGGACGTGGCATGTTCTCTTCAAGAGGCCATGGTACAGGACGTGGTAGTGACAACCAGCAAAACATATTGAATTAGCAATTTGGCGATATGTGGGTTTCAGGAGGCCATGGTAAGTTTAGAGCCAGGGGGAGCTTTAGAGGAAGAGGTGGATGGCAGAACAGAGGTTCTAACAACTCTGGTATTGTTGTCACTACTATGGCAAAACAGGTCATATTACAGCCCAATGTTATGCTAAGAAAGATGATATTCGCAGTGGTAAGTTGTAACAAGGAAACTATGCATCGTCTTCACGACAGAATGAAGACAAAAATGAACGTCTGTTTATTATGCAGCATATGCTAAATGCTGGTAGAAGAAAGGGAACACATGATGATGTTTGGTATGTTGATTCAGGTGCATCCAATCATATGACCAGCCATGCAGAATGGTTTGGAGAGATGCATGATTTGCAAAATGCAGGTTATGTGCAGATGGGTGATGATTCAGGCCACCCAATTTCACACATTGGAAAAGTTTCCTTGTCCTTGCATGATGGTAAGACAAAGAGTCTTTCAGCTGTATTACATGTGCTATCTATTACAAAGAACTTGGTGTCAGTTGGTCAGATGGTAGAGCAAGGGCTGCAAGTCAGATTTAATGCAAAGGGTTGCTTTGTAGAAGACTTCAATGACAAGTGCAGGTTGATTGCAAAGGGAAGTAGAGTTGGACGTATATTTACTCTCGATGCTGGAATTCCTACTATGAATGTTGCTATGTATGCTAAAGGAAAAGATGTTGTTGCAGATATTGAAATTTGGCACAAACGCATTGGACATGCAAATGTATAAAGGCTGAAATTAATGCAGTCCAAAGGGTTGGTTACAGGTTTGCCTACATTTAGAGATGCAGAATTTCATAATATATGCGAAGCATGTCAGTTTGGTAAGCAGGCAAGACAACCCTTTTCACATGACAGAGATGTAAGCAGAAATATCCTTGATGTTGTGCATACAGACATTTGGGGGCTACACAAAATGTATCTCTTGGAGGCAGTTCATACTTTGTCACATTCATTGATGATTGTTCTAGAAAGCTGTGGGTATATTTTATGAAGGAAAAGAGTGAAGCATTTGAGCACTTTAGAACTTTCAAGGCTACAGTTGAAAGAGAAACATGCTTGAAAGTAAAGTTCTTGAGGTCAGATGGAGAGGGAGAGTACCTCTTGAATGAGTTCAGCGATTTTCTGAGGTCTCATGGGATAAAGAGACAGTTCACATGTAGGTATACCCCACAGCAAAATGGGTTTGCAGAAAGGAAAAACATGCATATTGTAGAAGTTGCACATGCCTTGATGGCTGAAAAGAATATACCTAAGCATTTTTTATCTAAGGCTGTTCATACTACTGTTTATATTATGAATAGAACTCCCACAACTGCAGTTCATGGAATGACTCTTGAAGAATGCTTTACTAGCAAGAAGCCTGATGTGTCGCACTTGAAGGTATTTGGTTGTGTTGCATATGTTCATGTGCCAGATGAGCTACGAAAGAAGCTTGATCCAAAGGCAAAAAAAATGTTTCTTTATTGGATACTCTTTAGAGTAGAAAGGGTATCGCTGTTATAACCCTATCACATGTAAGTTCAGAGTGAGCAGGGATGTCATCTTTGATGAAATGAGCAGTTGGTATGCATCTAGTGGTGATGCATTGGATGATGATGATGATCATGACACTCATGTGCAGGCTGAAAAGTAAGAATCACGGAATCTTAGTGGACCAGAGACATCATCTGGTAGTCCATGGTCTGGGAGACTAAGGAGTAGCTCTACATCTTCAAGTGCATCTAGTAGCACTACAGGTAAAGAAAAAGGAAAGAATAAAGTGTCAGATGGCATTGATGCAGTTCTTAATAGAGACTCCAATGGCTCAGAGAGCTTGGATGATGAGCTTGGTATTCATTCTGTCAGGACATCAGGTGTACAGAGAGCTCATAATAATGTAAAGGCTCCATTGAGTGATCCGGTGGTACGCAGATCTAGCAGGGTCAGATACCCTGTTAAAAAATTTGGTTTTGAAGGTTATGTAGCTCACCATTATGCTTATATGGTGAAACTAGTTGAGGATGTTGAGCCCACTTGTTTTGAGGATGCTGTTGGTCATACTCATTGGGATGCAGCAATGGATGAGTAGATGGCTGCATTAGAGGCCAATAAGACTTGGGAACTAGTATCATTGCCGAAGGGTAAGAAAGCTATTGGATGTAAGTAGGTTTATAAGATTAAGCACAATGCAGATGGTTCTATTAGTAGGTACAAAGCTAAGCTGGTTGCAAAAGGCTATGCCCAGACATATGGCATAGATTATGAAGAAACCTTCAGTCCAGTTGCTAGGATGGCAACTGTCAGATGTGTGATTGCTTTGGCAGCAGCCAAAGGTTGGAGGTTGCAACAAATGGATGTGAAGAATGCCTTCTTGCATGGTGATTTGCAGAAAGAAGTGTATATGGATCAACCAACAGGTTATGAAGATTTAGAGCATCCCACGTATGTGTGCAAGTTGAAGAAGGCGATCTATGGGCTCAAGCAAGCACCTAGAGCATGGTCTGACAAGATTAGAGAGTATCTTGCCAATATTGCCTTTTATGTTTCTGATGCTGATCACTCACTTTATGTGAGAAAGGGAGATGCAGGTTTGGTCATCATAGTCATCTATGTGGTTGATTTGATTATTACAGGTGATAGTGATAGTGGGAATGCTGAAGTCAAGGACTTTTTGAAGAAGAAGTTTGAGATGAAGGATTGTGGTGAGCTAAGGTACTTCCTTGGCATTGAGGTGATCAAATGTGATGATGGTATATGCATGTCTTAAAGACAATATGGCTTGGATATGTTGTCCAAGTATGGTATGACAGCATGCAAACCACTTTCAGTCCCGTTGGAGCAGAATGTAAAGTTGAGTGCTGATGTTGGGGATGAGATAGAAGACCCTACTATGTTCAGGAGGATAGTGGGGAGTTTGATCTACATGACCATTACAAGGTCAGACTTGAACGACGCTGTTGGTCTTGTAAGTCAGCTTATGCAAGTACCTAGAAAGCCACATTTGGATGCAGTCAGACGCATATTGAGATATGTGAAGTCCACATTGCATTATTGACTTTTCTATGAGGCAGGTACAGATGTACAGGTATTTGGATACACAAATGCAGATTGGGCTGGTAGTATGTCTGATAGAAGATCTACCAGAGGATACATGTTCTCTCTTGGTAGTGCAGCAATTACTTGGAGCAGCAAAAAGCAATCTATAGTTGCTTTGTCGAGTACAGAGGTTGAGTATAGAGGTGCTGCTGTTGCAGCACGTGAGGAAGTATGGTTGCAAAAGTTATTGGATAATTTAGATGTGCAAGTGGAAGGTCTAGTTGTCATTTATTGTGACAACATGAGCAGTATACAGTTGGCTAGGAACCTTGTGTTCCATGCCAGGACAAAACATATTGAGTCACACTATCACTTTGTGAGAGAGAAGATATTAGCAGGTGAGATTGACTTGGTGTATGTTAGCACACAGGATCAGATAGCTGACATCTTCACAAAGGCATTGGGTACAGAGAAGCTTCAAAAGTTTCGAAGCTTACTTGGAGTTGTAGAGATGCAGTTGAGCTTGAGGGGGAGTGTTGAGATGACAAGCTCAACACATGCGGACATTGATGATGGACCGCCTGGTTAGATGGGTCCACACATCTACACTTAGCACATCGGTGGTCATTATGACTCTCACATGGCCATTGACTCATTACTTATTATATTCAGGTTGTTACACCTATTTACAGCTCGCATAGTTATAGCACTAGTCGACTAGTGTAGTCAGTTATGCATTGTTTGACTTAGTAGGACACTTTCCTTTATGTTGTATCTTATCTGTACTTTGTGTACATTGTAAAGTGTGTGGAAGAATAAGAAGAAGAAACCGGCAAGAAAAAGTTTTGGCCTCCATCTCTCTTCTTGTCTCTTGAGTGAGCTTCTCCTTGTGCATTCTATGTGTGTTCGGCGTAGCATCTTGAGCAAGTCCCCCCACCATGAGATTCTTGACATCGCTCACTCACTAGGTCGCTCTGTTGGGCTAGGATTCTCTTAAAGAGACTCCACACATGGGTGACATAATCTCGAATATCCTCCTTGTCTTTTTGACTGATGTTCATTAGTCAAACAATAAGGTTATTTGAGCACCCTGCCTCAGAGAATCTCTTGATGAAGAGACTCTTGAGATTGTTAAAGTTGTTGCGTTCGGCATTGTCTAGACTAGTGTATCACGTCTGTCCTTTATCCCCAAGGTAGAGACCGAAAGCTTGTACACGTTGAGTAGGGTTTGTCAAGTTGTTTGCCTCGCATACTTGCTTGAATTGCTCTATGAAGCTATATGGGCAGTTATCATGCTAACACTTGTTTATTTGTTTAGCAACTTGAGTATCTTCATTTGGCTCTTCGAATTTGGAGTGATTCCTAGTGCTTTGCTCTGCAATCATGTTACCTAAGATTCACTTCGTGAGAATCTCACTTAGTGTAAGGTCAACTTCTAGTGCTCTCTCCCTCTCTGCATTGGGTTCTATCCTATTTCAGTTAGCAAGCCCTAAGACGTGCTAGACCTCTTGCATTTCTATTTCTTACCTGAGCCTTTGAGCTAATTGGTTCTAATTGTAAGCGGGTATGCCTTACAATGCTTTCCTTGCTAATTTTTGCTCTTCCTCAAGGTCCGCTATGATGTCCTCAGCTGGCCTACCATGATGCTCCTTCTTGGTTTGCAAGTCATATCAATCGATCATCTGCTAGATATTGACTAGGTAATCTCCCACATCAAGCTTATCACTTTCGCGATTGGTGCTAGGGCCAGACATATTGGCTATTTTCTGAGCCACTAAGGTGTTGATCAAGTTATTCAGGTTAGGCAAGGTTGAGCCTCCTAATTGTGCTATTACTCTTTTTCTCCAACAAGTTTGACTCCTCGAGTCTCCTGCCTTTATGAGTCAGGGGTCTTCTCCTAATGGTGGGTTCGTTCAGTTTAAGTTTATCTTATATGAGTTCCTTCTTATTCCAAACAGTTCTCTAATTAAAGCAACTACCTTGTGAATAGTGCTCTTTATTGTGCACCGTGCGAAATCAGGCTTTCAACTTTTCATGTGCATTTCAAGTGATTAAAAATTGTGATATGTGAATGCAGTAAGTTCAATGCAAGTCTCACTTCCCTTTTTGTTTGGTTTCGACCCAATGTAGCTCTAAGGCGTGGATTGTGGCCACCCTCTTGGTTTTCTCAAGATCTCTATTGGGCGCGGTTAGCGATTGCAGTTACTCTTGGACTACCAGGTGCCAAGTCTTTGGGAGAATCTGCTCTTTGTCCTATCTACTTGCCTGGGAGCACATTGGGGTGTCCTATGGCTAGGGTTTGGGCCCTAGCTAGGTTTGGTGAGGTTAGAGCAAGTCAAATTTTGTGTTATGTTCATTTGTCCCATTTTGATAGTTTTTGTCTGATTCCCAAAATTGGACATCCAATTTCAGATTTTTGATTTTTGATTCTAACTATCAATTTTTAATTTCCAATTTTGGTGTTAGATTTTTTATTTTGATTCCAATTTCCAATTTTGTTGTGGATGTTCAATCGCATAGATGGCCTAGTTTGATTTCGATTTTCAAAATTGATGTTCTTGATTGGATTGGACCATCCAATTATTTTGGGAAGAATCAGACTGTCCGATCCCATCTATGCAACCACATCACGGTA
This sequence comes from Lygodium microphyllum, assembly GCF_053477565.2. Classification (NCBI taxonomy): domain Eukaryota; kingdom Viridiplantae; phylum Streptophyta; class Polypodiopsida; order Schizaeales; family Lygodiaceae; genus Lygodium; species Lygodium microphyllum. Next base: position 19,914,698 of record NC_141161.1, on the reverse strand, counting down.
CTAAATCGATGCATTTAATTTTGATTCTCAACCCTAGGGTCTTGCAAAATCCAGATACAATCTATGACATATAAACAACCGAGGTAGCTTACTTGTAGGCGCCGTATGCACTCAAATCGTGCGAATCAATGTGTCTCCACTCCCTTGGTCTCATGCAGCTAGTTGTTAGCTCTCTCTTTCTCTCTCAAACCCTACAAGTGAAAATGAGCTCTCTCTCCTTTCCTCAATGTCTTAAACCCCCTTTCCAACACTCCTTCAATGCTCCTTTCTCTTTCTTCCCGGATTCCAACCCTGTTTTCCTCTTTTACATCCTGATTTAGGCCTCTTGTTACATCAAAACCATATTGTGCTTTACTTTTTTCTTCCCTTATTTTTCCTACCTAAGTGCCTACAAATCACAATCAAAACATTGATGCTAATCAAACCGACCTATCTAAACTTCAAGAATCCAAAACGCTTGTAATGAAGATCAAACACTCTTTCTTCCTACCTATCTAACTTAAGCATCAGTTTGGGAAAAATCCTACTCCAATAATCGATTTGGGTGCACAAACACTCAAGGCTCAAATCCATTGATCTCGACACAACAGAACCAAAATGTGGGAGCTTTTACTTCACTGCCAAGACCCAGGGGCCACTTATTGCTCAAGTGTTTCGACTCAAATGCTAATGGCTACCTCTCACATAGCCATGGGCATCCTCTACCTTATGAGCGTAGTAAGCTTGCCTCCATGCCCAATCAAGTGCCCTTCTCTCTCAAACCTTCTAGTAGCTCCACAATCCAAGATGCGAGCTCAAGCAATCTCAATCCTCCATCTTCAACCTCCATGCTCCATAGCTGCATGAGGCAAGAGATGAGAAGAAGAAGAGAAGAAGAAGAAGAGAGGAGAATATGGATACCTTTTCCACCACGGTCCCTCACCATCACACCCTCATTCTCTCACACTCCCTATCAAGATTGTGGGAGAGAAGGAAGGAGTCTCACTTGTAGCTTTCTTGCTTGCACAATGGGGGAATACACACAAGGGTGGAGGCTGAAAACAGTTTTCCTCTTCTTAGTTGTGTAAGCAAAAAAGAACTCTAGTACATAGAAATAGAAGAACCCTATATATGGGTCTCAAACCAAACTCAACTAACTAAGGTGGCATACTAACTGAGCCACGAACTAGAGTAGATAAGGATAGTTGTCATCTAGCTATTATTCATGGGCGGTGTACCAACCGCATCTACAACTGACAAGTCGGTGACATAAATGCATAACGGTCACCCTGGCATATCACGAGTGGAGCTCGATATCTCAACACTCCCTCACTCACTCTCTCAAGCACAAGCAAGAATAAGAAGAAGAGAAGAAGAAGAGGAGAGCCACTTTTTGCCACACGCCAAGAATAAGCTTCTCTATTCACTTTTTGGCTTTTATACTTGCCCTAATCCTTTTTGGGCATCCATCCCCTTTTTTACATGATCAGCCATCTTGCCTAGGTCTTCTTTTCCTATTCCCTTCTATTTACACCGTCCCTTTACCTATGCCCATCTACACATTACAAATTTTACAAGAGAGAGCTTGGCGCTCTTTTACAAAAATTTATGGGTGCTTTTGCATTTTAAAATGCGCATTTTCCCTTTTGCATTTGCCTTGAACATTTAAGGTTGTCATTGTGTTTTTGGCATTTTCTCCTCTTATTCCTTCCGTCAGGCCGCCTTTTGTGTATTTTTGAATTTTCTTTTGCTTCCTTTTCCTCTGTCTTGCACTAGGGTTAACATACATAACATCCTCTAGTCAAAGTATCTTAACGATATCCTTTTTTTGGAGGGGGGAGGGGTCACTCATAAACATGTGTATATCACTTGGTTTAAACGGAAGGGATTTTCAAAATATGTTTTTAATATACTTTTTACATACAAAAGGGTATCTACAAATTGAACAGAAAAGGGGTGTGTTTTATGTAGGGAGAATTCATAGATAAGGCTATTTTAAAGAGGCCTTGAATGCACGTGATATAGAGGGTGTAAACCACTTCTTCTATTGAATTTGTTGTATAAACATATCCTTTTGATACTCTTTGCTAAACACCACACCCTTGGTGTCAAGATTCAGAAGTTGCTTTATCATTAATGATCATAACATCCAGTACAAATCCTTGACTTGTTGCTTTCAACATGCAAAATATACATAAAAATATAGGGCTATTTGTAGACCAACTATTTTAGAAGGGCTTTCAACATGCAAAACAAACAAAAATACAAGGCTATTTATAGCCCAACTATTTCTTGTTCTTTCTTAGACCATATGAGAAAGAAGATATCGTAGATGACCATAGTTTGCAAATGATTCAAAGAAATATGCTAATCAAACATGCTTTTCGTAAAATATTTGAAGGGTTCAAAATATTCATTTACTTATCTAAAGTATCTAATTGCTTAATACATTGAGAATTCTACATTTACTCTTGCCATACAATTAAGCCCTTTGGTTTTGTCTTAACGTGAAATGTTCACTATTTTTGTTCTAATATTTGTTGTAATGCCACAACATTCTAGATAAGGTCAACTATTTGTGTTACATGCTTTATGTTATACTATCTAGCAAGTGCCACTAATTTGGTGATGTATTTTACTCATGTAAAGATTCGGGAATGGAAACTTGATACTATCAATTGACATGTATTGTCTAAAATAAAAGGTTCCTTCAACAAAGCTTGCCGGAAATTCAAATGTTCAAACTACACTTTATGAAGAAACAAGGAATGAAGCATTAAGTAACTATATTTACCAATGTTATTCGCATACATGGGATAAGACCTCACTCAAAAGCTATGGTTTGGTTATGGAAAAAGTGTTTATTTAGAGTAATCAACATGACATGATGTATAGAGATATTCTAACAAGCTAGACTTGGAGAAAATGCAAATGCATCATATGCACTCATGTTTATGTCGCCCATGCATCTCCGTGGATGCCACATGCAGGGGAAGGGTCGAGCTAGGCATATATCACTTAGCCAAAGCTTCCACACATAACCACGTCCCTCATCATATTGCGAGCAAGAAAGCAATGCATCTCCCTGCATACCACATGCACATGGAGGGTCAAGCGAGGCATATATCCCTTATAAGCCAAAGATTCCATACATTACGCCTTCCCTCATCATTGAGAGCAGGAAAGAGCGAGATCCCCTGGATTAAAAGTTTGCATGAGCCATGCATAAGAGCATTCTTGAACAATTGATTGCCTATATGATTATGTGAGTGTGTGGGTAGTTCAAGGCAGGAGCTGTGGCCTAATGAGAAGCATACATGGACAAAGAGGTATAGAGAGTCAGCCAGTCTGGGATTGCTTGCAGTGGGCTATGGCGTCTTGGATGGCGATATGGAGGTCATGGAAGCTGGTGGTGGGAGCTGGGGGGCCCTTGTTGTTGACGACAGCAAGGACTCCACTGTGGTGGGGGGAGGACCTCATGGAGGCTGGGCAGCTGGCAAAGCCCACATTGAACTTGGATGAAGAAGATGAAGATGAAGCCAAGGGGGTGTGGGCATGGTTGCAAGGGAGCCCTAGCCTCACAGGAGACTTAACCAAAGGGGTAGTACATGAGCTCTTGGCTTTATTGATCCCATAATCCACAAGCCACCCGCCCTGCATCTTTATATCAGCATCAGTGCCAGGTAATGAGCTAGTAAGCTTCAATCCCTCATGAATGTCAGGAGTCAGCTTGCCCTTATCATTGTAAGTAATTAGAGGTTTCATCTTCACCATGCTTAGACACCTCTGCCACTTCACCCTGTGCTGGCTCCACAGAGCCAATTTGGGCCTCTCTCTTTGGTACCTCTCTTCCCTGCCAAAGCAACACTCCTTGCTCCTGCCCAATTGCCCCTTGCCCACATGCAGATTGGGGCTTGCTTCAATGCCCTTATGTGTAATGGGGCTTACTTGACATGCTATGAACTTCTTAGAGCTGGATTGGAGCATACTTAACGCACTTACTGCACGATTAGCACCTAATGCGTCCTCAAATGTGGCATCATTAGCAGCGCCATGAGCACATATAGCACTAAATTTGGTATCACTAGCAGCTCCATGAGCACATATAGCACCGACCTTACCCCCTGAATGTCTTTCTTTGAGGGAGAACATAGACCTTCTCAGCTTGTGGGCATCATGGGTCTCTGCATTACCTGATGTATGTTCATCACTTCTGTCATCAACCCATATCTTGGAAGCTTTCCTCAGACCACTGAATAGGGACTTCCAGCTCCATCTCTTGGCCTTGTTCTTGCAGTGAAGGCCCTCCTGGGCTATGGCAGACACTGCCTCATAGGCCTTCCTCTCTGCATTCATAAAACATGAGTCCTGCGAACTTCCATTAGAGCACCGAGACGAGCTGCTGCTGTCCCGTGAGTCTTTATGCACGCTTCCAGACTCCCAGAAGCTGCTCTTCTGAGACCCAAAGCTGGAAGAGAGAGAATCATCGAGCAACAATCCCTCTGGTCTGTAATTAGACCTAGCATTCACACTAGGCCCTACAAAGGGGACCAATCCCACTTCAGCACACCCTGGTACCCCTCTTGGATCAGTTGATTCATGGGCTGCTGCTATACAAGAAGAAGATGAGGAGGAGGATGAACCCTCTTCTAAAGGGGCCATTCTTCCATGGTTCCTGTGACACCCCACATCATTCCCTGGTATCATCCCCTTGTCCATATGCTCTGCTATATTGGAATGGCCAGAAGGGGGCAAGCCCTCTTGCCTCACCCTTCTCACATTCACACCATCTCCTACACAAGACCTAGAAGGCAAGCCAGAGCCCACATGATGCACACCTTGTCCAACACAAGGGCTTGGAGAAGAAGAAGAAGGCATACTCACACCCTCCTCACCATCATTATCCACCACCAAAGAGAGCCCATGTAGACCCCCATCATCATCTTCTTCCTTGCTGGTGCTTAGCGCCTGCACAAGGTGTAAGCGCGGGTCGTGCTGCAGAGGAAGGAGTTGACCTTGGAAGAAGAGCTCATCGGCAGGAGCTACCTCCATGGCTGGCTCGAACAGGTCATCGCGTACTGTGGAGGACATGCTGAATTCAAATTCCTGGGAATCCAAGGACCTCTGCAGCCTGTCCCAGGAGCTCTTGGCAACGGCTAGATCCATCTCAATATACTCGTCCACCACACCATTCCTCCTTTTGGCATTAACGGTGGCTGGGATGGCTGATCCACGTGCCTTACCGGCGAATTCAGGTGCACCCATGTGGGTTTCAGCAAAATTCATCCTGAATTGATGGCTCTGGAAGTCTTCATGAGCGGACGTTAAGCTACCCACCATCCTGAAAACAACAATTCAGACAACATTATACTAAGAGGGGTAGTTGTTCTGGCTTAACCTATCATCCAAATCAGGCCATGATTATTTGTGCTCTGCAGCAGTGGCGCCTTCTCAACAGTGAGTGACTTTGATGACACCTTCTAAATCAAAGGATGACCTTGATTGCTATGGCAAAGGGACAAAAGAATGAATGGCAGTCCTATAGTCCAGTAGGCTAGTAGTCTAGTTCACAGTTATCTAATGGCAGAGAATTGACTTGCTAGAGAAACAATCTCCTGCTTTGAAGGCAGAGACAACCTTTTCTCACAAGTGAACTCGAGACTGTCTGTCAATCCACTCAGAACTGCTAATTTTTCTTCAAATTGTGCATCTACAGGAATCATCAAGCAAAGGTAACTAGTTGCCCAGTACTCTCAATGGGCAATCCCATAGAGTATCGTAAAAGCAGTAGGTAGCTACAGCCAGCAGCGCTGAAATAAGTAAACCAAAAATATAATCACCTATGTAGGTCGCTGCATCACATGAGGCCTGGTTCTCCCCTTTCAAAACAGATGCATCTGCAAGGCCCAAGTAAAAGAAGAAGGGACACAATAAATAAAAGGAAAGCAAGGGGGTCATTGTCCACAGGCAGAGAGCGTTAAAAACCACTGACAAATCTCAAGACAATGTGAAGCCAAAAGGTGAGGGGAAGGCTGCAGCTGATGAAGGAAGGAAGAAGCAAAGGAGAGGAATGCATATCAAAATGCTTGATCAGAAGCTAGAATAACTTGGAGGGCAGGGCTGATTGGAAGCAGCATGTTGCCAGGTGCTGCATGTGAGGGAGGGCATACAGCCTTTTTAATTATGGGCTGTGTGTGGGGGTGTACCAAGCCTTAATATACACATATATATATGTGTGTGTGTGTGTGTGTGTACATACATACTCTTTTCTTGTGCATGGTCTTATTTTCTAAGGATGTGTATGTTCCATAGTACCTTTTCACGATGTATATGTTCCATATTACTTTGCTAGGGGCCTGGGCCTCAATCTTAAAATGTGTGTATGTTAGAGAAGGTCTCAGATTTAAGGGTGTATCTGTCTCATACTTCTTTTTGTCGCATGCCCCACATCTACTTGAATTGCCTTCACTGGGCATTGGCCCCTTTAAAAGATTTGTCACCAAGCCGCCCACCATGGTCCCCCCAAGTAGCTCGTCCCTTTTGCTTGGGCGCAGTGCTTTCTTTGTCACATGCCCCACATCTACTTCACTTGTCTTCAATGTGGTCTTGGCCCTTCCGAAAGATTTGTCGTGGGGCCGCCTACGCCATTGTTTATCCCATGGCCCATCCCTTTTTGCTTGGGCACCTCATACTTGTCTTGACTCAACCATTTACAACTGAAAGGCTTAAGGCGTGTTATGCTTGCTCCCAATTCACCTATCCTACTTTCAACCTAGGTGATTCAAAAAGCTTAAAAAGGACAAGTGAGGCTTCAGCTTCCATCCGTTAGGCTAGAAATCTTTGGTAGTTGGAGAGTTTGAAATGCATTTGTCATTTGAGAAGGGCAAACTTTGAGAGATGGAAAATACAACTTTTTGCCTCAAAATGACAAAGTACTGCTAAAAAAGGCCATTGTGAGGCCATTGAATAAGCTATGTAAAGGGTCGTAAAGAGTTGAAATTGAAGTGCATATTATGGTAGGCCTTTAAAAAGAAGCAAGGCAACTAATTTATAAGGGGGCATCAGCCAATGAAGTGCTGTGTTTTTACAACACTTTAACCCATGGTAAAGTGGTGCATAAAAGTACACCAAATATATACTTTTTTTTCATTATGTTGTTCTTTGCAATTTATAAGTGGGTGCGGCCGATGAAGTGGTGCATTTTACAACACTTTAACACATGGTGAAGTGGTGCATAAAAGTACACCAAATATATAATCATTTTCCATTAAATTGTTCTTCACATTTGTCATTTATATGTTCTTTCATGCCTTGTGAAGTGGTGTGTTTTACAAACATTTTAACACAAGGTGGAGTTGTACCTCTGTATATACAAAAGTGCACCAAATATATAATCATGTTTCTCATATTTTTTGTGGCATTAGTCCATTCTTTATTCTTTCATGGCTAGCATGGTGGGTTTGAATTGCAAAAAAATTCAGGAAAGGTATTTTGTGTCTCAAATGGAAGAGTTTTTTATGTGACTATGGGCCGAACTCATTAGATAAATGTGAGTATCATGTATGGTAGAAAAAATTATATTAGCAATGTAAAAAATCTCTGCATGTGCCATCTGACAATGCATTACATGGAAAGTGGGAAAGATGTTAGCGCCCTTATGCTCATGATGAACTCATCATTGTGACAAGTGACTTGCAAAAGGGGTTGTGATTAGACTACATGATTTAACGTGATGTATGTAGGAAAATGGCACCATAGTAGGCATATACATCTAAAAAAAATTATTCCAATAAATGTGATCAATTTACACAAGACTAGCATCTATAGTTGAGTTAAAATTTGCCATCCCTCATGACTATTTAAATTGTTAAAACAAGAAGTCGAGTTAGAATTAGCAATCTCTCATAAACTCCTAATTGTTACATGTTTAGATCTGTCATGGGGGATGATAAAAATTGAGATGCGTAAAATCCATGCTTCGTTACATGTTTGTACAATTAATTATTTTGATCCACGTGTAGAACATGTGGAGCACCTTCAGAAGGAATCCCTTAGATGCTTTTGTTAGTTGTTTATTGTCAAAGGACAAATCCATCTAATTAAACTACTTCCATCGTTGATGTGGAGAAGCTTGTCGAGATCAATGGTTGAGAGGACCAATGCATCTAATTGAACCGCCTCCATCATTGTTGATGTGGATAAGGTTGTCAAGAAGAATGGTTGAGATAATAATGCACATGGCATGATGAACAACTTGGGCTACTAAGCAAGGGACATTGTGGATGAACATGGATGCACAGAGAGAGAGAGAGAGAGAGAGAGAGAGAGAGAGAGAGAGAGAGAGAGAGAGAGAGAGTGTGTGTGTGTGTGTGTATGAAGTATGATAAGAGGGTTGCTCACAAATGGAGGTTAGAGAGAGAGAGAGAGAGAGAGAGAGAGAGATGATTATTATAATGAGGAGGAGGAGGAGGAGAACAAGAATGAGAAAGATGAGGATAACAAATCAAGTGTACTAGGCATCTCACTGCTAAATTTGATGGTACTTCCCCCACAAAAAGGAGAGAAGAAGGGGGCTATGATGGGTTGGTGGAACTGGCCATGTGTACTTAAAGGGAGTTTGTACCCTTTCCCCTTTTAAAGCCCCCCACCCCCCCCAAAAAAAAAAAAAAAAAAACAACATAAAAAACATTTGAGCTTCAAAAGAAGCTCAAATAATTGTTGACTCGATCACCACAAATGTAGGCTTCAAATCAAGCTTTAGTGAACTAATAATTGTTGACTCGATCACTTACAGTCACCACAAATGTAGGCTTCAAATCAAGCTTTAGTGAACTGATGACTTGACACTTATCATCACCCCAAATTTGATGCTTAGAGCAAGCTCTAATCAATTAATCACTCACATTATAATTACCACCATTGATCCCTCACCCAATAATAGGCCACCACATGTGCCCCTCAAGTGTTACTAATTGGACTACATGTATATGAGACAAGGTACTTGTAGTACATCAAGATAGAGTGAAAATTTCATGAGAATGCTCATCAGGTCCTCCCAAGAGTAAAGCATTGCTCAAGGCCTGAGGGATCTTGAAGGTGGCAAGGCAAGGCAATTGGGCAATTGGTATGATCAAGGCAAAGTGTGGAGCTCTCTTGTTGTGACGTGCCTTGCTTTGCCGTCTCTGGGAGTCGCCATGGCGTTCCGAGGTCAAAATTTGAAAAAGCCTAAAGATGGGTAAAATCATGCAATGTACATAATAAGGCTGTCGAGTATTGAGATGATCAGACTGGCCAGCTCGGGTACTTTCACTTCCGTCAACTGCAACTTTTCTTTTTTAACTTGGCCGGACGCTTTTGATCCTTTCAAGGCGACTCGCAGTTTTGGACTGACATGCTATCATCATTCTACCACCCCCAAAGGAGGTTCATCCTCTCATCAAAACCCTCTTATGCACCTTGTCTAGGTTTAAGGTTTTCATATCAACTTCAAAAATGTTTTCTCTCAATGATGTATAATAGAGAATCGGTCTCTTCCAACATCTCAGACATAGTTACATGTAGAAAGTACATCATTTGCCTGCTCTGTGTTCACCCATATGTTATCTGCAGAGCTATCTATATGAATTATAGTGTAAAATCTTTAAACGAGTAACGTTAGATCTTGGTTTTAAAAACCTTTGTTATTTCTTAAGAGGAAAGAATTGGTAGGTATATGTAATATAACCCCTAGACTTAGCCATTTAAGCTTTGCTATCTTTGACTTTTGGCCAACCATGTTTAGAAGTCCTTGTGGTTTTCCATGATGCATTATGAAGTTTATTTTCCTTAAGAAATTTGGGATTTGTGAACATTTCCTCCCTTGTCATCACATCTTTACTTGACATGTAAGCTTAGGTAAGGGCTTCTAAAAGACGAGTAAAAATATGCCCTTATCTAGGTGCAATACATTTAAAAGACAAGTGTGTTTCTATAGTGCCTGACATAAGGACACCACCTGAACACCATACATGCGCACGAAATCTCCATGTCATATCTAACAACTCCTTGACATTCATCCTCTTTGAATAGAAAAATCAAAATCTCAACCCAATTCTCACAAACCAATAGCATTAGCATGACATTGTTGTGCCAACCTTCTAGTGCAGAGATCGGATGCTATATGTGTGCGTAGCAAGCTCCGGAAGGTCCCCAAGAACAAAAGAACTCTACTTTTGCACAAAAAACAAGAGAGAAGACTTGCACGACATGAAGCAAAAGACCGTTTGGGTACAATCTCCCCCCATGCCTTGTGTGAGCGCTCCACAAAGCATGTATTTGATATATTATTCATCTCCAAGCTCAAAAAATAGTCCAATTTACAATTAGTACGCTTTAGCTTTTGTGTTTGCTTTTGTCCCACTAAAGATTTAAAGCTATTGGGCGCCCAAAGAGTCAGGCTGTGCCCAAATACAATGTCCAATAACAAATATTTAAATCATGCACCCATGTGCATACAAAATAATAAATAAATGTGAGGTGCTTCAATAAATAAGTGTATCAAAATAAATATTGGCACCACGCCTAAGATGCGCGCCCATAAAAAATGACAATTTCTTCTAAATAAGTCGAATACAGCTATCGTCCACCAGTGCTTCCCAACGCCACCGCTGCTTGCTCTACACATCAACAACTGAAGCATTCACAATTCTTAGAAAATAATAAAATTAAACTGACAAAAGTGAATACCTAATAGCAATCTTCAGCTACAAAATAAATAAATTGGTTAGAACTCAATCCTAACCTTAATTTATTACGAGTACGCACTCTAAACTCATAAATGTCCATTAATTTAAATATGTATTTTGCAGAATCACCCGCTATGGAATCACCCACTTGCACATTAAATTAACAAGACGCGTGAAAAGGACAGGCGTCCCCATCGACTTTTCGCACAAGGAATCCACCTTGTGTATGAGCCCCGGCAACAAATATAATTTTACGGAATCCACCGCAAAACCTCATGGAATCCACTGTGGAATATGTCTCCTGGCATCACCTTCCAACATAGTAGTAGGCAAGTGGAAGCTCTCACACAATCCTTTGGGGAGACCTCAAGTTCAAAGTCTCAACAACCCATCAGAACACCTCTCAATCTAGCAGCTAGTTCCACACCTCTACAAACACACTCTCGACATTAGTGAGCCTTTGACATGAGGACACATGTAGCATTCTCTTTCACTTCCATCCACTTCCTCTTCTTGTCTTGACATCATCTCCACTACCTTCAACTTTAGTTTAATATTTTCATATTATTTCTACTTGCCCCTACCTCACCCTCTCCACCTCCACAAACTTAGCTTCAGCATCTCCAAAACAACATCATCACCTCTAATCTTCTTAGTCTTCACATGATGGTGATTCCTCAAAGGTATCCATGCAACCATCCTTATAAAAATTTCCACCTACAAGGACAACTACCACATCATCAAGGCTTATAAGACCTATGACATGTGGGCATAGAGACCATCCATAGTTCAAAAGAGTATACGGATTTATCATTTCTAAGACAATATCCCCTTAAATGCATCAATGGCTTTACAACACATAGTCCATGTGTCCTTCAAGATCCACATAGTCCATTTATGTTTCAAAGATACTATGGGTACCCACCTCATCATAATATATCTGCATCTATGATCAACTAGTCTAAATCAAATACATAATCTTTATCAATAGTCTTCAAGTGGTAGAATTCTAGCCAATCATGATACACGTGTCCTCAAACTCAAGTTATAAGACCTCAAATCTTCAATCAACCAACTTGTTGATCAGATGACGAGCTCTACATGAGTTGGCATCCACTCTATGACTTAGTGATGTGGCAAGATATCATTCATTGGCATATTAGATGACCGACATGAGGATCTAGTAAAGACTCTAGAGCTCGACTATACCCACATAGTCCATCCTTGGTTATGACACATTCATTGTGCTACCTCTTCTTTCCTTAGCGGGTTCACATATAGCGAGTGCATGTACATACATTGTAGTACTTTCATATTAGTCTTTTGTCATGTCATAGACTTAATTTTTTTGTGTGAAGAAGAAGAAAGAAGAAGAAGAAGATTTTAGCCCTATCTCTCTGTGTTCTCAAGTCTCCATTGCTTGTGTGTGTGTGTGTGTGTGTGTGCTCTTGGGTGCTTCACCTCTCTCCCCTCTTGTCTATTGTCATGGTATCACACTTGTCCCACAGCTGCATGCAGCTCTATTGAAGGGTAAGGTGAAGGTATTGGAGACTCAAAGTAAGTAAGGAAGCAATGGATAATAAGCTCTTCCACCTTGCTTGATTTGCCTTAGGTTATAGCTATAGGAGGCTCTTGAGGCTAGTAGGGCTACAATCTCTGATTGCAGTGAAACTTGGTGAGCAAAATGAATAGTGTATATATTGTAGATAAGCCCTTTAAGTCTTGCCTCGTGTAAGTTACGATTTTTTGTATGTGAGGTCATTTTGGCCTCCATTTTGGATTTGCAAGTGGTCCTAATAGTAGTTTTTGGGTATATTGTAGTCTTAGCTGTGTCCACTGTTTACAAGTGCATAGGTTACAGATTTTGAATCTACAAGGTTTCAAGTACTTGTTGGGTTACAGACACAATAGGCATTTGTATATAGGTTGTAGAGTTCAATTATTGTTATGCAGTTAGTGAAAAAGACTGTGTGTTTAGTTGTGGTGCATTTGGTATCAGCTTGCTTGCAAATTGTACATTTTTGCAAGGTTTTCTATTCTGACAAAATGTCCAACAACTTCAACTAGATTATCAGTGAGATGCTTATTAAGAATAATTATCCTATATGGAAGTTCAAGATAAAAAATTTCTTGAATGGTAAAGGTGTTTGGAATTACATTAAAGGAGACATGGCAGTAGCACATGAAGTTCTTACATAAAATGCTATTGTAGAACAGTTAAAGGCTAAGAAAGATTGGGTGCAAACACATAGTAAAGTCATGTATTGGTTCTTTGTCAGTGTCATAGATAGCATGATAGGCTATTTGCAGGAATCTAAAAACCTCGCTATTTCATGGAAAATTTTGACAAGACTATTTGAAGTAAATATAAGGGCAAAAAAGTTGCAACTCAAGTCAGAGTTGAACCAAGTGAAAAGAGGGAACTTGTCCAGTAATGATTATGCCTTGAAGATCAAGAGTATTATGGAAGCTCTTGGATATATCAGTGTGGTAATTAATGATGGTGATGTTGTGCATACATGATTTAGATGGATTTGGAGATGAATACAAGAGCTTCAGGTCATATATGAATACGAGGGATGATATCCATGATTTTGTAGACTTGATTTCTATGTTGATACTTGAGGAGAAGAACCTTGGCTTGGCTTCCTCTTCTTCTCAAAGCAAGAACAAGTTTGAACAGGTGCTTTACTTTACTAGTAGAGGTAGAGGTCATAGAGATCAAGGTGGTAGTCATGGTCAAGGTTGTGATGCACAACAAAATAGAGGAGGACAATCTTGAGGAAGGGGGCCAAAGAGAGCAAGTTACAGATTTTGATGTTGTCAACAGAATTCTGGTGATAGCAAAGAGTGTTGGCATTGTGGTAAGAAAGGTCACACTTCGAAAAATTGCTTCAAAAAGAAGACTAAAATTAGAAATAGAAAAAAGTAGTAAGGTAACTATGCATCCAATACTTTATGAACACTATGACTACTAATGATTCATCAAAGAATGATGTATAGTATGTATGCATCAAAGAATGATGTATAGTATGTATATTGTTTGTTATGTAGTACTTTATGAACAGTATGATGTTGATGGTTCATCAAAGAATGATGTACAGTATGTAGATTTAGGTACCTCTAACCACACGACTTCTCATGGAGAGTGGTTTAGAGAGATGCGTAGTCCTGAGTCTTTGGGCTATGTGGAGATAGGGGATGATAAAGCTCTCTCCATTAGTCATGTCGAAAATGTTTCTTTGAGTATGCAAGATGGCAAAACTAAGTACTTGGTTGATGTATTGCATGTACCAAATATTACAAAAAACTTGGTTTCTATTAGTCAAATGTTAGAATAGGGATTGGAGGTTCAATTCATATTTGATGGTTGCTATGTAGAAGATCTCAAAAATAATTGCAAGCTCATCCTTGGTTATGCCACATTCATTGTGCCACCTCTTATTTCCTTAATGGGTTCACACATAGTGACCGTGTGTACATATTTTGTGGTACTTTCATATTAGTCTTTTATCATCTTGTAGACTTAGTTCTTTTTATGTGAAGAAGAAGAAGAAGAAGATTTTAGCCCTATCTCTCTATGTTCTCAAGTCTATATTACTTTTGTATGTGAGTGTACTCTTGGGTTCTTCACCTCTCTCCTCTCTTATCAGTTCTCACAACCAAAATCTTGACTTACAAACATTGAGGTGCTAGGTAAAACCTTCACTAGCTAACATGAAAACCCCTACCACACTATGCTAGAAAACAAAAGCTCCCAGTAGCTATGTCCTTTTATATCTATTGTGCCTCAAGGCACAAAATTTGTCCTTCCTTTCCTTGTCATAGCTAGTTCACATGACATTCTCCCATCCTTAGACCCACATGAACCCTCAAGAAAAAGCCTCACATAGTTAGCCTGTCCCCTTAGTTTGATAGAGTATTCATTCTTGTTGGGCAAAAATTCTAATAGATAGCCAAGGGAGCCCTCCTCATGTTCCAAAGAATTTACATTCACAAGTTCTTTTTTCGTCATCCATGTGTCTTTTATCGGTGTCATAAATTTGGATTGTTACTTCTTCAACCTATGACCATGTACCTAGCTTTTATGCAACTTCCCATCTAAACCTTCCAACTAATAAGTTCCATTAGCATACTTCTTTACAACTTTGAAAGGTCCTTCCCATGTCACTTGAAATGTATTCTATAAGATATGATTTCCCTTTCCCCTCGAGGGGTTCACCATATATATAATCTCTATATCATGTGTGTTGAAGGCATGTTTATAAATACCCTTATTTGTGAATCTTTCCTAAATAAAAGACGTCTCTTTTTATTTAATATGTGAATAACCCCTTTATATGGCACTCTTCTGTATGTAAAAACAATATAAAAATGATGCATAAAAAATCCCTTTATTTCATAATATACCTTAGTATTCATTTTGTTATTCAACCTTAACATTTAAAAAAATGGTCAGTAAAGCTTTATAAATATTTCAACCCGACTACAGCTCATCATCATTGTCACCTCTATCACATCATCACTAACATAATGACCATCCTCATGGCATTCATTGATGTCACCACTTATGTCATCATCATTCTCCTCAAGCTACACAACATCATCCCATCCTTGCCAACACTCTGTCCTTTATTGCAATCACAAAGCTTGTAGTTACACCAGACTTTGATCAGTTTGACTAACAAAAAATTATTTTGAAAGCACCATGATCATAATCAGCTTAATCTGATCACCAACAAAAACGTGGAACATGAATGTAGCAATATAGGATTAATAGGGAGTTAAGGCCAAGGGCTATATAAATCCATAGATTGTAAGGCTTATGTTAATCATTACTTGTTCATCTTAATATGTGAGCATTGGTTCATGTGATACATACATACATGTGTGTAACACACACACACACACATAGAGAGAGAAGAGTAAGAGAGTGTGAAAGATATATAAAGAGGAAGAGAGTAGGATCTAGAGAGGGAGAGAGTAAGAGGATAGTGAGAAGAAGTGTGTGTGTGGGAAGATAAAGGGTTGTGATCGTAGAGCTTTTGTTGCATTCTCCTTCAATAAGACCCCTTTTCCATATCTCACTTCAACCACTCCAAGTTCATATCCCATCCTTATATTGATTGTATTTCCCTCTCGCCTTGCTATTAATCCTACTCTCATAAGGCAAAAGTTCTCTCTTCTCAACCCAAATTTTCTACTTCTTTCAAGCTTGTTCTTCCTAACAAAAGAAAAAAATCCATCATACTCTCTTCATCTCTAAACGTTTACTCCTCAAAGCTAAAATTTTGTATCCAACCCAACCTTTAACCCTTTAATCTTGCTATATTATATCTCAATGAGCCTTGACTCAAGGAATACAAGACCAATGAAGAATAAAGTGAGAAGGAGTGCAAGAAATGTACTAACAACATGGCCCCAAAATGGAGAAATGTTGGAACTAGATGAGGGGTAGCATGTGTGAGCCATGCCCCCATCACACAACGTCAACTCCAAGTCATTTCTTCGTATTTCAAACCAATCTTACTAAAATAACTATAGAGAACTTTAGATGTTTTAAAAATGACGATAATCTAGATCACATCTACTAGATAGTTTGGGATCCTTGTGGATACTCGAGATGTCTAATAGAGGGACAATAAACTATAGATGCTTAGGAGGAAATTCAATTAGGATTTACCCTTCCATAATGGCTCCTAGTGGTCATATAGGAGTCCTTAAATAAATTGGATATTTTACACTAGCAATGAATGATGGGGTTTGAGAATTCATTGTGAGAAGTTTAAATCTATAACCTAGCTATCTCATAAAGGAAATTAGGAAGATATTATCCCAAAACCACTAGTGTGGATGTTTAATATGTATCTCCCTAAGGTTAAAACATAAGGGGCAAACCCTCAATGCTTGTATAAATGCACCACTATTACCTAATGTAAGATAACCTAGCAAAATACCAAAAAAAAAGACTTAAACCCATGAAACGTATGCTTATAAGCTAAGGGCGACCTAAATAGGCATTTAAATGCAAGAGCACTTGTCATATTTCTTGTTGCTTCAAAAAAGAATGTTTAAAATGCTTGCGGTTTCTAAACAAATAATATCTAAATATAGGTTGAGCAAACTAGGCCTCCCCCAAGGATAATTGCACTTGCTCTATACCAAGGGAGGTGGTTTACTGTCAAATTGCTAGGCCTGGCACTAGATGTGAGAGGTCCCTTCGAAGAGACTCATATAGGCTAGGAGATGCCAAGGAGCTGGGGGAGACCTAGTGGTAATTTCTTGGGCATGTTAGGACTATCTTACCCCCTATGAGCCTAAGTGGATCTCCAAGAAGGTTCTGATGCTAATTGAGGGACTTGATGAGTTTATCTTTTACCTTTAGGCAAAGCTTAGATATGGACTAGAGTAGTTAGTGAAATAAAAATAATATAAGTTAAATAAACATTTTCTTTTTGAAGGGAGTGTTTTCCTTGAATTCTTGTTTGTGCATACTTTAGGTTAAGGAACATTGTTAATTGTATTAATTAATGAATATTTTTTAATATGTTAAATTAAATCATGTTAGGATAATTAACTTTTAAAAAATAATCCTAGAAGGAAGTGGGTGGTTAGATTTTGGATGAATCTTTCAAATGGAAAGATTGTAATGATGGAAGTTACTGAAGAATAAGAACTACACAACATATGATAAGAAAACCCTAAAGAGGGTGTCTGTAGCTTGAATTCTTATTATTATGATGAAGTATTAAAATGGAAAAATGGATATCATAACAATATATCCACCTCTTGCTATGGTGGATTAACACACTCCATTTTTCCACCATCACATAAATGTAATTCCATCCATGCTTTGTTGTAGGCCATACATGCTTATGTTGATCCACTTTCCTTGAGGAATGGGTAATGACTGAAGAAAACCACCAAGTAGAAGGATATAATATTTATTTTGTGTGGACATGGTAAACATTGCATGGTATAATCTTTAACATCCTACCAAATGCTCTTTCAATAAAAGCTCTTTTGGATGTGTCAAATGTATTGAACGTCACATAATGTCCCATTGATGGCGTTGATTGTCCTACTGTGTCATCTTAAGACCCAACCAGTGCCTTTTTAGGGGGTTGGAGTATGCCTCATGGATAGAGGGTTCAATGCACATTGCTCCCCCTTGTTTCTCACTCTCTTTGAACCAAAGGTAGCAATGGTTTGCTTTATCTTGAGGAATGATAGCAATGTAGTCGCCTTAGAAGCTGATGCTAGATGTCTGATATGAGACTATAGTATTTAAATTAGGTTTTCTTTTTCACGTCAATCCACGTGGGGTTGAGGAAACGATTATTGTGCAAGATAGACTCAAGTAGTTCAACGTTACAAATGTTTGATTATTCTAAGGAGTTATCAATAGTAGTGACCTTGATTGCTTCTTGATGGACTATTAAAATGTGTGCTATCAGGATTCATTTAGATAATCACGTTGCATGTGGTATCAAAGCAAAATCTAAATCCTACTTGCAAAAAATATTAAGATTAGATGATAACCAAATTTGTAAAGAAGTTTCTTATGATTTATTTAACCACTAATGTTTGATAAAATTGTGCTAGAATGACAAAGCTTGGAACAATTTCCTCTTGTTTCAAGCCATGTTACATTAACTATGAACTCCTCAAACTTTGGATGGAGAGATTAGTTCATCCACATTTTAGACTTACTTTATAATCCTTCCCTATTATATCACAAAACTTGATGGACATTAAATGGATATATTGCTTCATTGATGCCAATGATCTTCCCTACTAACTACAAACACCATATCCAAAGCTTGAAAATGATCTATTGGTTGGACCTAAACTAAAGCTTTGATACCAATGAAAAGAAGGCCTAATCTAGTTAAACTAAAGTACAAAAAGAAAGTACAAAAGATGTAACACTAATGGAACCTTGTGCCCCTTTTATACTAGCCCCTAAAGTCCCCAAATGTTCTCTTTTAGCTTAAATACAAAGACTTATGGGTTAATTTTCTATATTACATATGCTAAGAGAAAATTACATTTATTATATGTTAATTAATGGTAGATTTTCAACAAATCAATATATGACAACTTACATTTTATTTTGCAATACCAATAACTTATACATCTTAAGCCCAACATATACATTATTGAAAGATACAAAAGCCAATGTTCAATTAAGCAAGGGTGTTGTTTTCTACCTATCTATGGCATTACCTTCATGTGTAGGGACTAGGAGACTTTTTCCTAAGAATGGAACCATAGTAATTACCAAAGATATTTAGATAAGGTTTCATACATTGTAAATCTCTAGTAATGGAACCATAGTAATTACCAAATATATTTAGAGAAGTTTTCATACATTGTCAATCTCTAGTAATCATCACACATTTTAGAGAAGTTTTCATATATTGTCAATCTCAGGTAGGAGAATATTTTCTAAGAATGGAACCCTAGAAATGATCAAAGATATTTAGAGAAGTTTTCATACATTGTCAATCTCTATTACACATCACACATTTTATATTGGCAAACAAGCTCTCATAAATAGATAATCTACCTCACCTTTATGAAACATTTTAGAATTAAAATTCATATTACAAAAGATGCATGACTTGTAATAGTTGTTCATCAAAGTGTTGAGAAATAATGCTCTAAGATAATTTTTCATTTATTATATAAATTTTTAAAAGAGAACACAACTTTTCATTAAGAAATGAAGTTTTTTCACATTTTTTGTGTTTTTCTATTTTTATCACACAAGCATGAAACTTGCATATGGGAGAATTACAAATGTTTCTCAAATTTCAAAACTACAAGAATATCATGTATCTATTTTTGTCAAACTACTTCAAAGCTCATCCACCCCATTCTTTTTTTCACTAAGGATCTACTTGAGAGTGTTAGAGAAAAATCATCATGAATGAACTCATTTAAGACTCCATTTATCTCCATGCATCATTAACTATTACATTAAAGGCATTATACTATATATTATACTTATTGATCACAATTGTCTCATAACAATTACTTTGGAATCTAGCTATGATATGTTTGACGATGTGGTTTGGTTCAACAAATGCTCTAAATATTTGAGATGTGTAAATGTGGTTGAAAGCCTCAATGGCACCACTCTTTCTTAGCTGAGCATCATTAGTTTTTGCCCATGGCAAGGTATAAAGGCTATGATCTCACCAAGCCATTTTTCTCATTCCCACAATAGAACCAACAAAGGAGGAGGATGCCACAATACCTAGAAAGCTTGTGTATTAGATGTTTTGTTAAGACATGAATCTTACGGTTATTATTCAAATACTTAGTATCATTTTCAAATAATTGCCATGAAAAATAACATAGTATAATATTTACTTTCTATTATGTGGTATTTAAAAAGCTATTTATTACAATGATGCCATACTTTTGTCCAAAAATATAGTCAAGACCATGGCCATCATTTTTACAATGCCTCTTTTGATACTTTTTTATTGTAGTCACAATGTTGTCAAAAATCAATTAATAGTGGCCACATTTCTTAATTTAATTCAAGATATGTAACTCATATTTTTTCATTTAAAAATATATTTAAAGAATATCATAATGTGTGTGTGTGTGTGTGTGTGTGTGTGTGTGTGTGTGTGTATATATATATATATATATATATATTTGTAATGACTTTTCCACACAATTATGACTCATCACAACAATGAGATAGGAGATCTTGGTAATGACCTTGTCTGAGGAGAAATAAGCATGAAAACTTGAGC
Organism: Lygodium microphyllum; assembly: GCF_053477565.2. NCBI lineage: Eukaryota > Viridiplantae > Streptophyta > Polypodiopsida > Schizaeales > Lygodiaceae > Lygodium > Lygodium microphyllum. The sequence goes on along the minus strand of NC_141161.1, from coordinate 19,894,219 downwards.
TCATCATGTTTGTGCTAGTTCTTATAACTTTATGCAAAACTACCTCTCTTTGTTAGTTGGTGCCTCACCTAAAGACTCTCTCTCTCTCTCTCTCTCTCTCCCTTTACCTCTCCCTCTCAAATTCTCTCTCCTTTCAAAGAATACTTCTCAAAAAGTTTCTTTCTTTCTATATGTTTTCCTTCTTCTTCTTCCTCTCTATTCTTTCTATCTGTTTTTCTTCTTCATCTTCTCCTTCTTCCTCTCTCTTGGTGGATGATGGCCTCCTACTGGTAGGGCAAGTGCTTCGGTCATCACTTCTCATAAGTGCACTTTGATTTGCTTTGTTTCAACTCCACAAAGTAAGGGGACTACAATTTAAGGATTGCATTTTTCAAGTCTAGTCAATTAGGAATCTAGTGATTGCCCTCATATAAAATTCTATTAGGGTAGTGGCAAAAAATTGGTAAATGTTATACTTGATTAAGTGTTGGTTATGCAGTGGTGGATAACTAGAGAATTTAAATGCTTGTGAGATAAGAAATGTAATTGCATTTTTGTAGTGACTAGAGTGGCATGTTCCTATCATGGAGCCATGGTATCCATAGTAACATCAATGTGATGAACACAAGAGGCAATAAAAAAGTTTGCCTATGTTATTGAATGGGCTTGGAAAATTTGGAGTTAATGATGGCACTAAGGTTAAAGAGATCATGCTTGGCTATAAACGCACAACAGGTTCTTGAAAATCCTAGGATTTTCTTTGAAGGGCTATTGCAGTGAACGGCCACTCCCCTGGGGCAAACAAATTCATGACTACGTTGTCAGATTGGGTTTGTTGGAGAAATATATTGTAACTAGATGAGACTCCTTAGCTCACTCCATGTCGATGTGGAGTGAAAGGGCCAATTTGGATATTGCAAACCTTGTTTCTCATTAGTCGAATCTTAGAGCAAGTTGAATGAGCTTCCTGTTAGAGATGTTGACTCTTGGATTTCACTTATTGCACAATATGCACAACATGGGGAAGGTAGAGAAAATTGTTAACGTGCTTGTTTGGTTGGGTTTTTGAAGGGAAATCATTAGTGCCTTGTTACATATATATGCCAAGTGTGTTGCGTTTGCTTGAAAAGGAGCGACGAATTAAAGGTTGGACTCGAGAGCTATGGCGGGAGAGCAAGAGCAAGAAAGGGAGAGACTAGAAATGGGAACTCCAATAGTCACAATGTGTGACCGGGCCTTCCTTTATTCAAACTGCCACTAAAAGAATAAAGAATAAAGTGAGGGTGACGGGCGCCCGCCATTTACAGTGTGCAGTGGCGGTGATTGTCAGTGTAGTAATACACGGGCGGCTAGGCAGAGGTGCCTTTACCTCCAACAACCTCCCACTTAAAGGCAAATCTGCCCCAGTGAGGAGTGAAAAGAAAAAGAAAAAAGACAGTACAACATGTACACATGTACAACAGGATGAGGAAAGACGTCATCTCATCCCACGCCCATCAACCTCGTGAGGAAGGCAAAGCGCTCTGTAGAGAGGCTTTTTGTGAGCAGATCTGCAGGATTCTAGTCAGTCGAGATCTTGACAAGATTAACAGACTTGTCCTAAAGACTTTTCTTCAATTTGCACACTAGGTGCTCCCTGCCAAGTTCTGCAAAGCCCTTAGGCTACTCCATATAAATCTCATCATGCAAGTCCCCATGTAAGAAAACCGTCTTGACATCCATCTGGTATAAATCCAAGTCAAGCTGAGTAACCAAAGCCAAGACTAAGTGCAGGGTGGTCATCTTAACCACAGGAGAAAAGACTTCATCGAAGTCCACACCATGCTCCTGCTTAAAACCCTTTGTTACCAATCTAGCCTTGTATGTCGGCTTGGGGTATCCAGGGATACTTTTTAGCTTGTACACCCACTTGCATGGCAAAGCCTTCTTGCCCTTTGGCAAGGAAACCGAATCCCAAGTGTCATTCTTATGCAGGGAGTCTATCTCAGACTGCATAGCCCTCTCCCAGGTGTGACTGTCACCCCTGCGCATAGCCTCATCATAAGTGAAAGGCTCTCCTGAATCTATAACCAAGACATAACGCATCGAGGGTTGAAATCTATCTGGTGGACGTCTGTCTCTAGTAGACCATCTCACGATAGGCTCTGCTACCTGCCCAGTTGCCTATCCAACACCCTGACCATGAGCATCTACTCCAGCTATAGGCTGTCCAACTGGCTGTGCGGGAGCTCTTAGCTCCTCCTGAAATATGACCATGCGGATCTCGACAACTCTCTCAGGATGCCTATACATCTTGTCTTCATGGAAGACTACATCATGACTGCGGATGAAATTCTGCGCCTGTGGATCCCAGAGGTGGTAACCATCTCGCCTGCATCCCCATAACCAAGGAAAATGCGTTTGACACTCTTGGGATCCATCTTACTTCTCTTGTCCCTGGGCACATGGAAAAATACCTCACATCTAAAGACACGGAGATGCTCATAAGAGGGAGGTTTTCTAGTCCATACCTTCTCTGCAACCTGGAAATCCAAACCACTAGAGGGTGATCTGTTTATGACATGCATAGTTGTACTAACTGCCTTAGCCCAAAAGCTCTATGGTACGCCTGCATGGCTAAGCATACTATGTACATGCTCCTGGATGGTTCTATTCATCCGCTCAGCCAAACCATTCTGGGGGGGTGTAGGGGGCAGTCAACTCATGCTTAATACCCCTCTCATCACATAACTTCTCAAAAGCACGTGAGACATACTCACCCCCATTATCTATTCGTAGGCATTTTATCCTATACCCAAACTGGTTCTCAACCAATGCAAGTCATCTCTGAAACACAGCCAAGACATCAGATTTTAGCTTAATGGGATAAGCCCAAACTTTCCGTGAAAAATTATCTATGAACGTAACAAAATACTTTGCACCACCCATAGACTGACAAGACATGGGCCCACAGACATCTGAATGTACCAATGCCAAGGTCTCACTCATGCATGGCCTACCAAACTTCTTATGCGTAGACCTAGTTTGCCTGCCATAAAGACAATGCTCACATGAATCAAAACATGCATAATCAAGGGGCGGTAAGTACTGCAAACGAGAAAGCATTTTCATTCCCTTCAAAGACATGTAGCTCAAACGGGCATGCCAAAGAGATACATGTGGGACCCATAGACAAAACATGATCAAGGGAAGAAGCTGATACAATCAAGGGATAGAGACTACCAGCCTCTCGCAATCACAAGTCTTCCACGAGTGATCTTCCATGCAAAGTCTCCAAAACATACATGATATCCTGCATCATCAAGCTGTCCAGTTGACATGAGACTACGTGTCAAGGTACATGACGTACATCCTGCATAACAAAACTGCTGCCAGAAGGAAACTGCAGCCTAACATCTCCAATGCCCACAATATCAAGAGAGTTGTCATCACCCAAGCACACAGAACTCGAAATAGTACGATATGAATGAAACCACTCTCAGCAAGGTGTCACATGAAATGACACACCTGAGTCCAAGAGCCAACACTATGCATATATAGACTGTATCTCTGTCATCTGTGAAGCACTAGAAGAAGCTGCTAGGAAATAATAATCATCATCAATATTCTCAGGCTACATAACATTGATCTCTTCAATTTTAACACTGGACTTTGCAGATACTATGCTGCAATTAGAAGACTTATCCTGCACTTTGTCTTTTCCCTTATCTTTGCGCCTTTCATTGCGCAATTCATGGCATTTTGGCCTAATATGGCCCTTTTTCCCACAATGGTGACAAGTAACATCTGCATTCCTGCCACGGGATTTGCTACGTGACTTCCCACGAGACTTGGACCGATATTTTTGAGAATCCCATCCACGGCCACTACCACTGCTATGCTTTCCATATCCATCATTCCTGCCTCTAACTGTCATAGCATGAGACACACGAGAGGCATCCAAATTTTTACGGTTAACCTCTTCTTGCAGAAGAGCACTCTCAACATTATATAATTTCAAGGTAGCAGTAGAGGCACATAATGGAGTGCGGAATACATCCCATGACTCATTAAGAGTACCAAGCAAGAAAAGAGGAGTGGCATCCTCTGCAAAAGTGATGTCCTGTAAAGTCAAGTTCTTGAGTATAGCATGGAATTGACTCAAGTGAGCAGACATAGTCACATTCTCCTTCATGCGGAGATCCATAAGCTGCTTCAGCCAATACATTTGACTCGATGGACTTTTCTTGTCATAGAGATTCTTGATTTTATCCCGCAACTACCATGCACTCTGTTCTTCCTCAAATACATTGTAGTGAACCTATTCTGTGAGAGACAATACAATGGTAGACTTGCATAACTTATCAAGCTCAAGCCATTCCTCATTTGGCATAGTTGCAGGCAGATGCCCCTTAACCTCAAAGGTTTGATCTACGATTTATGCACCAACACCTGCCGAATCAGGCTCTTCCAATAAGAGTAATTCGTACCATCAAGCTTAGTGATGTTGAAAATAGCATGATCAATGGACAAACTCACCATAATGTAGGTTGGAAGACTATAGACAATTCAAAACTGCTTGCTATTTACTGCAGAAAATGACCAAAAAATCACCAAAATCGAGGGAAAATGGCAAGGAAAGTGGAACCAAAGCTGCTGCCCACCAAGTACAAAAGTACATCATTTCAAAGTGTTTCAGCATGAAAAATCCATGTCAGTCCATACATATATGCTTGCTATAATAAATTTTAGATTTCAGTAAAAGAGAGCTAACAGTACCAAAATCGGATCCCAAGGCAATCAAATATTGCCAAGATCAAAGCCGGCATCATGCAAGCATAGCATAAGCATATGATGGTCGATAAGCATGAATCCAACACCCAAGTATGTCATACAAACATCCGCCAGTGAGTAGGCACACCCCCCCAGTCAACGGGGCAAAGTGTTCTTGCCACTACCAAAACTTGATACAAGTAGGTGTCAGTTCATAAAGATACATATACAAAATTGAGACTTATCTCATAAGCATATAGTGAACCGAGACATATGATGTATCATCCCAAAAGGTAAGAAGTCCCAAAGTCTCAAGTGTTTGTACTGCTCAATGGCATGTAACGGCTCAATGCATAAAAGTACCACCTGCTCAATGTCTAAGAACCATTCAAGAATGCTCCCACTGGCACAAAAGCCGTATGTATGAGCTCAAGAGCTCAAGCCAAGGCAAGACACAGTGCCAATGACATAAGTCCAAGACAATACATCAATAGTACATCCCGAACATGTAGACAGTAGAGCATCCGTATGTAGCATCCATAAGCATGTAAGACATCAAGTACATCCCAATCCAAAGTGTGACAAGCCAAGTAACATCCAAGAACACTCCAGATAATCCAAAATGCATCCAAGTGGAGCTTCAATGAGCACTCAAGCTCAACGTATGCATAGGGTAATCAACGGTGACATGAGCATCAAGCCGTAGGCAACGGGTATGCATAAACCCAAGAAGCATCACTGTCAAAGCATATACCAATGTCAATAAGTGTGGGCTGAAATAATCTCAAGATTCCAAAAGCTTCGGAATTCAATGACAAGCTCAAAGTTGTCCCTTGATGATCAATACATCATAGCATAACCCAAGACATACATCCGGAACCAATAGGCATATGTCAAAGCATGAAAGATAGCTTCAGTCCAAGAGTATTCAGCATGCATTTACTGTTATAAACCGTGTATTTCTAGCCCCAAAATCAGGCCAAAATCATAGCATTACATGTAGCTTCAATCCCCCAATCAATCGGGATGCAATAGGCATCAAACCGATTATGTAGTCATGCCCAAACAAGCATAGGCATACAAATACATGCTGTCTCAAACCTAAAATCTGCTGCAAAAGATTTTTTTCATTAGAATTTGGAAAATCTGACATCACCATCGCGTTTCGAGCATGCCAGAACCCCAACTTAGACTCTTACCTTTCCTGAATCGGGTTCCCGAATGCCCGAGATATGACAAAAAGAGTGATTTTTGGGCCAAATTTTGAAAACAGGCGCAAAAAAAAATGTGAGTTGGTGGGGGGGGGGGGGGGTCTGTTGTCCCATTTGTCAACAATGGGGCCCAAAGGGGATACAAATGAGGGCCAAAGAAGGCCTACACCAAACCTTAGCAAGCCTTGATAGGTTAGAAGCAAGATCCAGGTGAAGGAAGCTCCAAGAGGTGTGAGCTATGGCTGCCCACAACTTGTTTACAGCCTATGAGACTTGAGAATTCAAGTAAACCCTGAAGAAAATGATCAAATACCTTTGATGTAATGCCCTAAAGGTGCCCAACAATGTCGGGAAGGTGCTCAGGAAGCCGGGGAGTGACGGGAGCTCGAAGGAGTCGGATATGGCTCTCGGGAAGGAGACCCAATGCAAGTAGGGAGTCAATGGGATACTGAGAATGCCACGAACCAAGCTCAAGAGTCAGAAAGCAAAGCTTTGATACCAGTTGAAAGGGAGCGATGGATCGAAGGTTGGACTCGAGAGCTATGGCGGGAGAGAAAGAGCAAGAAAGGGAGAGACTAGAAATGGAAACTCAAACAGTCACAATGTGTGACCGGGCCTTCCTTTATTCAAACTGTCACTAAAAGAATAAAGAATAAAGTGACGGTGATGGGTACCCACCACCTGCAGTGTGCAATGGCAGTGAGTGTCAGTGTAGTAATACACGGGCGGCTAGGCAGAGGTGCCTTTACCCCCAACATTGCTGAGGGTAAAGAAATTCATGACTATACTATCCAAGATGTAGTGCCTTGGAGTGCACTTATTGCAAGGCATGCAGAGCATGGACAAGGGAAGGAAAGAGCTGTGCACTTGTAAATACTTAGTGGTGTCCTTGGTATGGTTTATTTGTTGAGGAGATTGATGTTGTTAGGGTGAGCTTGGTGCTTTGTGGTATAATGGTGTCTTCCCAAATATTTCTATACTAAGATGAAATGAATTAGGGAGTTTCATGGTGGTATGATAAAAAATGTTTGTACATGATTGTGGTATTGGCAGTGTGTGGCATATTTATGGGTTTATTAACAATGGTTCCAATGGTAAGGTTCAACATTTCTATGATTTGGTGTGGTGACAACTTCTTTGTGCTCTACATCAAGGAAAAATTTGTGCATGGTGATGCAATAACTACTTGACAATGTCACATATCAAAGTTGGTGCTTTATTTCCTTGACACACTAGTTTTTGCACTAAAAGAATGTGGAAATTTGGGATGTACAATGGGGGACTATGTGATATATGTTTTGACCATTTAGCATAGACTAGAATGAGGGGTGTGAACATTGGGAACTCCATGATTGATCTTTATGGCAAGTGTAGAAAGCTAAATGAGGCTCTCACTGTGTTTGAGAGTTTGCAAACTAGAATTGTTATCTCATGGGGCATGCATATTTGAGGATTTGTCCATCATAGCTACGTTTATGTTTCCCTTGCCATATCCATGACATGGAAACAATGCATTTGATGTTATAGATGTTGCTTTGCAGGCCATAAAGCATTTCCCTTGTAGTTTTCCTTTGAAAGAATTTTGGATTAACGGTCAGTGAGAATGCCTTTCATGGTATGCATAAATTAAAGACCTAGCCTAGTGATGCCACATGTCTAATTCTAGAATGAACCATATAGACGTATGTTAAGATATTAATAGTTCAAGAATGAACATTTAGACACATGTTGATGGATTAAAACAAGTTAAGAGATTGCATGTCTTAAGACAACATTTGATGAGAAAGTATTTTCATGGGTTGTATAACTTCATTTGATGAGCAGGTGGAGGTTTTCATCGTCTAGTGATCCCACATGTCTTGTTGTGAAAATCATACATTTTTAATTTATAATGAAGCATTTAAACATAAGCAAACATATTGAGAGAGTGTGTGCGAGAGGAAGGAGGAGCTATTTAGAAAACGTTTTTGTTGTTATTGTTTTAAAGTACAACAACTAATCTAACTTCTATTCATGCCAAATCTAAAAATGATCCTACAACACAAAGAAGAACCTCCTAATTTTCCTTGCTCTATATCATGTGCTTTGGTGTGGACCGCTCAAATTTTCCTATCTCATGCTTAAAGAAAAGGAAGATTTGTGGATAGTATGTTGAGGACATTACCATGTTCAAAAAGATGGTTGGTAGCTTGATCTACTTAACCATAAGAAGACCAAACTTGAGCTATTTAGTAGGAGTGATAATCCGATTCATGCAAAGGCCATGTAAGTCACACTTAGCTACGTAAGGAGAGTGTTGAGGTATGCCAAGAAGACAATTAGCTATGGATTATTTTATGAGAAAAGGATCGAGCCTACATTGTTTGGATACATAGATGTAGAGTGGGCAGAAAGTATCATGGATAGGAGATGCACAAATGGTTTTACTTTTTTATTTGGTTCATCCATGATGATTTGGAGGAACAAGAAGCAACCCACAGTTTCTTTATCAAGTAAAAAGCAGAGTATAGAGGCATATCATTGGCAACATGTGAGCAAACATGGTTAAGACTACTTATATGTGATATGGGAATTGAGATAGATGGTGAAGTTATCTTGTATTGTGATAATGTCAGTAGCACCATGATTGTAAAGAGCCCTACCATGCAAGAACAAAGCATATTGAAGTGCATTATCATTTCATCAAAGAAAAAGTCATGCATGGAGAGATAGCCTTGGTACACATAAAAACTAATGAACCCCAAATGACCAAGTCACAAATATTTTTACCAAATAAATAGGTAAAGATACGCTTGAGTAGTTTAGAAGTGCACTTAGGATATCATATCTACAATTTCACTCCGAGATTTAGGGGGGTGTTGAGAAATAGAGCATAGGCTAAGTCATATCCTATGATTGTATTTAAGTGAAAAAGAGGCTGGTGTAAAGTGTCCTAAAGTCAAAGTATCTATCCACTTTAGGAGATACTTAGTTGTGTGCATTATAAAGAAGAGATGAATGAACATGTTGTTGTTGATGATGATGATGATGATGATGGATTGAGTCTATGTATCATATGCCTGTTGAGAAATGTGCAATCACATCCACCATAGCCTCTATGCAAGGAAAAAACAAGGCAAAGAAACACATTGCAAATAAAGCCTTAGACTAGGTCATGTATGCATGGTTTATGAAAACCACAATTGGTGAATACCTTGGTCACTTTCCACCTTTCTCCACCTACCAATATCACCTACTATAAGCCTATAAAAGGCACTCATCCCCACACTCATTTCATCAATCATTCTCATCAATTGTACTTGCATTATGCTTGGATAATATGAGTTGTTCTTCTTTGTCAATGCTTATGTCTCATTATGATTGTCTATTTGCTTATCAGTGATTCTCCCTAGCATGCATTCTCAATATTTTAACATGGTATTGGAGTGGGTTTCAAGGTAATGAGTCATTAGGCCACTGATTGGGTCACTTTAGTTTGAAATTTTGGCTCCCTCCACTTTCCCATGAATCTCTCATCTACCTCCATAGCTACCCACCTTCAACGGAGGGCTTGAATATCTCAAACCAGGCCATTTCAGCTTGTGATTTCTTCTGGGATTATCTTTCAGCTCTAGTGCAGCTGCCTATCACTTCACATGATGACATTAACCTCTCATCACTCCAGCATTGTGCTTTCTTAAGCCTGTTGCCTATTTGCGCCTATATCTCAGTCGTACGCTACATGTAGCCCGTGCACTCTACAATGTTGCTGTGAATCATAAGGCTTTAGAAGCTTACCACGTAAGATATCTCCCGATCAAATCTCTGGTCATACAATCACATATACGTGTTGTAATAGCTAAAAAACAAGTCGGGTGCTGTTAACCCTAATCACAGGTAGTCATAGCTAACTTCATAAAGCTTCATCTTTAACTTTATTGTCTCACTCACTAGAGTTCTTGCCACTCTGATTCACTCGTCTACTTATTCTCTAGCAAGATCTAATCAGCAAAGCGTGCACTCGAATTAAATTAAGGTTAGGATAGAGTTCCAACCTATTTAAATATTTTGTAGCTGAAGACTACTAGGTATTCACTTTTGTTGGGTTTTATTTTATTATTTTCTAACAATTGTGAATGCTTCAATTGATGTGTAGAGCAGGCGTGGTGGTGGCATTGGGTAGCACTGCACGATGACGTGAATCCAAATGCCTAGAAGCATTACCATTTTTGATGGACATGTGCCTTATCACTAAAGACGTGGCATCAATATTTATTTAAGCGTGCTTATTTATTAAAGCAATTGACAAAATATTTATTATCTTGTATGGGTATAGGCATTCGATTAAATATTTCATTATTTGATATTTGTATTTGGGTATAGCTCAATTTTTGGATGCCCAAACGCATTACTTTACATTTGGGCAAAAGAAAACACAAAAGCAAAAGCATTCTACTTGTAAAGTGGGCTATTTTTGAGCTAAAAGATAAATAAATCTATAAATACATGCCTTGTGAAGCACTCACACAAGGCATGGGGGGACATTGCACCCAGTTTGTCATTTTGGTCTCATGTCATGCAAATCTCCTTTTTCTTTTATGAAGATTTGTAGAGTTCTTTGTTCTTGGGGACCTTCCGACATTTGCTACACACGGATAGAGCATCCAATCTATGAACTAGTAGTATTAGAGCAAAGCTAAGATATCAAGAGCTTCCAATCGCTTACCATCTCTTGTGAATGCAAAGATCTTGGAATGAATGGGCTCTACAGGCTGTCTCATGACGAACTGACAATGCAGACGTATTCGCGGAGGTGAAGAACCCCCTGTTGTACCCTTTCATCATAAAGGACCTGTCCTAGGAGGTGGAGGACCACTCAAGAAGTCTCCTCTTGAAGTCATTTTTTCTCGATAAAGAAATTCATGATTAGTGCCAAGTTAAGCTTAATGCTTAAGCTTAGAGAGCTTAAGTTATAAGCTCTCTAAAATTCATGATTCGTGGTGGAAGGATGTAATCATGGGCATTGAATCCATCAACAACATGTCGTTGTCTTGCTTTGAATTCCTAAAATTCATTAAACTTTTTAAAAACCTTAAAGTTATTAAGCTTCACTAAAGCCTAAAGTTCAATTCTCAATCTCTTATCTAACAAAAATTCACACTATGGTATTCTTGAACTGATCTTCAAGCCTTAGCAAGTCCCTGTTCCCACCTGCAACTTGGCTAAGTGGATTCATAGCAAGAAGGATGTCACATGTAGTCTATGCGGAAGTCTATTTTGCTTGGAAGAAGACCGTTTTCAATTGCCATATCTAAGGAAAGCAAGATCGTAAAAGCAAAGGCATCCTAATAACCAAAGCAAGCTCGTGGTGATCTTCTTCACACGTGACTAGAAGACAAGTGACGAATCTTCAACAAATCTAAGATTTTCGATCATAATATGGACGATTCTGTGGGCGAAGGTGATTTTCCAGAGCCGACTATGGAGCAAAAATTGGATCTAATCATGATGTAGCTTCAAAAAGAGCAAAGAGCACGTCAAAAATTGCATGCACAATTAGCTACACTTCAACAATCCATTGTCGATTAAGACAGAGTGTAACCTGAAGATGTTATTTGATGTACTATTGATGCGACACTCGATGCACAAGCTCTTTGAAAAGAGGCCAAGATAAGTAAAAGAAATTTCAAATTCTGTACTTTTAATTGGCAATGTGATGGCAAAATTGTTCTTGCTTTCATTAGTCAATTTGACGACTATTTTCATAAAGAGCAATATGCTGAAAAAGATAAACTTAAATGCATCACTAACCATCTAGCAGACATAGCATCATTATGGTGGACTGTTGTCCGTAAGAGTGTTGATTGTCCCTCTACTTGGTAAGCCTTTCAAAAGAAATTTTTGTAGAATTTCCTTCCACCTCAATTCCATGAGAAAGCTATCAAATAGTGGGATCTCCTACACCAAAGAGATCGTGAATCCATCCTGCAATACACTAAGAATTTCTAGAGTGTCTTACTTCAACTTCTAATGCTTGAAGATGTTCTTGAGGTGACCCACAAGCGCAAATATATGTCCGGCTTGCTTGGTTACTTCTATGCAAAAGTGAATATATTCAAGCCAAAGACTTTGGAGAATGTGATCTCTTTAGCGCATGATGTAGAGGATAAAATTCGTGGACAAGAAAAGTGAACGCAACAAATTTTTTTCAATTAATGGTAACTTTGGTACAAAGTAATTCAATTCTAACTTCTGAAGATTCAATCAAAATTGCTTTGCTGCTTCTTCTTTTCGTAAACCCTGGACTCAACCTCCTGCTTTACCATCAAATACAAATTCAAACCTTGAGCCTTTCCTCCAGCCAAATCCCAATATACCCAAACTTCTAGCCCTTACCAACAATGTTTTCAAAGAAAAGCCTATGGTTTGCTACAAGTGTCATCAACCTAGACACTTAGTAGTGAACTATCAGTCCAAGAAGCAAGTAGTTCAAATCAATCACTTGGGAGCAATTGATGATGAGGACCATAAAGATATGCCAGACTTCACTAAAGATGATGATGATATCGGCGAAGCTTTAGATACTTTACCAGGGATGCCATATCCTCATTTGTTATTAACAATGAAATGTTTTTTGCATGGTCAAGAAAAGATTGTTTTGCATGATGATGAAAGCACGCATGATTTTATTTCTGCAAAGTTGGTAAAAGTATTGAATTTATCTACTGTTCCAACTCATTATCGCATAAAGGCTGCATTCTTAGACACTAGATACAATGGTACACAAGAAGTTGATGATTTAGATATTAAAATCACTGAATATGTTGAGCAAAGAAATTTCTTGGTTGTGCCTTTGCAAGCTAGTGATACTATTTTAGGATTGCCTTGGGTGTCACAAATATAACCCTGACATAGACTATTTCACACATTCTATGAAAATTCCTTTTAACGGAAACCAAACCACATTACATGGATTGCACACCTTTGATACTTTTCCACTGCTTAGTCACACACAAGCTAAACGTGCATTGAAAAAAGGTAGTAAATCATATTTATTATGGGTGAATGAAATTGAAGCTAAGGAAAATAAGATGCATCCTAGGCATGCACAATTTCTTTCACAATTTAAAGATTGTTTTGTTATTGATTTACCACATGGTTTACCACCTATACATCTTGAAGATCATAAAATAGATTTAATCCTAGGTTCTCAACCACCATGTAAAGAACCTTTTAGACACAATCAGATTGAACAAAAAGAAATTCAAACACAAGTTGAGGAACTATTGAACCAATGACTCATTATGCCCAGTAGTTCTCCTTTTGGTGCACTTATCCTATTAGTTAAGAAGAAAAATAATACCTATGTTGAGATATCGAGCTCCACTCGTGATACGCCAGGGTGACCGTTGTGTATTTATGTCACCGACATGTCAGTAGACGTGGTTGGTACACCACCCATGAATAATAGCTACATGATAGCTATCCTTATCTACTCTAGTTCGTGGCTCAGTTAGTATGCCACCTTAGTTAGTTGAGTTTGGTTTGAGACCCATATATAGGGTTCTTCTATTTCTTTGTACTAGAGTTCTTTTGGCTTACACAACTAAGAAGAGGAAAACTGTTTTCAGCCTCCACCATTGTGTGTATTCCCCCATTGTGCAAGCAAGAAAGCTTCAAGTGAGACTCCTTCCTTCTCTCCCACAATCTTGACATGGTATCAGAGCCTTGTTCGTGGTAAGGAGCTCAAGAAAGCAAGCCAAGCTCGCGGTGTTCTGGTAAGAGGAGCAGTGTTGCTTTCATTTTCCGTTTTGGGAGCAGATCTCTGCAGGTAGCACAACCGGAAATTGCAAGAGTGCATTGTCTCAGGTTGAGACACCCTTCGCGGTGAAGCAAGAGGCCAGTATATGCTGCGGGATTGGGCTTTAGCCCTCGGTGACCTTTTTTTTAAAAATTTGAGGCCATTTCGGGGCCTCTTTTGGAGGCGGAAGTTTTCTGCACGCACTCAGGAAAAAGCCCTGTTTTATGCAGTGCGACCACCACTGTTCTACAGGTTGGTGAACAGTTACCACAGAAATTGCATCGTATGCTTGTGCGCAGAGACATTGGGAGTTATAGAATCATCCTTGTTGCCTGTTGATGCAATATCGTCACTAGGAAGTGACTGTGTGGTCAAATACCACTTTCGCCAGTTTTGCAGATTTTCCCTTGTGAGGGTGAAGCTGTGTTTTTGCAGTAACAGAATTTTTTGCAGTGTTCTGTAATGGCGTCTGATTCTCTCTCACAGATTGTCACTGAAAAGCTTGACAAGAATAACTTCCAAGCATGGAAGTTTAGAATGACGAATTTCCTTATGGGAAAAGGATATTGGGAATTTGTTGTAGGAAATGAAGAAGAACCAGTTCTTCCTAATGTTCCCAATCAACAGCAAATGCATGCATTTAAAGCATGGCATGAGAGAGCCAGGAAAGTTATGTACTAGCTATCTATCAGCATTTCAGACTCTATGATTGTGCATATTTAAGATGCAAGTACGCCAAAGGAGGCATGGGATACTTTGTCAAAAATGTATAGCACAAATACGCAAGCCAGGAAAATGCAGCTCAAGCAAGAGTTGCATAATGTGCAAAGAGAAAATATGAGCATCAATGACTACCACATGAAGGTGAAGAAGATTGCAAATGCACTTGCTTCCATTGGGTTGCCAGTGGTTGGAAGATGATGATTTAGTTTCTGTGACCTTGAATGGTCTAGGAAAGGATTATGCATAGTTTCGGACATCCATTTCAGTTCGTGAAAGATTTCCTGATTTTGAGGAGCTGATTGCTCTTCTAATTTCTGAGGAGCAAAGAAATGGTGGTGCATCTTCTTCAGGAGGAACTTCAAAAGAAGCTATCTTCTACTCAAATGCTGGAAGAGGTAGAGGCAGAGGTAGAGGAGGCTGATTTGAAGGCCGTGGCAGAAATTAGAATATGCAGCAAACTCAAGAAAACTAGTCCTATGGAGGAGGACGTGGTAACTCTAGAGGCAGGGGGAGCCAAAGAGGTCGTGGTGGATGGCAAAGAGGCCAAAATGCAAACAGTAATGTTGAATGCTACTACTGTGGTAAAATGGGTCATATGGCTAAAGACTGCTATAAAAAGCAGAATGACATGATGAATGGAAAACTGCAACAAGGGAATTATGCATCTTCTAGTAGACAGGGTGATGACAGAAATGAGCATTTGTTTATGGTGCAGCACATGAACAATTCTCTGACAAGTGTAGAAGAAAGCAATGATGTATGGTATGTTGACTCAGGTGCATCAAACCACATGACAGGTCATGTAGAATGGATGGAGAATGCAAGGAAAATGGAAAAACCAGGATTTGTGGAGACTGGTGATGATATTGCACATCCTATTGTGCAGATTGGAAAAATTCCTTTGTCTATGCAGGATGGGAAAAAGAAATACCTGTCCCATGTATTTCATGTCCCGAATATGACCAAGAATCTGGTTTCTGTTGGTCAAATGGTTGAGCAGGGCTTGCAGGTCAGATTTAATCATCATGGATGCTTTGTTGAGGATATGAAAAATAAAGGTCGCTTGATAGCAAAAGGAAAGAAGAAGGGCAGAATGTTTACATTGGATGCAGACATGTCTGAATTGAGTGCAGCAATGTTTGCATATGGGACCGGTGTAGTTGCAGATATTGATATCTGGCATAAATGCATTGGTCATGTTAATGTACAGTGACTTAAATCAATGCAGGCCCAAAATATTGTTGCAAGATTGCCCAAATTCAAGGTTGCAGAAATGCATAAGGTATGTGAAGCCTGTCAGTTTGGAAAACAGGCAAGGAAACCATTTCCTAGACATGTTCAAGAGAGTAAGAAGCCATTGGAATTAATCCACTCTGATGTGTGGACAACTAAAGCTCCATCTCTTGGGGGCTATCATTATTTTGTCAGTTTTATTGATGACTATAGCAGAAAAGTTTGGGTGTATTTTATGAAAAAGAAAAGTGAAGTTTTTGGGCATTTCAAAACTCTTAAAGCGATGGTTGAAAAAGAAATAGGCCTGCAGATAAAATGCCTAAGGTCAGATGGAGGGGGAGAGTACCTCTTAAATGAGTTTGCAAGGTTCCTGTAGGAGCATGGCATAAAGCAGCAATATTCATGCAGTCATACCCCACAACAAAATGGAATTGCAGAAAGGAAAAACAGGCATATTGGAGAGGTATCTCGTGCCATGCTCAATGAAAAAGACTTGCCAGATTTTTATTGGGCTGAAGCAGTTGCTACAACAGTCTACATAATGAACATGACTCCCACTGCAGCAATACATGGAATGACTCCAGAGGAGAGGTACACTGGTAGGAAACCAGATATTTCTCATTTGAAAATTTTTGGTTGCATTGCCTATGTACATGTGCCAGATGAGTTGAGATCCAAGTTGGATCCAAAAGCTGAGAAGTGCATTTTTATTGGTTACTCTCTACAGCAAAAAGGGTATAGATGCTATAACCCTTCTACTCGTAAGTTTACAGTGAGCAAAGATGTTGTTTTTGATGAGATGAGTAGCTGGTATAAACCAGTAAATGTGATTGATGATGTAGATGCACAAAATGGTAAAGCTGGACAGAATTCACAACAGCAGTCACAAAATATTAGTGGACCTGGAGCGTCCTCTAGCAGTGGTTCACATTCTTCGCCATGGACAGGCAGATTGAGATGAGGAGAATCTTCTCAAAGCAATGCAGATAGTGGTATGCAGGTATCACAAAAAGAAAAAGAGAAGGTTGATCAGCCCATGTTTGATGTGAATGTAGGTCATTCTTATGTGGATGGTGAATCCAGTGGCTTAGAACAGAGCATTGATGATGAGTTGGGTATTCCTTCTATTGTTACACCTGGAGTAAGGAAGACCAGGGATGTTTTGAGAGCACCTGGGAGTGAACCTACTTTGCGCAGGTCTACGAGAGCTAGGTATCTGTTGAGATATCGAGCTCCACTCGTGATACGCCAGGGTGACCGTTGTATATTTATGTCACCGACTTGTCAGTTGCAGACGCGGTTGGTACACCGCCCATGAATAATAGCTACATGATAGCTATCCTTATCTACTCTAGTTCGTGGCTCAGTTAGTATGCCACCTTAGTTAGTTGAGTTTGGTTTGAGACCCATATATAGGGTTCTTCTATTTCTTTGTACTTGAGTTCTTTTGGCTTACACAACTAAGAAGAGGAAAACTGTTTTCAGCCTCCACCCTTGTGTGTCTTCCCCCATTGTGCAAGCAAGAAAGCTTCAAGCGAGACTCCTTTCTTCTCTCCCACAATCTTGACATGGTATCAGAGCCTTGTTCGTGGTAAGGAGCTCAAGAAAGCAAGCCAAGCTCGCGGTGGTCTGGTAAGAGGAGCAGTGTTGCTTTCATTTCCTGTTTTGGGAGCAGATCTCTGCAGGTAGCACAGCCGGAAATTGCAGGAGTGCATTGTCTCAGGTTGAGACGCCCTTCGCGGTGAAGCAAGAGGGCAGTATATGCTGCGGGAAAGGGCTTTAGCCCTTGGCGACCTTGTTTTTTTGATTTGAGGCCATTTCGAGGCCTGTTTTGCAGACGGAAGTTTTCTGCACGCACTCAAGAAAAGGCTCAGTTTTATGCTGTGCGACCACTGTTCTACAGGTCGGTGAAAAGTTACTGTAGAAATTGCATCGTATGCTTGTGCGCAGAGACATTGGGAGTTTCAGAATCATCCTTGGTTCCTGTTTATGCAAAATCGTCACTAGGAAGTGACTGTGTGGTCAAATACCACTTTCGCCAGTTTTGCAGATTTGCCCTTGTGAGGGTGAAGCTGTGTTTTTTGCAGTGACAGAATTTCTTGCAGTATTCTGTAATGGCGTCTGATTCTCTTTCACAGATTGTCACTGAAAAGCTTGACAAGAACAACTTCCAGGCATGGAAGTTTAGAATGACGAATTTCCTTATGGGAAAAGGATATTGGGAATTTGTTGTAGGAAATGAAGAAGAACCAGTTCTTCCTGATGTTCCCAATCAACAACAAATGCAGGCATTTAAAACATGGCATGAGAGAGCCAGGAAAGTTATGTATTGGCTGTCTATCAGTATTTCAGACTCTATGATTGTGCATATTCAGGATGCAAGTACGCCAAAGGAGGCATGGGATACTTTGTCAAAAATGTATAGCACAAATACGCAAGCCAGGAAAATGCAGCTCAAGCAAGAGTTGCATAATGTGCAAAGAGAAAGTATGAGCATCAACGACTACCACATGAAGGTGAAGAAGATTGTAGATGCACTTGCTTCCATTGGGTCGCCAGTGGAAGATGATGATTTAGTTTCCGTGACCTTGAATGGTCTAGGAAAGGATTATGCACAGTTTCGGACATCCATTTCAGTTCGTGAAAGATTTCCTGATTTTGAGGAGTTGATTGCTCTTCTAATTTCTGAGGAGCAGAGAAATGGTGGTGCATCTTCTTCAGGAGGAACTTCAAAAGAAGCTGTCTTCTACTCAAATGCTGGAAGAGGTAGAGGCAGAGGTAGAGGAGGCCGATTTGGAGGCCGTGGCAGAAATCAGAATATGCAGCAAACTCAAGAAAACCAGTTCTATGGAGGAGGACGTGGTAACTCTAGAGGCAGGGGGAGCCAAAGAGGTCGTGGTGGATGGCAAAGAGGCCAAAATGCAAACAGTAATGTTGAATGCTACTACTGTGGTAAAATGGGTCATATGGCTAAAGACTGCTATAAAAAGCAGAATGACATGATGAATGGAAAACTGTAACAAGGGAATTATGCATCTTCTAGTAGACAGGGTGATGACAGAAATGAGCATTTGTTCATGGTGCAGCACATGAACAATTCTATGACAAGTGCAGAAGAAAGCAATGATGTATGGTATGTTGACTCAGGTGCATCAAACCACATGACAGGTCATGCAGAATGGATGGAGGATGCAAGGAAAATGGAAAAACCAGGATTTGTGGAGACTGGTGATGATACTGCACATCCTATTGTGCAGATTGGAAAAATTCCCTTGTCTATGCAGGGTGGGAAAAAGAAATACCTGTCCAATGTATTTCATGTCCCGAATATCACCAAGAATCTGGTTTCAGTTGGTCAAATGGTTGAACAGGGCTTGCAGGTCAGATTTAATCCTCATGGATGCTTTGTTGAGGATATGAAAAATAAAGGTCGCTTGATAGCAAAAGGAAAGAAGAAGGGCAGAATGTTTACATTGGATGCAGACATGTCTGAATTGAGTGCAGCAATGTTTGCACATGGGACCGGTGTAGTTGCAGATATTGATATCTGGCATAAACGCATTGGTCATGTTAATGTACAGCGACTTAAATCAATGCAGGCCCAAAATATTGTGGCAGGATTGCCCAAATTCAAGGTTGCAGAAATGCATAAGGTATGTGAAGCCTGTCAGTTTGGAAAACAGGCAAGGAAACCATTTCCTAGACATGTTCAAGAGAGTGAGAAGCCATTGGAATTAATTCACTCTGATGTGTGGACAACTAAAGCTGCATCTCTTGGAGGCTGTCATTATTTTGTCAGTTTTATTGATGACTATAGCAGAAAAGTTTGGGTGTATTTTATGAAAAAGAAAAGTGAAGTTTTTGGGCATTTCAAAACTCTTAAAGCTATGGTTGAAAAAGAAACAGGCTTGCAGATAAAATGCCTAAGGTCAGATGGAGGGGGAGAGTACCTCTCAAATGAGTTTGCAAAGTTCTTGCAGGAGCATGGCATAAAGAAGCAATATTCATGCAGTTATACCCCACAACAAAATGGAATTGCAGAAAGGAAAAACAGGCATATTGGAGAGGTATCTCGTGCCATGCTCAATGAAAAAGACTTGCCAGATTTTTATTGGGCTGAAGCAGTTGCTACAGCAGTCTACGTAATGAACAGGACTCCCACTGCAGCAATACATGGAATGACTCCAGAGGAGAGGTATACTGGTAGGAAACCAGATATTTCTCATTTGAAATTTTTTTGTTGCATTGCCTATGTACATGTGCCAGATGAGCTGAGATCCAAGTTGGATCCAAAAGCTGAGAAGTGCATCTTTATTGGTTACTCTCTGCAGCAAAAAGGGTATAGATGCTATAACCCTTCTACTCGTAAGTTTACAGTGAGCAGAGATGTTGTTTTTGATGAGATGAGTAGCTGGTATAAACCAGTAAATGTGATTGATGATGAAGATGCACAAAATGGTAATGCTACACAGAATTCACAGCAGCAGTCACAAAATATTAGTGGACCTGGAGCGTCCTCTAGCAGTGGTTCACATTCTTTGCCATGGACAGGCAGATTGAGATCAGGAGAATCTTCTCAAAGCAATGCAGATAGTGGTATGCAGGTATCACGAAAAGGAAAAGAGAAGGTTGATCAGCCCATGTTTGATGTGAATGCAGGTCACTCTTATGTGGATGGTGAATCCAGTGGCTCAGAACAGTGCATTGATGATGAGTTGGGTATTCCTTCTATTGTTACACCTGGAGTAAGGAAGACAAGGAATGTTTTGAGAGCACCTGGGAGTGAACCTACTTTGCGCAGGTCTACAAGAGCTAGGTATCCTGTGGATAGGCTGAAATATGATGGATTTACAGCCATTCACTATGCATATATGGTCAAAGTGATACAGGAACCAGAACCCACTTCTTTTGAGCAAGCCATGGGAAAAGAAAAATGGGAGAAAGCCATGGATGAAGAAATGGATGCCTTGGAAGCAAATGCTACATGGGAGTTAGTACCTTTGCCTAAAGGTAAGAATGCAATTGGCTGTAAGTGGGTTTATAAGGTGAAGCACAATGCTGATGGTTCTGTGAATAGATACAAGGCAAGATTAGTAGTCAAGGGGCATGCACAAACATATGGCATTGACTATGAAGAAACATTTAGTCCGGTTGCAAGGATGGCAACCGTAAGAGCAGTCATTGCTATGGCTGCATCAAAGGGATGGTCTTTACATCAGATGGATGTAAAGAATGCCTTCTTGCATGGTGATTTGCAAGAAGAGGTCTATATGGAGCAGCCACCAGGTTATGTGCATGCTGTTCATCCTGAGTTTGTTTGCAGGTTGAAGAAAGCCTTGTATGGCTTGAAGCAAGCACCTAGAGCATGGTCTGACAAGATAGGACAGTATCTTGTCACTATTGGCTTTCAGATTTCCAAGGCAGATTTCTCACTTTATGTGAGAAAAACAGAGAAAGGTATTATGCTGCTTGTCATTTATGTTGATGATTTGATTATGACAGGTGACAGTGATGAAGATATCCTTCATGTGAAAATGCTATTGAAGCAGAAGTTTGAGATGAAGGATTTGGGAGAGCTGCGTTATTTCTTGGGCATTGAGGTGATTAGATCACCAAGTGGGATACAGCTCTTGCAGAGGCAGTATGGATTGGACATGCTGTCCAAATATGGGATGATAGGCTGTAAGCCTATTTCAGTTCCTTTGGAGCAAAATGTGAAGCTGAGCACAGATGCAGGTGAGCTTCTAGAAGACCCTACTATGTATAGACGCATAGTAGGAAGTTTGATTTATATGACTATTACCACGCCAGATTTGAGCTATGCTGTTGGATTGGTAAGTCAGTTTATGCAGGCTCCAAGGAAACCACATTTGGATGCGGCTAGACGCATACTTAGGTATGTGAAGTCCACATTGCAGTATGGACTATTTTATGAGACTGGGGTTCAGATACAGTTGCATGGATACATTGATGCTGATTGGGCTGGTAGTATTTCTGATAGACGATCTACCAGTGGATATGTATTCTCTTTTGGGAGTGCTGCAGTCACTTGGAGCAGCAAGAAATAGCCTACAGTTGCCTTGTCGAGCACAGAGGCTGAGTACAGGGGTGCAGCAATGGCTGCATGTGAGGTAGCTTGGTTGCATAAGCTACTTTATGATATGCATCAGTCTACAGATGGGCCAGTTGTCATTTATTGTGACAACATGAGTAGTATACACTTGGCAAATAACCCAGTTTATCATGCTAGAACAAAGCACATTAAGGTGCATTATCACTATGTGCGAGAGAGGGTTTTACTAGGTCTTATTGATCTAGTTTATGTCAGCATAGAGGATCAGGTAGCTGACATATTCACGAAGGCATTGGGCACAGAGAAGCTGCGCAATCAGAGACCTGCTTGGTGTGCAGGAATTGGGATTGAGCTCGAGGGGGAGTGTTGAGATATCGAGCTCCACTCGTGATACGCCAGGGTGACCGTTGTATATTTATGTCACCGACTTGTCAGTTGCAGACGCGGTTGGTACACCGCCCATGAATAATAGCTACATGATAGCTATCCTTATCTACTCTAGTTCGTGGCTCAGTTAGTATGCCACCTTAGTTAGTTGAGTTTGGTTTGAGACCCATATATAGGGTTCTTCTATTTCTTTGTACTTGAGTTCTTTTGGCTTACACAACTAAGAAGAGGAAAACTGTTTTCAGCCTCCACCCTTGTGTGTCTTCCCCCATTGTGCAAGCAAGAAAGCTTCAAGCGAGACTCCTTCCTTCTCTCCCACAATCTTGACAGTATCCTATGGATAGGCTGAAATATGATGGATTTACAGCCATTCACTATGCATATATGGTCAAAGTGATACAGGAACCAGAACCCACTTCTTTTGAGCAAGCCATGGGAAAAGAAAAATGGGAGAAAGCCATGGATGAAGAAATGGATGCCTTGGAAGCAAATGCTACATGGGAGTTAGTACCTTTGCCTAAAGGTAAGAATGCAATTGGCTGTAAGTGGGTTTATAAGGTGAAGCACAATGCTGATGGTTCTGTGAATAGATACAAGGCAAGATTAGTAGTCAAGGGGCATGCACAAACATATGGCATTGACTATGAAGAAACATTTAGTCGGGTTGCAAGGATGGCAACCGTAAGAGCAGTCATTGCTATGGCTGCATCAAAGGGATGGTCTTTACATCAGATGGATGTAAAGAATGCCTTCTTGCATGGTGATTTGCAAGAAGAGGTCTATATGGAGCAGCCACCAGGTTATGTGCATGCTGTTCATCCTGAGTTTGTTTGCAGGTTGAAGAAAGCCTTGTATGGCTTGAAGCAAGCACCTAGAGCATGGTCTGACAAGATAGGACAGTATCTTGTCACTATTGGCTTTCAGATTTCCAAGGCAGATTTCTCACTTTATGTGAGAAAAACAGAGAAAGGTATTATGCTGCTTGTCA
Source organism: Lygodium microphyllum (assembly GCF_053477565.2). Taxonomy (NCBI): domain Eukaryota; kingdom Viridiplantae; phylum Streptophyta; class Polypodiopsida; order Schizaeales; family Lygodiaceae; genus Lygodium; species Lygodium microphyllum. The sequence continues at coordinate 19,871,093 of NC_141161.1, read as the reverse complement.
TTTATGTTGATGATTTGATTATGACAGGTGACAGTGATGAAGATATCCTTCATGTGAAAATGCTATTGAAGCAGAAGTTTGAGATGAAGGATTTGGGAGAGCTGCGTTATTTCTTGGGCATTGAGGTGATTAGATCACCAAGTGGGATACAGCTCTTGCAGAGGCAGTATGGATTGGACATGCTGTCCAAATATGGGATGATAGGCTGTAAGCCTATTTCAGTTCCTTTGGAGCAAAATGTGAAGCTGAGCACAGATGCAGGTGAGCTTCTAGAAGACCCTACTATGTATAGACGCATAGTAGGAAGTTTGATTTATATGACTATTACCACGCCAGATTTGAGCTATGCTGTTGGATTGGTAAGTCAGTTTATGCAGGCTCCAAGGAAACCACATTTGGATGCGGCTAGACGCATACTTAGGTATGTGAAGTCCACATTGCAGTATGGACTATTTTATGAGACTGGGGTTCAGATACAGTTGCATGGATACACTGATGCTGATTGGGCTGGTAGTATTTCTGATAGACGATCTACCAATGGATATGTATTCTCTTTTGGGAGTGCTGCAGTCACTTGGAGCAGCAAGAAACAGCCTACAGTTGCCTTGTCGAGCACAGAGGCTGAGTACAGGGGTGCAGCAATGGCTGCATGTGAGGTAGCTTGGTTGCATAAGCTACTTTATGATATGCATCAGTCTACAGATGGGCCAGTTGTCATTTATTGTGACAACATGAGTAGTATACACTTGACAAATAACCCAGTTTATCATGCTAGAACAAAGCACATTGAGGTGCATTATCACTATGTGCGAGAGAGGGTTTTACTAGGTCTTATTGATCTAGTTTATGTCAGCATAGAGGATCAGGTAGCTGACATATTCACGAAGGCATTGGGCGCAGAGAAGCTGCGCAATCAGAGACCTGCTTGGTGTGCAGGAATTGGGATTGAGCTCGAGGGGGAGTGTTGAGATATCGAGCTCCACTCGTGATACGCCAGGGTGACCGTTGTATATTTATGTCACCGACTTGTCAGTTGCAGACGCGGTTGGTACACCGCCCATGAATAATAGCTACATGATAGCTATCCTTATCTACTCTAGTTCGTGGCTCAGTTAGTATGCCACCTTAGTTAGTTGAGTTTGGTTTGAGACCCATATATAGGGTTCTTCTATTTCTTTGTACTTGAGTTCTTTTGGCTTACACAACTAAGAAGAGGAAAACTGTTTTCAGCCTCCACCCTTGTGTGTCTTCCCCCATTGTGCAAGCAAGAAAGCTTCAAGCGAGACTCCTTCCTTCTCTCCCACAATCTTGACAGTATCCTATGGATAGGCTGAAATATGATGGATTTATAGCCATTCACTATGCATATATGGTCAAAGTGATACAGGAACCAGAACCCACTTCTTTTGAGCAAGCCATGGGAAAAGAAAAATGGGAGAAAGCCATGGATGAAGAAATGGATGCCTTGGAAGCAAATGCTACATGGGAGTTAGTACCTTTGCCTAAAGGTAAGAATGCAATTGGCTGTAAGTGGGTTTATAAGGTGAAGCACAATGCTGATGGTTCTGTGAATAGATACAAGGCAAGATTAGTAGTCAAGGGGTATGCACAAACATATGGCATTGACTATGAAGAAACATTTAGTCCGGTTGCAAGGATGGCAACCGTAAGAGCAGTCATTGCTATGGCTGCATCAAAGGGATGGTCTTTACATCAGATGGATGTAAAGAATGCCTTCTTGCATGGTGATTTGCAAGAAGAGGTCTATATGGAGCAGCCACCAGGTTATGTGCATGCTGTTCATCCTGAGTTTGTTTGCAGGTTGAAGAAAGCCTTGTATGGCTTGAAGCAAGCACCTAGAGCATGGTCTGACAAGATAGGACAGTATCTTGTCACTATTGGCTTTCAGATTTCCAAGGCAGATTTCTCACTTTATGTGAGAAAAACAGAGAAAGGTATTATGCTGCTTGTCATTTATGTTGATGATTTGATTATGACAGGTGACAGTGATGAAGATATCCTTCATGTGAAAATGCTATTGAAGCAGAAGTTTGAGATGAAGGATTTGGGAGAGCTGCGTTATTTCTTGGGCATTGAGGTGATTAGATCACCAAGTGGGATACAGCTCTTGCAGAGGCAGTATGGATTGGACATGCTGTCCAAATATGGGATGATAGGCTGTAAGCCTATTTCAGTTCCTTTGGAGCAAAATGTGAAGCTGAGCACAGATGCAGGTGAGCTTCTAGAAGACCCTACTATGTATAGACGCATAGTAGGAAGTTTGATTTATATGACTATTACCACGCCAGATTTGAGCTATGCTGTTGGATTGGTAAGTCAGTTTATGCAGGCTCCAAGGAAACCACATTTGGATGCGGCTAGACGCATACTTAGGTATGTGAAGTCCACATTGCAGTATGGACTATTTTATGAGACTGGGGTTCAGATACAGTTGCATGGATACACTGATGCTGATTGGGCTGGTAGTATTTCTGATAGACGATCTACCAGTGGATATGTATTCTCTTTTGGGAGTGCTGCAGTCACTTGGAGCAGCAAGAAACAGCCTACAGTTGCCTTGTCGAGCACAGAGGCTGAGTACAGGGGTGCAGCAATGGCTGCATGTGAGGTAGCTTGGTTGCATAAGCTACTTTATGATATGCATCAGTCTACAGATGGGCCAGTTGTCATTTATTGTGACAACATGAGTAGTATACACTTGGCAAATAACCCAGTTTATCATGCTAGAACAAAGCACATTGAGGTGCATTATCACTATGTGCGAGAGAGGGTTTTACTAGGTCTTATTGATCTAGTTTATGTCAGCATAGAGGATCAGGTAGCTGACATATTCACGAAGGCATTGGGCGCAGAGAAGCTGCGCAATCAGAGACCTGCTTGGTGTGCAGGAATTGGGATTGAGCTCGAGGGGGAGTGTTGAGATATCGAGCTCCACTCGTGATACGCCAGGGTGACCGTTGTATATTTATGTCACCGACTTGTCAGTTGCAGACGCGGTTGGTACACCGCCCATGAATAATAGCTACATGATAGCTATCCTTATCTACTCTAGTTCGTGGCTCAGTTAGTATGCCACCTTAGTTAGTTGAGTTTGGTTTGAGACCCATATATAGGGTTCTTCTATTTCTTTGTACTTGAGTTCTTTTGGCTTACACAACTAAGAAGAGGAAAACTGTTTTCAGCCTCCACCCTTGTGTGTCTTCCCCCATTGTGCAAGCAAGAAAGCTTCAAGCGAGACTCCTTCCTTCTCTCCCACAATCTTGACAGTATCCTATGGATAGGCTGAAATATGATGGATTTACAGCCATTCACTATGCATATATGGTCAAAGTGATACAGGAACCAGAACCCACTTCTTTTGAGCAAGCCATGGGAAAAGAAAAATGGGAGAAAGCCATGGATGAAGAAATGGATGCCTTGGAAGCAAATGCTACATGGGAATTGGTACCTTTGCCTAAAGGTAAAAATGCAATTGTTTGTAAGTGGGTTTATAAGGTGAAGCACAATGCAGATGGTTCTGTGAATAGATACAAGGCAAGATTAGTAGTCAAGGGGTATGCACAAACATATGGCATTGACTATGAAGAAACATTCAGTCCGGTTGAAAGGATGGCAACCATAAGAGCAATCATTGCTATGGCTGCATCAAAGGGATGGTCTTTACATCAGATGGATGTAAAGAATGCCTTCTTGCATGGTGATTTGCAAGAAGAGGTCTATATGGAGTAGCCACCAGGTTATGTGCATGATGTTCATCTTGAGTTTGTTTGCAGGTTGAAGAAAGCCTTGTATGGCTTAAAGCAAGCACCTAGAGCATGGTCTGACAAGATAGGACAGTATCTTGTTACTATTGGCTTTCAGATTTCCAAGGCAGATTTCTCACTTTATGTGAGAAAAACAGAGAAATGTATTATGCTACTTGTCATTTATGTTGATGATTTGATTATGACAGGTGACAGTGATGAAGATATCCTTCATGTGAAAATGTTATTGAAGCAGAAGTTTGAGATGAAGGATTTGGGAGAGCTGTGTTATTTCTTGGGCATTGAGGTGATTAGATCACCAAGTGGGATACAGCTCTTGCAGAGGCAGTATGGATTGGACATGCTGTCCAAATATGGGATGACAGGCTGTAAGCCTATTTTAGTTCCTTTGGAGCAGAATGTGAAGCTGAGCACAGATGCAGGTGAGCTTCTAGAAGACCCTACTATGTACAGACGCATAGTAGGAAGTTTGATTTATATGATTATTACCAGGCCAAATTTGAGCTATGCTGTTGGATTGGTAAGTCAGTTTATGCAGGCTCCAAGGAAACCACATTTGGATGCGGCTAGACGCATACTCAGGTATGTGAAGTCCACATTGCAGTATGGACTATTTTATGAGACTGGGGTTCGGATACAGTTGCATGGATACACTGATGCTGATTGGGCTGGTAGTATTTCTGATAGACGATCTACCAGTGGATATGTGTTCTCTTTTGGGAGTGCTGCAATCACTTGGAGCAGCAAGAAACAGCCTACAGTTGCCTTATCAAGCACAGAGGCTAAGTACAGGGGTGCGGCAATGGCTGCATGTGAGGTAGCTTGGTTGCATAAGCTACTTTATGATATGCATCAGTCTACAGATGGGCCAGTTGTCATTTATTGTGACAACATGAGTAGTATACACTTTGCAAATAACCCAGTCTATCATGCTAGAACAAAGCACATTGAGGTGCATTATCACTATGTGCGAGAGAGGGTTTTACTAGGTCTTATTGATCTAGTTTATGTCAGCACAGAGGATCAGGTAGCTGACATATTCACGAAGGCATTGGGCTCAGAGAAGCTGCGCAAGTTTAGAGACCTTCTTGGAGTGCAGGAATTGGGATTGAGCTCGAGGGGGAGTGTTGAGATATCGAGCTCCACTCGTGATACGCCAGGGTGACCGTTGTGTATTTATGTCACCGACGTGTCAGTTGTTGCAGACGTGGTTGGTACACCACCCATGAATAATAGCTACATGATAGCTATCCTTATCTACTCTAGTTCGTGGCTCAGTTAGTATGCCACCTTAGTTAGTTGAGTTTGGTTTGAGACCCATATATAGGGTTCTTCTATTTCTTTGTACTAGAGTTCTTTTGGCTTACACAACTAAGAATAGGAAAACTGTTTTCAGCCTCCATCTTTGTGTGTATTCCCCCATTGTGCAAGCAAGAAAGCTTCAAGTGAGACTCCTTCCTTCTGTCCCACAATCTTGACAACCTATAGGATATGCATTGACTATCGCGCACCCTAAACAAAATCACTGTTAAGAATAGATATAAGTTCCCTAGGGTAGATGACCATATGGATAAACTACAAGAGGCCACTGCTTTTAGCAAGATAGATCTCAAATCTGGATATCATCAAGTACGCTTGGATACACTTGACATTTTCAAGACTATATTTAGAACTCGGTTTGGTCATTATGAATTTCTTGTTATGCCTTCTAGTTTGACAAACTCACTAGCTATATTTAGTCGTATGATGAATCGTGTATTTTTTAAGTATCAAAATTATGTGATTGTTTTCTTTGATGATATATTGGTTTTGAGTAAGGATGAGAATGAGCATTGTGAACATCTATCCTTAGTTTTCAAATTGTTGAAAGAGAATCAATTATATGCTAACCTGACAAGAGTAAAATTTTCCAAACCTAGATTGAATACTTAGGTCACATTGTTTCTTCTAATGGTATTCATGTTGATCCTAAAAAGTTCGAGGCAATTTTGAATTGGCCAATCCCTTAAAATGTGCATGAGTAACATTCTTTCTTAGGCCTTGCCAGCCTTTATAGAAATTTTGTGAGAAATTTTTCATTGCTTGGATTACCTTTAACGAAATTGTTAAAGAAAGGTGTTGTGTATCGTTGGTTTGACAACCAGCAAAAGTCTTTTGATTTGTTGAAACATGCTTTAACGCATGCACCTGTTTTGCAATTACCTGATTTTAGTCGACGTCCATTCTTCCTAGTAGTCACTCCTGATGCTAGCGTATTAGGAATAGGACCTATCCTCATGCAAGATTCACATCCCATAGTCTATTCTAGTTGCAAACTTAAACCTTCTGAGTTGAAGTACTCCACCTATGATAAAGAATTGTTAGATGTAGTTCAAGCCTTATGTCAATGGAAACACTATCTGATGGGATACGAATTTATGATTAAAACTGACCAACAAAGTATCAAACATCTCCTTAGTCAACCATAATTTTCTAACAGCCATATTAAATGGGCTGCTTTCATTCAAAGTTTTCATCCACTTATCCAATATTAGCCAGGAAGAGAAAATGTTGTTGCCGATGCATTGAGTCGAAGACCAAGTATCCATAATATTTCCGTTCTATCCTTTGATTCCCTTACTCCTATGAATGATACCTATGACCATAACCCTAGTTTTCAAGCTGATTGGAACAAATTAGTTGCTAATAATTGGATTCTAATTGATTCTTTGTCATATTCTGATGGATTTATGTTTTATAAGAAAATATTGTGTCATTGTTCAATTTAGATCACTTGTGTTGCACAAAATTCATTATCCTCCCTATCAAGGTCATAGAGGTATTCTTTCCACTTTAAGAACATTGATTGAAGATTTTTACTAGCTGCAAATGGAATCTAATATTTCTAACTTTATTTTTGAGTGTTTAATTTGCCAAAGAGTCAAGCGACACCATGGTAAGCAATATGGTTTGTTAATGCCTTTACCAATTCTTGACTGTCCATGGGAACATATTTCAATGGATTTTATAATTGGTTTGCCTAATACACAAGCTAATCATGATATGATTTGGACTATAGTAGATCGATTTAGTAAACAAGAATATTTTCTACCATGTAAAAAAACATTAATTGCATCTCAAGCTGCACAATTATTTTTGAAGACTGTTTTCACTAATCATGGTTTGCCAAAAGTTATTATTTTTTGTCATGATTCTAGATTTGTAATAATTTTTGGACTACCTTATTTACTCATTTGGGTACTAAGATTGATTTCTCATCTGCATTCCATATTGAAACCAATGGGCAAACAAAAGCTACTAATAGTACAATTCTAGATCTTTTGCATGCATACACAATTTCAAAACCACAAACATGGGACACACATTTGCATCTACTTCAATTTGCATACAATAATACACCACACACAACTATGCATAAAGCACCTTTTGAAATCATTTATGGACATAGATTATCTACACCGGCTACATCATTATCAAATAAAGTTAAAGCTGTTGATGCTATTGCCAATACGCATGCTACTATTTTTGCTCAAGTTAAAAACATGATTGCGAAAGCCTAGCAATCATACACTAATAAGAAAATACAAGCCATGAGTTTCAATATTGGTGATTATGTATGGTTACACATTGAAAAGAGAAGATTGCAAAGTGTTGAACAAGCTAATAAGAAAAGACAAGCCATGAGTTTCAATATTGGTGATTATGTATTGTTATGCATTGAAAAGAGAAGATTGTAAAGTGTTGAGAAATACCCTATTGTTAAATTAGCACCTAGGTTTTATGGACCTTTCAAAATAATTCACAAGATCAATGATAGTACATTTAAATTAGAATTGCCCAAATATTGGAAGATCCATAGTACTTTTCATATCAATTTGCTATGACCTTTTTGAATCCAATTACTTGTCCACCCTGTCTATGAAAACTCTCCTTTTTTAGAAGAAGAAACTGATATTCTTGAACATGAAACTATTCTAGACACTGACTTTGTGACCACTAGAACTGGCCATAGATATTCTAGATATTTGGTTAAGTTTAAAAATCATATTGTTGAAGAGGCCCAATGGATGCACACCTGCCACCTAAGTGCTTACCCCTCACTGCTTGCTCCACATTGAGCTAATAGCAATTGAGGATAATTGCTATCCCACCCTAGGGATATGATGCCAAGAGGCATATTCCACAGTGGATTCTGTGATTATATTTATTTATTGGGGTTTTGTATACAAGGTGGATTCCTTGTGCAAGAAGTTAACGAGGACGCCTGTTCTTTTTGGGCATCAGATTAATTGAATGTGCAGGTGGGTATTCCACAGTGGGTGATTCTGTAAAATACATATTAAATTAATGGATGTTTACGAGTTTAGAGTGTGTACTCAAATTAAATAAAAGTTAGGATACAATTCCAATATATTTAATTATTTTGTAGCTGAAGACTGATAGGTATTCACTTTTGTTGGGTTTTATTTTGTTATTTTCTAAAAATTGTGAATGCTTCAATTGATGTGTAGAGCAGGCGGCGATGGCATTGGGTAGCACCGGGTGATGATGTGAATCCAAATGCCTAGAAGAATTACCATTTTTTATGGGCACACACCTGATCACTAAAGGTGTGGCACCAATATTTATTTAAGACGCTTACTTATTAAAGTGCTTGATAAAATATTTATTATCTTATATGCACATAGGTGCTCAGTTAAATACTTCATTATTTGACATTTTTATTTGGACATAGCTTGAGTTTTGGACACCCAAACGCCTTATTTTATATTTGGGCAAAAGCAAATGCAAAAGCAAAAGCATGCTATTTGTAAATTGGGATATTTTTGAGCTAAAGGATAAATAAATCTATAAATACATACCTTATGAAGCACTCACACAAGACATGGGAGGAGATTGCACCCAATTTGTATTTTTTGTCTCATGTCATGCAAATCCCCTTTTGCTTTTATGAATGCTTGTAGAGTTCTTTGTTCTTGGGGACCTTCTAGCATTCGCTATGCAAGCATACATCATCCGATCTATGCACCAAAACTCAAGTCTTTGCTAGTGAGAATTACTCAGTCTTCAGCAAACACAACCTCATTTCAGTGTATTCAAGTGATTTTTCAACAAGGAGGGGAGATCTTGACAAATTTGCAAGCATTTCAAGAAGATACAAGCACAGTGTCCATTGACACTCATCTAGTGCTTTTAGCACTTATGTTATCTAACAGAATCAGCTTTGCCTCTGATCAAATATGAGGTTTTTTGTGCTACTCTAGCATCAAATCAAGGAGGAATAGACTTAGATGTAACGTGTCCACTTGTCCACTTGTGGGACATGTCTTAGTAGCCCATCGGGAAGAGAGTCTAGAAAGTGCCACCTAGCACTCGTAAGGAATGTCACAGGGTTTGCGATCTAGGTCTTCCCGAGTTTGCCCCGAAGTGGAAGTATCCGGCCCTTCCCACTTAGGACCCCCAAGTCAGGGTTTTTTTTCCTATCAGCCAAGTCTCTAGGAAGTGGCTAGCATGGAGCTCTAGATGAACCACTTTGCGTAGGAACAATAGAGTTGAAGCGGATTTATGCTGCACTTGGTTTGTGGAGAATGGAAAATGAGAGGGATGCGAAGCTCAACCTCTCTACCCATAAGGCATAGTCCCATTTTGCTCCCCTAAAACAACATAAATCAAGATTCTAACTCTACTGACTCTAGGTCTTCACAATTTCGTTATCACCTCTTTTGAGAAAAGTTCCCAGCTAACCGGGACCACCCTTCTGTAGAATGGATCCAAGTCACATCCACCGCACTTTCCTCGGGTTACTTAGTTATCTAATTACCTACCACATTACGTTTGACATGAAAAAGCAGCTTCCTTAATTAATCAATTTAAACACATGTTCCTTCATGCAACTTAGGCACTGACATAAAAAAAACAATGTCAAGCAAGTTCCTTTTTCAAATATCTAATATTTATTTATCATAGTCTTGAAAATCAATCAAGTATCTTGCCCAAAGGCTAACCTAGCAATCATCAGGATTGCCACTCCAAGTTTCGCCCATAGACTAGTATACGGGCCTCGAGATCCCATCTCGAGTCACATCGGCCTCTTGTGCGGGATTCGGAGGCAAGGAATTTATGGAGACTCCCCTGGCACCCAAGCGTACTCCTGCTCCAAGCAGCACCCACGGAGAGACCTCTCGCAAATAGGTTCGGTCCATGTACTCGCAGTGCAGCTAATAACCCCCTTGGATAGGGCCAAGCAAGCAGTTGGAGGTAACTGAACCTGCCTCTCCCTCCAGGCTATTGCCCTGAAGCATTAAGTGTTTGGCCTTGAATTAGTTCCTTGAGCAAAGAAGTTCAAACAACTTACCTAAGTGTACAATCACGATCATTTCTGTGGTCGTTCGTACGACCAATTGCTAAGGCGTGATTCCTTCTTCTCGAATACTCCCAGTATTCGATCCTAGATCATTCGCGACTTGGCGAGATTCCAAGGGCTTGACAAGCTAGGTTGCTAGTTTTCCATTTTTCTTTGGGTTAGGGTTTATACCGTATCGACCCCAATTTTCATTACCTTAGGTCTCCTTGTACTATAGTCAAATAGATCTTGGACGACCCCGTCGTCCTTGGTTGGTCAATTTGCTTCTTGGAAATTTGCAATTTCCCTAAGTTTAACAAATCGGTCCCCAAGAGAGAGAGTTGTAGTAGGGTGACTACTCGACTTCTTAACGAATCTAACTTGTAATTAGAACTTGCCTTCCTTGGCCTAGGATGTAGTAGTGTCATCTTATGATTTAATTGCAATAGCATATGACCTTGCAGACTTGCTGCACGAGGTAGGTAGCAATACCTATCTTAAGGAATTACATCTCCTCTCATATGGCATTCTTTGACCAATAATACCTTTGATCAAGATATAGGATTTGGGAGTCCCATTTACTCCAATCCAAAACCCTAGTCCCACTAGGTTGAGGATTGATTTGGCTCTAGGATTTCTTGTGAGATTTTATCATTTGGTCCTTCCATCTTTAAGACGAGATCCCTAAGATTACGTCCCTTTCCCTTATGGACCATTTGTCTCTAGTAAGATTGTCCAATCAGACAATCCGATGATTGTCTGAAATTATCCTCTCCAAATGGCCAAGGCGTAGGCCTTGATCGATAATCCAACCTAGAGTTTAACCTATCGATTTATCTTGGACTTGGGAAATGTCCTAGTTCCGTAGTCTAAGGTCATAAAGATAGTTTGCAAGCCTTTCTCTTGGTCGCTTAACATCCTTTGTTTGTCAATATCACTAGTGTTCGTGTCTTAAGACCAAGTACCCTCTCATAGAACGATCTAAGTACAAGAACGTTGGATTAACTTTGGAAGCGTAATACTAAATAAAAATTTAACTTAAATTAACTTATCTTTTCATATTGAATGTAACCATCATTTCATGTGTATTGCATCCTATATGCTTTTCATAAAATAAAATATAACATTTTTTCCTTTCATACATCTACATATGCATGCAAGTTATGCTACGTAAATTTATAATGCTATAAAAACATAATATTTTCTTTTCCCATACAAGTCATGTGAATAAGAATGTAGTTGCTTATGCAAATTCTAAATAAAATATAAATCTTTTACTCCTTTCCATAGCAACTATCTATTCTTTAATTAAACATCCTTCTATGAATTAACCTATTTATGATCGTCACAAGGGATTTTTTATTTCACAAATACATTGTGTACAACATAATTTATTCTTTACAACGTAAATTACCCAATGCAAACCTTTCAATGCACAAGAACATTGCAATATATATTTAACCTATATGCGAGATGCAACTAGGACATTATTGCATAAGTGCATCTTTTAACACATGAACCATATATTAAAAAATGCAACAACCTTCCATCATGATGGTGCAAGAGTTATAAGTACCTTGACATGTAATTTTTTTCAAACATTCCTATGATTTTTTTTTTAAAAAGCGCTCAATTATAGTAAATTTCCAATGCGATTAAGTCTTCCCTATGCGAATTTATACTTAATGCACCCATATCATGCGAAAATGAAGTAGGTGAATTTGATGGAACCTGAACATCCGTAGGAGGGGTAATATCAATTCATGCGCTTCAGGTGGGGACTCCTACACATGCTCCTCTTGCTCCCGTGCGTGCTCCTCTTGTGTGGTGCTTTGGGGCCATTGCAATTGGGAGTGGAGGGTGTGCTGAAATTCTCTGCAAGTTGGTAGTCCTTCCTTTCTGCAAGGGAACTTCCTTCACAAACGAGTTGTGTCCTTTTGCAGTTTGCGGCGGGTGAAACACCCCCTAGGAAGCTTTTTTGTGGAAGCTTCTTTGTTTTTTTCCTTTCTATCAGTTGGGCCTGACAGGATCTCCTCCTCCTCAATCATGTTGAGAGGTGTGATAATGACGAAAATGATGATGATGATGAGGGTGGCAGCGGTCCTGGTAGCCTGGCGGCATTTCAGGTGGAGCAAGGGGTGGCATGGCACGTCAAGTGGAGTAGGGGGGCTGGCTCTGAAGACGAAGCAGGGACGGCACTTGAGACCACAGGTGGGGGGGCCTCCCCTTATATAGTGGGGAGGGGGTGGTTCATGGGGGGGGGGGGAGACGGGATGGCCGCCACCCCTACACCTGGGGGTGCATGCCCCCCTCTCCCACTCTTACTCCCTCTCTCTCTCTCCTTGACATGCTCTCAGTAGGGAGAGAGAGAGAGGTAAAGAAATTTGAGTTAATTTTAAAATTTTTAAAAAATGGGGGGTTCTCATGGGGGAGGCATGGGAGAGATGTTACATCCTCTCCCCCTTAGAGGAATCGAGATGTCCTCATCTCGAGAAGACCTGGGGGTATTGTTGGTTGAGAGTATTTTCATCCATCTAGGTGGCATCCTCTTTGGGATAATCTTTCCTCTAGATGAGGTATTCTCTTAGGGTCCTTGATCTCAAATGCCTCTCCCTAACATCTAGGATTCTATCGGGCCGTAGGTCAAGGACTCCTTGGCTAGGCATTACAATTTGCTGATCATCAAGTACATGATTCAGATTAGGTAGATACTTTTTCAAGAGGCTAATGTGGAATACATTATGAATCTTTAGAGTTGCAGGTAGCTGTAGTCTGTAAGCATCAGGCCCTAGGCACTTGATGATCTTATAAGGTCCACAATACCTCGAACTTAGCTTCTTGTACTCTCCCAAGGATAGTGAAATCCTTTTAGGGCGTACATGGATGAAGACCATATCACCTTCGACGAAGAATTAGTAAAATCCAAATCAGCAACATACTACTTTTTCATGGCATCCAACTTAGTGTGATAGACTATGCTGATGGCTGAAATTTATGGCCCACTTGATAGTGTATCAACTGTCTTTGTCAAAAAGCATCTTAATGTCTAATGATTTATTTGCACTTTAAAATTATCCCCTCACAAGTAGCGATTCCACATAGATAGTGCATGAATTATAGCCAAGAGCTCTTTCTCATAGACCTGTAAGTTTCTCTCTGCATTGTGGAGAAGAGGGTGTTTATAAGCCAGAGCGTAGGCCTTCTGTCTATCCTTGGTAGCTTGAATGCCTTATCTTATTGATTTGATTTGATCATCCATGTCTTCTAGCATCTGTCTTGAAGCTTCTACCCTCATAGTTGGATTGGAGAAGTTCAAAGGGGTATGACAATCATGCCCATACAATGCTTGAAAATGGGTCATCCGAATACTCTGTTGGTAAGAAGCATTGTAAGAAAACTCAACCAGTGGTGGTAAGTATTGAATCCACTTTTTGGGTTTGCGACAACAGCATGACCTAAGCATATCTTCAATGAATTGATTGACTCATTCTGTTTGACCACATCAGTTTGGGGATGGTAAGCTGTGCTGTTCCAATAGCCTCAAAGATAGCCCTCCAGAAGTGTGATGTGAAAAGAGAGTCATGATCACTAATGATTCTTCTAGGTAACCCATGAAGTTTGAATACTTCCTTGATGAATAATCTTGCGATATCTCAAGCTTTAGCAGTATGACCTATGCATATCTTCAATGACTTGATTGACTCGTTCTGTTTGACCATCAGTTTGGGGATGGTAAGTTGTGCTGTTCCAATAGCCTCAAAGATAGCCCTCTAGAAGTGTGATGTGAAAAGAGAGTCATGATCACTAATGATTCTTCTAGGTATAAACCCATGAAGTTTAAATACTTCCTTGATGAATAATCTTGCGATGTCTGAAGCTTTATAGTTCGTCTTGACATGGATGAGATGTGCAACCTTGGTGAGCATAACTACTACAACCAAAATAGAGTTATATCCTCCCTGAACTTGAGGTAATCCAACAATAAAGTCCATACTAATGAACTCCCATTTCATTTTTGGAATGTCAAGTGGTTGTAATTTCCCAGGCATTTTAATATGTTCTGCCTTAATGCGTTGACAAGACAAACATTCCGTGACATATTTGAGTACGTCTCCCTTGAGCCTTTCCCAAAAATAGCTCTTCCTGACCGTGTTAAGGGTCTTGGCATAACCAGGATGCCCTGAGAAAGGGGAGTCATGGGATTCCCAAAGTATCTTCTACTTGAGAGTTTGGCTTGCAGGGATACATAATCTTGTCCTAAAGTAGACAAGTCCATTACTGATGGAGAATTCTTGATACTTCGTCTTTAGCTTCAGGTCCTTGATGGGGATCTCCCTTAGCATTATGATAGACTCGGTCATGATATGCCCCTTCTTTTGCTAGCTTAAGAATCGGGTTGTTTGGCATTGATACCTTTGTGGCTAGAGACCTTGCTGTTGATGGATCTTGCAAAATGAGAGAATTTAGAAATGCCTTGCGACTAAGTGCATCGGCAACTACATTCTCTTTTCCAGGCCTATATTTGATTTCAAAATCATATTCTTCCACCACTTTGATTCATCGACGTTGCCTCATATTGAGCTCATTCTGAGTGAAAATCCATTTAAGACTCTTGTGGTCTGTTACTAAGGAAAATTTGTTACCTAGCAAGTAATATCTTCAAAGTTTGAGAGCATGGATGACAACCAACAGTTCCACGTTTTGAGTAGCATAATTCCTTTCATGGCTCTTTAATTTTCTTGAAGAATATGCTACGGGATGACCTTCTTGCATAAGTACACATCCTAAAACAAGTGCGCTAGCATTAGTTACCACTTCAAACTCCTTACTAATATCAGGAAGTTTCAGGATGGGTGCTGATACTAAGCTTTGCCTTAGTTTGTCAAAGCAGGTCTGTTCAGCAGGTGACCATACAATTGCTACTTGCTTCTTTAGTAGAACAGTCAGAGGTGCTGCAATCAAAGCATAATCTTTGATGAAAATTCTGTACCACCTTGTCAACCCAAGAAAACTACATATTTCTTTGACAAAAGTTGGTGTTGGCCACTCCAGAATGTCTCTGACCTTAGTTGGATCTACTGAAATTCCTTCTGCTGATACAATGAATCCCAGATATTCAATTTGTCACTTGAAAAATGTGCACTTCTTCTTCTTGGCATAAAGCTTGTGTGCTCTCATTGTTTCAAGAACAATGTAAAGCTGGGGTTCATGATAATTTCCTTGTTTTGAGTAGACTAGGGTATCATAAAAAAAGACAAGTATGAAGTCATCAAGATAGGGCCTAAAGATATCTTACATTAACCTGTTGAAGGTAGCAGGAGCATTTGTCAGCCCGAATGACATCACTAGGAATTCGAAGTGTCCATACCTTGTACTGAATGCAGTCTTCGGGATATCTTCTTCTTTGATCCTTATATGATAATATCTAGATCTGAAATCTATCTTTGAGAAGATCTTTGCCCCTTGAAGACGGTCAAGTAATTAATCTATTCTTGAGATGGGGTATTTATTTTTTATAGTTGCTTGATTCAACCCTCTACAGTCAATGCATAGGCGAAGCATTCCATCTTTCTTCTTTTGGAACAATACCAGAGCTCCCCATGGAGAATTGCTAGGACGGATGTACCCTTGGTGTAACATTTTCTTGAGTTGGTCTTTTAGTTCGATAGCTTCCAGGATGGACATTTTATATGGCTTCTTTGCGATCGGTGTAGCTCCTAGCACAAGTTTGATTTCGTGGTCGACTTCCCTTTGGGAAGAAAGTTCCGTCAGATCTTCAGGGAATACCTCTATGTATTCCTTTAACCATGAAGGTTCTTCTCCAGATTTGTGATTCTGATCTAGCCTATTTAGCTTAATTAGATAGACATGTAGACCCTTTTGAACACCTTTTATTATTTGTGTTGCTTTTGCCAACTGTATTTTTGGCTTACTAGCCTCATCTTGAGTCGTGACTAGTTCCCCTTCAGAATCGAGGAAGGAGACTTAATCCTTCCCACAGTGGATGTGGGCATCATTGGGTATTAGCCAATCCATTTGGAGTAAACATTTGTGGACACCTAGGTTCATTACCCTGAATCTCACAGAAGTTGGCTTCCCACCTAGTAGGAATTTCACCTTAGCAGTTTGCCTAGTACAAGTGACCTCACGACCATTTGCTAATTCCACAAGTAAGGTAGGTGCATCTATTGTGGCTATCCCTAATCTTTTTGCACAGATTGGTGAAATGAAGAAATGTGTACTACCACAATTAATCAAGGTTTTGAATCTTTTACCTTGATATTCTGATGGAGTTTGAATCACCAAGAATTGGCGATTTGGACCCTTCTTGTGAAGAGTGGCGTGAATCCTTGCCCTCTCAATGTCAGCATCCATGGATCAATCTTCTTCATTGTCCAGCTCCTTGGTGGAAACATTTGAGGTTCTCCCTCTCGCCGTAACGGTGGTTCCTTGGCCATCAGCAGCTTTATTTTGACCTTGGAATTTCCCCTAGTGATGCCCTCAGCCAAGCTTGGGACACTCCCTCTTGAAGTGTCCGGGCTCGTTACAATGGAAGCAACGTGGGTTGCGGTAATTGGTTTGTGTTGGATCAAAGTTGTTGACAGCATTGACTCTAGCTTTCTTTATTTGGCCCTGATTCTCACCCTATGCTCTCTTAGTCTGAGCCTTGGACATACCCTTATTTTGATCCTTGTAAGGCCAAATCTTGTTGTTCCTTGGTTTGGTTTGCCCCTCTTGTATTATTGGAGCAGCTCGAATGAGTGCATCTTGTAGGTTCGTTCTGCGCATTGATTCCAATTGAGTGTTTATAACACCATATTGGGGAATATGGGAATTTTCCATAAGTTTGGGACATGTGGTCAAATCTTTGGACTTGTCATAACTTGAACACTATAACTCCAAATTGAGTGCTCTATAGCTCAATAGATTCCATTTTTCAAGCACTTTCCAATGATAGGTCACATCATATGGTTTTGAGAAACTTATGGGCATGTTATTCGGGTGCCACCTTTTTAGTATTCAAAAAGTGGGAATTGGGAGATTCCAAAACTCACTAATATTGTGTTTTATGGGTGGATTCAACCCAATACAGAATTTTAACACCTGCTGTGTCATATCCATTGGGGGTGCATACTTTAGGAGTGAGACGAACTTCAAATAATATGCTTCAAGGGATAATCCTAGCTGCTTCAAGTCATAGAATTCATTCATCTTTTGTGTATGGTAGGCAGGTGGTAGATACCTTCCTCGCACAGCTTCCTTAACCCTATCCCAAGTGACTTTCCCCTCCGAGATCGCTTGGTTTCTACACCACTATTTCCACCAAAGTCTCGCTTCACCTATTAGCTTAAGTTTGGCGAGCATGGCTTGATTAGCAGGTGCAATTTGTGCTGCCTCAAAATACTCCTCCATGGACTCAATCCAGATCTCGGCGTTGGCTTGAACAGTCCTTCCCTTGCCATCAAACTCAGGTGGCTTAATTTGTTTGAGAATGAATTTCTTCTCTTGAGCCGCAGCTGGACTTAGTGCATGAGTCAAATTTGGAACTTGCGCTTGGGGTTGCGTCTGAACAATAAGATTATTTACGTTAACATCTTAACATACTTTCTCATATTATGTTAATATAACTAGCACAACTTTTTAGCTAAGTGATTTAATCACTTAACACCTTAGTTAACATTTATGATCAAGATAGAGAATTGTAAAAAGTCTTATTTATTCATGAATGCATAACCATTTGAGTACATTTATTTTGGATAAGTAGGACATTGTGATTGATACATCAGTTTGGGGAAAATAGGATTGTATTACAATCAGCTACAGGGACGGAATAATAATATGGAGTGGGGTCATGGATTTTCAGGAAATGGTAAGCCATAGGAAGCTTGGGGTATCCCTTCCTTTGATACTTGTTCTTCTCATAGCGCCCTAACACTTTGATTCTGTCTCAGCAGAGATCACCCATGTCACTTCTTCATAGACATACTTATTCTGCTTGACTTGCCGACTGCTAACATGCAAAGTTACGTCTACGTGAGCTTCGAAAAAGATGAATAGCTTCATGATCTTTAAATCCTCCATCCACTTGATTCTCTTCAAGTTGGTCTGAAGGTACGCGAGTCGATAGGCTGCTATGTAGTATATTCCTGAGTCTCCCGTCGATATCTACTTCGCATACAGGGGCGAAGGATTATAGATGCGGTCTAGAATATTCATCATGCTAAGTCTTTGACGATAATTCGAAGCATGTATTGCAGTCATGAACATGACCTGGAACACCAAGAACTTGCTCCATGCTTCATGACTCTGCAACCCAACATCCATATGTGAGTAAATAAATGTTTTCAACAGAAAATTGTGCTTTATTCTACTCACCCTCCCCTGTTTATCCCCTTCCTCCCTTTATTTTTCTCCATTAAGTTCCCTTATAATCTTTAGATCTCATTGGTTCACTCTGATACCAACTGTAATGTGTCTGCTTGTCCACTTGTGGGACACATCTTAGCAGCCCATCGGGAAGAGAGTCTAGAAAGCACCACCTGGCACTCGCAAGGAATGTCACAGGGTTTGCGATCCAGGTCTTCCCGAGTCTGCCCCAAAGCAGAAGTATCCGACCCTTCCCACTTAGGACCGATCTAAAGTCAGGGTTTTTTTTCCTATCAGCCAAGTCTCTAGGAAGTGGCTAGTGTCGAACCACTTTGTGTAGGAACAATAGAGTTGAAGCAGATTTATGTTGCACTTGGTTCATGGAAAATGGGAAATGAGAGGGATGTGAAGCTCAACCTCTCTACCCATATAAGGCATAGTCCCATTCCGCTCCCCTAAAACAACATAAATTGGGATTCTAACTCTATTGACTCTAGGTCTTCACAGTTTCGTTATCATGTCTTTTGAGAAAAATTCCCACTTAATTGGAACCATCCTTTCGTAGGACGGACCCAAGTCATGTCCACCGCACTTTCCTCAGGTTGCTTAGTTATCTAATTACCTACCACATTACGTTTGACATGCACAAGCAGCTTCCTTAATTAATCAATTTAAACATAGGTTCCTTCATGCAACTTAGGCACTGACATTAAAAAAAACAATGTCAAGCAAGTCCCTTTTTCAAATATCTGATCTTTATTTATCATAGTCTTGAAATACATCAAGTATCTTGCCCGAAGGCTAACCCAGCAATCATCAGGATTGCCACTCCAAGTTTCGTCTGTAGACTAGTACATGGGCCTCGAGATCCCATCTCGAGTCACATTGGCCTCTTGTGCAGGATTCAGAGGCAAGAAATTTACAGTCAGAGCCTCCCTTGGCACCCAAGCATCCTCCTGCTCCAAGAAGCGCCTATGGAGAGACCTCTCGCGACGGGTTCGGTCCATGTACCCGGCGTGGCTAACAACCCCCTTGGATAGGGCTAGGCAGGCAGTCAGAGGTAACTGAGACTGCCTCTCCCCCCATGCTATTAACCTAAAGCATTAAGTGTTTGGCATTGAATTAGATCCTTGAGCAAAGAAGTTCAAGCAACGTACCTAAGTGTACAATCAGGATCATTTATGTGGTCATTCATACAACCAACTGCTAAGGTGTGATTCCTTCTCCCTGAATACTCCCAGCATTCGATCCTGGATCGTTTGCGACTTGGCGAGATTCCGAGGGCTTGGCAAGCTAGGCTACTTGTTTCCTATTTTTCTTTGGATTAGGATTTATACCCTACCGACCCCAATTTTCATTACCTTAGGTCTCCTTGTACTATAATCAAATAGATCTTGGACAATCCCGTCGTCCTTGGTTGGTCAATTTGCTTCTTGGCGATTTACAATTTCCCTAAGTTTGACAAATTGATCCCCAAGAGAGAGAGTTGTAGTAGGGTGACTACTCGACTTCTTAACGAATCTAACTTGTAATTAGAACTTGCCTTCCTTGGCCTAGGATGTAGTAGTGTCATCTTATGATCTTTAAAAAAAAAAACAAAGCACCCAATTATAGTAATTTTTCAATGCGATTAAGTCTTTCCTATACGAATTTATATTTAATGCACCCATTTCATGCAGAAATGAAGAAGGTGAAATTGATGGAACGTGAACATCCGCAGGAGGGGTATTATCAATTCCTGTGCTTCAGATGGGGACTCCTACACGTGCTCCTCTTGCTCCCGTGCGTGCTCCTCTTGTGTGGTGCTTTGGGGCCATCGCAATCGGGATTTGGGAATAAGTCGGGTAGGTGGAGGGTGTGCTGAAATTCTCTGCAAGTTGGCAGTCCTTCCTTCCCGCAAGGGAACTCCCTTCACAAACGAGTTGTGTCCTTCCGCAGTCTGCGGGTGAAACACCCCCTAGGAAGCTTTTTTGTGGAAGCTTCTTTGTTTTCTTCCTTTCTGTCAGTTGGACCTAACTGCACCTCCTTCTCCTCAATCGTGTTGAGAGAGGTGATGATGACAAAAATGATGATGATGATGAGGGTGGGGGCGGTCCCGGCAGCTTGGCAGTGTTTGAGGTGGAGCAAGGGGATAGCGTGGCATGTCAGGCGGAGCAGGGGGGTTGGCATTGAAGATGGAGCAGGGGGCGGCACCTGAGACCATAGGGGGGGGCTCCCCTTATATAGTGGGGAGGGGGTGGTTCATGGGGGGGAGACGACACCTGGGGTTGCATGCCCGCCTCTCCCACTCTTACTCCCTCTCTCTCTCTCTCTCCCTGACATGTTGTCGGCAGGGAGAGAGAGAGGTGAGAAAATTTGAGTTATTTTTAAAATTTAAAAAAAAAGGGTGGGGGTTCTCATGGGGGAGGCACGCGAGAGATGTTACATCAGATTTGCAAGACCTTGAAGATCCCAAGTTCAAAAGGTATACTAATTGTCTAATCACCTAGTATCTCTTGATACTAATCACCTAGTGCTTCTTGGCACTTGTGGTCAATTGAAATTTGAAATTTTTGGAGCTGATTTGCTACTGATCTTGCAACCTCAATATGGGAAATGACTCACCGACAGCTCGATTCAACGGTATCAGATTCCATACATGACAAACTGGGATCAAACTGATCCTGATGAAGAAAGGCTTGTGGTCAATCATAAGTGGTCAAGAGAAGAGACCAAGGAAAGTTGCACTTTCAGTCATATGGGATAAAAGTGATGACAAGGCTCAAGCTATTATCAAGCTCGAACTTGATGATAGCTACATTCATCATATTGATGATTGTGAAACCTCTCACGCAACATGGGATTGATTAGAAAGCCTATTTGGAGCTCATTCAAAGTCCTCCAAATATGGCTTACTGATTTAATTTTCTAGGCTTGACATGAAAAGTAGTACCTTACTTGAAACTCATTTGAATTATATGAAAAGCTTGTTCACACAACTTGCAGGAATCAACTTGAAGATGGATGAAGACATTTGCATTGGAGTGCTTCTCAAGAGTCTTCCACTCGAGTTTGATCATGTGTCTATGGCATTAATCAACATGCCAAAGCCGAAGCTTGTGGATATCAAAGAATCTCTCTTGGAAGAGGAAAATAAGATCAAGAGCAAGAGAGAAACAAGCATCCCAAGAGGAGACCAACAACTCCTCTATGTGAAAGGGAAGAAGAGCATAGTCTATGACTTTTGTAAGAAAACTAGGCATATTGAGAAAATTTTCCATGCTAAGAAAAGGTCTCAAAGAGCATATCTTGCTACAATCAAAGAATATGAAGACAACAATGAAGAATAAAAAGAAGAAGAAACCAAAGAACAAAAGGATAGGACTCATCAATTCCTCTTTTGTAGCTCATTTTCTGATTGACTTTTAAAAGTTTAAAATGTGGACTTGCCTACTGTTCCTACCATAAGCTCCTATACTCCTCATGTAACCTGTGTGCATACTACAACCTCTACACACTTAGTGAGGCCTTGTAATAGGCTCTAGCTTTGTATGGTTGGTTCTTTCCATGTCTACACTTATCAAGGTTCTACTCATGGAAGCCTCTGTATACTCAATGTCTTTCTTGGTTGTGATTGAGGAGGGGTGTTGAGAAATGTGCAATCACATCCACCATAGCCTTTGTGTAAGGATCAAACAAGGCAAAGAAACACACTGCAAATAAAGCCTTAGACTAAGTCATGTATGCATGGTTTATTAAAACCATAATTGGTGAATGCCATGGTCACTTTCCACCTTTCTCCACCTACCAATACCACCTATTGTAAGCCTATAAAAGACAATCATCCCCACACTCATTTCATTAGTCATTCTCATCAATTGTACTTGCATTATGCTTGGATTATATTAGTTTTTCTTCTTTGTCAATGCTTATGTCTCATTATGATTGTCTATTTTCTCATCAGTGATCCTCCTTAGCATGCATTCTCAATATTTTAACAATGCCATCACCCTTTCGTTACACATCTAAATCAAACCCTTTCACTCTTTCAACAAGACCACTTTGCCACGTCTCACTTCAACCACTCCAAGTTCATATCCCATCCTTATACCCATCTTGTATCCCTCTTTCCTTGGTATTAAGCCTACTTTAGTAAGCTAAAAGTTCTCTCATGTCAACCCAATTTTACTACTTCTTTTGAGCTTGTTCCCCCTAACAAAAGAAAAGTAATCGAACATATTTTCTTGATCTTGCTACAAAATTAATAAATATATTATTTCCAATTCACTAGGATGGGTGTTTAACAAGTACCTCACTAAGGTTAAAACATAAGAGGTAGACTCTTGATGGTCAAATATATGCATCATTGTTGCCTAAAGAAAGATAACCCAGTAAGAGAGCCATAATCATGACTTAAATCCATGAACCTATGCTTGTAAACACATAGTCTAAATGGGTAGTTACATGTAAGAGAACTTGTGGTATTGCTTGTTGCATAAAAAAGAATGTTTGAAATGCTTGTGCTTTCTTAAAAAAAGATTACCTAAAGTTATGGTTTTGAGTACACTAGACCTTCTCCAAGGATAGTTGTGTTAGCTCTATACCCAAGAAGCTAGTTTGCCACTCTAAATTTCTAGGACTAACACTGAATGTGAGAAGTAGATACTTGTGTAGGCTAGGAGGTCACAAGGAGCCACAAGGGTTTGGGATGTAATTCCTTGGGCATGCTAGGACTAGCTTAATTGCTATTATGAGGTTGAGTGGATCTCTCGAAATGCCCTGATGCTAATTAAGGGCAGACTTGGCGGATTTATTTGTGGCCTTCAAGAGGTGTCTGAATATGGATTGGAATAGTTATTGGAATAAAGATAATATGATTTATATAAACTTTTATTGAAAGGATTTCTTTCCTTATATTCAAGTTTGTGTGTAATTTAAGTGAACGAATACTGTTTAACAGATTAATTAATGAAGCTATATGTATATGTTAAAATAAATCATGTTAGGATAATTAGTAAAATTTTAAAAATAACTCTTAGAGGAAAGAGGGTGATTAGATTCCTAAGGGATCTTTCCAATGGCAAGGTTGCCATGGTTAGCGGAGAAGCTTCCATCATTACTCAGACATTTGATTAGACAA
This sequence comes from Lygodium microphyllum, assembly GCF_053477565.2. NCBI lineage: Eukaryota > Viridiplantae > Streptophyta > Polypodiopsida > Schizaeales > Lygodiaceae > Lygodium > Lygodium microphyllum. The sequence continues at coordinate 19,847,479 of NC_141161.1, read as the reverse complement.
GCCTTATAATTCATTGGAAACACAATTTCACTCCCTTTTAAATTTGATAAATGAAGAATGGGAGATTGAGTATCTCTTTTTTGGTAATGTGGTTGTTATATTAAGAAATAGTAATATATACGTTGCACTCTACTCAACTAGCACTAGTGGTTGGCTTTAAAAAATAGCTTTTGTGAAGCTCTCTTTAGGTGGACATGCAAGTAGCTTTAGACACCTATAGGAAAGCTTACAAAATCTATTAGTCATGCTAACGATGGCCCCCCAAGCAACCCCTTCAAAATATTTTTGTTCCTAGCCTTCCATATAGCTAATACGATGACTCCTATGACCACAATCCAATAGGAAACAAAGGTTTTCCATATAGCTAATAGGATGACTCCTATGACCACAATCCAATAGGAAACAAAGGTTGGTTCATTCTACCTTTAAATCCTTCAAGAACTTGCTTCCAAGTGACAACATCATGAAAAATTGAAGCCAATAGGTAGTCAAAAATCTTTGTCCACACCAATTAATAAATTTGAATTCCCAAAAAAGTTATAAATAGTCTCTTGCTTGGCATGATAGAGTGGGAAAATGGAATAAGCCAGCATCCATTTTCTTAATCTTTCTCTCATGAATACTTTCTTCATCAAAATCTTAAAATAGAAAATATTAATCATGATAAAGGGAAAACCCAACCATAATTTCCTAACATCCTTCTAAATTTCTTGAATCGACCAATGAAGATATTTAGTTTCCAATAATTTTTAGCCATATGAATTCAAATCATGGGAACACAATCATTTTTCACCTTATAATCCTTATGATACAAATTGCATGATGGTAGGGGTAGTTGCTTGAGTTTTTGCACCAAACACACACCATATACACAAGAGGAAGCTCACTCATGTAATGAATGAAACTGAGAGGAGAGAGGAGAATAAACTGAAGAGAGAGAAAGAGAGCAATAATAAGATAAAGAAAGACTAGAAGAGGAGAGATAAATATAGAAAAGAGGGGAGAAAGAAGAAGGAATCCATGGAAGTTGAAGATGAAGGTGAAGAGTAAGTTCTTGATAATCATTGGTTGCCCTAAACTAGGACTCTTACACCTTACCTCGGTTAGTGTGACTAGGTGTCCAACCCCTAGTTCTTATGTATTCCACTCATTAGAATCCATCCCCAACTTAAAAGGTTTTTTCCCTAGAAAACAAAGAGACAACTAGAGGGAAGTGATATGTGGGCATAGCAAGTGGGATGCAAAGTACTATTTGAGCCACATTACAATGAAAATGGATGGGTAAAGAATAGGGATAGCATGTTGTCCATGACAGGCCTACCAAGGTAAAATTGTCATAACTTTTGGTAGGTTGCTCCAATTGGGTGTGCCACATGTCAAAACAAAGCATATGAGTGTAATTTCAGCCCATGTAGGAGGCACATTCCTAAGGCTTGGACAAGTACAAAACTATTCTAAAATAGTGTGTAGTTTGTAGGTATGGGGTGGTCAAACAAGGGCATAACTGGCTAGTCTTCAACTTCGTGGTCATCTTGGAGGTGAGGAAATTCATTGATAATAGTAGTAGGGTGCCAGGAAGTTTCTTCCAAGGGTAGGCCTTGCCATTTGATGAGGTACTCCTTGATGGATCAAGATCTTAAGCGCTTATCTCATTACCCAACGATTGCCGCAAGGATATAACGAATACCTTCTTCGTCTATGGGGGGAAATTCTTCCACATAGTCCACTAAGGTGCTAATGAAGGGTTTCAATTGACTAACATGAAACACATTGTGGATCTTGGTGGTAGGGGAAGCTCTAATCGGTAGGCCAAGTAACCAACTCCCTTCAAGATCCAATAGGAACCATAGAAACGATGGGCCAGCTTGGTACTACTACACTCTTTGAGAGTGGAGTAATGAGACTTAGGCACTTTCAAGAGGACAAGTTTCCATTCTTGGAATTCCAAACACATTCTTTTCTCATTAGCATAGAGTTTCATGTGAGTTTGTGCCTTTTGAAGATTCACTTTGCATTGTTGAAGTACAGCCTGCATGCAATCCAACTTGGCTTGACTCTGAGTGTTGATCTTATCATTGAATAAGATTGTAAGAAGGGGAACCTTATACCCATATAATAGGTCCGAAGGAGAAACCCCAATGCTAGAGTGGGTGGAGTTATTATAGGCAAACTCAGAAAAGTGGAGCCATGTATCCCAATTGTGTTGTACATCATGGCAAAAGTGTCGCAAGCATATCTCAAGCCATTTGTTTACTCTTTCAGTCTGGTCATTTTTTTGGGGGTGGTAACGCAATGGATAGAGCAAGCTTGGTACTCGTAGATGTGAAAACTATTTGCCAAAAGTTTCTCATAAACTTAGCATACCGATCATGTACTATGACTTGTGGTAAGCCATGCAACTTGAAAACATATTCCATAAACTGAGTGGCCACCTAAGAGGCAATGTATTGTGTCTTAGTGGGGATAAAGTGGACAACTTTTGTGAGATGATCAACTATCACATATATATTGTTCCAACCTTTCTTCATCACAGGGAGTCTTGTGATGAAGTCCATTGTGATATGAGTCCATTTCCCTTTAGGAATAGGGAGGACTAGCGAGGCCTAAGTGTGATGTCCTTGTTTTGTTGGCATGGGACACATTTGGTCACAAAATCCTTGACATCCCTCCATAAGCCTTTCCAATGAAAGCTCTTGGAAGTCCTATGATATGTTTTGAAAACACCCAAGTGACCAACAGTGGGACAAGAATGCATCTCTTCCATGATATTCTGTGTGAAGGGAGAAGTGTATGGGATGATGATCTTGCCATGGGACCAAATAAGGTCATGCTTGAGCTGATATTAGGAGTTTTCAATCATGACCCGATGTTGTAATTTTTGGAAGATGTGGCTGAAGTTATCATCCAACAAATAAGCTTCTTGAATATGTGACTGAAGTTATCATCCAACAAATAAGCTTCTTGAAGATCTTCAATCCAATCCCTATGCAACTTTGAGATAGATGATACTCTGCATGCCCACATCCAAGAGAGTGAATCAGCCACTATATTATCTTTGCCTCAAGTGTAAGAAATTTCAAAGTCATAGTTTTGCAATGCTCCCACCCAGATCCTTTGCTTAGGAGTCAAAGTAGACTGACTTGCAAAAATTGGAGGACTCAATGGTAACTTTTTACTTGAAAGCGACTGCCATACCAATAGTGGTGCCATTTCTTGATAGCATGGAGGATGGCCAACATCTCCTGGTCATACACATTCATATGTATCTCCTTATCATCAAGCTCGTGGCTCTCAAATGCAATCACACCATGCCCTTGTAGCACTATTGCACCAATACCTTTGCCACTAGCATCAAAGTGAATAGTAAGTATCTTAGAGAAATCAAGGTAGACAAGGATGGGGACAAAAGTAAGCATTTCCTTTCATTTTTTGAAGCTATGATCAACAGTGGCATCCCAAAAGAATGATTCCTTTTTTAATAGATCAGTCAAAGTGTTGCAATGGTGGCATGGTGCTTAATGAAGTGACTATAAAATGAAGAGAGACCAAGGAAAACACATAATGAAGTGATGGTGGATGGGATGGAAAAATCCTTAACACATTGCACCTTCTTCGGGTCAATCTATGCCATTTTTGCTCACAATGTATCCCAAGTACTCCACAAATGTCTACATGAGGATACATTTTCTCTCCTTAGCAAAGAGTCGATACTCTCTTAATATATCAAACACCCTTCTGACATGTACCAAGTGCTCCTCTTGTGACTTGATGTAAATGAGGATGTCATCAAAGAAAACAAGCACAAACTTGAATAGGAAGGGTTAAAGAATTTTATTCATGAAGCTTTAAAATGTGGCATCCAAAAGGCATCAATATAGAAAATAATGAAGCCCACAATCAGTCTTGAAGGCCATTTTAATCTCATCTCCCTTCCTCCTATGGAGCGCAAACCAATATTAGTGAAAAAGCATGCCCCTTCCAACTCATCTAGCAAGTCATCAATCTGTGGGATGGGGTAGCGGTTCTTCATTTGAATGTTTTCAAGTCTCTATAGTCGATGCACATGTGAAAAGAGCCTTTTTTTTTACTAACAGGACAGGAGATGCATAAGGGAAAGAACTCAGTTCAATGAAACCCATCTCTAGCAGCTCCTTGACTTGCTTTGCAACCTTTTCACATTCACACTTGGAGATTCTATAAGGTAGCTTATTTATTAGCTTTGAATGGGGCTCTAAATCAAGTGTCCACTTGCCTCTTAGGGGGAAGGCTTGTAGGCATCTGAAAAGAATCACTGTACTCCTCAAAAGTAGGGCCTACAAGGTTGAATCCTTAGATACTTCAGAGGGTTGACTTGAATTTCCTTATTCAATTGCAAGACAAAGACCTATGAGCATTTCTTAAACTTCCTTTGAGTTACTTTGTTGTAATGAGCTAAAAATCAACATTATCTTGAATTCCCTCTAAGTGGATGAGCTATTCATGCATCACAAACTCTATGTAGAGCTACGAGAAGTCCATAGAAATTTTCCCTAATTGTTTCAACTAATCACAACCCAAGACAACATCAATGGGGCCCATATCTAAGGCAATTAGGTCAACCCCTACCACATAATTTTTAGCCAAGCATAGGAGAACTACGGGACATACATGTGTGTTGATTTCTTCCTCTCCATTTTCCACTTGGACTTTCAAGGGGTGTGTAATTCCCTAGGGATGCATTTCAACTAGTCATCAATGGCTGATTTATTAACAAAACTATGAGTGCTACTTTTGTCCACAAGGATTAGGACATGCTTCCCATGAACACTGCCTTGAATGTGCAAGGTGTTAGGGTGCCAAGAACCCATCCAAGAATCCAAGGAGATGGAGCAAAGGGAGGTGTAAGTTAGATGAGATGTTAGATCAAGTGTGTGGGATGGACAACCACCCGAGTCAAAAGGAAACCCATCTTTGGTCATAAAATTGCTCATGATCCACATCCTCCACATGCTCAACATGATCAACAAGTAAGTCATCCTCATCATTGTGCCAATCTTGCATGACATACATGATATGAACCTTGACCTTGGCTATCTTGTAAGGGCACTTGGAGGCATGGTCTATTGAGAAATAAGCCAAAGTCTAAGGCATAGTCTAAGCCTTATCATATTGTTGTATGTAAAGTGTCCTTAAGTTTGGGGGTATCTATCTTTTGAGGATACCATTTTAGTGTGTGGATTGTTGAAGATAGGATTGGAGAATAATGGAGGTGAAGTTGACTTGAGCTCCAAAAACTATGCTTGTTTCATCCTTGTCTTCCTCTACTTGCAATTTTATCATTTGGTATCAGAGCAAATTGTAACCATTTTTTGGAAAACCATCATACTCCTCTCTGCCAATTGGATGCCAGGCTGTGTCTTCTACGAGCATGTTCGTTTTTTCATGATGCCTGTCATGCTTGAAGCGCTAGGGTTCATGCGGGTAGATCAATGGCAAAAATGCTACAGTCCCCACAACATCTTCAAGTACTTTATTTTTTGAAAAGGATTTGTGTGCACAGTCATGTCCTATGACAAGAAAAAACCCAGTGATTACCGTCCCAATCCATGCCCAAGCCAAAGGAAGAAGGTACCAAAGAGCTTCAGCAGCATATCTCAAGATAGACATAGAAAGAAATCGATTCAGCGGCAATTGAACACAGCAAAATGAGTAACCACAGAGCTAAGAACTCCAAGGCAACAGGGTTCCATTGAGAAGGTCAAGAGCCAAATGCAGGATCACAAAACATAATGGGAGACAAAATTGTAAATAATATTGAAATATATGCTTGTCATTAACAGGGAGCAATACTGAATAGGCCGATGGCAGAAGACGTGTAGGACAGGATCACAGGCAGAGGTCGCGCCAGATGCTTGTGCCTCTCTAGGCGTTAATGCCATACTCAAAAGCAATTAAAAATACCATTTAAAAATGACTGGTTTTTGGATTCAGGAGCTACAAACCACATGACTCATCATGCTGAGTGGTTTGATAGCAAGGAGCAAGTGCAGAATGATGAATATGTTGCCACTGGTGAGATGATACTTTACAAAAAATTACTCATATTGGTAGTGTTGCCACTTGTTACTAAAGATGGGATTGAGAACAAGCTTGGTGATGTACTTTCTGTGCCCACAATAACTAAGAACCTAGCATCGGTTGGTCAAATGACAATAGATCAAGGATTGCAGGTGAGACTCAATAAGTTTGGATGTTTCATTGAAGAGTTCCATAATGGGAGAGTTGGCAGGGTGATTGCTCATGGTAGAAAGAAAGGGAGATTGTTTGCTTTGGATGCAGGTACTCTAGTGATTCAAAACTCTATGTATATTGAGAGAGGACATGGGCAAGATAAGGATGTGGAATTATGACATAGATGGATTGGTCATGTTAATTTGCAAAGATTGAAGTAAATGCAATCAAAACAGATAGTCTGTGGTCTACTGCATTTAGGATATGTGAATTTTGATCATGTATGTGAGGCTTGTCAATTTGGCAAGGAGTCCAGATTGCCATTTCCAAAGAGGGGGAGAATAAGAAGCTATCCTTTGGAAATAATACACTCAGATATTTGGGGCCCATGTCAGAATGTTTCCATGAGCAGAAAATGTAGATTCTATATCACTTTCATTGATGATTTCAGCAGAATGACTTGGGTGTACTTTATGCAGCATAAAAGTGAAGCATTTGAAAAGTTCTTGGAATTTAAATCTATGGCTGAAAAGCACTTTGGATGCTACATAAAATGTTTGAGGTTAGATTATGGTGGAGAGTACATGTCATATGAGTTTTGTGACTTCTTGAGAGATCATGGTATCAAAAGGCAATTGACATGTAGGTATACACCTCAGCAAAATGGTGTGGCTGAAAGGAAGAATCGGATTATTGCAGAGGTTGCAAGGGCAATGATGAACCAAATGAGCATGCCATTGTCATATTGGGCAGAAGCAGTGCATACTACAGTTCACGTTATGAATAGAACACCTACAACCTTGATTATAATATGTCACCATATGAGAGAATGTATGGCGTGAAACCCACTGTTGCATACTTTAGAGTCTTTGGATGTGTCTATTATGTTCATGTTCCGAATGATTTGAGGAAGAAGATGGAACCTAAGGCTGTAAAATGCATTTTCCTTGGATATCCTGATGAGAAGAATGGATACAAATGCTATGATCCGAGTAAGGAAGTATACATAAGTAGGGATGTCAAATTCAGTGAATATGAATAATGGTACAAGCCCAAAATTGCAGTGGATGTTGATTTCTATGAAAGCAATGATGATAATGGCTATGGAAGAAAATTTTCAGCAAACAGCAAGGCTGAAAATCGGCATGTGGAAGATGCTTCAGGACCTCAAGAGAATGTGGAATGCAGTGGCAACTACAGTCCATGGAGTGATAGATTGAGAAATGCACAAAGGAGTGCAAAAGTTGCAAAAGGTAAGAGACCAATGACTGAAAGTTTAGAAGATGAATCTATAGATGATGAGTATGGCATTCCTCATGTTAAAACACATGGCACTAGAAGTACAAGAAAGTATGTGCCACCACATGCTAGATTAGATGAGACACACGATAGTGCACCTCAATTGAGAAGGTCAAAAAGGTATCCAGTTGATAGATTGACTTATAATGGGTTCATGAAGATGCATTATGCATACATGGTTTCTTATGTACAACATGTGGAGCCTACTTGCTTTGAAGAAGCAGTAGAGAGCAAAGAGTGGAGACAAGCAATGGATGAAGAGATGAATGCACTAAGGAAAAACAAGACTTGGAATTTGGTGAAACTACCTTATGGCAAGAAGTCCATTGGATGTAAATGGGTTTACAAGGTCAAATGTAAGTCAGATGGTTCTCTTGAAAGGTATAAAGCAAGGCTAGTTGCAAAAGGATATGCACAAACTTATGGTTTGAACTATGAAGAAACATTCAGTTCAGTAGCTAAAATGACGACAGTAAGATCGGTAATTGCTTTGGCTTCTATCTATGGTTGGAGGCTTTATCAAATGGATGTGAAAAATGCATTTTTGAATGGAAACTTAGAAGAGGAAGTGTACATGGATCAACCAAAGGGCTATGTGGATCCAAAATACCCATATTATGTATGTAGGTTGAAGAAGGCTTTATATGGACTGAAGCAAGCACCAAGAGCATGGTGTGATAGAATCAGCAAATTCTTATGCAGTATGGGATTTCAGCAGAGCAAAGCTGATTATTCACTTTATGTGAGGCATACAAAAGATGGTATGGTTGTTGTGGTCATCTATGTTGATGATCTCATTATTAAAGGTACACTTGAGAAGGAGATTACTGAAGTCAAGCATGGGTTACATAAAGAGTTTGATACAAAGGATCTTGGTTTGTTGAGATACTTCTTGGGTATTAAGGTTATTGACATACCTCATGGTATATGGCTGATACAAAGGCAATATGCATTGGAGATGTTGGAAAAATATGGCATGACAAGATGCAAACCGATTGATACACCATTGGATCAAAATGCTAAGTTGATGGATGATGGATCTTATGTTGAGGATGTTACTATGTTCAGAAAGATGGTTGGTAGTCTTATCTACTTGACCATTACAAGACTAGACTTGAGTTATGCTGTTGGATTGGTAAGTCAGTTTATGCAGAAACCATGAAAATCACATTTGGATGTAGTAAGAAGAGTTCTTAGATATGTGAAAAAGACAGCTGGATTTGGGCTGTTTTATGAAAAAGAAATCAAGCCTACACTATTTGGATACTTAGATGCAGACTGGGTAGGTAGCTCTATGGATAGACGTTCTACTAGTGGCTATGCATTCTCATTTGGATCAGCCATGGTAAGTTGGAGTAGTAAGAAGCAACCTACAGTTGCTTTATCAAGCACTGAAGCATAATATAGAGGCATTGCATTGGCAGCATGTGAGCAGACATGGCTGAGATTGATCCTATATGACATGGGGATAGAGATTGATGGTGGAGTTATTATCTATTGTGACAATGTTAGTAGCATTATGTTGGCAAAGAACCTAGTCTACCATGCAAGGACAAAACACATAGAAGTGCACTATCATTTCATTAGAGAAAAAGTCATTGATGGAGAGATTGACTTGGTCCATGTGAAGACCAATGACCAAGTTGTTGATATCTTTACCAAAGCATTAGGTAAAGATAAGTTTGAGTACTTCAGGAGTGCACTTGGAGTCTTATGTGTGCAAGCGCATTCTGAGCTTGAGGGGGAGTGTTGAGAAATAAGCCAAAGTCTAAGGCATAGTCTAAGTCTTATCATATTGTTGTATGTAAAGTGTCCTTAAGTTTGGGGGTATCTATCTTTGAGGATACCATTTTAGTGTGTGGACTGTTGAAGATAGGATTGGAGAATAATGGAGGTGAAGTTGAATTGAGCTCCAAAAACTATGCTTGTTCCATCCTTGTCTTCCTCTACTTGCAGTTTTATCATGGTCAGCTGTGTACTTATCCCCACATTTAAAACATAGGCCTTTTTCCTTCCATTCCTTCACAACATTTGGTGAAATGAACTGTTGGCCACTAGAGCCATGGGAAGGTGATGTAGTGGTTTTTTTTTTTTGCATACTTACTATCAACATTAGAGACAAATACTATTCCAAAAGTGCCTTGTTTTCTTCCAACATGGAAGGTGGGGTAAGTGGGTATTTTGGGGATGTTCTTAGCCATAGAATTGGCTCAAAAACCCCCTCCATATGGGACTGATCTTGAAGGGGTATCGGGACGTCCATAATCTTACTAAAAAGTTTCATTCTTATGGTACTTCCTTGCATATCTTTCAACCAATTCAATTGCTTCAAATAGTGTGGTAGGACTTTGGGCCATGACATCGCCAATAGGCTTAGTTCCAACCCATAGATATACTTATGCAATTTGGTATCATTGATAATGATCTCCACATATATGATCAAGTTCATAAACTAATTTGTTTACTCACACATAGTGAGATTACGCTAGTCAAGAGTGTACCATCATCTTGCTAGCCACTCTTTTTCCACAAGGGATGAAAGTACTTGAACCATATGCATTTTAAAGTCTTCTCAATCAATGAATTGACAATTCTCTCAATTGATATAGCACCATCATGTGTGGGAAAATCCTTCCAAGTGGAGAGAGGAAAAGATAACTTTTTGATCATCATTGTCAGGGTAGATATCGAAGTAGGACTCTAACTTGGACGTCCATTCCTCCAAGTCTGATGGTAAGGAGGGAGATTGCCCATTTTACTTGGTGAGAAGAATCTTGTCACATAGATCATGAGGGCCTTGCTGTGCCCATGAAACCTTGGTTGTCCATACATCCCATGATGTCTATACATACCATGTGGTACATTTATCCCATGCCACCCATTATTTCCATGCTACCCATGATCACCATGTTGGCCATTAATACCGTACTGTCCATGATGGGGCTAATTCATATAAGTTCCATTGGGGCTTCAAGGAAGAGTGGGGAAGCTTCTACTAATGCTAGGAGAGGGCCTTAGTGGGAGGTTGGATACATGGTTGATGGGGGAGATTAATAGGGGCTCATCATCATTATATGAGGGTTCACCAACCTCATAGGTAGAAAAGGGAATACCTTTAGATCCAATGATGCCTTATGGGCCATGCAGTGGCTCCAGTGGTGGTGAGTGTCTAGATTTGCCCTTAGATTCATTTGCCTTCTCTTGGGATGAAGTTGTAGCTAGTTAAGCAACAAGAGTGATGAGTTGCTCCAAGGTTTGTTGAGTCCTAAATTTTGGGAGGAGCATTTTCTCAATTTCTTCCTCAAACTTGGACATCATTTGGCAATGGTTGGTGGCCATGTCATTATGCCTCTCCATGTGACAAAGCTCATACTGACATAAGGTGTGGTTCAATAGGATTTAGGGACCCGTAGTAGGAATTTCCTCATGTGTATCACCATGGTAATCTTGTGCTAAGCTAGGTTCATCATTCATGGAGGTCTTGGAGTCTCTAATCTCCCTCTAGAGTTATTCATGGCTAGCAATTTGGATATAGTCCATAGGTGAGAAACTCCGATTGGTGAGCAATTTTGGTGGGAAACTCCGATTGGTGAGATTTTTAATTCAAATGAGAGGGGAAAAATCCCTCTTTGAGATGAGCTATTAAGCTTTGTGACAAAAAATGATCAGAATATTCTACAATGGGATCTATATGTTTGTCCTAGAGTGGTTTGCACCCAGTCCACAGTGACCTTAGTGCACAAAAATGGCCATAACTTTCAGATCATAGCTCTAATTGGGGAGATTTTTGATTCAAACCGGAGGGGACAAAGCCCTCTTTGACTATCTTGGTGGAGTGTGACTAAAAACATTATTTGTTCCTTAATGTAAAATATATGAATGGCTCGTATACTGAGGGGCCTGTGCAACATCATAAATAACACCCTGAGCATACTAATCACCATCCCAATCATATTTGCATGTCCATCTACTCTATTATAATTTCATAAGTGAAGCTTACTTCCATGCATCTCTTGTAATTGCATATACTTCAAGTGTCATGCATATGTACCATAAGCATTGAAAGGGTGTCCAAAGGTCATTAGGAGAGGTGGTGATCATAGGAGAGTACCTACACGTGCATACAAGTATATGGCTACAAATCACTGGGAGGTTTGAAAAGTTCCCCTCAGGGCCAGTTGTGCACCTCTTCAAGGTCTTAAGTAGTAAGGGAGAGTCACCTCTCTTTTGTCTTACCACATTGCCTAGCATCAGTGGCCTTTTTCCCCAACCACAGTATACATGGCAAACATTTTTATTAAACAATTAGCATGAAATGCATTGGAAAGGAAACATTGGGTCATTTCACAATATGCAAGGATGCTTGGATAGGGGTTACATTGTCAATCCAATGACTCAATGGCTGCTACTTACCCGTTTACAAAGGCCTATAACTCACTTGAGATCAATCCAAGGCACACAAGATAAAGAGGGGGGTTAATGTCAGCAAATACAATTGATTAAGGATTATTTATGATGCATTAGGAGGCAAATGAGATATTGATTTTCGATGGGTATATGCATACAATGAGGGATTGAACTGGTAAAGCCTATCCAACCTTTAACCTCTCCAACAAAAGGATTAAGCTCAACAAGTGGATTAAGGTGAGAGATTAAGATTAGATTGACATACCTCTTCAATGTTTGGGGAATATAGTTGAAGCATAACCCATCATGATGCCAATTGCTCCATCAAGCAAGTCGGGTTGGTTGGAGCAATCCAATGGATGAAGATTTCAAGCATTCAAATGCTTCCATTGATGATGAGGCTCCCGTGTTTGTTGCTAAGCTCAAACTTCAAGGATGGAAGCTACAAATGGAACTTTCATGATTTCCCACAAGAATCCCATACATGCTGAGCTCCATGTATTCAATCTGGGTAAGAGGAAGCAAAAGGCGGTGAAGGATCTTTTGAGGGCTGATCTTCCAAAGGTTGTGGGCTGAATTAAGAGCTTGGACTGAGCTTCAATGGTTGTTCACGGTAGGGTACATCAATATACTGAGCCTTGCTAGAGGTGGGAGCCCAAATGCTGAAGCATGAAGGCCCACATCTGATCAAGGAAGCGTAGGAGGGCTACCAATGCCATGGGGGAGCACAAGAGGACTGAGTGGAGTTGGGGGGAGGATTAGACAGTGCAGGGAACAACACAAAAATGCTCTGCAAATTGTGGGCTATTCCATGGGCTCTCTCTCTATAAATAACCATTCACAAGGGTATTGCCCTTGGTCTAAGGAGGGTGGAGAAGACTCATAATTGTGAAAAATAGAGAAAATTGAGTTTTAATTGAAGAAAAATTAGATATCACATGTGAAAATTTATGAAAAATTAGAGCTATGTTTATGCAAGTATAATGGAGGTAAGGCATGAGGATTTTCCTTAGTTTACTCCCATTTGTATATTTTAGTGCGTATTTATTGCTTACATTATGAAGAAACATACGTGGAAAAACCTCTTAACCTATCCATCACAAGAAAAACCTTAAATGGTAGGGAGAGGGGGGATTCTATGTGCTTAATATGGTTCAAAATTTGATTTATTTTCTACATTTCATATACATTTTGATATTATTTTAAGTATTACGAGGTACAATGGCACATAGTAGTTTGGCACTACCTTATCATCGCAACAAAGTCATCAATGAAGGAAAATCATAGAAAGCATATTTGAGCACATTGGAAATTATGACTTTGTTTAAGTAAAATATTTGTGCACTCAAAGTCATCCACTTTGCATTGCATTGCATCAACATAATACAAAGAGAACTATCTCCTGGAAGCATAGCAATTGGTTTAAAACTATTGACCCACGATGAGTGTGAGGCTCCTTACATTGTAGGTTTAGTATTATCATTTTCTTTGGGACTAATCTGGTGAGGAATATACCACCTCCTAGAATGAATATTGTAAAGATTGGACTTTGTGCATGTGTTATATATTGAGATGGCGCATCCTCAGGCCAATCCCTGGGTTGTAGGAGAGCTGTAGTGAGATCATAGCAATAAGTTGGGGGTTGCTTCCTTTGTTTGTGTAACGATGTGCTAGCCACCTATACATTTGGGTACTCCTTTTGCTTGGAGTCGAGAAGGACATCACATTGGATTACAATCTAGAGATTGTATATCTATAAATGCATTCTTTTGATAAATTAGTTCATAGTGTTTATATGCTTCTGGCTGCAAGGCCATGGAGTTGTTTGAGTGAGAATAGGAGGCCCCCAACTAGAACCTTAGAGCCAGTGTTGGGTCCATTTTTGGTCATGACAGGTGGTGCATTTGCTGGGAGCTGCCAATAAGTGGCAATGGTTCTTGAATCTCACTTAACTAGGGACTAGTCAATCAGTTTATGCCAAAGATCATCGAGGTAGACCCATTATTTCCCTATAAATACCATCAAGATGAGATCCAAAGACAAGAAAGAGCTGAAAGGGCTAGATGGTAAGCTAAAATTATTAGGAGATATTCCCCTCAACGTAGTAGCCCGATACACCTACAAGGCAGAGGTCTTAGTGACCCTAGTTCTACAAATAGTCCATTAGGAGGAGGAGAAAGCTCCAGTGCTCCCCCTCTCCTAGTAAGTCAACCCACTTTAAGTTGGTTTGCAATCACACTATTACAAACTCCTATAGCAAATTTGGTTCTCTTTGTGGTGCAACCTATTACAATTCTTGCGAGAATGCCAAACTTGCTAGGTTTAGGTTTTTCTCTACCCATCTTTAATGGGTTAGCGGAGGATGATGTAGAGTTGTATCTCAATGAGTTTCAAAAACTCATGTTTATTTACCGAATTCAAGATGAGAGACATCTAATGATATTCTTTAACATTACCCTAAAAGAAAGGGATGTAATGTGGTATCATGACTTAGAAGCTGGTACCATAGCCACAATCAATTTATTTTATGTAGCCTTTTGAAGGGAAATTTTCCCTAAGAGAGGTGGACAATATTGGCTACATGTCCTAAATGTGACACATCAATAGCCCCATGAAAATGCCTGAGCATATGCTAAGAAGATGAAAGAGGTCTTTTGAAAATTGCAAGGGTAAACCAAGGGTCAATGTAGGTAGCACCCCCTTTACAAGTTGTGCAACCTAGTGGGGGGGGGGGGGGGGGGGGTAGCTCCTAAAGCCACTGGTTATGAGTTCTCTACATCAAACATTGTAGAGGAAGTAAAAGATATTATGAAACATTATATGGATGTGATCACTAAGCAATAACACCAAATCGTTGCCGTAGATATTATTATTTTTAAATGTTAACAAAATTCAATGGGTACTAGAAATCATGATGATGTGGGCCCATCATGATTCAGCTGTAAGTGTTGTGGTGGATAGCATTTTCCTCGTAATTGTCCTAATGTCAAATGCAATATATGTGTGAAGTCTGGTCACTTAACCACTACATGTTGGAGTAGGATTAGTTCTCTTTAGCAAGATAGTTAGCAACCTGGGCTAGTGAACCATCACGTGAATGACAAGAATACTAAAGGAGAGGGCCCTAAAGCAAAATTTGCAAAGGGTTTAAAGCCCTAGCAAACATACTATGCAAATATAAACAGGATGTGAATATGCTACAACTAACCCAACTATCACTAAATATTCATAACGAGTTAGTTGTAGCAAATTTATCTCCTAACAATGTTAGGGTAGTAATTAGGGGTCAAAAACTAAAAGATTATCAAAAAAATAACCTGTAATATTTCCATGCAATAAAAATTAGTTGGCTAGTTCAAAAGTTAGTTAGCCAGTTAAAAAGTTAGTAAGATTACTAACTAAAGACTAACTAAGATAAAAACTAACTAACGTTAATAGCTAATAATTTTTATTTAATTAAAAATATATTTAAAAATTGAGAGTCGTAAATCCAATATTTTTCTTAGATTGACAAGGACCGTAGCCACCCTTCATATAAGTTACAACGTGAAGGAGATTTATGAGCCATATTAATCACTAGTATTAATGTGTATAGTTTGGATGGTTCAAAAATATTAGATTTTTGGGCAAAAAAAAACTAGTATAGTTTAGATATTATCCTAAAAAGATAGAACTGAAAGTCATTTAAAAGAAAAGACAAGTGATGTTTTGGTTAGTTTTGCAGATTTTCTAAAAAGGAAAAAATAAAGAAAAGTGACTGGAAAAATCGCACACAGCGCGATCGTAGTCTACAGGCAGTAGACAACACTTCGAATATAGAAAAGGAGTGAATTGAGAGCTTTCTAACCAAGTGTCTTGGCGTTTTACCCCTCTTTTGGAGGCAATGCAACCATCATATTTATGATCTGAGCATCAGATCACTGATTCTTCCAAGAGCCCCTCCACTCTTGTTCTCAATCTTATCCCCTCCTCTCTAATTCATTATAAATATGAGGCATGGGGAGGCACAAGGGAGCATAAGGAGACCCTAAGAGGGTACGAGCGAGAGGTAGAGAGAAGGATATCCCATTCAAGTGATTGTGAGAGAGACCTTGAGAGATAGAGAGAGAGAGAGAGAGAGAGAGAGAAGAGTTACCTTGAGAGGTTGCATAATTCCCTCTATCTCGATCCTCGACTTAGCCATATTCTCTTACCCTCTCCCATCTCGAATCTATTCTGTCTTCTTAATCTCTTGAGTCTACTTGTGGACGATGGCCTCCAAGCGAATAATGTCGCATGCGGATGGCAATCTTACAACCAACAACGAAGCTTCGGGCGAAGGCATCACTGTCAATTCAATTGCAGTACCGGTCGTAAGTAATATATTTTCAAATTGATAGATGCTTGTTTTGATTCTCGCATGAGATACATTAGGCTCCATATTATGATGGACAAGAATAGGTCATGGGAAGGGATAGGCCTCTTCTCACATATTTGAAAGATGGAGTTTGCAAAATGCATATATCAAGGGAAGTTAATTGCGCTTAGTTGTGTATGGCTTATTCCTTGATAGAGTAGCCGGTCAAGGGTTATGAATAGCATAATCATAAAAAGAATGACATTAAGAATTGTGCATACAAGTATTAAGAAAATTTTGCATAGAATTGCTCTTTCATCCCAAGGGGGAGAGTGAATATGCGATGGGATTATTATCCCGTCTATTCTTGTATTGTGTGGAAAAAATACAATTAGTTTTTTTGGTTGATTGAACAACACCCTAAATGTTTTTCTTTCAATCAATTGATTGTTGCATTGTGATTTGGATAAATATTCCAAGGCTTATGTTGATGGAAAATGCATGGCATGGGTTTGTAATGACAAGTAGCCATGGGGAATAAATTAATGTTTTCCTAGAAGATGATATTAGGACTGATTACCTTGATTATACTTGATTCTAAATTGGATTAATTAAGGAAGGATATTTTACACGCATGGACCATCTCCAAGATTGCACCACAGATTACCTCAAGAGGGCACTACTTGATTCACAGGCCGATGGTTGAGTGGTGAAAAGGCCAACCATGGAAAGTGTGTCTCACTCCTAGGTCACTTGGGGTCAGTGGAGCTTTGGACACCCCTTGCCGAGTCTGGAACAAAGTTGTAGACTACCGTGAGCCCAATGTTTGTGGCATTGGAAGATCCTATTGTAGATAAAGGATGGAAATTTTGGTGCCATGTGATTTGGACCAGGTACTTTTGTTGGATAGAAGGGATACATAATTCTCTTGTATGGGCAAGAGACAAAGATTAACTTGAAGATAAGTTAAGAAACTTGTTTGTCAAAATGACTGCTTGTTTTGTTTTCGTGTCTGTGCTATAAGTTACACGAACGAACCATGTTTCCTAAAAGGCTTAATTAATGAAATTGATTTTAAATGTCACACATAAATGTGGTAGGACCTAATTAGAAAACTAAAGCTATCAAGGGAAGCAGGTGGGGGCAGAATCCTGATGGGTCTGTCCTACAACTCGGTGGTCCCAAAGAATTGGGAGGCTTCTCACAAGGATTTATCACAATTCGACCTTAGGTATTCTTAAGTTAGAATTTGATTCATGTCGTTTTATGGGACCGGAATGGGACTATGCCCTATGGGCAAAGAGGTTGAGTAGCACATCCCTCTTGTTTCCCATTCTCTTTGAACCAAATGCGGTATGGATCTGCTTTGGAATGGGTATTTCTGCATAAACTAGGATGCCCAAAACCCGACGCTAGAATGTTGTAAGGAGACCTTGACAACTAGGAACCCAGATTTTAGGCCGATCCTAGTGGGTTCATCTGGGAACCTTCCATTGCGAGGCGGAATCGAGAAACCCTAGGCAAAAAACCCTGGAACATTCCATGGGAGTGTCGAGCGGCAACACTTAGATTCATTTCTCAATGGACCGCCAAAACATGCTTGGACAGTCGATAGGCGGGCACGTTACATGACCTTATCCTAAACCTATCAGGGATGATAAGAAGGTGTTGGATATCCAAGTGGATCCTCTTCTTGGGTAAGTTACTCATGAATATATGTGTGCATCATGTGGGTTCAAAATAAGGTATTTTTAAAATACCATTTTTATACATTTTTTACATATAGAAGAGTGTAATATAAATGGGTTATTTACAAACTGAATAGAAAAGGGTTATGTTTTATTCAGGAAAAATTCAAAGATAAGGATATTTATAAATAGGCCTTGAACGCACGTGATGTAGAGGATATACATATAGTAACTTCCCTGAGGTCCTCTTAAAAATAATGGTGTTTTAGAGGAGCTTATGGTTAAAAGAAAAGGAGGGTATTAAGATTATCAAGAAGCCCAAAGAGCAAATGGTGTGGAAAGAGAAGAGAGTAGTGATAAACTTTCATGAGTTTGACCTAGAAAACATACTATGCAAAGTTAAACCGAATGTGAATATGCTACAACTAACCCAGCTGTCTCACTGAATATTCCTAATGAGTTCAAGAAAATCCTACGAATGGGTTATGTTATAGAACCTTTTGGTATCTAACTATCAAGTGGGTAGTGAATGGTGGGATCATGTAGAGAAGCATTGCCCTAGGGTGTAATAATATGTTGATGGAATCCTAATAGAAAGTGCAATGGTGGTCATCTATAAACATTATGAGTATGGACTTACAGGAGAGGTTGGATCTACCAATCTAAAAGAATGTCACGACGGTTTTAAAAATGGCTGATGATAGCCTAAGGCAATTGAAAGGAATGGTAGTGCAATTACAATGATGGTTGCTAATATTGAGTGCATCCTTGACTTTCTTGTTATCCAATTTGCTAGGAGGCAAAGCTATCAATTGTTTCTTGGACATCCCTGGATATAACATTCCAATTTTTTAGTGAATATCCCAACTGATCAATTGATTTTTGGGCATAGGTCAAAGATAATAATTCTAAATTCATATCTTGAGCACCCATTGAAATAAAGGACATTACCTCCCACTACAGCATGGGAGATACTCGAGGAAACCTTTGCTCTTGGAATCTCAAGTTTCAGTGATTTTGAAGAGGGTTCTACTACTAGGGATGTTTATCAAGTATGTTTAAATGAGCCAATAGAGGCAAAGGACAAGATTTGTCATATTGATGTGATAGAGCTAGATCTTGGACTCCCAATGATCCCTGCCCCATTAAACTCAGTACTATGTTATCTACTAATGAGCATACAGATTATGTGGTATTCCTACATGAGTTCAAGGATATATTTTCATGGAGTTATAACAAAATGAAGGGGATTCCACCCTCTATTGTTATGCATAGAATCCCATTGAAAGTAGGTAGTAAGCCAATGAGGTAGAAGGTTAGACCTATGCCTTTTGAACTAAGAGAGCCTCTTTTTGAGGAATTGATGTGTTTAAGGAAGTCTAGTCTAATCCTTATTGTTGAACATATAGAATGGTGCTCACCAATGGTAATAAGAAATACAAATAAAAATAAAATCCACCTCTATGTCAATTTTAAGAAATTGCACAAGTAGACAATGAAGGACTATTATCCTCTACCCTTTATTAATCAAATTTTAGATCAGCTAGTAGGGTAAGAGATATACTCTTTCATGGACTATTTCACGGGTTTTAAACCAAATGGCCATAGCTAAAGAGGATAAGTTGAAGATGACTTTCGTTACAATTTTTGGTACTTTCACAGACCATGTGATGGCTTTAGGCCTATGTAATGCTCATGCGTCTTGGCAAATAACAACTGTAACAATATGTTTGCCGATATATCCCTTGAAGAGCTAAAGGTTTTCATAGATGATTTTGGGACAGCTACCATGACATGTCATAGACAATTGATTGCTCTACATGCATGCTTTGAGCAATGTCATAAGTATTGCATAGAGTTGAGTCCTCAAAAGTGGGGTGCCTTATGATTTGCTATTGGGCCCTCTCAAAAGTGGGGTGCCTTATGATTTGCTATTGGGTCCTCAAAAGTGGGGTGTCATAGACAATTGATTTCTCTACATGCATGCTTTGAGCAATGTCATAAGTATTGCATAGAGTTGAGTCCTCAAAAGTGGGGTGCCTTATGATTTGCTATTGGGTCATATTGTGAGTGCAGTTGATATTGCCACTGACCCTGAAAAGTGGTTGTTATTGTGGCCCTAAGCCCACCCACTTACCCTAGGGAAGTTCACACTTTTGTTTCATCCATGGGGTACTAGTATTGATTCATTAATACATTGGCTAAACATTCATTACCCTTGACAAATCTTTTATCTCACAACTATGTTTTTGAACGGACAGAAGCATGCAAAGTGGCATTTGAATATGTTAAAATGGAATTATCCAAAGTGTTGATTTTAAAAGCTCCAAAAGGGTAATCTTTTCTATATATTCACTGTTGCAACAAGGCGTGGTATTAGTTATTGCCTATTGCAAATCTGGGAGGCACAAATTTATCATCCTATTGCATTTGCAAGCTGAAATTTAGGAATTTTAGAGCTTCATTAAAGCTATTTGGATCACAGGGGTGCACCTATAAGAAATCATCTATTTAGTATATTCAAAGGGTATAAGGCCATAAAATACTTATGTTATTGCTCAAAGTATCTATTTGATGGCCTTATAATTGACATGTCATAGGTATAAGAAATCATCTATTTAGTGTATTCAAAGGGTTAAAGGGATCATTTTATGGCCTTATACCCTTTCTTTACATGCTATAAGGCCATAAAATGATCCCTTTTACTTTATCAAACTTATGGGTTTTTTTAAATTATAATTTAAAAACCCCTTTTGTAAATATAATATTGTACAAATTACTAAATAAAATATGTTTTTTCTTTGAACTCACCCGGTATCTCACATGTTCTATAAGGTGGACTCCTTGGGATTTGGAGAAGGTTTGCTTGGCTATCATGTTTGCCACCAAGAAGTTCAGACACTATATTCTTTATGAGAAGGTAGTGTTCTTCACTAAGACAGAGGGATTGTACTTATTGAGCAAGCTTTAACCCCCTAATCACCTAGCCAAGCACTTGATCTCTTTGCAAGATCTTGACTATGAGATTAGGGGCAAGCCACCAAAGCTGCAGGGTATCCTAGAGTGTCTAGTAGATTTTGGTGAGCCTAAGGAAGAGCGGGCTAATATTAGTGACTACGAGGATTTATGCAAGATTGATACAACCTCTATTCCATCATAATATGTATATATTACTCATTATCTATCAACAGACTGGCCAAAAACTCTTTCTAAATCCAAGAAGAGAAAGATTAAGCAGCAAACACTCCACTTTTCAAGAATAATGGGTGTCTTATATAGGAAAGGCGTGGATGAGATTTCTCATCATTGTGTGGTGCTTGATGAGGTACCCTTTATTCTAGAGGAATA
Organism: Lygodium microphyllum; assembly: GCF_053477565.2. NCBI lineage: Eukaryota > Viridiplantae > Streptophyta > Polypodiopsida > Schizaeales > Lygodiaceae > Lygodium > Lygodium microphyllum. The sequence continues at coordinate 19,826,191 of NC_141161.1, read as the reverse complement.
TCATGATTCAACATGTAGAAGTTATTTTGCTAGTGGCGGCTCATCGCCTAGAAAGCTTTATGTGCTAGCTATTGGTGGCTGATGGTTTTCCAAGATGCTTTTGCATATATTAAGTGTTGTGATGTCTATTAAAGATATGATGCCAGGGAAAATCGTAAGTGGCCACTTAATCCTATTCTTGAGACTTTGTCCTTTGAGAAGTGTGGTATCAATTTTTTTGGACCTGTGCATTCTTTGTCTACTATAAGGAAGTGTTATATCATTATGGTGATGGACTACTTTATAAAACTTTCTAAATCTTGAGCTATGATGAAGAACAATGCAAAGGAAATAACTAGTTTTATTATGGGGTAAATTATTTTCCATTTCAAACCACCTAAAGAACTCGTGTCCAGATCATGGAACATACTTTTTGAATAAGGTCATAAAATCCCTAACTGAAGCTTTGAAAATTAAACATGCTAAAATAACCCCATATAATCCCCAAGAAAATGGACAAGTAAAGAGTACCAAATAAGCATCTTGTAGGGATTTTATCCAAAACTATATCTAAGAATAAGCATGACTAGGACAAGAAACTTCATGTGGTTGTCTAGGCTTATAATACTACATTCAAAAGAGAAATATGCCACACCCCATTTAAGTTGGTATATGGGGAAGAGTGTATCTTGCCCTTGCAAATTGAGTTACCCACTATAAAGTTCGCATTCAAACATTTTTTGGGTGAAGAGAAAGCATTGCAAGAAAGGTTGACCTCCCTAGCTCATCTTGATGAGATCTGATTATTTCAGGCTTTGTTACATCAAGGTAGGGAAGAAAATGATGAAAGTGCTACATGACCTTTGTGGTAAAATATATAAATTTATGAAGGGTCAGCTAGTCCTATATTATGATGCACATCGCAAGTTATTTTTGGGCAAGCTAGAATCTAAATGGGATGGCCTTTATAAGATCTTTCATATAAGAAAGAATGGCTCTATAGCCCTTTTAATAGATTTTCAAGGGGGGATAGAGTTTAAAAATAAAGTAAAATTTAAATAAGTTGAAGCCCTATTATATTTAGGGGGGCTAACATCAAACTTGGTGCCTTTGCAAGTCTTCCAAGATCCTACTTAAACTTGCTATAGGTGCCAAGGCAATCGAATGGGTAGAATCATTCCTTAACTTGAACATCCATATTTAGATTACCTTACCATCAAGGTTGAGTGATTTGGTGGAGTAAGGGTTGTCATATTACTAAGTGGAAATATGGAACTTTCATGTGGGATATTAAGGTCTACTGCCACCATTGTCATAGGGTTCTTATTAGTGTCCTATTGAGTTTAGTGAGGAAGGAGGGATTGTACCTATCATACATCCTCCCTCTCAACTCAACTTTGACCACCATAAGTACAAGTAGGTTGATCGCTATGGCATGGCCAATAAATGAAGAATGGGTCTATACTTTGTATTTTGACGAAGCTTCACACGAAGGCTTGCTAAACATGGGAGTGTGAGTATGGTTATTTAAGACTCCCGTCGTAGAGTAGTTATAAAAATGGGATTTTATTTAGGCACCTTATTTACTAATAACATGAGAGAATACAATGCCTTAATCATGGGGCTGAATTTAGCCTGATGTCGAGGTATCCAACTTTTATTGGTAAAAGGTGACTTGCAATTAGTGATCAACCAATTGAATTGGACCTATAGTGTGAGAGATCCCATTTTGCATATGTCTCATCGGGTAGCTTTGGATATACTTTAGATTTTTGAGATAGGGACTTGTCAGTTGGTTCCATGTCAGTGGAACCTCTTTGCGGATTCATTGGTAAATTATGCCTTTGTTGAGGACCTATTTTTCAACTGTGGTCCTAGGGGGTTATTAGAATCATCAAATCTTATTAGCCCAAGACTACTGTAGGGACTACTTTGCTGACATAATGTCTTGTTATGGTGGCTACCAATGGTTAGTATGGGTGATGAATTAGGTAGTGATTGACCATCTTCCTATTCTTTCATGGATACATAAGATCATTCAACATATTCATAGAACATCCCCTTCTATTTATGTAGGGGGTGCTAGTTAATTATTTGATGCATTTAGTGTAGGTTCTGAGCAGCCCATCCCTTAGTCTAGTTTTGTGCTTCAATAGGTTTTATGTGGGAACCAATGGTTTACTTTGAGTAGTAGGTTGCTTAATGGTGTGTTGTATGGTTGTATTTCATTATGGTGGCTGCCAATGGTTAGTATGGGTGATGAGTTAGGTAGCGATTGACCATCTTCCTATTCTTTCATGGATACATAAGATCATTCAACATATTCATAGAACATCCCCTTCTATTTATGTAGGGGGTGCTAGCTAATTATTTGATGCATTTAGTGTAGGGTCTGAGTAGCCCATCCCTTAGTCTAGTTTTGTGCTTCAATAGGTTTTATGTGGGAACCAATGGTTTGCTTTGAGTAGTAGGTTGCTTAATGGTGTGTTGTATGATTGTATTTCATAAGGCCAAGAGGGCCACTTCTTTTGTAGGAAAATGCTTTATTTCATTAGGCAAGAGGTCCATGTGTTTGGTTGGTGCAGATGTGTTTGATGGTTTTTTATTTTAGTGTTGCATCAGACAGGTCTGAAGAAGCATTTGGAGGGAGGCTCTTGTTGCGCAGAAGTTTCTTGTTGTGGTCAATTCTAGGTGTTATTCTTCTTTTCCAATCATTTTACCCCTTAATTTGAATATATATGTGTTTGTGGAAAATTTTCTTCTTTTAGGGATTGTCAAGTCAAGGCATGAAGTCCCAAGGTTTGGTTTGGTATATTTGGGGAGGCTTGAGCAGTTGTCTACCTTCTCTAGGAGCATTATCAGGAATTTAAAGGTCTATTTGAAAGCAATCCTTAGTGACCCTATCTTGCTAGCCTATTAGGTATCTATTTCTAGGAGCTCATTTTAGTTATGAGGGAGTTAGGGAAGCTTGCCAAATAAAAGAATGAGACGAAACAATGAATATATCTGAAATATATATAAGATACAGAGGTGTGTAAAAAGGGATTCTAATATCCCCCTAAAATAAGAAAATCAAGAAAGAAAAATTCTAAGAGAAAATATTCATTACTTTACGAAGGCCTGGTAGGTTCATGGGGACGAATTAGCCCAATGCCTTGTCTTCCTAGGGGTGGTATTCAGTTGAAAAAATAAATAAGAATAGTTAGAACGAAAATAAAAATAAGCGAAAGAAGAAAAGGATTTAGTGTCACCTTGCAAGAGCTTGGTAGGTTCTTAGATGCCGAGACAGGACCTGGGACCTCGATGCCCTATTCTCCTTGGGTCACAATACACTCAACTCCCTTCTTTTTACATGCCCAAGTATCAAGTCTTGAAGTATAAAAAAGTGATAAATAAAAAAGTATTTGAAAATAAAAGACCAAGCTATAGAAATCCTAACCTAGTAGGAGTTCCTGATCGCATTGTCCTAGGTTCAGGGATAGAAGGTCACAGACCACCACTTAGGATGATTCCTTTGATAGTTCTTTTTATTTGATCTATGTTGGAGTAGTTGGTTAGCGATTGGCTTTGGATCTCTGTCAGATTGTGCTTCATCTATCCCTTGTGGACATCATGCTTTGATTTTTTTAGGGGGTAGGGTCAGAGTTGTGATTGTGTTTTGTTGTGTATTTTTATTTTTAGCAGCTTGATACTCTTTATGGTTTTTGATTGTGCAAATCAACTTGTGGATTTGATGGGCTGAGTCATCCTTCCCATGGGTACCAATGAGACCAGATTTTTGGAGCCAAATTTAAAGTGCAAAAGTGGCCCAAGAGGCCTAAAAGAGTAATTTTTCATAGAAAATGAAACGATTGTAGATCAAGGAGTTGGAATTTACCTAGATACATTTTGATGCAAGGAATCGAACACAAGTGTCTGTTTGTCAAGTAGAGTTTGTTTGACACCCCATTTAATGACTGCAAGGTTTTGTGTTATAAAGTGGCTATTGGATGTGAAAGCTAGAAAGCATGTGAGGAAGGCCGAGGTGATAGATTTCAATACTAGAAAGCCATCCATACAGTCGGATCACAATTTCGAGCTCAATTGTCCCCTCAACTAGAGTGGAACCACTTCAAGTTAAGTGTGAATACTCCAAATTAAACTATATATTTTAAAGCTTAAGCTTAAAAGAAGCGTAAGAGAGTTAAAAGCTCTAAAAACAAAATGAGAAAGAGGGGAAAGGTTTCAATTTTTCGACACCTACTCAAATCCTCCAAAAATGACAAATTCTAACAGCCAATGTTTCTCTTCTTCCTCTCCTTGCCATTGGCTACACAAATTTTTTGCTCTCATCATCGCTTCGATTCTTGCAAAGAATGATGTGGTATTTAGCAAGAAAAAAAATCAACATTTCTCTCTCCTCTTTCTTTCTCGCCACCATAAACATGGTTTATATGGGAGAATCAGGAGGAATGGGTACTGATTTGCAATTGAATGCGAGCAATAGATCAAGAAAGCACCAATGAAGCATTAGTAGAGCTATAAATAATTATCAACGACTTTCTGTTTTTGAATTATGAGGCGTACATATGCGATTTTATAAGTAGACTTCCTCTCGGTTTTATGATGCATATTAGTTTTCTATGGTTGAAATTGAATTGTAGTGTTTAAAAATGGTTCATTCTATCAGAAATGTCAACATGGTCATTAAGTCTCAATTATTTATACCCGTTATGTAAAACACACAAAAGTGCAGTTTTATGCTAAATTGTCAATTTTATGAGTTTCATTATGGTGGAAAATTGTGTTTCCATGGAGGGAAATGGAGAGTAATAATGAATCTCCATATTCTTGAGTGTTTCATATTAAAAAATGTAGAAACGAAGAGTTGTAATTATAAATATTTTTTAAAAATAGAGAAAATTTAGTTTTAATGGAGAAAAAATTAAATATGGCATGCAAAAAACTATGAAAATTTAGAACTATGTTGATGTAAGTATAATGGAGATAAGGCATAATGATTTTTCTCAACTTGCTCCCATTTGTATATTTTAGTGCATATTTATTGCTAACATTATGAAGAAACATACATGGAAATACCTCTTAACCTACCCATTGCAAGCAAAACCCTAAACGGTAGGGAGAGAGGGGATTTTATGTGCTAAATATGGTTAAAAATATGATTTTTTCGTTATAATTTTCATATAGGCTTCGATCTTATTTTAAGTATTAAGAGGTACAGTGGCATGGAGTAGTCCGTGCACTGCCATACAATCGTAGCAAAGTTATTAGTAAAGGGAAATCATGGAAATCATGTTTGAGCACATTTGATTTACAGTGTTGATTTTGTTTAAGTAAAATGTTTGTGCACTCAAAGTCATTCACTTTGCATTGCATTGCATGGACATGGTACAAAGAGAACTATCTCCTATAGATGCATAGCACTTGTTTTCAAACTATTGACCCATGATGAGTATGAGGCTCCTTATGTTGTAGGTTTAGTATAATCATTTCCTTTGGGACAGATTTGGTGAGGAATATACTATCTCCGGGAACGAATATTGTAAAGAGTGGACTTTGTGCATATGTGTTATATGTTGAGATGGTGCATCACCTGGGGCCAATCCCCCTTAGGGTGTAGGATAACTATAGTGGGGACATAGTGATAAGCTCGAGGATGCTCCCTTTGTTTGTGTTACAAGGTGCTAGACACCTATAAGTTTTGGTACTCCCTTTGCTTGGAGTCAGGAAGGGCATCACGTTGGACTACAATCTAGAGATTGTATTACAAGCACATTCTTTCGGTAAATCAAATTATAGTGTTTATACACTCTTGGCCACAAGGCCATAGGGTTTTTTGGGTGAGTATAAGGTCCCCAACTAGAGTCCTAGAACCAACATTGGGCTTATTTTTTATCCCAATAGTGCTAAGTCCAATACTCTTAACCCGTTGCTTGTATCTAGGTTAGTTGACCATGTTCTAAGCAGTAGATGCAGTTCCACATGTATCTCTTTGGCACCATCACCTTGGGCACATGTCCTTGAAAGGAATGAAAATTCTCACCCATTTGTAGTATCTTCCGCCCCTTGACTATAAGTGTTCTGAATCTTATGATCATGGTTTATATCGTAGGCAAATACATAATATACATAAAAAGTCTAGTATGACATGCATGGTTGAGCCTTTGGCTCTTGTTCATTCGAATATATGTGGTCCCATGTCCCTTGCAAGTCATTAGGTGGCACAAAGTATTTCATTAAACTCATGGGTGACTATATATATATAAGGTCTCGGCATACCCTATTAAGTAGAAATCAAATGTCTTGGCTACATTTCAGCATTGGCTTACCTTGGTTGAGAACTAGTCTAGGTATAGGCTAAAATGCCTAAGGTCAAATAATGGGGGTGAGTATGTCTCTAAAGCCTTTGAGAAGTTTTGTGATGATGCGAGAGGGGTATTAAGCATTAGTTGATTGCCCTACATACCCCACGCCAGAATGGTATGGCTCAGTGTATGAATAGGACAATTCAAGAGTGAGTTCATAGTATGCTTAGACAAGCAAGCTTACCACAATATTTTTGAGCTGAGGCAATTACTATTATCATACACTTGATTAATTAGTCCCCATGTACTACTCTTGGCTATCAAGTTGCAGAGGATATATAGTTTAGAAAACCTCCATCATATGCTCATTTGTATATCTTTGGTTATGAGACTTTCTGTTATGTTTCTAAGGACAAGTGCAATAAGCTAGACCCTAAGTGTAGGAAATGCATCTTTCTTGGTTATGGGGATACAAGTTAGATGGGATATTGCCTATGGGATCCGTAGGCTTGGAAGGTTTTCCATAGCCATGATGTTGTTTTCTATGTCGAGAAAATGCATAAATATCCCGAGCATGTTATTGAGATATGAAAGGTGATATTTTAGGAGGAGCCTTTTACTACTATACAGCCAACCAGATAGCTTGCAACAATGGCTCATGCTCTAGTGGCCCAGGTTTCTCATGCTCTATAGGATGTAGAGGCCCCATAGCCTATTTTGAGGAAATCTACTAGATATAGATGCCAACTTGATTTTTTTACGCCCTTTATGGATTATGTTATGGTGAGATACATGTGTTGGTGAGCCTCTTACTTATGATGAGGCCATGCATAGAGGTGATAGTCACTCTTGGGAGAGGGCCATGCAATCAAAGTACAACTTAATATAGAAAAATCATGTGAAATTTGGATCTTTTGTTTGGTGGAAAGCATGCCTTGCTATACAAGTGGATGTACAAGCTGAAAGGTATCCCTAGACACCACAAGTTCCATACATGATGAAATTTACATGGAGCAACTTAAGGGCTTTGCTGAACGGACCACCTAGTATGCAAATTGAGAAAGAGACTTTAAGACCTTAAGCATGCATGTAGGAAATGGTACCACAAGCTTGGTGCTTTTATGCATTCATAGCGATATTCCTATAATGATATGGATCTATGTTTATATATGAAAAAGGCTCATGATGGTAGCCTTGTGATTTTGATACTCTATGTGGATGATGTGCTAATTTCTAAGAGTGCTCATGATGAGCTAGATGCCTTGAAAGATTAGCTCAAGAAGAGCTTTGAGATGAATGATATGGGATAGGCCTTACATATTCTTGGGATGTGCATTATCCGTAATCGCTCTATGGAATCCTTTACTTTTCATAGAAGGAGTATATCCAAAAGGTCCTTAAGCAGTTTCATCTGCAAGATGTTAGGCCTATCCATTGTCCTTTACCTTCTCATGTGAAGGTTAGTTAAGCCAACTGTCCATAGTTTGATGAGCACAAGGCCGAGATAGCCAAGATCCCTCATGCGTCCATAGTGTGTAGTTTGATGTATGCCATGATAGCCACTCATCCTGACATAGCATTTGCAATGGGAGTTGTGGCACGCTATATGGCTACACCTAGTAGAGAGTAGTGGGATGTGGTCAAGGGTATCATGAGGTACCTCAAGGGTATAACAACTATGTGCATCTCTTATTGTGGTCAGGATATAGGAGTCATGGGATACGCTTACTTTGATTATACAACACATGCAGACATAGTAGAAAGTCCACCTCTAGCTATGTCTTCACCTTTGGTGGAGGTGTTTTTTCTTGGATGTCTAGGGCACAGAAATACATGGCCCTATCTAATATGGAGACAGAGTATATTATAGCCATTGAGGCTTGCAAGGAGGCTCTCTGGCTAGGCCGTTTGACCTTAACATTAATTATAAAGTCCCTACACCGCATGAGGATTCTATGAGTGCTATTGACTTGGCCAAGAATCAGGCCTTCCATACAAAGACGAAGCACATTGAGATGTGTTATCACTTTATTAGAGAGGTCATTGAGGAAAATTTCATTTATTAAGTATGGACATCCATTCCAAAAATATCAAAGATCTATTATAACAATTTTCCTATCCAAATGAATAATGTTGGTGGAGAGAAAATTGGAAAAAAAAAGTAGTAGTCTTATCTCCTTTATGTTTGAGTCCACCATAATCTACTATGGTGTGCTATGCTTTCTTCATATTTATAGCTTTGAACAATATTGAAGGACAATCCCCCTACCTTGAACCATTGAATTTGAGAGTGAATTTTGGCACTATTGAATCAAGTGTTCTAACAAGCTTCAAGAAAATCCTTAGCCTCCTATATGAGATTACGAGTAATCTCATCCCAAATGCCATTTTCAATAATAGCAATAAGACTTTCGTGAGTCTTAGAATCCCTAGAGCTATCGATGATAGATGACTAGGCATTGTCAATATGTTTCTTAAGAGAATCATGTGATGGGAAGGAGTTCCTAACTTTAAAAGGGGATCCCTTATTCATTATAATGTCATGAGAGCCTCCAAACCTTACAAACTTGTTGCAAACTAGGTGAGGGACTTCAATTTGACATGTCACTCCGATGACCAAGCTCCTATAGGAGCATAAACATAATTTAGCCATGCCATTATCTAAGAATCATCATGATGCTTATTTTTTTAAGTGAATTGTGGTGCATGTGACTCCAAAATTGATGCTAGATCAATAAGCTTAAATGCATTATGAAAGCTTTGCCATACACTCAATTTGGACACTGCTAGGTATTCAGTTGGATGGGATCTATCAACACCATATTCTAGTCCCCAAGAAACAGCACCTCACCCATGTTTGAGAGTTTAAACAAGTGTTCCCATAGATCCTCCCTCGTCGCACTATTATTAGGTGGTAGATATTAACAACCCCTACCTCTTCATTGTTAAACACAATTTTAATTCATAAGAAATCTCCCTATTCATTCTATGATCCAATGTCTAGGTTTAGGAAAGATTTACATAATATAATCATACCACCTATCCCCCGAATCTAGGCATTAGAAAAGGAAACAAACCTTGGAAGCATAAAATCACGTATAGGCCCACACTTAACTTCCTAAAAACACACCCAAATGATCTCAAGGGGAGTTAGCAATTTGCTCCGAGTGATCCATAGAGATTAATAGACCTCTCTGGATTCCTTGCAAGATTCTTGAGGGAAATCTTATCTCTAAACTTTTCTTTCCCTTGGGCCTTTCTTGTAATAAAATTTTTACATGTCAATGGAAACTGGTTTAAAGATAGACTTAAAATCTAGTTGTATATTTTCTACTTTTTTTTTGTAAGATTGAACTTCCATTATAGACTCATCTGACCTCTAGGCCTTCACTAAACTAGCCTCTAGGATGCTTCTTTTTCCCTGCACGCATGAAACACACATAACAAGGAACAGTCTTATTACTACTTAGAGTAATGAAATGAAGCTTAGATGTTATGCTAAAAGCTCACATCTCCATCACCGACCTCTATCAAAGTGAGTGTCTAAAACATTGCTAACTCAACCTATTAGATGATAAGAACGTCATGCTCTAAAATTTGGAGAGTTCTATTCAACAAATGAGGCATAAAGTTTACTATGTTTTTTGAAACATAAGTCTTGCAATCAAATTATTTTTATAATATTTTTAACAATTCTTAGAAAATTGTGTATGCTCGAATATTCAATTATCCAAGTTAGAACTACTGATCTACAATATGCAACTCCTTTTGTAAATGATTTCTTTGGAGAGAGTAGAGGTGTTAGTTTCCATAAAATTTAGCCACTCTTGCAACAATTTACTCCTTATAACTAGCATATATAATCTACAGTAGACAATTGATGCATTAGATGATCGAGACTTTTGTCATTATCATTAGCATATACATTAGATCATCAATGCATCTTATGAGATGTGATTTGAATCTAGTTTTTAGCATTTATAATTTAACCCTTCTCATGTTAATCTAGACCAAAGTTAGAGTGGTTTGAACTATCCTAAAAACTACAAATGAGTAAATGTTGTCCCATTGACTATACAATTGAAATGACATGTTGAGACTTTGGCTTTTTCTCAATGTTTCAATAGATACCATACTTTTTGCTTTTGAGAATGACGGATTACAAACGTTGCAATGGAAATATTATTTTTCTACAAACAAGTACATGTAGCAAAATTTCACATAACTCTTGCCTATACTTCATATAAGGCATAAAAGTCACAAGATCAAGGTCAATCATGTCTCTGCACTGCACTTAATAGTGTAAGAGGTGTTTATATTTGGTGATGTGTAAAACACATAAATCTAATGAAGAGATAGTTCACATGTGAATTGAAAATATTTGTTTTACAAAAGTTTAGGGTACTCTACTCATGATTAAATACCTAATTGTTTTCTCTCACAAGAGACTATATAGATAACACCATTGCTACTTTAACATATACACATCCACATCGATGAAAAAAATGTAATATTACATCTTCTTTATTAACTTGGGCTCAGATTTATGTTGTAAACTATTATCCTCAAACACATAAGTTGTGGTTGACTTTTTGCATTGAAAACTATCAATTTTTTAAATTACAATCCTAATACTTTTGAAGATATTTGAAACATGTGTACTTGAAAGAATTTCAATTGTTAGAAGCTAATATTTGTGGATGAAGGGTCATTCATTGGGTCCTACCTTAAGGTAACAAAGGAAAAAGTAAAGGAGAAGAAGTACAAGACTAACCCATTTCTAGCCTAAAATATTGAAAACTTTAATGTACACAAGGGAACCTTAGTTGAAGGGTATAATAAATTGAGCTAATGTATACATAGATTCTAAAGGATAGTTTGCTACTATAGGTTAGTCCACATGCTAATGAGCCAACCTAACATATGCCAAATACTTTGTGTCACGTGGTTAAACTACGTCATAGGGAAGGTCAAGAGAGTTCAATGATGTGATGAATAATATAAGTATGAGAATATGCTGACATAAATCGAAAAGCTCATGCTCATGTATAAATATTGAGCAATTGTCTATGGTTGGAAGACATGTTTTTGTGTAAAGGATATGTAGACACATGGTTACTTAACAATTTTTGAAGGGCTACATAAGTATCGAGAGATCTAGCATATGTCCTTTTTGAAACATAATTTTCATCCCTTACTATATTAGGGTCACAATTTGGTATCAAGGGTATCGAGTAAGGTCTCCCTAGAATTGGGGAATCAACATTTCCACATTACTAACCATGCTATATTTTAACATATTCACTCATCATGGTTCGCTTTTTTTAGAGCTTTGAGAGGATGCAAAATCCAATTAATTTTAGTGCATCATTGCACTTGGATTGAATTCTTGTAGCTTTTGCATATACTTGAAGGGATTTTTCTTAATCTATGAACTGTTAAAACTCCATAACAAAACACCTCAAAGTAGGTTCCTCTTAATTCACATGTATTATATATTTGAACTTCTAGCCTATTTTATTAATGACCCAATTATTTTTATGTATAGGGCACATGAAATGCTTTTGGGTAATGAAAGACCTTAATAATAATATTATAATATTGAGCTCTACTTCTAACATATTAAAACAAATTGATCCAATCATTGTTTTGTGTTAATGGATTGGCATTATCAACCATCAATTATAAATGGTTCTTTCAATATACCAAGTTTAAAAGGTTAGGATTTGTAAATTGATCAAAAGTTTAAGATTTATAAATTGAGAAAACACCATGTGAAAGTAAAAATTGTGTAATTGGATTTTCTTTGAAATAGAATAAAATAGTCATTTTCCCTAATCAAAATTCTTAAATCCCATGCAAACTGAATGCTATATATTTCAAGGGAAAGTACATTTTGGCATGGGTGTGTCCCATAAATAATTGATAAGGCATGAGTATCAAAGGATGTTTACTAATTCTTCTCCAAGCAAAATGTGGGACTAATCTTAGTGCTCATTGTAATGAGCAAGAGTTGTAGAACAAAGAACTTGGCTATTGATTGGATGAGTTCCCCAACTTAGATTTGCTAGTGAACTATGTTTTTGTTAGTTGATTGCACTTATCGAGACATGATGATTCACAAAAAGGTTGAAAATTTCATCACAATTTATTCCTTTACCAAATAACATCAAACAACGAAGAATGAAACAATTTCATGGTGTTCAGTTTCTCATACGTGAATTTTCAACACTATTGATAGAAGTTTTCATAGAAAATAAGATCATTTGAAGAAGAATTATTTTCTTTCAAAGATAATATGATTGGCTATGTTTGAAAATATTGAATCAATAACAAATGTGCTTTTTGGTTGTTCCATTAGTTCATATGATTTTAACATTCCAACACTTGGAAGGAACAATTTTTCTCACCTTGTACATGGTGATAACAATAATAAAAGGCGCATCTCAATGTAAAGTAGATGGCCTCTCGAAAATATTTGTGGGTTGATAATTAGCTATATTTTCATTCAAGAAAAAAAATTTGGCATTCTAGAAATAAAAATTTCATGGAAGAAAAATAGTAATGTTTTCCAATATCCAAATCGGTAAGATTTCACATGTCAATATGGACATTTTGACATGATACGCAAATGAGATGTCCAACCTATGAAGTGGAAATCAATAGGTAACTAGAAACATAGGGAGAATATAAACAATTTGACAGTGCAATGTCAAATCTATTTGCTTAGGTTGCAAGATGTCACATCCAAACTTGGCAATGCCTTTTGAGTTGAAAGGAAGGCTATATGCACATCTAGAGGTCATAATACCAATTATAGCATTTAGAAGGAACACAATAGATAAGTGCAACCATGAAAAATGTGGATACCCTTTCAAAGGGAGTACTTGTAATATCACTTATGACATTTAGAAGTGGGATAAAAGAGAAGCACAATGATAAAAGAACTAGATGCAAATAATGATAGATAAGACTTAACATCATATGTACTTAAAGAAAATGTAATTTCTTGTTGGGGAGCCTACACAATCAAGAGAAATGTACATTGTTCTTTGAGAAAAAAAAAACCAAGAAGGCATGAACTTGTGCCATAGATTTTGAAATATTTTCACAAGTTGTGAAAATGCTTAGAGGATTCACTATATGTAAACACTCTATATAACATGTGTTTGAGACCTATTTAAATTTATCCTTATCTATGAATTTTTTCAAAGTAAAACAAACCCCTTTGCTATTCAATCTTTAAATAAACCCTTTATATGATACCCTTTTGTGTGTAAAGAATCTATAAAAATAATATTTTAAAAATCCCTTTTTTTGAATCCACATGATGTGTTTACATATTTATGAGTGGCCCCTTGAGTAAAAATGCATTTAATCAAGGGTACTATGACTATAACAACTCATTGTAGCTAGAAACCTTGGAATTTAAGCTTAAAAGCTATCTTAGATTAGCTAGACATATTAAGGATTTAAGAATAAAATTGCATTTAGCTAGGAATGCAACAACTATAATGACTCTCATTATAGCTAGAGATATTGGGATTTTGAGTTATGTATTGTCTAAAGTAAGCTCAAGATGTTGAAGATTTGTAATTCATCGTGTACTACTTTAATAATTAATATCAAAATGCAAGAGAGTTAATCCAAAAGTGGACTATTTCTTTGGGTAAAAAGTGAAAAGTGAACCAAGAAGAAGGAAAGATTTATTAATAGTGTACTATATCTCTTTCAATATTGAGACACTCAAACTACACAAAAAACTTGATGGTTAAAAGACTGTAGTAATATAAATTGACTATACTTAGATTGCCCATAGACTATAATGGATAGTACACTACCACATCCTTAAGTATACGTGTATGAGCCAACCAAATGTGTGAAATGCTTTGTGTGAAATTGTTAGGCCACAATACATGGAAGAAAAAGAGATATCATTAATGAGATAAAATAATACAAGAAAGAGAAGATGTTTACGAAGAAACCCTATGGAGCATCTGCATTCAATATGAATTTTTAAAAACATGTACACTTACATATGTTTTTAAATTGAATGAGTCCTTATGAATCCTTTTCTTTTATACACTTATAGGTTCTTAAAATAAGATGGCTGTTAAAGTTTCAATTTCTCCTATACATTTAAGAGGAATTTTAAAAAATATGTGCACTTACATATGTTTTATAATTTAAATGGATCCTTTTGTTTCATACACATACAAGTTCTTAAAACAAAATGAATATCAAAATTCCTCCTATAATTTTACACTTTCTAGAAAAATGACAATTGAAAAACCCTCTAGATGAGCTCCAAATGCTACATTTCATATATTCTAAGGTGAACATTGTGGCATTGGAAAACAAATCCTCGAGAGATATGTTGGACACATGATGTCACCTAGCAGTTCATAAGGATTTGGGGCTCCAATTTCCTCACTTGTAATTGAACCCTAGGTGTAAAATTTATGAAATTTGAGAAGGAAAACATTCTATGTATCCATAAAGTTCTTAAATAGGGATGCCTTAAGATATCTCACTCTCATGTCCCTAATAAGGATGTCACAACTAATGACCATACTCTAAGTCACGTTTGTACTCTCACTCTCATTATTCAATGCGAATCTTTTTAGACCTTGCATCTTCATACTAGGTTTTATTCCTTCAATATGCCAACTTTGTATTGATTCTAAGGCTCTGCAAAAGATTGTAGCTTTGAATGTTTACATCACTTGCCAATGTTGAGGTAAAGGCACTTGTGCCTAACCGCCCATGTATTCATTACATTGATAGTACCCACACACCTATACACTGCAGGTGGTGGGTGCCCATCGATATCACTTCATTATTTATTTATTTAGTGACATCTGAATAAGGGAAGGCTGATCACACATTGTGACTGTTGGAGCTCCCACATATGGTGTTTCTCTCTCTCTTACTCTCTTGCTCCATCGGCCATAGCTCTTACTTCCACTTGTGTACTTCCACTCTAGTTCTACCTTTCAAGTAGTATTAGAGCCAACCACTTGAGGAGTTTCTTGATCATTTTCTTCAACGTGGATTCTATCTTCTCTACAATCTACTTTTTCCAAGTCTCTCACAAAAGAGATAGACACTTTGGCCTTTAGGACACTTTACACAGCCTCTCACACACTTAATACAACCATAGGATAAGCCTTAGGCTATGCCTTATTTCTCAACAATATTTGAATAAGAGAAGTCTGATCACACATTATGACTATTAGAGTTTCCACATACAATGTCTCTCTCTCTTGCTCTTATGACAAATTAGAGAGAGAGAGATGGACAAAGGTATAGGACAGAAGGGTAGTAGACATGCTTCATGTTCAATCCATCATCTTCCACACTATCAAGTCAACTGTGTACAACACACTCATACACAAAACAAGTAGCATAGTTCTAATCATGGTTATGTCAGTATGACTTAACCTTATTCAACCAAGGTAGAACACTTACCAAAGACTACAAGCTTGAATCTCAACACTCCCCCTCAATCTCAAGTGGGATACTTCACTCCAAGTATCTCTCTAAAATGCACAAACTTATCTTTACCTAATGACTTGGTAAAGATATATGCAACTTGGTTTTCTCTATCTTCACATGGACCAAATCAATGTCACATGCAATCACTTTTTCTCTGATAAAGTGATAGTGTACTTCAATGTGCTTAGTCCTAACATGATAGACAGGATTATTGACTAGGAGCACACTACTCATGTTGTCACAATAGAGTGTGATAGGCTTGACTTCTTGCATGCCTAAATCATCAAGAAGCTTCATGAGCCATGTTGCCTCACATGTAGCTAGTGTAGCACCTATATACTCTGCCTCAATACTAGAGAGTGCATTTATAGGTTGCTTCTTACTGCTCCAACTAACCATACTACTACCAAGGGAAATTGCATACCCACTAGTAGATCTCCTGTCATAGGCACTTCCTACCTAGTCAACATTTATATATCCTGTAAGCTCCAAAGACTTACCATGCTCATAGAATAGACTGTAATCTGATGTAGCCTTCACATACCTCAAGATCCTTCTCACTGCATCCAAGTGAGACTTCATAGGCTTTTGCGTGAATTGGCTAATCAGTCCAACTGAATAGCTAAGGTCTGGTCTAGTAATGGTAAGGTAAATCACACTACCCACCATTTGTCTATACGTAGTGACATTCTCAATCTCATGTCCAACATTTGCAAGTGGCTTAACATTTTGCTCCAATGGAGTGCTCAAAGACTTGCAATCCAGTATACCATACTTGGTTAACATGTCTTGTGCATACTGCTTTTGCAACAACCAAGTGCCATGAGGTGTAGAGACAACCTTAATCCCAAGGAAATACTTCAATTCACCCAAATATTTGACTTGAAATTCATCATGTAACATTTCCTTGATCTCTTTGATTCTCATGACATCATCACCTATAATGATCAAGTCATCCACATAGATGACTAATATCACATAACGAATCCTTGTCTTCTTTGTAAATAGGCTATGATCAGCCTTGCCCATAGTAAAACCAAGTTTTTGTAAGCATGTACTTATCTTAGCATTCAAAGCTCTAGGTGCTTGCCTTAGCCCATACAATGCTTTCTTCAATCTACACACATGGGTAGGGAAATCTAAATGTATATAGCCCTTGGGCTAATCCATGTACACTTCTTCAACCAAATCACCATTGACAAAAGCATTCTTCACATCCATTTGATACATACACCATCCTCTAGATGCTCCCAATGCAATCACTGTTCTCATAGTTGCCATTTTAGCAACAAGGCTGAATGTCTCCTCATAATCAAGACCATATTGTTGTGCATACCCTTTTTCCACAAGTCTTGCCTTGTATCTTTCCAATGTGCCATCTGATTCACACTTCACTTTGTATAGCCATTTGCAACCAATAGAAATTTTAACTTCAAGCAAATCAGCAAGTGTCATTTTCATTCAATGTTGAGTATTCCTCATCCATTGCCTTACACAAATGATCATTGTAATGTGTCCACCTGTTCTCTCATAGGACACGTCTTAGCAGCCCATCAGGAAGAGAGTCCAGAAAGCGCCGCCTGACACTCCCACGGAATGTCACGGGGTTTGCGATTTAGGTCTTCCCAAGTCTGCCACGAAGCGGAAGCATTCTGGCCGTTCCCACTTAGGATCGACCTGAATAAGGGTTTCCCTAATGGTCAAGTTCCTCCAAGGTAACTAGCGTCGCGAACTACTTTACGTTGAAACATCAGGACCGAAGCGGATTTAACTGCACTTGATTCAACGAGAATGGGAAATGAGAGGGATGCGAAGCTCAACCTCTCTGCCCATAAGACATAGTCCCATTCCGTTCCCCTAAAACTCTATAAATTGGGATTCTAGCTTTCTAGATTCTAGGTCATCATTACCTTGCTTGTCAAATCCATTGAGAAAAGTTCCCAGTCAACCGGGACCACCCTTGCGTAGGATGGACCCATGGTCACATCCACCGCACTTTCTCGGGTTGCTTTAGTTATCTAATCACCTATCGCATTTAGTTTGACAAGTAAAAACAGCTTCCTTAATTAGCCAATTAATCACCAGTTCCTTCACGTAACTTAAGCATTGACATAGAAAAACAATGTCAAGCAAGTTCCTTTTCAACAATTGATCTTATTTATCAGTCTTTGGAATACATCATATAATCCAGCTTGAAGGCTATTCCATAATCCGCTCGAAGGCAATTCCAGCAATCCTCAGGGATCGCTATTCCAAGTTTTTGCTCGTAGACTAGTATGCGGGCCTCGACATCCAATCTTGAGTCCCGTTGGCCTCTTATGTAGGGCCCAGAGACAAGGGATTTATGGACAGAGCCCCCCCTAGCACCCCAGCGTCCTCTTGCTCCAAGTAGCACCCATGGAGAGACCTCTCACAGCGGATTTGGTCCACGTACCCGGCGACGCGGCTAATAACCCCCTTGGATAGGGTCAGGCAGACAGTCGGGGATAACTGATGTTGCCTCTCCCTCCAGGCCTTCAATCTAAAGCATTAATTATTTTTCCATCTTTAGTTCCTTGAGCAAAGAAGTACAAACAATGCTCCTAACTATACAAACACAATCAATCCAGTGGTCATTTGTTTGGCCAACTCCTATGGTGTGAATTCCTTCTCTCCGAATGTATCCAGCATTTGATCCGGGATCAATTGCAACTTGGCAAGATCCCCAAGGGTTTTGTAAGCTGTGTTTCTAGTTTACCCTTTTTCCTTGGGCAAGGGTTTATACCCTCTTAACCCAAATTAACAAATACCTTAGGTTTCCTTATATTAAGGTCAATAAATCCTGGACAACCCCGTTGTCCTATCTTGTTTGGTCAATTTCTTGCTAGGCAATTCATAATTTCCCTAACTTGGCAAAACCCCATTGTCCTATCTTGTTTGGTCACTTTCTTGCTAGGCAATTCATAATTTCCCTAACTTGGCAAATCAGCCCAAAGAAGGGTGATGTAGCAAGATGACTACTCATCCTCTTGCAATTTAGACTTGTACTTAGAACCTGCCAACCCTTGTTCTAAGGAGTGGCAATACTATTTTGTGGTTTAGACACAAAACCATGCGACGTTGCAACTTGTTTCATAGGAGTCACATCTGACTTGCGGGATTAGTTCTCTTATCAAACGGTATTCCTTGGTCGAGAATACCTTTGGTCAATATGTAGGGTTTGGGAGTCCTCTTGACCCAACCCAACCCTAATCCTATTAGGCCGATAATGCTTTGGCCCTTAGGGTTTCTAACTTCCTTGCGAAAGTCTAGCATTTGGTCATCTGATCATTAGGGTGAGAACCCTAGATCGTTCTTGCATGGGAGTTTAGCTAACCCTAACATTCGGTGAATGTGGGTAGGATCTTTGGGATCGAAAGTCTTGACTTGGCATCCCAAGTGTGATACTAGGTACAAATTTTTAATCGTAACTAAACCCTACCTAGCACTTTGAGGTGTTCGTCGTACTAACTATTTATGCTTTTATGAATCCCATGTGGGTTATGCCATTACAAGTGATTTATCTAAATCGATCTAATTGTCTTGTGACAAGAGGTGATCTTTTCTTTGAGACGCTGATATTTTTCCTAAAAGATGTAAATAATTGCAAGATATAACATTCCATGCAAATATGTGATTCATATACTTTTTCCTTCTATGCAACTATAAGATGTACAATGACCATTTCTTTTCCTTGCCTAGACTATAATGATTGACAATTTAGGGCTAACTCTATAAACCCTATGTTGATTTACATCAAGAACTATGCCCATAAACCCTTCGTTTAATGCATTGAATTTAGGCTTTAACATGACAATTTCATCCATTCCCAAATCCAACTTCAATAAAAGAAGTCCATGCATGAGTGAATGCCATGGGACCATTATTGATTTAATTCGTCCTTCAGCACTTAGCCCAACCTAGGATGTAATTTTCACCGCATGCAATTTGCAAGGTACATAAATCCCTTTCATGCAATGCAACTACTTGGACAACATCTAATGGACGTCAACGATTATCTCATACGAATCACAACTAGAAAATTATTACCTAAATGCATTATGTGCTGTTCTTTTTCACGGGGCAATCAAGGATGCATTTAGACAAATCCACCTTTTAACTTATGCAATATGCGTTCAGGGCAACTTGGAAGTGCAAGCAATTTCAAATGCACACCATGCAACTAGATCTTTGAAAATCAAGCGATCAATTAAAATTTCCAAGTGTAATTAAACTTGCTTACGAGAATTGGACATGCCTAGTGCATTCTTTTCATGTGGAATCAATCTTTAAGAACCTGGGCATTGAGAATCAGGGTGTTATCCACACGCAAACTCTGATTGGAAGCTCCCGCATGTGTGCCTCATGTCTTTAGCTTCGAAGCCATTTATGCAGTGTCTTTTGCTGCATCAACTCCCCCTTGGACTACTCGCATGTCCCGAAGTATCACAGCCCGCAATCTCCCTCTCCCACGCAAGATATGGTCCTTGGAGACTTGGGTTTAAGATCCCGGGAAAGGCACGGGAGAATAGGGCTTAAGGAAGCTTAAAATTAGAAGCTTCCAAAGAAGCTTCTAAGCTTCTAGCCTCTGACAAAAGTCGTGGGAAAAAAAAACGTGATGATGGAAAGGATGAAGGAGAGGACGATGGCAATGATGACGATTATGATGATGGTGATGGTGAGGTGGAGGCGAGGCGGCTTGGCGCAGCGACAGTAGGGGGCATGGATAGCGGATGGCGGCGTCTTGGCAGCACATCATCCTCCTCTTCCTCCCTCCCCCTCAAGCTTCAGGGGGGGTCATATAGGATAAGGGGGGGGGAGATAGCCACCCACGTGGCTTACTTGCATGCCTCCTCCCTCCCCCATGCTCTCCACACAACTCAAGGCCCCCTCCATACTCCCTCTCCCCACCATGCATCGACTGAGGGGAGAGGATTAATAGTAAAAAAAATTGCACAAAATTTAACCATTATCCATTTGCCTTTTCTCGTGAAGGGTTTTCTCGTGTGGGCTTGCAGTTTCAAGCCACGGTCTCCCATACAAGACATGGAGCTGGAGTTTATTAATTCGCGCGGAGGGAGCACTTAGCCACCAACATTTTACAATGCGGGAGATTAATTTGAATCACTTTTGTGTGTGGTGTTGCAGGGTCTAAAATCATTAAGATTTAGTGTGGAAATATTACATTCTCTCCCCCTTAGAGAAATCGAGATGTCCTCATCTCGAGAAGAACTGGGGGTATTGTTGGTTGAGAGTACTTTCATCCATCCAAGTGGCATCCTCTTCGGGATAATCTTTCCACTGGATGAGGTGTTCTCTCAAGGTTCTGGATCTCAAATGCCTCTCCCTAACATCTAAGATCCTGTCAGGCCATAGCTTAATGACTCCTTGGCTAGGGATTACAACTTGTTGATCATCAAGCACGTGACTAGGGTTAGGTACATACTTTTTCAGTAGACTGATATGAAATACATTATGAACTTTTAGGTTCTCAGGGAGTTGAAGTCTATAAGCATTAGGCCCTAGGCACTTGAGGATCTTGTAGGGTCCACAATACCTTGGACTTAGCTTTCTGCATTCACCCAAGGATAGGGAACTCTTCTTTGGATGCACTCGAATGAAGACCATATCTCTTTCAGCGAAGGATCTGTCTTGACGTTTTAGGTCCGCGTAAACACCATATTGGGGAATATGGGAATTTTGCATAAGTTTGGGACATGTGGTTAAATCTTTGGATTTGTCATAACTTGAATATTATAACTCTAAATCAAGTGCTCTATATCTCAATAGATTCCTTTTTTCAAGAGCTTTCTAATGATAGGTCACATCATATGGATTTGAGAAACTTATGGGCATGTTATCCGGGTGCCACCTTTTTAGTATTCAAAAAATGGGCATTGGGAGATTCCCAAACTCACTAATATTGTGTTCGTAAGCCTTCTGCCTGTCCTTGGTGGCTTGGATGTCCTGTCTTATTGATTTGATTTGGTCATCCATGTCTTCCAGCATCTATCTTGAAGATTCAACCCCCAGGGTTGGATCCAAAAAGCTTAAAGGACTATGACAGTCGTGTCCATACAATGCTTGAAAAGGGATCATCTAAATGCTTTGTTGGTAGGAAGCATTGTAGGCAAACTCAACCAGTGGCAAATATTGAATCCACTTTTTGGGTTCACGGCATCAATGTGCCCTTAGCATATCCTTAATGACTTGGTTGACTCACTCCATTTGACCATCAGTTTGGGGATGGTAAGCTATACTGAAACAGAGTTGAGTCCCAATGGCCTCGAAGATAGCCCTCCAGAAATGTGATGTGAAGAGAGAGTCACAAGCACTAATGATTCTTCTCGGTAACCCATGCAGTTTGAATATTTTCTTGATGAATAACCTTGCAATATCTGAGGCTTTATAGTTTGTCTTAACAGGGATAAGATGTGCAACCTTGGTGAGCATATCAACCATAACCATAATGGAGTTGTATCCTCCCTGAACTTCGGGCAGGCCAACAACAAAGTCCATGCTAATGAATTCCCATTTAATTTGAGGAATGTCAAGTGGTTGCAGTTTTCTTGGCATTTTGGCATATTCGGCCTTAATACGTTCACAAGACAAATATTCAATGACATATTTGAGAACGTCACCTTTAAGCCTCTCCCAATAATAGCTCTTTTTGACTGCATTGAGGGTCTTGGCATAGCCAGGATATCCTAAAAAAGGGGAGTCGTGGGCTTCCTAAATTATCTTCTCCTTGAGTGATTGGCTTGTCAGTATACATATTCTGTAGTAGACAAGTCCACTATTGATAGAGAATTCTTGATTCTTTGTTTGTAGCTTCGGGTCTTGATCCTTGATGGGGATCTCCCTTAGCAATTTTTGATAGGTTGGATCATGGCATGCCTCTTCTCTAGCTAGCTCAAGAATTGGGTTGTTTGGCATGGATACCTTTGTGGTTAGAGATCTGGCTGTTGATAGATCTTGCAAAATTAGAGAATTTAGAAATGCCTTGCGACCGACTGAGTGCATTGATAACTACATTCTCCTTTCCAGGCCGGTATTTGATTTCAAAATCATATTCCTCCAGTACTTCAATCCATTGACGTTGCCTCATGTTGACCTCATTTTGGGTAAAAATCCATTTAAGACTTTTATGATCCGTCACTAAGGTAAACTTGTTACCCAGTAAGTAGTGTCTCCAAAGCTTGAGAGTATGGATGACAGCTAACAACTCCAGATCGTGGGTATCATAGTTCCTTTCATGGCTCTTCAATTTCCTTGAAGTTTATGCTACAGGATGACCTTCTTGCATAAGCACACATCCTAAGGCAAGTGTGCTAGCATCAATTATCACTTCAAACTCCTTACTAAGATCTGGAAGTTTCAAGATGGGTGCTGATACCAAGCTTTTATTTAATTTATCAAAGCTAGACTGTTCAATATGTGACCATACAATTGATGCTTGCTTCTTCAGTAGATCAGTTAGAGGTGCTGCAATCAAGGCATAGTTTTGATAAAGATCCTGTACCATCCTATCAATCCAAGAAAATTGTGTATTTCTTCAGTAGATCAATTAGAGGTGCTTCTTCAGTAGATCAGTTAGAGGTGATGCAATCAGGGCATAGTTTTGATAAAGACCCTATACCATCCCGTCAATCCAAGAAAACTGTGTATTTCTTTGGTGTTGGCCACTCCAGAATGTCTCTGACCTTGGCCGAATCCACTGAAATTCCTTGTGCTGATACAATGAATCCCAGATATTCAATCTGTCGCTTGAAAAATGCACACTTCTTCTTCTTGGCATAAAGCTTGTGTGCCCTCATCGTTTGACACCACGACCATTTGCTAATTCCACAAGTAAGGTAGACGCATCTATTGTGGCTATTCTTAATCTTTTTGCACAAACTGAGAAGGAATACGTACTACCACAATCAATCAAGGTTTTGAAGCTTTTACTTTGATAATTCGATGGAGTCTGAATCATCGAAAATTGGCGATTCGGGCCTTTCTTGTGAAGGGCAGCATGAACAGTTGCCCTATCAATGTCTACTTCCATGGATGGGTCTTCTTCATCACATAGCTCCTTGTTGGAAACACTAGAGGTTCTCCCTCTGGCCATGACGGCGGCTCCTTGGCCGTGGACGGTTCCTTGGAATGGTCCTTGATGCTGTCCTCCGTTAAGCTTGGGACAATGCCTTTTAAAATGACCGAGCTCGTTGCAATGGAAGCAACGAAGATTGCAGCCATTACCTTGGGTAGGAACAAAATTATTGACAGTGGTGGTCCTAGCTTTCTTCCTTTGTCCTAGATTTTGGCCTGCGCTCTCTTCTCCTAGGACCTATACACTCCTTTGTTTTGATCCTTGTAAGAGCAAGTCTTATTATTTCTTGGCCTAGTCTGCACTTCCTGTATTATGGGTGCAACTCAAATGAGTGCATCCTGAAGGTTTTTTGGGCGCATTGATTCGAGGCGGGTGTTTATAGGTGGGTTTAATCCAGCACAAAACTTCGACACCTGTTGTGTCATATCCATTGGTGGCGCATACTTCAAAAGAGAGACGAATTTTGAATAGTATGCATCAAGGGATAGACCAAGCTGCTTCAGTTCATAGAACTCATTCATCTTCTGCGTGTGGTAGGCAGGTGGTAAATATCTCCCTCGCACAGGTTTCTTAAGCTTCCTCCAAGTAACTGACCCTTCCAAGATCCCTTGGTCTTTGCACCATTTCTTCCACCAAACTCTTGCTTCGCCGATAAGCTTCAGCTTGGGGAGCATTGCTTGGTTGGTGGTGTAGTACCTGCTGCTTCAAAATAATCCTCCATGGATCCGATCTAGATCTCAACACCAGTTTGGACGGTCCTTCCCTTGCCATCAAATTCTGGTGGCTTGATTTGCTTGAGAAGAAACTTCTTCTCTTGAATCATGGTTGTACTTTGTGTAGGGGTCGGACTAGGAATCTGCACTTGGGGTTGTGCCTAGGCATTGAAATTCTTTACATTAAAAACTTGCTAAACGTTTCTCACATTACATTACATGCCCAGTTCAGCTTTTAGCCAAATGACCTAATCACTTAACTCCGTTACCAACACTTACAACCAAGACAGTCATTGATAAAAAAAAGTCTATTTCATTCATATGGGCATAGCCCTTTTTGAGTACAATTATTTTTGGAAAAATGGAACAACTTGGTACATTAATTCAGGGAGAATAAGACTGTGTTGCATTCAGCTACGGAAACTGAGTGATAGTATGGATTGGGGTCATGGATTTTTAGGAATTGATAGGTCATAGGAAGATTAGGGTATCCTTTCCTTTGATACCCGTTCTTTTCATAATGTCCAAACACCTTGATTTTGTCGGCAGGGATTATTCGAGTAACTTCCTCATACTCATACGTGTTCTACTTGACCTTTCGACCACTGACATGTAGGCTTGCATTTGTGTGAGCCTCGACAAAGATGAATATCTTAATGATCTTTAAGTCCTCCATCCACTTGATTCTCTTCAAGTTGGTCCGAAGGTACGCAAGTCAGTGGGCAGCTATGTAATAAATTCCTGAATCACCCGTTCATCTCTGTTCCACGTACAGGGGTGAAGGATTGTAGATGCGGTCTAGGATATTCATCATATCGAGCCTCCGTCGATAAGTCGAAGCACGCATCGTAGTCATAAACATAACTTGGAATACCAAGAAATTGTTCCATGCTTCGCGACTCTGCAGGCCAGCATTGATAAGTAAGTAAGGAAATGCTCTTAACAGTGACATTTACTCTATTTCTCCTCATTAAGTTTCCTTGTAAAAGACAGATCCTTCACTGGTTCGCTCTGATACCAACTGTAATGTGTCCACCTATTCTCTCATAGGACTTGTCTTAGCAGCCCATCGGGAAGAGAGTCCAGAAAGCGCCACTCGGCACTTCCACAAAATGTCACGGGGTTTGCGATCTAGGTCTTCCTGAGTCTGCCATGAAGCAGAAGCATTCCGACTGTTCCCACATAGGATTGACCTGAATCAAGGTTTTCCTAATGGTCAAGTTCCTCGGAGGTAACTAGCGTCGAACTACTTTACGTAGAAATATCAGGGCCCAAGCTGATTTATACTGCACTTGGTTCAAGGAGAATGGGAAACGAGAGGGATGTGAAGCTTAACCTCTCTGTCCATAAGGCATAGTCCCATTCTATTCCCCTAAAAAAGTATAAATCGAGATTCTAGCTTTCTAGATTCTAGGTCATCATTACCTTGCTTGTCAAATCCATTGAGAAAAGTTCCCGGCCAACCGGGACCACCCTTCTATAGGACGGACCCCTGGTCACATCCACCACACTTTCCTTGGGTTGCTTTAGTCATCTAATTACCTATCACATTTAGTTTGATAAGTAAAAACAGCTTCCTTAATTAGCCAATTTATCACCGGTTCCTTCACGTAACTTAAGCACTAACATAGAGAAATAATGTCAAGCAAGTTCCTTTTCAACAATTGATCTTATTTATCAGTCTTTGGAATACATCATATAATCCATCCCGAAGGGTATTCCATAATCTGCCCGAAGGCAATTCCAGCAATCTTTAGGGATCGTTGTTCTAAGTTTCCACCCATAGACTAGTATACGGGCCTCGAGATCCAATCTCGAGTCAGGTCGGCCTCTTGTGCAGGGCGTGGAGGCAAGGGATTTATGGCTAGAGATCCCCCTGGCACCCAAGCATCCTCCTGCTCCAAGTAGCACCCACGGAGAGATCTCTCATGGCAGGTTTGGTCCACGTACTTGGCGCGGCTAACAACCCCCTTGGATAGGGTCAGGCAGATAGTCTAGGGTAAATGATGCTGCCTCTCCCTCCAGGCCTTCAACTTGAAGCATTAATTATTTTTCCATCTTTAGTTCCTTGAGCAAAGAAGTACAAACAATGCTCCTAACTGTACAAACACAATCAATCCAGTGGTCATTTGTTTGGCCAACTGCTAGGGTGTGAATTCCTTCTCTTTGAATGCATCCAACATTCGATCCGAGAACAATTGCAACTTGGCAAGATCCCCAAGGGTTTTGTAAGTTATGTTGCTAGTTTACCCTTTTTCCTTGGGCTAGGTTTATACCCTGTTAACCCAAATTAACAAATACCTTAGGTTTCCTTATATTAAGGTCAATAAATCCTAGACAACCCCGTTGTCCTATCTTGTTTGGTCAATTTCTTGCTAGGCAATTCATAATTTCCCTAACTTGGCAAATCAGCCCAAAGAAGGGTGATGTAGCAGGATGACTACTCATCCTCTTGCAATTTAGACTTGTACTTAGAACCTGCCAACCCTTGTTCTAAGGAGTGGAAATACTATTTTGTGGTTTAGACACAAAACCATGCGACGTTGCAACTTGTTGCATAGGAGTCACATCTGACTTGGGGGATTAGTTCTCTCATCAAACGGTATTCCTTGGTCGAGCATACCTTTGGTCAAGATGTAGGGTTTGGGAGTCCTCTTGACCCAACCCAACCCTAACCCTACTAGGCCGATAACACTTTGGCCCTCAGGGTTCCTAACTTCCTTGTGGAAGTCTAGCATTTGGTCTTCCGATCATTAGGGTGAGAACCCTAGATCGTTCTTGCATGGGAGTTTAGCTAACCCTAACATTCCATGAATGTTGGTAAGATCTTTGGGATCGAAAGCCTTGACTTGGCATCCCAAGTGTGATACTAGGCAAATTTTTTTTATCATAACTAAACCCTACCTAGCACTTTGAGGTGTTCGTCGTACTAACTATTTATGCTTTTATGAATCCCATGTGGGTTATGCCATTACAAGCGATTTACCTAAATCGATCTAATTGTCTTGCGACAAGAGGTGATCTTTTCTTAGAGATGCTAATATTTTTCCTAAAAGATGTAAATAATTGCAAGATATAACATTCCATGCAAATATGCGATTCATAGAATTTTTCCTTTTATGCAACTATAAGATGTACAATGACCATTTATTTTCCTTGCCTACACTATAATGATTGACAATTTAGGGCCAACTCTATAGACCCTACGTTGATTTACATCAAGAACTATGCCCATAAACCCTTCGTTTAATGCATTGAATTCAAGCTTTAATATGACAATTTCATCCATTCCCAAATCCAACTTCAATAAAAGAAGTCCATGCATGAGCAAATGCCATAGGACCATTATTGATTTAATTCATCCTTCAGCACTTAGCCCAACCTAGGATGTAATTTTCACCGCATGCAATTTGCAAGGTACATAAATCCCTTTCATGCAATGCAACTACTTGGACAACATCTAATGGATGTCAACAATTATCTCATATGAATCACAGCTAGGCAATTATTACCTAAATGCATTATGTGTTGTTCTTTTTCGCGGGGCAATCAAGGATGCATTTAGACAAATACACCTTTTAACTTATGCAATATGTGTTCAGGATTGCAACTTGGAAGTATAAGCAATTTCAAATGCACATCATGCAACCAAATCTTTGAAAATCGGACGATCAATTAAAATTTCCAAGTGTAAATAAACTTGCTTACGAGAATTGGACATGCCTAGTGCATTCTTTTCATGTGGAATCAATTTTTAAGAACCTGGGCATTGAGGTTCGGGGTGTTGTCCACATGCGAACTTGGATTGGAAGCTCTCACATGTGTGCATCATGTCTTTATCTTCAGAGCCATTTATGCAGTGTCTTTTGTTGCAGCAACTCCCCCCTGGACTACTCGTGTGTCCTGAAGTCTCACAGTCCGAGATCTCCCTCTCCCACGCAGGACACGGTCCTTGGAGACTTGGGTTTAAAATCCTAAGAAAGGCACATGAGAACAGGGCTTAAGGAAGCTTAAAATTAGAATCTTCCAAAGAAGCTTCTGGCTTTTGACAGAAGTCGTGGGGAAAAAAAAATGTGATGATGGAGAGGATGAAGGAGAGGACGATGGCAATGATGACGATTATGATGATGGTGATGGTGAGGTGAAGGCAAGGCGGCCTAGCTCAGCGGCAACAGGTGGCATGGATGGCAAATGTGGCGGCGTCTTGGCAGCACGTGGTCCTATTCTTCCTCCCTTCCCCTCAATCTTCAGGAGGGGGGGTCATATAGGATAAGGGGGGGGGGCGCGCGGGGAGGGGGGGAGATAGCCACCCACGTGGCTTACTTGCATGCCTCCCCCATGCTCTCCACATAACTCAAGGCTCCCTTGATACTCCCTCTCCCCACCATGCATCGGCTGAGGGGAGAGGATTAATAGTAAAAAAATTTGCACACAATTTAACCATTATCCATTTACATTTTCTTGTGAAGGGTGTTCCCGTGTGGGCTTGCGGTTTCAAGCCACGGTCTCCCATACACGACACGGAGCTAGAGTTTATTAATTCGCGTAGAGGGAGCATTTAGCCACCAACATTTTACAATGCGGGAGACTATTTTGAACTGATTTTTGAGCATGGTGTTGCGGGGTCTAAAATCATTAATATTCCATGCAAAAATATTACACTCATCCAAAATAACTTCAGAAAACTTTGTGGGTTCCTTGAAGCTAGTGACTTTTGCCATATATGCATAGTGCCTCACTGTATAACCATTGTATGTAAGCCTATCCATAGGCTTCATGACTCTTTCTAATCTCTTCAACTAAGGTGAAGTATGAGACTCTTCTCTCTCATGAGGTGGTATGTATCTATGTCTCACACCAGGAGTCACAACTCATGGAATGCCAAACTCACTATCCAAGCTGTTAGTGCTAGGTGAATCATAACCACAAGTGACTGGCCCTGTAACATCATCAAATTTGGCTTTGCCTTTATCCAAATTTCTCCCCCTCATTGACATATCCATGTCAGTTTGGATAAAGATGCTGAAGTCCTCAATCTACCTGTCCAACGACTAGCAGATGTAGTAGCATCTTTAGAAGGCCTAGAAATTTCTACACTCTCATTTGTACCTGCATGTACATGAGTCTACTAACAAGCATCATCATCATTCATCAAAATGGTCTTTTTCTCATGCCATGATTTCAGTTCATCAAATACTACATCTCTTAAGACTTATGTCTCATGAGTAGAAGGATTGTAGCATTTGTATGCTTTCATATCTTGTGCATACCCAATAAAGATTGCCTTTTCTACCTTTGGATCAAGATTCTTCCTCTTTTCATCTAGAACATGTACATATGCCAAGCATCCAGAAACCTTAAGATGGCTAATGTCCCCGGCCTTATCCCATTAAGCTTCTCATGAGGAGTCACCTCATGTATCTCTGTTGTTGGTGTACAATTCATGACATACACAGCATTCATTACAGCCTCTACCTAATATGCATTTGGTAGGCTCTTCTCATTCAACATGCCTCTATCACCCTATTTTTCCTTTCTGCCACACCATTTTGTTGTGGTGTGTACTTACATGTCCATTGCCTTTTTATCCCATGGGCTACAAAGAAGTGATCAAAGTCTTTAGAGACATATTCTCCACCCATTAAGAAAAAAATGAACTCACAAATGGGCCCTTAAAAATAATATAGTTTAAGATGTGGGCCTTTTGGATTGTCCAATAGGAAAGCTAGATGTTAACATCCGTGGAGGGTAAATCTTCTCTCTCCAAATCTTGGGTTTTCTATTAAAAAAAGGGGTAGTGGGGGATTAAAAAAAGAGAGAATGAATAGTATATAAAATTTGAGTTTCTCTCACCTCGTATTTTCCCCCTTTTTTGGAGAATTTTCAATTTTGATTTTTTTCCCTCTCACGAAATCAGTTTGACCCAAAAGTTGAGCAGCATACCACTTTCCCTCTCTTCTCTATACTCGTGATTTTTCGTCTCCATTGAAGCTCCATGCTGAGAGTAATTAGGGTTTTGAGTGTTCTGCTTACCTCTGCACTTTCTTCACCATGCAACTCCACATCTTGGGCAAAACACAGGTGCCCATCTCTCTTTGCATTTTCTCTTGTTTACTATTTTTTAAATAGGGTTTGATGTAGTTTCTTACTGTTATTGTTGCTTTATTGCAGAGGTTGTTTGGGGTAGGAGACAGAGGTGCTCATCTCTCTCTCCTTTCTTTCCCCCCTCTCTCTATGTGTTGTTTCTCTTTTATGTTGTGTTTTCAATAGAATTTGATGTTGGTTCTAATTGTTGTTTTCTTGCAGAGTTTATTTGGAGCAAGAAAAAAAGGTGTTAATCTCTCTCTTTGTTTGGTTTTTTTTGCTGATATCTTTCAATACAGCATAATGTTAGTTCTAACCCTTGTTGTTGTTTTATTGTAGAGATCATTTTGAATGACATTGCATAAGTGCTCATCTCTCTCTCCCTCTCTCTTTCTCTCTCTATGTTTCCTCGTTTCTACTGTTTTTTTAGTATACCTTCATGTAAATACTAACTCTTGCTATTGTCTTTTGCAGAGATCAATTTGGGCAAGATTAGATAGGTGCTCATTTCTTTCTCTCTCCTGTGTACTCACACACTCTCTCTTTCTTCCTCTCTGTATTATCCCTTTTCTACTATCTTCAATATGGTTTGATGTTACTTCTAACTTAAGGATGAATTGTTGTTGCATCACTTAACACAAGGTAGAGCAAAGATTCTGTAGCTCAATTTACAGGTAAATCTGCCATATTTGTGGTGCCAAAATTTATTCATTTAATTAGTGACTTTTATGTTTAATGGGATTGATGTTTTCTTATGTCCATCATTTGCAATGGGTTTTGATTAGCAATGATTCAATCTTATCTCAGTAGCTCAGCTTATAGGTAAATTGGCCATGTTTTGTATTGCTTCTATTCATGCAGTTAACTAGATATTTTTTGCTAAAAGGGATTCATGCAAGTATTTTTGTTAAAAGGGATTCATGTAGGTGTTTTTTTGTACATGCAAGTATTGTACAAGATTTAGGTGAAGCATATAATTCTTGATCTACTGTTTTGATGTGGTGAGTAATTCCTCTATGTTAGATGATATGGATCTACTGGAAATCGATGGTTCAAAAATCCTCTGCTTTATTGGTCCTATGTGTCCATTTGGATCTCTATGCCAATTGGCAATGATCCATGAAACTCTTGTATCATATCATCCATATAACACACAATGTGTTGAGTCTTAGAAAATCTCAGGTGTCAATCCAAAGTGCCTATTAAGATTTGCATGCCATGTGGCTACTATCCTTGTAACAACTACACTATAATACCCACATTTCATACAATGTATTGAGTCAAATCAAACTCGTCTTCATTATAATAAAATTAATTTTGGCGAAATTCTTTGAGTATTCTTGTGCTATTCTTTTCATTATATTTCATGTAAATGGTATGATCAAAGTGATGCCTTGAAATTAAATCTATACTTTGTGTTGATGTATATATCCACATGCATTTCAATATCGATGTTTATGTCTATTTACAAAAGTGTAAACATCTCTTAATGCCATGTTGATTTGTATGGCATATTGGTGATTACTAGACATACTTAAAATGCTTATTATTTAGGGGTTAATACATACTTCTTTACATCTAATGCATAGGTTATAATGCCTGAGAGAAGAACAAGCATTCTCTCGATAGAAGTACGTAACAAAAAAGATGAAGAAGGAAATTGGATCACTGATATGTATCATTGCTTGTCTTGGATACATATGCATCCAAGTATGAAGGGAGCTTTTAGGGTGAAAGCATTTACACTTGCAAATGTATCAAAGCACTGGAAGGGTAAAATTTTAGCTCTCAGACAAAGGAATGTTGATTCTCACCTTGTAACAGAGGCATTTGTAAAACATTTATTCATGCAAAAACAAATACATATTGTGCCCACTGTGCCTTTGCAACGAAACATTGCAAATAGTAAGTATTTGTAACTCATTGAGAATGAGAAATTTCATGACACCTATGTAACAACTTGTCTCATATTTACAGAAGTATACCCTTCGGATTGCTGTGAGTGGCAAAATGTTGAGAGTTTCACTGGTTCTTTTAAGTGTTACCACCTCGAAATTGGTAGATTTCTCTTTGAGGGGCGTATAACTAAGCAGCTCACAAAGGACCTTGTTTTTTTCTATGACTCCAAGTACATATTGCCCAAGGGGAGTCAAGAATATGGAACCCTTGATTCTATGCATATATCGAGTCTCAATAGCATAGAATGGCCATTGTGTAGTAGCCACATTTTGCACGTGTAGCACAAAAATTTCAGCAAACATATTGAGTTCTATGAAGCCAAGCACTGGCTCAAAGAATATACATCTAAGCTGGTTCATACCGATTGCAATTTTTGCACACATGTTCAAGGAATGTAAGGGTTTGAGATGTACCAAAAGTACATACGTCATAAAAAATACATCAAAGGATTATGTAACAAGGATTCTAAGCAGAACTTGGATATAAAAAATAATTCATAGTTTTGACACAGTGGAGTTTCGAGTCACAACAAGGGACATGGCTTTCAGGTAAATTTTTCCTCTCTTAGTTGACTATTATCTTACTTTGGGATGAATCGACTAACTTTCCTTTCCAATTACAGGTACTTTGTCACACGACAGACTTTATGCCTAGTGTTCAAGTATCATGGATGGAGGATGCTCAAGGGTAAATGGTTGTGCCTTGACCAAGACATGCGTGAAAGTATAGCTATGGGTGTATCCAATGCAAGGAGGTAAATGTTAAAGAGGAACATTGAGTGGTGGCAAAGAAAGGGTTGGCTCTCATGGTGCCATCTTCTTCATAGCCTCCACAAGTCAACAAACCCAACCTTGCCTCCTTGACACCCATTGAAGTAGATGGTACACAATACTTGCTTCTATTAGATGTACTGCAATACTTGGAAATGAAGGAAGAAGAGTTGTTTTCTATCCTAGTCAAGGATTAAATGGAAGACTTGATCGATTATGATTACATGGATGTGCATCCGACAATGGCAGAGAT
The DNA here is from genome assembly GCF_053477565.2 of Lygodium microphyllum. Classification (NCBI taxonomy): domain Eukaryota; kingdom Viridiplantae; phylum Streptophyta; class Polypodiopsida; order Schizaeales; family Lygodiaceae; genus Lygodium; species Lygodium microphyllum. The sequence continues at coordinate 19,792,517 of NC_141161.1, read as the reverse complement.
TGGAAGATATGATGGCACAAGCTTAGATACTGTGAGTGCCATCATAGCAGCACATGAGCATATTACCTCATTTAAAGAAGATTACCTTGTCCCAGATGCTGAATTTGAAGCACTACAACATGATTTGTTCAAACCAAGGCCCCAGCTTCCTACCAAGGAGTTTGTAGATCCCTCTGCCCAAAGAGGTACCTCCCTGACACACGAGGAAATGAAGATACAAGATGATCTGGAGAAGGTGAAATTTCTAACTACCATATATTTTTATGCAATGAAACTTGACACTAGGTTGCATCGGGTCTCTCGGAGTCCACCGGTGAAATCTTGGCCAAAATTTATTCCTACAGCTTCCCTGTTTAAAGTCTAGCATCTAGGGCCACTTTCTGGCCCCCTATCGTCAAGTTTCATCACTTTCTGATAACTCTAGGTTAGTCGCTAAATATATTGTTTGATCTGAATTTGTCATTTAAGACATACTGTATATAGATGAGTTTGCATCAAGGCAAGGAGGAGCTCGACATGCAGATCAACGGAAGGATTCAGCTTTGAAGGAGTATATTGGTAACCTTGTTGCAGATTTACTGGTCTTCCATAAGAAGTGCTCACCAGGAGGGCAAGAAATAATCATGAAAATTTGAGATTTTGACCAAGTTTGGACCTTTTTGAGTGATGCCTGTGACATTTAGCTTGGAGAAGGTGGTGCTAATCAAGTGGTCAAAGCTTCTTTACTTGTTTGACCAAACGCGTGGTGGAGCAATGTGTGTGCTTGCTACATTAGGCGACCTTGCTAAAGTGTCAGATTTTCTTCTCCTGGAGAAAGAGCTGAAGGGGAAGTGCATCATTTTTGAAGCAAAGAAGGAACTTATATTTTCATCGAAAGCTGGCCCCTCCTCTCCACTGATGAAAAAGTCAAGGAACAATTGAGAGTTCTTGTTGGCTATCGACTTTTTGTATCTACCATCACTAACAGCCATCACATGTATTTTTCTTGATGAATATAAGAAACTTTACTTTATCCTTACAAATGAATATTTATTAAATAAATGTGTGGTTCATATAAGTTAGACGATAATGTGTGGTACGTGAATGACACATTCACATACGTTAATATAATTCAACGCATAGTATTGCACTTGCGATTGTGTAAGTGTGACGATAATGTGTGGTACGTGAATGACGCATCCGCATACATTAACATAATTCAACGCGCAGTATTGCACTTGCGATTGTGTATAAGCAATAACGTAACATGTATCCGTATGTATTACTACTTTTGATGTGTTCATGCGTTGCACAAAAATTAAGAGTCATGCATTTCAAGAAACAAAACAAAACAACTTTACTTGATTATTTGAATTTAGTGCACATTGAATGAGATATTCTGTATATATAAATAAATATTCAAATGTGGCAGAGTATACAAAATTTTTTTGCCTTCCAAGATGTTATGGCTCTATCACACTCATTGCAAACCTTGCATCATTAATCTAGTAAACTATGGCGGAGTCCCCTTGCCATGTCGAAGCTAAATGATAAAGTTCATGTCTTTATCTATGATTGTGACACGCTTTGCATGGATGGCTGCAAGCTGTGTATCATTGAACAAGTCAATGATAAACCCCTCTGTAGCTGTTTGTAGGGCCTCCATAGCTGCAGCAATCCACCTTCCTACTGGTGGGCCATCCCACACTCGTGCCCAAAATCTTCCCATCCCTTTCAGTTCCAAGTCTTGCATGACTTCTCACCAACCTTATGAAAGGAAATTTTGGAGATGAGAAGCTCGTATCCACGTTAGATTCTCCTTATCTCTCGAAGGGCTACAGTGCCCGGTTTCCATCTCCTCTTCTTCTATGGTGGTCCTTGTGCTCTATGGGGAGCACTTGTTGCTGCACTAGAGGAGGCTCCACCTTGTGCTCCAAATGGCGGGCCTTTGCATGATGTCTTCCCAAGGCCAAAATGACAACATGCTTGCTTGGTGCATGCCATGCATGCTCAAGGAGGGTAAGATGGAGAAGAGACAGAGGTTGGGGATGTGAAAATGGAGGAATCAAAGAAAGCAAGATGTGAAAATGAGAAGAAAAATGAACTTTTAACCCATTTAAACCCCAAAACCGTGTTAATGCAGCTTTATACACATTGTCCATCATGTGATCGTAAATCCATAACCTTTTATTGGAATGTGATGAAACTTCACACCGCACTCATTAGGTGGCCAAGAGTCCAAATTATTATTTTTTTTGAAAAAAAGTGCCTACAAAACCCTAGTCCGAAGTTTGGCGTCTAGAACCACTTTCTTGCCAGAAAGTGGCTCCAGACGTTAGACCAGGGGTCTGTAGGCACTTTTTTTAAATTATAACTTTTGGACTCTTGGCTACCTAATGAGTGTGCATGTGGAGTTTCAACGCATTCTGATATAGTTTAGTATTTTAAAAACTATCCCACACCAAAATTATGGATGGATTGATAATTGAGAAATCAATATCGCGACTACTGGCCCTTAGAAACTTTTCACCACATAGACTATATAGAGGCATCAGGAGTAAAGTCTGCAATAAGAAATGGAAAATTTTTGCATGTTATTCCTATTGAAATTGACAGTGCTAACAAAAACTGTAAGTAAGAATTGAAAATAGAGCGAAGATGCACACTCAAAGTTGAGAGCAAAGGACAAGTGTAAAATTTTAATTCATATTTTAAGGGCGCATACAATAGTTTTACACTAGGACATAGTCATATATCCAATGCACGAGGATAACACTATGCCAAAAAAGATAACATTACAAACTATGTTTATTCCATTAGAACGAATGCATCCTTCATTGCTTGAAGATTTCTTACAAGTTGGAAGTCCTTGGGAGTTACAGTGATGCACTTCGCATGTATTGCACAATGTTGAGCATTAGTCATAAAGTCAACTAAAAAGGCCTCTGCAGCACACTCTAGAGCACGAAGACGTTCTTTTGTGAAGTGATCAGGTCTATCTTGACCTTATGCCAAAAACCACCTCCTGCTTTCTGTGCTGTAGAGGTCTTGCACAATCTCGTGAACAAGTCTCGAGAAGCTCGCCTTCGAAATGATGAGATCAAAAGAGCGTTAATACCTCCTAATTTTTCTCAATGCCATTGTGCTTGGCTTCCACTTGCATTTCTTGTGGGGATGCTGAGGAGAACCCTTGTGAGGGCAGCTTGAGGAAGGTTGATTAGGTTGAGAAGGGGGTGTATCTGAGCTAGTAGATGCTCCAAGGGGCTGAACACGATATGGGGCTTTGTGAGGCTGAAGCTATGTTCTTTGCAGTGACAGAATTTTTTGCAGTGTTCTATAATGGCGTCTGATTCTTTTTCATAGATTGTCACTGAAAAGCTTGACAAGAACAACTTCCAAGCATGGAAGTTCAGAATGACGAATTTCCTTATGGGAAAAGGATATTGGGAATTCGTTGCAGGAAATGAAGAAGAACCAGTTCTTCCTGATTTTCCCAATCAACAGCAAATGCAAGCATTTAAAGCATGGCATGAGAGAGCCAGGAAAGTTATGTACTGGCTGTCTATCAGCATTTCAGACTCTATGACTGTGTATATTCAAGATGCAAGTACGCCAAAGGAGCCATGGGATACTTTGTCAAAAATGTATAGCACAAATACGCAAGCCAGGAAAATGCAGCTCAAGCAAGAGTTGCACAATGTGCAAAGAGAAAGTATGAGCATCAATGACTACCACATGAAGGTGAAGAAGATTGCAGATGCACTTGCTTCCATTGGGTCGCCAGTGGAAGATGATGATTTAGTTTCTATGACCTTGAATGGTCTAGGAAAGGATTATGCACAGTTCCGAACATCCATTTCCGTCCGTGAAAGATTTCTTGATTTTGAGGAGTTGATTGCCCTTCTAATTTCTGAGAAGCAGAGAAATGGTGGTGCATCTTCTTCAGGAGGAACTTCAAAAGAAGTTGTCTTCTACTCAAATGCTGGAAGAGGTAGAGGCAGAGGTAGAGGAGGCCGGTCTGGAGGCCGTGGTAGAAATCAAAATATGCAACAAACTCAAGAAAACCAGTCTTATGGAGGAGGACATGGTAACTCTAGAGGCAGGGGGAGCCAAAGAGGTCGTGGTGGATGGCAAAGAGGCCAAAATGTAAACAACAATGTTGAATGCTACTACTGTGGTAAAATGGGTCATATGGCTAAAGACTCCTATAAAAAGCAGAATGACATCATGAATGGAAAATTGCAACAAGGAAATTATGCATCTTCTAGTAGACAAGGTGATGACAAAAATGAGCATTTGTTTATGGTGCAGCACATGACCATTTATGGTGCAGCACATGACCAATTTTGTGACAAGTGTAGAAGAAAGCAATGATGTGTGGTATGTTGTCTCAGGTGCATCAAACCACATGACAGGTCATGTAGAATGGATGCAGGATGCAAGGAAAATGGAAAAACCAGGATTTGTGGAGACTGGTGATGATACTGCACATCCTATTGTGCAGATTGGAAAAATTCATTTGTCTATGCAGGATGGGAAAAAGAAATACCTGTCGGATGTATTTCATGTCCCGAATATCACCAAGAACCTAGTTTCTATTGGTCAAATGGTTGAGTAGGGCTTGCAGGTCAGATTTAATTCTCATGGATGCTTTGTTGAGGATATGAAAAATAAAGGTCGCTTGATAGCAAAAGGAAAGAATAAGGGTAGAATGTTTACGTTGGATGCAGACATGCCTGAATTGAGTGCAACAATGTTTGCACATGGGACCAGTGTAGTTGCAGATATTGATATCTGGCATAAACGCATTGGTCATGTTAATGTACAACGACTTAAATCAATGCAAGCCCAAAATATTGTTGTAGGATTGCCTAAATTCAAGGTTGCAGAAATGCATAAGGTATGTGAAGCCTGTCAGTTTGGAAAACAGGCAAGGAAACCATTTCCTAGATATGTTCAAGAGAGTAAGAAGCCATTGGAATTAATCCACTCTGATGTGTGGACTACTAAAGCTGCATCTCTTGGAGGCTGTCATTATTTTGTCACTTTTATTAATGACTATAGCAGAAAAGTTTGGGTGTATTTTATGAAAAAGAAAAGTGAAGTTTTTGGGCATTTTAAAACTCTTAAAGATATGGTTGAAAAAGAAACAGGCCTGCAAATAAAATGCTTAAGGTTAGATGGAGGGGGAGAGTACCTCTCAAATGAGTTTGCAAGGTTCCTGCAGGAGCATGGCATAAAGCAGCAATATTCATGCAGTCATGCCCCACAACAAAATGGAATTGCAAAAAGGGAAAACAGACATATTGGAGAGATATCTTGTGCCATGCTCAATGAAAAAGACTTGCTAGATTTTTACTGGGCTGAAACAATTGCTACAGCAGTCTACATAATGAACAGGACTCTTGCTGCAGCAATACATGGGATGACTCCAGAGAGAGGTATACTGGTAGGAAACCAGATATTTCTCATTTAAAGATTTTTGGTTGCATTGCCTATGTTCATGTGCCAGATGAGTTGAGATCCAAGTTGGATCCAAAAGCTGAGAACTGCATTTTTATTGGTTATTCTCTTCAGCAAAAAGGGTATAGATGCTATAACCCTTCTACTCGTAAGTTTACAGTGAGCAGAGATGTTATTTTTTATGAGATGAGTAGCTGGTATAAACCAGTAAATGTGATTGATAATGTAGATGCACAAAATGGTAATGCTACACAGAATTCACAGCAGTAGTCATAAGATATTAGTGGACCTGGAGCGTCCTCTAGCAGTGGTTCACATTCTTTGCCATGGATAGGCAGATTGAGATTAGGATAATCTTCTCAAAGCAATGCAGATAGTGGTATGCAGGTATCATGAAAAGGAAAAGAGAAGGTAGATCAGCCCATGTTTGATGTGAATGCAGGTCACTCTTATGTGGATGGTGAATCCAGTGGCTCAAAACAGAGCATTGATGATGAGTTGGGTATTCCTTCTATTGTTACACCTGGAGTAAGGAAGACCAGGGATGTTTTGAGAGCACCTAGGAGTGAGCCTACTTTGCGCAGGTCTACCAGAGCTAGGTATCCTGTGGACAGGCTGAAATATGATGGATTTACAGCCATTCACTATGCCTATATGGTCAAAGTGATACAGGAACCAGAACCCACTTCTTTTGAGCAAGCCATGGGAAAAGAAAAATGGGAGAAAGCCATGGATGAAGAAATGGATGCCTTGGAAGCAAATGCTACATGGGAATTGGTACCTTTGCCTAAAGATAAGAATGCAATTAATTGTAAGTAGGTTTATAAGGTGAAACACAATGCAGATGGTTCTGTGAATAGATACAAGGCAAGATTAGTAGTCAAGGGGTATGCACAAACATATGGCATTGATTATGAAGAAACATTCAGTCCGGTTGCAAGGATGGCAACCGTAAGAGTAGTCATTACTATGGCTGCATCAAAGGGATGGTCTTTACATCAGATGGATGTAAAGAATGCCTTCTTGCATGGTGATTTGCAAGAAGAGGTCTATATGGAGCAGCCACCAAGTTATGTGCATATTGTTCATCTTGAGTTTGTTTACAGGTTGAAGAAAGCCTTGTATGGCTTGAAGCAAGCACTTAGAGCATGGTCTGACAAGATAGGACAGTATCTTGTCACTATTGGCTTTCAGATTTCCAAGGCAGATTTCTCACTTTATGTGACAAAAACAGAGAAAGGTATTATGTTGCTTGTCATTTATGTTGATGATTTGATTATCACAGGTGACAGTGATGAAGATATCCTTCATGTAAAAATGCTATTGAAGCAGAAGTTTAAGATGAAGGATTTGGGAGAGCTGCGTTATTTCTTGGGCATTGAGGTGATTAGATCACCAAGTGGGATATGGGTCTTACAGAGGCAGTATGGATTGGACATGCTGTCCAAATATGGGATGACAGGCTGTAAGCCTATTTCAGTTCCTTTGGAGCAGAATGTGAAGTTGAGCGTAGATGCAGGTGAGCTTCTGGAAGACCCTACTATGTACAGATGCATAGTAGGAAGTTTGATTTATATAAATATTACCAGGCCAGATTTGAGCTATGCTATTGGATTGGTAAGTCAGTTTATGCAGGTTCCAAGGAAACCACATTTGGATGCGGCTAGATGCATACTCACGTATGTGAAGTCCACATTGTAGTATGGACTACTTTATGAGACTGGGGTTCAGATATAGTTGCATGGATACACTAATGCTGATTAGGCTGGTAGTATTTCTGATAGACGATCTACCAGTGGATATGTGTTCTCTTTTGGAAGTGCTGCAGTCACTTGGAGCAGCAAGAAACAGCCTACAGTTGCCTTGTCGAGCACAGAGGCTGAGTACAGGGGCGTAGCAATGGCTGCATGTGAGGTAGCTTGGTTGCATAAGCTACTTTATGATATGTATAAGCCTACACATATGCTAGTTGTCATTTATTGTGACAACATGAGTAGTATACACTTGGCAAATAATCCAGTCTATCATGCTAGAATAAAGCACATTGAGGTGCATTATCACTATGTGCGGGAGAGGGTTTTACTAGGTCTTATTGATCTAGTTTATGTCAGCACAGAGGATCAGGTAGCTGACATATTCATCAAGGCATTGGGCGCAGAGAAGCTGCGCAAGTTCAGAGACCTGCTTGGTGTGCAAGAATTGGGATTGAGCTCGAGGGGGGGAGTGTTGAGATATCGAGCTCCACTCGTGATATGCTAGGGTGACCGTCGTGCATTTATATCACCGACTTATCAGTTACAGATGCGATTGGTACACCGCCCATGAATAATAGCTAGATGACAGCTATCCTTATCTACTCTAGTTTGTGGCTTAGTTAGTATGCTACCTTAGTTAGTTGAGTCTGGTTTGAGACCCATATATAGGGTTTTTCTATTTCTATGTACTAGAGTTCTTTTTGGCTTACACAACTAAGAAGAGGAAAACTGTTTTCAGCCTCCACCTTTGTGTGTGTTCCCCCATTGTGCAAGCAAGAAAGCTACAAGTGAGACTCCTTCCTTCTCTCCCACAATCTTGACATCCCCATCCGTCATGGCTGCTCCCAATCCACTCAACATCCAAACGGCCCAATGTTGAGATGACAAGCTCAACACATGCGGACATTGATGATGGACCGCCTAGTTAGATGGGTCCACACGTCTACGCTTAGCATGTTGGTGGTCATTATGACTCTCATATGGCCATTGACTCATTACTTATTATATTCAGGTTGTTACACCTATTTACAGCAGCTGGCATAGTTTTAGTGCCAGTCGACTAGTGTAGTCGGTTATGCATTGTTTGACTTAGTAGGCCACTTTCCTTTATGTTGTATCTTATCTATGCTTTGTGTACATTGTAAAAGTGTGTGGAAGAAGAGACAAACTCATTGGACATACAAATGTACAAAGGCTGAAATTAATGCAGTCCAAAGGGTTGGTTTCAAGTGAAGAAAAGGAGCCGGAGGTGAGTGATCCTCCAACTGCAGAAGAGACAAAGGCACATAAGACATATTAGAAATGCAGAGAATTCATATGCAGCTTGGACCATACTTGAAAGTATATTTTCTGTAAATACAAAGGTACGAAAGATTCAACTCAAGCAAGAGTTGAATATATTGAAGAAAGGGAAGATGTCTATCAATGAGTATGCACTGAAGGTAAGGAGCATTGCAGATGCCTTGGCAATGATTGATGCAATGCCTGATGATGATGATTTGGTGTCATCTACCTTGGGTGGACTTAACAATGAAAAGGCTTGGAAGTCTTTTGTAACTTCCGTATATGTCAAAAAGCCATTTCCAGATTTCGATGAGCTGGTCTCCCTTATGATCACTGAAGAGATCAACATGCAGAGCGAGACATTTGAAAGAAGTGGTGAACATGTCCAAGCTTTCTACTCCAGTTCAGGAAGGGGACGTGGCATATTCTCTTTAAAAGGCCGTGGTATAGGACGTGGTAGTGACAACTAGCAAAACAGATTGAATCAGCAATTTGGCGATATGCAGGTTTCAGGAGATCATGGTAACTTTAGAGGTAGGGGGAGCTTTAGAGGAAGAGGTGGATGGAAGAACAGAGGTCCTAACAAATCTCGTATTGTGTATCACTACTGTGGCAAAATAGTTCATATTGCAGCCCAATGTTATGCTAAGAAAGATGATATTCGCAATGGTAAGTTACAGCAAGGAAACTATGCATCGTCTTCACGACAGAATGAAGACAAAAATGAACGTTTGTTTATTATGTAGCATATGCTGAATGTTGTTACAGAAAAGGGAACACATGATGATGTTTGGAATATTGATTCAGGTGCATCCAATCATATGACCAGCCATGCATAATGGTTTGGAGAGATGCAGGATTTGCAAAATGCAGGTTATGCGCAGATGGGTGATGATTCATGCCACCCAATTTCACACATTGGAAAAGTTCCCTTGTCCTTGCATGATGGTAAGACAAAGAGTCTTTTAGATGTATTACATGTGCCATCTATTACAAAGAACTTAGAGTCAGTTGGTCAAATGGTAGAGCAAGGGCTACAAGTCAAATTTAATGCAAAGGGCTGCTTTGTAGAAGACTTCAATGACAAGTGCAGGTTGGTAGCAAAGGGAAGTAGAGTTGGACGTATGTTTACTCTAGATGCTGGAATTCCTACTATGAATGCTGCTATGTATGCTAAAGGAAAAGGTGTTGTTGCAGATATTGAAATTTGGCACAAACTCATTGGACATACAAATGCACAAAGGCTGAAATTAATGTAGTCCAAAGGGTTGGTTATAGGTTTGCCTACATTTAGAGTTGTAGAATTTCATAAGGTATGCGAAGCATGTCAGTTTGGTAAGCAGGCAAGACAACCCTTTTCACATGACAGAGATGTAAGTAGAAATATCCTTGATGTTGTGCATATAGACATTTGGGGGCCTACACAAAATGTATCTCTTGGAGGTAGTTCATACTTTGTCACATTCATTGATGATTGTTCTAGAACGCTGTGGGTATATTTTATGAAGGAAAAGAGTGAAGCGTTTGAGCACTTTAGAACTTTCAAGGCTGTAGTTGAAAGAGAAACAGGCTTGAAAGTAAAGTTCTTGAGGTTAGATGGAGGGGGAGAGTACCTCTCAAATGAATTCAATGATTTTCTGAGGTCTCATGGGATAAAGAGATAGTTCACATGCAGGTATAACCCATAGCAAAATGGGGTTGTAGAAAGGAAAAACATGCATATTGCAGAAGTTGCACGTGCCTTGATGGCTGAAAAGAATATGCCTAAGCATTTTGGGTCTGAGGCTGTTCATACTGCTGTTTATATTATGAACATAACTCCCATAGCTGCAGTTCATGGTATGACCCCCGAAGAATGTTTTATAAGTAAGAAGCCTGATGTCTCACACTTGAAAGTGTTTGGTTGCATTGCCTATGTTCATGTGCCAGATGAGTTGTAGAAGAAACTGGATCCAAAGGCTAAGAAATGTGTCTTTATTGGATACTCTTTAGAGCAGAAAGGGTATCGTTGTTATAACCCTGTCACATGTAAGTTCAAAGTGAGCAGGGATGTCATCTTTGATGAAATGAGCAGTTGGTATGCATCTAGTAGTGATGCATTAGATGATGATGATGATCATGACACTCATGTGCAGGCTAAAAAGCAAGAATCACGGACTCTTAGTGGACCAGAGACATCATCTGGTAGTCCTTGGTCTAGGAGACTAAGGAGTAGCTCTACATCTTCAGGTGCATCTAGTAGCACTACAGGTAAAGACAAAGGAAAGAGTAAAGTATTAGAAGGCATTGATGCAGTTCTTGATGGAGACTCTAGTGGCTGAGAGAGCTTGGATGATGAGCTTGGCATTCCTTCAGTGAGGACACCAGGTGTACAGAGAGCTCATAATAATGTAAAGGCTCCATTGAGTGATCCAGTGGTACGCAAATCGAGCAGGGTCAGATACACTGTTAAAAGATTTGGTTTTGAAGGTTATGCAGCTCACCATTATGCTTATATGGTAAAACTAGTTGAGGATGTTGAGCCCACATGTTTTGAGGAGGCTGCTGGTCATGCTCATTGGGATGTAGCAATGGATGAGGAGATGGCTGCATTAGAGGCCAATAAGACTTGGGATCTAGTATCATTGCCGAAGGGCAAGAAAGCTATTGGATGTAAGGGGGTTTATAAGATTAAGCACAATGCAAATGGTTCTATTAGAAGGTACAAAGCTAGGCTGGTTGCAAAAAGCTATGCCCAGACATATGGCATAGATTATGATGAAACCTTCAGTCCAATTGCTAGGATGGCAACTGTCAGATGTGTGATTTCTATGGCAGCAGCCAAAGGTTGGAGGTTGCAGCAAATGGATGTGAAGAATGCCTTCTTGCATGGTGATTTGCAGGAAGAAGTGTATATGGATCAGCCAGTAGGTTATGAATATTTAGAGCATCCCACGTATGTGTGCAGGTTGAAGAAGGTGCTATATGGGCTCAAGCAAGTACCTAGAGCATGGTCTGACAAGATCAAAGAGTATCTTGTCAATATTGGCTTTTATGTTTTTGATGCTGATCACTCACTTTATGTGAGAAAGGGAGATGCAGGTTTCGTCATCATAGTCATCTATGTGGATGACTTGATTATTATAGGTGATGGTGATAGTGGGATTGCTGAAGTCAAGGACTTTTTGAAGAAGAAGTTTGAGATGAAGGATTTAGGTGAGCTAAGGTACTTTCTTGGCATTGAGGTGATCAAATGTGATGATGGTATATGGCTATCCCAAAGACAGTATGGCTTGGATATGTTGTCCAAGTATGGTATGACAGCATGCAAACCATTTTCAGTCCCATTAGAGTAGAATGTAAAGTTGAGTGTGCTGATGTTGGGGATGAGATAGAAGACCCTACTATGTTCAGGAGGATAGTGGGGAGTTTGATCTACATGACCATTACAAGATCAAACTTGAGCTACGCTGTTAGTCTTGTGAGTCAGTTCATGCAAGTACCTAGAAAGCCACATTTGGATATAGTCATATTGAGATATGTGAAGTCCACATTACATTATGGACTTTTCTATGAGGCAGGTACAGATGTACAGGTGTTTGGATACACAGATGCAGATTGGGCTGGTAGTATGTCTGATAGAAGATCTACCAATGGATACATGTTCTCTCTTGGTAGTGCAGCAGTTGCTTGGAGCAGCAAAAAGCAATTTACAGTTGCTTTGTCGAGTACAAAGGCTGAGTATAGAGGTGTTGTTGTTGCAACATGTGAGATAGTATGGCTGCAAAAGTTATTGGTTGATTTGGATGTGCAGATGGAAGGTCCATTTGTCATTTATTGTGACAACATGAGTAGTATATAGTTGGCTAGGAACCCTGTGTTCCATGCCAGGACAAAACATATTGAGGTACACTACCACTTTGTGAGAGAGAAGGTACTAGCAGGTGAGATTGACTTGGTGTATGTCAGCACACAGGATCATATAGCTGACATCTTCATGAAGACATTGGGTACAGAGAAGCTTCAAAAGTTTCAAAGCTTACTTGGAGTTGCAGAGATGCAGTTGAGCTTCAGGGGGAGTGTTGAGATGACAAGCTCAACACATGCGGACATTGATGATGATGGACCGCCTGGTTAGATGGGTCCACATGTCTACACTTAGCACGTCGGTGGTCATTATGAATCTCACATGGCCACTGACTCATTACTTATTATATTCAGATTGTTACACTTATTTACAGCTGGCATAGTTATAGCGCCAGTCGACTAATGTAGTCAGTTATGCATTGTTTGACTTAGTAGGCCACTTTCCTTTATGTTGTATCTTATCTATACTTTGTGTACATTGTAAAAGTGTGTGGAAGAAGAAGAAGAAAATAGCAAGAAAACGTTTTGGCCTCCATCTCTCTTCTTGTCTCTTGAGTGAGCTTCTCCTTATGCATTCTATGTGTGTTCGGCGCAGCATCTTGAGCATGTCCCCCCACCACACGATTCTTGACACCCAACCACAAACTCATGAACCCTCCCAACCGCCCATCTTCGTTGTCAAATGTTCTTGTTCTGTCAAACCTCAACCACCTGTCGCCCTTACGCCCTCCTATGAATGAAAATCCTTTCTAGCGCTAGCCACTGACCTCGCTGAGGACACCGGGGATGACGTGGTGGAATGCATCAAACAACTCGATGCCACCTTTGTGTCGCTAGCCCTCAACTACGATCGCTTGGACTTAGGTATATTAGAAGAACCCTTTGCAACGGAAGTGCGCAATATGCCTTGCTCTTGGGAGACCTCGCTGAGGACATTGGGGATGACGTGGTGGAATGCATTAAATGACTCGACGCCACCTTCGTGTCACTAGCCCTCAGCTACTACGATTTCTTGGACTTAGGTATATTAGAAGAACCCTTTGCAACGGAAGTGCGCAATATGCCTTGCTCTTGGGAGACCTTTGAATTCGCATTTGCAAAAGCTTCTCGCTCTGCTGTGCTGAGTTACTCAACAGCGAGATCTCCAAAGAGCAAGCCATTAAACAACTTTTCATCACATCCTATGATCAGGGAACCACTTCTGCTATCATTGATCAGGAAATCACAGAGTTATCCAAGCTCGCTGATACTGACTCCATGTTTTTGAAGCATTGGTACACTCTTAGGCTGCAATGGGAAGTTGAGGGGTGCCGCATAATGACCAACGCTGAGGAGCGCCGCGCAATCAAAACAGCAGAGTATGATCCCACTTATGTCGCGCCAACCTCGTATTGAGTATTAACCACTCTTCATGGCCGACCCATGGAAGAGCACATCAAGGGGCATCCCTACCTTGACCGCCTCTTAACAGAGGAAGAACTCCACATTGCTAGTTGTGTCGATTCTGGCGATCTCCTAACCGATGTTTTGACATACATCATGCATGTGGGTATCCATCCATTCGAATTAGACCGTGAAGCTCAACTAGAGTACAACCCCAACTTCTATGCTTGGCTCCTACGCAAATAGACTGACGCTCTGTATGCTGAATGCCCTTTTCCTCTCAACCTCCAATCCTGGGACGGATTCTTCTCGTTCCAAAGGGGGAGGGGGTAAGGTGGAATTTAAAAAGTGAACCAAGTATGAAATGTCAATAAAAGTTGAAATGCAATGGTAAAATGTAATGGTAAAAGTCTGAAAAGAAAAGTTAAGGCTATACTCAAAATATTTCAGATCAATAAAATTTGCTACTCTTTTCTTCTTTCAGCAAGTTACTTGTCAAAAAGCACTAATAGTGGAAATGGCTGAACTTGCAGGCATCTATCATGGCAAGCCAGGACAAGGCTAGCAAGCTCCCCTTCTCAGAGAAGGAGCAAGTGAAGTACGGGGATCACGGTGGAGACTAGAGCCTTTAGCCAGTTGAAGTTCCGTCACATCTTCAACCTTGAAGATGTGGCCATCGAAGAGCCGACAGTGCGCCAGATTATAGATCAGTGCCATCTACAGAAATACCTAGAAGCAGTGGGCCAGAGGGTGGATTACACCTAGTGTGCCGACTTTTTGCGCACCTTTAGCAGAAACAGAGGCACCGTCACAGTGCGCGAGAATGAAGCCACCCAGCAAGTACAGATTGAGCTGACCCCGGAATTGGTGGAGAGGGCATTGGGGCTGCCAACTAAAGTGGAAAGAAAGCCGAAGAGGGACGTCTACACCATGTTGGGAATGGATAAGGTGAAGGTCCATACCAACTATGGGATTAGCTTGGCAGTCATCCCAAACCCAAATATCCAGCTACAAGAAAAAATGGTGCACACTTTGTTCTCGAGCCAGAGGTACAATACCATAATGAGCCGGATCAACATGCCTCTACTCGACAGCATTGCGGCATAATCATAGAGGCTTCAGCTAAGGCTCTAGTAATGGGAGGAAGAGCCACTGCAGGAGAATCCCCATCGTCCAGATCAAAACGCAAGGCATCGTCCTCCAAGGCCTCAACCATAGGGTTTGGAGGCATCCTTACTGCCATAATCCGAGAAGCACTAGGGCAAGGACGGGAAGAAGAAGATAAGAAGGGAGACAAAGAAGGAAGTGACGAGTCACCATCACAACCCCCACCTCACACAGAAGAACAAAATAGGTCTTCAGATGAAACAGATACTGACAAAGACGAAGAGGGAGAGTCCTAGGGCAGCCCACAGAGGCACACAGAACAAAGAACGAAAGCCTTGCATGGAAAGAGGGAAGAAGAGAGCAAGAAAAAAGAAAAAGAAGATTTGGAGAGGGCTTGGAGGGAGTCGCTCAGGGATGAGGAGGAGAGAAAAAAGAAGGAGCAAGAGGAGGCAAGATTAGCTGAGATGGAATCAAAGAAGGCAGAGGAGGAGAGGAAGAAGACTGAAGAGGAGTTGAGAAGAAAGGAAGAGGAAGAAATAGTGCTAGCCACCCGTCGCTCCATTGAGGAGTAGCACAAAAGAGATGAGGAGGGCGCAAAGAGCCCACGTAGAACAGATCACCTGGTTCTAGTACCAGTGTGCCGGAAATCACACCCCCGCCCCCAACAGAAGGAAAAGGCAAAGAACCAATGGCGCCAATTTCCCCTCTCTTTGTACCTACCACACCAGCCACTCTCATCATGACAATGCCCACTACCACCGCCACCCAAGGCTCCACTCCCAAGGTCGATCTTAGCAATGTCTTGGAGTGGGTGCAGTTTTTGGTTGACAAGCAGATGGGCCAAGGAGGAGGAGAGGTCACGTCCTCTGCACCCGAAACTAAGAGACCTATAGCTGCTAATGCAGAGTCACAAAGGGACCCAAAGAGACAAAAAATAGAAACTTCCACCACCTCCATCCCCACAACAGGCATGCCAGCACAAGAATATGATGAATATGTGAAGTAGCTACTAGCTCAGCTAGAAAAGACGAAGGAAGAGAAGAAAGCAGCGGGGCTACTGAGCTGGAAGCTGAGAAAGAGGCTAGAGCTGCCTTCCAGCTGGAAACAATGAGGTAGCTAGCCGCAGCTCAAAGAGAACTACATGAGCTGAAAGGGCAGCTCCAGGAAAAGGAGGATGCGGAAGCCGACTATGAGACCAAGGATAGTGAAGACGCGAGGTCATGGCATCTTTAAGATAGCGAAATGATGAACTTGTAGGATTTTGCGAGGATCTGCAGGCCCAGGGGGAGAAGATCCAGAAGGCTGCAAATGACCTGGAAGTGGTATGAGAAGAGAGAGCTCGTAGGTATGAGCAAGAGATAGAAAATTTAAAATAGGAGCTGAGTGCGAAGCAAGAGAAACATGTACAACTGAAGAAGGACATGCAAGACCAAGAGCAACGATTGACAGTGCTGGCTCAAAGGCAAGGCAAGAGTCTGAAGGATATGAGAAAGAGAGCCGAGGAGTGGGCCACTCACAATGAAAGGTGGGTGAAGACTCTCGCCCAACGCCTAGGATAGCTAGAGAAAGATAAACTGATGGTGGAAAATAGGGTAGGTGCCATCTTCATGAGCTTCAATGCTCAACAACGTGCTTTCATGACCACCCTGCTGGACGTAACAGTGCCAAAAGACAACGAGAGTGTGGAAACAGCTTGCAAGAAACTAGGCATGGCACGCAGAGCACTAAAAGCAAGACTACAGCTGCCGGCTCGAATGACAAAAGCCAGCCCAAGCCTGGAAGAACAACGTAATTCACTACTAGAGGCAGGGCTATCTCCCCAAGAGATAGACTCATTGGGCTTCACAGCAGAGGCAGTGCAGCAAGAGCAATGGCAAGAGGGGGATGAGACCGACTTTAATTTTGAAATGGGGCCTCAAGAGGAGGAGTTGGTCCATCCACCCCCTTCGCCACCACCAGAAGACTAGCCGCCCACCACTGACCCATCCGCAGAGAGAGCAGCCGCTCAAGAAGAAAGGCAGAGGAAGCTTATTGAAGAGGTCATGGTTAGACAGAGGGATCAGCCAGTGATAGCGGTCGCAGTGCCAATTCCGCCCACCCTAGAAGAGTCCCATGCACACTTCCAAGCAGACATCATCGCCTGGGAACAGCAGGAGCTGAATAGACAACCCTATGACTTCGCTTTCAGCTTCCGCACGAACTTAAGAAGAGTTTTACCCATTAAAGTGGTGGACGAAGTCATAGGTGTCGCTGGAAGGCTAAGAGAGGTGGTTGCTATGAAGAGAGCAGCATCCGACTGCATGGAGCAATGTAGACAGTGAATATGGCAGAACAAGGTATTCAGACCGCCAAGATCTGTGCCAAGATTCAAAAGCTAGCCTCTGTGGAGGAGAAGGCTATGTTTGATGAATATGGACACTTGGATGACCTTTTGCAATGCACTCCCCTCCGAGCGTAATGATCCCACTCACATGCCGTACCCTCAGAGGATTGGAGTCGATTTTGACCCAAGTGCCCATGGAAGGTATGATTTCCCAATCATCTACAACCCTAATTGTACAAATTACGAGGATGCTCTTACCTTCACCCCTAGCGATCTATGTAATGCCATTGTACACTTCTTAGACAAATTCTCCTCTTGCCGTGACCCAGCATTTATCAGCACTTGTAATTACCTTCGCCTACTTCGAATTCTCCTTAGGATAGATCCCACTCCACAAGAGAGCAACTTACCCCCTCTCTTCTTCGATCCTAACATGATTGATAGCTGTGCCATGGCCTGTCTCATGATGCGAGCCACGCTACTACCCTCGTTTTGCCTAGCCCTTTTAGAGGATATGAGCGACAGCCGATTTTTGACTTGTAATCATCCCTTCCTCTCCACCACCACACTCCAAATCCGCCTCAATTTACGTAGGTATCTGCAAAGCTGACCCTTCCTTAATAGATCCCGCAAACCCCAACCTCCTTCCCAACATGATCAGAGTGAGCAACAGTAGCCATATCCTCCTCTGTAACTTCTTCCCTTATTAACAACATTTCTTTTTTTTTAAGAGAAGAAAAGAACAGAATAGAAAAGAAAAGAAAAGTAAAGAACATACAAAAAGAGAAAAGCTAAGAAAGAAAGGCAAAGCAGAAAGCATGACAACACAAGAACTCACTTGTAGAATCACTCAATCACCACGTAAGCACTATCATTGCACATAGGGCTTCTCAAGTTAGGCATGCCTGGTGGCTTCGGTCGGCCGGCTCCTCTCCTAACCCCCTAGCCCCTTTTGCTCCCCCACTTCACCCTTAGGGCACATCAAGGGCAGGACATACCTAGGAAAGTAACACTCGCCTATTGTTAGACATGTCGCCCTAAGCCACTTGCATCGCACCTCCCTCAAGTGTGGGACATCACACAGGCTTGCCTGCAGTTAGACCCACCTCCCCATTCCACTAGCACAAGCACAATACACTAACACGGTACGGTAGACACTCCCCTTAGGTAGAGCACAACATCTTCTCCTGTCAAGCATCACATAAAGCAATAAACCACCAATTTGAGAGACCTCGTCAACCACTTGCTATCCATTTAATTTCTCCGACAACCATCCTTCCTCAGCTTCCACGAGCACCTGAATCTCCATGTGGCCCTCCCCTTTACATCATTTGTCCAACTGCCTACCACTTTGCAACAACACAGAAGTGCCATGGGACTGACACCCATCTAGGAGGGGGGTAATGTTAACCCCGAGTCAAGATGGTGAAAAATGAAGGAAAAAGTAGAAAAAACATGGAAAAAGAGCAAAGACACGCAGGTGACCGCTAAAGCTAAGCCCGGACAAAAAGTGCAATTTTAAATGAAAGGCGTCTCAAAAACTTGGAAAACTCTTGTAAAAGAGCGCCAGGCTCCCTCTTATGCCAATTGTAAAATATTAGACGGGTGTAGGCTAAAGGCATAATGCTAGAAGAGTAAAATGGAAAAAGAACCTTGCCACAATGGCCGGTCATGTAAAAAAGGAGATGGGTGCCCATGGGATTTTAGGGTTTGTATATAAAGTTCAAAAAGTGAATGGAAGAGCATTCTTTGGTGTGTGGCTAACAAGAGCTCTCTTATTCTTCTCTTCTTCTCTTCTTCTTGCTTGTATGTGCTCTTGAGAGAGGGAGTGTGAGAGTGTGAGGGAGTGAGTGTGTGGGAGTGAGGGATCAAGAGGGTGAAGCTCTTCACCATCTTCTCTTCTCTTCTTCTCTTATCTTCTCTTCTCTTTTCTCGCGCGCGCGGCTATGGAGGATGGAGCTTGAAGATGGAGGAGGCTTGAGGATGCTTAAGCTAGCATCAAGAATCGTGGAGCTACCGAGGTATGCGAGGGAGGAGGCTACTCACATCGGCATCAAGGTAATCTCACTACATTTGTAGGATCGATGGCACGTCGGCTAGGTGAGAGATAGCCATTAGAGCTCGCTTGAAACACTTGAAGCAATAAGCAGTCCGTGGGTCTTGGCAGTTGAGAAAAAGCTCCCACAATCTCAATGCATGAGGATAGAGCTAATAAAACCTATTATCCTAGAAATCTTCTCTAATAGTATTGGAGTGCCCACTCAAGAGAGTGTCAAGATTCACATGGTGGGGGGCCTTGCTTGAGTGTTGCACCAAACACATAACATATACACAAGAGAAATCTCACTCACAAACACAAGAAGAGAGATGAAGGACCAAACGTTTTTTTCTTGGTTTTTTTTTCTTCTCTTACTCAATAAAATGTACACAAAGTATAGATAAGGATAAAACAAAAAGGAAATTGGGCTACTAAGTCAAATAATTCATAACTAACTATACTAATTGACTAACGTTATAAGTGTGCCAGTGCTGTAGGTAGGTGCAACAAACTAAATATAATAAGTGATAAGTCAGTGCCCATGTGAGAATCATAATGACCACTGATGTATTAAGTGTAGATGTGTGGACCCATCTAACCAAGCGGTCCATCATCAATGTCCACATGTGTTGAGCTTGCCATCTCAACACTCCCCTTGAAACTCAAGTATATCTCTATAACTCCAAGTAAGCTTTGAAATTTTTGAAGCTTCTCTACAACCAATGCCTTCGTAAAAATATTAGCTATCTGATCATGTGTACTTTTGATGTATACCAAGTCAATCTCTCCTACAAGTACCTTCTCTCTCACAAAGTGTTAATGCATCTCAATGTGTTTTTTCCTAGCATGGAACAATGGGTTCATAGCTAATTATATGCTACTCATGTTATCATAGTGAATGACAACTGCAATATCTTCTGACACATCCGAATCATCCAATAACTTTTGCAACTATACAAGCTCACATGCTACCATAGCAACGTCTCTATTCTTAACCTTTGTACCTAATAAGGCAACTGTAGGTTGCTTTATGGTGCTCACGTAACTGCTACACTACCAAGGGAAAACATGAATTTGCTGGTAGAACTTTTGTCAAACATGCTATCAGCCCAATCTACATCTATGTATCCAAACACATGTATATCCTTAATTGCCTCATAAAAAATTCCATAATGCAAAGTAGACTTCACATACCTCAATATGCGTCTAGCTACATCCAAATAGAGGCTTTCTAGGTATCTACATAAATTGACTAACAATGCCAAAAATATGTCATTGTGATAGTCATGTAGATCAGACTCCCTACTATCCTCCTAAACATAGTAAGGTCTTCTATCGCATCCCCAACATTAGCACTCAGCTTCACATTTTACTCCAATGGCACTGAAAGAGGTCTACATACTATCATAACATACTTGGATAGCATATCTAAGCCATATTGCCCTTGGGACATCCATATACCAACGTCACATTTGATCACCTCAATACCGAGAAAATAACTTAGCTCACCCAAGTCCTTCATCTCAAACTTCTTCAAAAAAAGTCAACTTTAGCAATCCCACTGTCACTCTTACCTATAATAATCAAGTCATCCTCATAGATGACTATGATGACTAAGCTCGAGGGGGGTCACTCTATACAAATCCTATATATCATGTGCGTTCATGGCATGTTTTATATATCCCTATGTGACCTTTTTTGTGATATTTGTTTGACCCTTCTATGTTTTTTACCATAATTTATAAATCCCTTTCTGTAAGCTTATTTTTTTAATACAAGAATTTAAGAGACCCTTATGTAGTAAATAGATACAAAATACTAGTTTTATCATAGAATTGATCGCGAACTAGTTGCATCCTATCTGCCAAATCACTTGATTTGCTACATTTTACTCCTTTGCATCATTGCCAGGCTATCAGTTCATCAGCCCCACTACTATGCTCGTTGTTTTTAGCCTCAACTGCTCCATCATACATTGATGGACATTGATCTAACCTTCTTGAGTTGTGTTTATTGCTGCATGACATCTTTGGAGATTTTTTGCTACGTTTTGGGATCCGCCAAAGTATGACATACTCTTCAACTCATACTCTTTGCCTTGATCCTCAAGACACGAGAGTTCAATGTTTAATATTCACCCTACATAGTGTGTTTGTTGCATTGAGAATGATATATATATTCATCCTATAAATTGTTGAATGGGTGTTTGATGACGTCAATAGCCATATGTCCTCCAATAAGCAGGCGACTAGTAGGGCATCGTGTCTCGATAGCAAACACATACAATAGCTCCAAGCTGATGCAGTAATCGCAAATGTTGAGAGTGCTAGAGGTAGTAGGCAGACCATGAATTAGCTGGGCAACAATTAAATAGGCATGCAACAGCTCAAGAGTGTCCCAAACCAACCAAGCAACAACTGTATACTAGGAATAGCAGTAGGATAGCTAGTAACAAGGCCGATAATCAGGTCACCTGGCACTGTAATAGTTGTGGACAATACGATAGTACTTCAACAAAACTCCATAAACTGGAATTGTCCTCCCAAAGGAGTGAGGCTAGTAGTAGGCATCAGAGGGATGAATAATAGCTAGCTAAAATAAATAAATACTCTATAAATAGACTCCTATTTTTATAGAGTATTTGAGATGTAATCTACTACCAAAAACAAGCCATTCAATAATAATAAAATAGCACGGATGTGCTTTTAGGGCTGGTTTGAGGAGTCTTAACCATGGATTACTAGAAACCCTAAAATTAGTGGCTAAACAATTACTCCATGGCTACGACAGCTTTCCATGCCTCAATAAGTTACCTAGATGTTGCCAAAAAGCCAACCATACAAGCAAAGTGATCTAGAGTAGGTGTCATGCTGAGATCTTTATGCATTAGCTTGAAGTACTTCACCCGAGGGAACTAAGCTAACATGGATGCATGCAACAAACACACAAGTATGTAATGGAATCTACCTTAACACTTTGTTGTGGCATGTGCTCAAAGCAATGTCTGAACATTTCATCCTCCTGGTTTTCACCATAGGTCTTAATCATTGTTGTCCATGCCACCACACCTTGGGAAGTCATCTTGTCAAAGACTCCACAAGCTTTTCCTATCAAGCCATATTTTCGATACATGTCTATCAACATAGTATCCACAAAGAAATCATTGTCTAGAATTTCCCTGACCTCTGCTGTCATGGCATGTTTCGACAACTGCAAAGGTGCTACAAGATTCAAGAAAAGAACATATGTGGGAGGATCTATGAACATGCCTACAAATTACATAATCTAAAATAGTCCAGCACCTCCTTGGCACACCTCTATTCAGAGTACCTTGCAACTGACAAACTATTAAACATATTTCTTTTATCGACAAACCACTGAACATAAGTGAGCCACATTGGTGAAGTGGGATTGTGTAAAAGGATGTCTTAATAATGATAATAATGGTTGGAATCTCGAATGATGGCACCAAGTTTGTGGAGTTCTTCCATCTACACTATTTTAATAAAGGAAAAAAGAAATAAGGGTCCTCTATGCTATAGAAATCTTCAAGGATGTAGCATGAAACTGACATCTTCAAGGAAACTTATGCTTATTCAAGGTAAATTTGAAGGATGTAACATGCAATAGTGCATTAAAAAGAAAACTTTGGTTACCTATCGTAGAAGGATGGAAAAAACTATGTAGGTATCTTGGAAACATTTGGTTTCTATTGCAAGCAAGGTCACAAAACTTGCTCCTCCTCGTTACCATCACCATCCTAATTTGTCTCATGATCACAATACCACCTGCTGTCTCTTTGCTTTACTAGATCCCTTGCTTAGCTCTCTACAAAATTCAATCAGTAAAATTTGAGGCGGAATCTTGTGGGTGGCTAAATGCATGTAGACCAACAATAGCTATAGCAAGTACAATACATTTACTAGATTATATGACCCCCCCGAGAGCTCACCACCCTCACCTTGTTTTGCTCCCTGTTAAAATGTGGAATGTTAGGGTTACTTACTTGCACACAATAAGTCTTGTATAAGAAATAGTAACGTTATGCGAAACTTCCTAACGTGTGCCATCTTGATCTGTAGCTCAATTGCATTTGTCAGATAGTAGCTTGTCACACCAAAATGACCACTTAGAACCTGTTTAATTGCACTTCGTCTTGGATTTGGAGATCCATCTGGAAGCTCTTCCAAATGAGAGGAATTCTACCCACCTTCACCTGCATGTACAAAAATATTAAGATAAACAGTTAGCAACCAGGACATGAATCAACACAAGGTCACCTACAACCAAAGACTAGAGTAGACCACTACAGCGTAGTAGAGCTTACTTGAGTTTGATTTACCACCAATAGTGTTCATAGCCAATAGTTTTTTCATCGAAAGTGTCAACCTAGAAAATGCATCCAGGATACTTTAGCAAACAATTATCACATTCAAATATTGTTCATTCTAGCAAGCTCAAACAACAGATATCGTTCATTCTAACAACTGTACCATGCAAAAGAACATTAGAGGCATCTCAAAACCTTCAACATAGCATACAACTAGATAAACTAAATTGTTCCATAAAGCTATAAGAGCTGGCCCATCCCACGGCTCCATCAATGCAGAGAAGTACTCATACAAAGGCTTTTGATAAGGCTCCATGTATGGGTCATTTTACCATGCCTCCAGAATCATCATCATTATGGCTTCAAGGAGGCTTCGACCACTGCATACCAGCAATTCCAGTACACCATCAAAGGCACCTGCAACATTCATCATCAGAGATTAGTCTACACATACAAAAATCTTTCCAACAAACAGTATTCCACCACTGCTCTACATCTAAATAGAGTCCATAAGTAAGACTTCAAGTTCAAATTCATGAAAACCTGAATCTAATGAGTTTGTGTCTACTTTTGGTAAACGTTTCTACATTTCATCTAGTGAAAGATTCAATGCCTTGCATTTGAGAATTCCCTCCCAAGCTTGCATCCTATTTATCAAGGAAACCGAAAGGTTAAGTATTTATCATGGAAACAAAAAGGTGAAGTTAGACCCTTGAATATATAGTATTGATAATAGAAACTATTTTAACAGCCCAAACAACACACCAATATGCATCGTCCTTTCATGTGTCCCATCAAGCATGATCGGAGAATAAGCTGAAAGATTTCCATCAACAAGTACCTCTCTCAAGAGCATACCAGCTATCATGTACTTTATTGCTATCTCTAATACTGTATTTGGATATCCATGCCAAATACTTGTCATGTTATCTCTAGAGACTTCTTATAAAGATCATTACGAGGTTCCTGGATACACAAGAACCCAAGTTATTGTGATAGCCTATCTCAATAAAGCTAATAAATCTCAACAATGACAATTAGGCTGGAAATACCTAATCTAAAGCTTGCTAAAAGCATTTGGAGGCTTTTTTGAACAGTTCATTGGCCTTCTTAGACTCTGCTAAGAGAAACCTTTTAGACTCTATTAAGAGAAATCCATGTACTTTATTATTGTCTCAAGAGCATGCCAGCTATCTCAAGTACCTCTCTCAAGAGCATACCAGCTGTCATGTACTTTAATACCTCTCAGGTCCAGATAAACCATAATATTGTATTCATATATCAATGCCAAATACCTTTCCTCACATCTATAGAGCCTTCTTGCAAAGACCATTACGAGGATCCTAGATACACAAGAACCCAAGTTACTTCGATAGCCTATCTCAATAAAGCTAATAAATCTCAGCAATGACAATTGCCCAAGCACCACAGTGTGTTAAGAGAAACCGATGGGAAGTATGGGCATAGCCCAAGCACCTAAGACCAAGCACACTTTAGCTATAAAACTAAAATATAAGAATCTCCATTGTACTACCTTCCACCATGTTGATAGATTCGTGGCCCTGCTGAAATTGTACCAACTCTAGAAGGGCCCCTCCCCATCTCAAAAATGTGTATCCAAAAACCTGTTTGATTCAAGGTGCTGCAAAAACAACAAAACAAAGGACTCCATCGTTTCTATTTCTATGAGCCACTGACATTGACAACAATATCCCATCTATTTCTCTAAGCCATTGACATTGACAACATACACATGTACAAGACAACTACTGTACTTACTTGGCAATGTTCCTGATAACACAAGAATGAGTCCAAAAATCTACCAAAACAAGACAAGAATATACAACATGGCGAGATATTCTTGTAAAACCTTGCTGCAATACATGACAAAGAATAGAGTTAGAACCCATTTTCTTGCTTGCATTCAAAAACTTATGATAAAGCACACTAAAACATACCTAAAGTACTAATTTAAACCCACTTTCTCCACCTTGGTGCAAAACCTTGCTGTAATAACTTTGGAGGTATAATACTCAATGCTTTATTTGCAGCATGCTAAGATATAGTAATCTTGTGAGAGCATGCACTATCACATCAAGTATAAATCCCATCTGAAAATAAGTACAATGCAGTTTAGAATGTTGCTACATTGCATCTATTTCTATGAGCCACTGACATTGACAACATACACATGTACAAGCGACTGGAGAAATTACCTGACGATGTTCTTGATATGTTTGATTCATATTGGAAAATTTGAATGGCTTGGAAGACCTTCTCTTCAGGGAAATTCTATGTGCAAAGAGAGTATCCATTGGAGTGCTTTTTTGATGAGCCTATTAAAGCTTGCAATTTGTGTCGATGGGGTCTTAGATAAATTGAAGTTGTGGTTGATGCATTGGGGCAAGTGCTCTCTATTCCAAATGCATGTTGAGATTGTGTGCAACCAAGAAAAATAACAGCAGCTTAAAAAGAGACTCAGGCAAGGTGAGTAAATGAACGTTGGACTGGTTATAGTCACCAAACCATGATGGAAATTCTGCAAAGATAGCAACAACCTGGACAAGATTCTGCTAACCTAATTGTACAACTTCCATTATTAAACCTATGCAATCTCATCTGGCTAGCACAAGCTTTCTTTGGGTGATTCAATTCAGTATTCGTCGATCTTATTATTCTACAGCAGAGCCGGTCTCTAGTCTTACATAGAAGACACAGGGGCAAGTTCTCTCTTTTTCAAATGCATGTCAATCTTATGTGCAACCAAGGCAAATAACATCATCTTTAAATAGGGACTTGGGTGAGATTAGTAAATGAACTTGTCTGGTCATAACAGAATGTACTCCGTGCAAAAATAGCGACAAACCGGATGAGATTCTTCCGACCTAATTTCACAGCTTCCATAATCAAATTTGTGTAATCTTGTCCAAGTAGTGTCATCCCTCTTTGGTTGATTCACTTCAGTATTAGTCGACCTTCTTATTTTGCAACCTCGGCTGGCCTCTAATCTTACACCAGAGAATCTTATCTTGTTACTTTGCCAAAGGTACAGTCCTCATGAATATCTTCTTGAAAACTTTTATTGCTTTGTCTCTCTTATAAAGAAGCTTTTTGATATCATCTTGAAACCTCTTGCTTGCCTTGTCTCTCTTGTACAAAAGCTTTGTAACATCAACTTGAAACCTCTCGCTTGCCTTATATCTCTTATACAGAAGCTTTCTACAGACACCTAATCCGAAGAAAGGCTTGCCTTGGGTGATCAGGTTTTCTCTGCAATGAAGGGAAGGGGGTAGAAAGCATGGTGAATGTGATGAAGAAGGCGGTATGCCAAGCCCCACCAGTGTAGGCACTCAGCACTGGAGATGGTGGTCGATGGTGGGAGCTAGGGAGGAAGACCACAAGAGTGTCAAACCCTATTCTTGGCAATGGATACCCTTTAGACGTGGTCAAGTCTAAACTTGGAAAGGGTTTTTGGGAGGGTCACTAGTGTGGGAGTGTTTCTGGGGAATATCCCCGATTTTGAAACCCCCCCATGTGGCTTGGAGTGGTTTTTGGTTTTATCTAAAAACCGTTGGAAACCCCCCCCCCCCCCCCCAAAAACCCCTACGTGAATAGCTCCATTGTGTTTGCACTTGCTTTTTCCATCATTGGAAATTTTTTAGCAACCCTATTTTTTAGGGCCCCCACTATCAGTATGGTGGGACACTTGAATAGTAGTAATAGTGGGGCCTCAAAACCCCCACTAAAATTGGGTGGGAAGTGGCTCTAAGAGCACCTTTCGACGGCCCCTTCTCCTCAGAACAGGATAATGAACGTTATGATTTTCAACTTCACTTTCTCACGCAATCAATTGATGGGGTGTTGAAGGTCATATCTGATTTTGTTTCAGCTATTACACACTAGTATGGCTCTGTTAACTGGCTATCGGCTGTTAAAGTTTGAAATGATTAGTGATGTTTTGCAAGTTTTGCAAAAATGCAAAAGTTACAAAACTCACACAAAGAGCCTGACGTTTGCTATAATTTCCTGGTGTGAGTTGCAGAAAGGGATCATGGGAAGGTGCTACAAAAAAAGTAGCATATTTTCAACTACCAAATCCACAAATCTTAACTCAAAAAAATGGGACACTTAACTCCAATTAACCCTGGGTAAATTTTTTTGGGGCTTGAACTACCTTGCCACCGCACCATTGTATAAGCATATACCCTAATGAGCAATGCTAATAAACTAAAACTCTCATTTGCTTAAAAAATTATAGGATGCCATCTTTGGGAATTGAACCTTTAAGAGTATGGCAAAAACTCCCTTGTTCCAAGTAAACCATGATACCCACATGCCCAAGTTGCAATAGAAACTTATGAAAAATTATTAATTAAAAAACCCCTTTTGTAGGTAAACTTTTAGGCCTTAATTTTCACCCTTTTGTATTTGTAAATATGTAGATTCTAGGGATATTAAATACCCTTATTTTGAACTCACGTGCTAGAGGTACATATTGTTCACCGACCCCCCCGAGTGACTAAGCTTGCATCTCCCTTTCCCATATAAAGTGAGCGGTCAGCATCGAAAACATAAAAGCCAATGTTTATAAGATACTCTCTGATCTTGTTAGACCATGCTCTAGATGCTTGAGTGCTTTGTTTAACCTGCACACATATTTGGGATGCTCT
Organism: Lygodium microphyllum; assembly: GCF_053477565.2. Classification (NCBI taxonomy): domain Eukaryota; kingdom Viridiplantae; phylum Streptophyta; class Polypodiopsida; order Schizaeales; family Lygodiaceae; genus Lygodium; species Lygodium microphyllum. The sequence continues at coordinate 19,764,340 of NC_141161.1, read as the reverse complement.
AAATTCTCATAACATGTGCAGGTTGCTCCATATACACCTCTTCTTGTAATTCACCATGCAAGAAGGCATTTTCGACATCTATTTTTTACAAATTCCAACCTTTGGCTACTGCCAAAGCAATCACATATCTAACATTTTCCATCCTAGCAATTAGACTGAATGTCTCTTCATAATCTATGCCATATGTTTGAGCATAGTCTTTTGTAACCATCCTAGCCTTATACCTACTAACATAACTATATGTATTATGCTTGATTTTGTAAATTTACTTATAGCCCCCAATAGCTTTCTTACTCTTAGGCAATGATACTAGATCCCAAGTCTTATTGGCTTCTAATACACCCATCTCCTCATCCATTGATGCATCCCAATGAGCATGACTAATAGCTTTCTTAAAACAAGTGGGCTCAACATCCTCAGCCACCTTTATTATATATGCATAATGGTGAGCTACATGACCTTCAAAACCAAATCTTGTAACAAGGTATCTCACTCTTCTAGACATGCATACCATTGGATGACTTAGTGGAGCCTTTACATTACCATGTGCTCTTTGTATACCTAGTGTCTCGGCTAAAGGGATACCAAGCTCATCATCCAAACTCTCTGAACCACTAGAATCTTCATCAAAGTCCAAATGCTAGTAGATGCATCATCACCATCCGACACTTTCTTCTTCTCTTTTTCTTTACCTGTAACACTTGTATATGCACTTGAAGATGTGGTTTTTCTCCTTAATCTTCCAGACCAAGGGCTACTCTAGACCAAGGGCTACTATAGATATAGTACCTGATAATGTTTCTAGTCCATTAAGGATCCGTGATTCTTGCTTTTATTTCTACACATAGCTATCATCATCATTATTCAATGCATCACTACTAGATATATACCAACTCCTTATCTCATTAAAAATAACATCCTTGCTCATTTTGAACTCGCATATGATAGGATTATAATAGCAATACCCTTTCTACGTTAAAAGAGTATCCCATGAGAATACATTTTTCAACCTTTAGATCAAGCTTCTTTCATAGCTCATCCGACACATGAACATATGCAATATAGTCAATCGCTTTCAAGTGTGGAAAATTGGGCTTCTTACCTGTAAAGCATTTTTTGGGATCATTCCATGAACTACAACTGTGGGAGTTCTGTTCATAATATAGACAACAATATGAACAACTTCAGACCAAAATTGTTTTTGCATATTCTTTTCAACTCATCAATACCCATGCAATTTTTTCAATATGTCTATTTTTCCTTTTTGCAACCCTTTTTTAATGTGGAATATATTCGCAAGTAAGATGTCTCTTTATCCCAACTAAACTCATAGAGAGGTACTCTTGTCCCTTGATTTGATCTCAAGCACTTAACTTTCAAGCTTGTTTCTATTTTAAAAAACCTTGAAAGTTTTGGAGTGCTCAAATACATCACTCTTTTCCTTCATAAAATATACCAATATCTTTCTTGAACAATCATCAATAAAGTGATAATGTATTTGTTGCCACTAAGTGATATGTTCTGTGTAGGCCCCCAAACATCTGTATGCACAACATCAAGTATGTTTCTGCTCACATCTCTATCATGTGAAAAAGGTTTTCTTGTGTACTTACCAAATTGATATGCTTCACACACTTTATGAAGTTTTACAACTATAAGAGCAGGAAACCCTATAACCAATCCTTTGGGTATTGTATTAATTTCAGCCTTTGTAGATTTGCGTGTACAATATGTTTATGCCATATTTCAATGTCTATAACCACTCCTTTTCCTTTAGCATACATAGCAACATTCATAGCAAGAACTCCACTATCTAAAGTGAACATGCAACCAACTCTACTTCCTTTTGCAGCAAACCTACAGTTACCATTAAAGTCTTCTACAAAACAACATTTTGCATTGAATAAAACTTGCAACCCTTGCTCTACCATTTGGCCAACAGATACTAAAATCTTTGTGATTGATGGCATATGTAGTACATTTGATAGACTATTTGTCTAGCCAGCATGCAAGGACAAGGAAACCTTTCTAGTGTGTGAAATCATGGATAGCATGAATCAACACCAGTCTGTACATAACCTAGATTTTCTAAATCCTACATCTCTCAAAACCATTCAACATGATTGGTCATATGATTAGATTCACCTGAATTGACATACCATACATCATCATGTGTCCCCTTTCCTGTAATAGCATTCATCATATGCTACATAACAAATAAGTGCTCATTTTTGTCTTCATTCTGTCATGAAGACGATGCATAGTTTCCTTGTTGCAATTTACCACTATGGATATCACCCTTCTTAGCATAACAATGGGTTGCAATATGACTTGTTTTGCCACAATAATGACAAACAATACCAAAATTGCCAAAACCACATATGACCCCCTGCCTAGATGTTGGTTAGCTGCTTGTGGTGGATAGGTGAAGAAAAACCCTAAATTGAGTATAAGAACCCCATCAAAACCCTTGGGAAGGTGTAGTACTCAATAATTCATTCTGGCATTTGAAGCATAAAATTAGTTTAGAATATTTTCTCATATAAATCATTGTGAGAGTTTCCAAGCAATGCTAGCGACCATTCATTTCCAAGCAATAATGGTAATCATTAATTTTGAAGAGATATGAATGCTACTTCATTATCTCTTGTAAAAGTGATTTATTCCTCATTTAAAAATAAGTCTATCACTACTATTTTCTAAACTTTATCTAATTGGTCAAGTTTCAAACGTATTAGTTTCCCTTGAGGTTAGAAAATTTGTTAAGCATTCCAAGTAGTGTCTAAATTTTCTAGGCCTTAGTGGTGATCATTTGGAAAATCCTATGAACATTGATTTTAATTTTTTCGAGGGTCACAATATTTATCTTGTCTTATGTTTATTATATTTTTCCTTGATTGTTTCTCTTACTCCCTAAATAACATATTCTCATTGGTCTATTGTAATTCCACCATTGTTTTCCAATATTTTTAATTGTAGATTCTTATTAACCACTATGCGCATATGTGTATGTGTATGTGTGTGTGATAGTATTATATCCATGAGTGCCTACTTTATCCATAACATTTTTTTATAAGAAAACATACTAGCAATGGCTTAGTTAAAATTTTAAACTATTTTAAGCTAGCTAATCTAAGTTATTTATTTTGTATAGTTAGATTACTTTGTGTTTTCATTTCTATGAGCAATTTACTTACATTAAAAAATTTTATATTATTAGAGACTTTTCCTATAATAGTATATCTTCTCTATTATTTTAATCATAATTAATCATTAATCCATCATGGATTTTATCTACATGATTTTTCAAGAATGTTACTCTCCAAATAAGTGACCCAATTTATTAAACGACTTTCGCTTATTCTAACCTATGGATTAATCTTATCATTTTGATAATAGTTTTCTTTATTAATTTCATGATATAATGTATCATCTCAACATTTTAATTTTTTTAAAATAGTGCATTAGTCTAATTGTATATTATAAGATATAATTTATTTGAACTAATTAAGCTTTTGTTTAAAAACATTTCTACTAAATAATTTAAGAATTATTTCTATACTATGCTTTTTTATTTTCGATTATTTTCTATAAAAAATTATCTCTAACTATTCATTGATTTACTTCACATAAATACTTTGTTGTGTCATGCCAAATTCATTATAAAATAAAGATATGAATATAACTTGGGTGACGTTCATATTAGCGCTCACATTATTAATGGTAGATGAATGACCTACCTTATTCAAAGGACTTGCTTCATTGAGAGGTTGTTGGGGCATAAAAGGACAAAAGTTAAAACCGCAAGGGTTTCAGAAATAAGGGTATAGAGAGTAGATGTAAAGAGAAGAAGAAGAGAGAACGATAAAAGGAAGAAAAAATAAATCATACACCAAACGAGTCTAAAGCCAAATCCTTTGCATTATTGTCAAGAATAGCAATGCCCAATCAATCCAACCTTTGTTGTTGAGCCAACTGATCAACTCAAAATCAATAGCCCAATATATACCTTGACCCTAAATAGGAAAATATTGGAATCATGTTGTACATAGGTCTACGTAATAGGCACAAGCATCAAATCTCAATATAATGCATGAATTTTGATATGGGAAGATCAATCCCATCACCAAAAGCAATATCAACTAATAGAAATAGATAAAGATCAAAAATCTAAGGACAACATTCCTAAGCTTGGCTACAACTTATTTTCTCTCCAAGTATGGTATGATAGCATGCAAGCCAATTTCAAAACCATTGGAGCAAAATGTGAAGTTGAGTGCTGACATTGGGGATGAGATAGAAGACCCTACTATGTTGAGGAGAGGATAGTAGGGAGTTTGATTTACTAACTATCACAAGACCATACTTGAGCTATGTTGTTGGCCTTGTTAGTCAGTTTATGTAGATGACTAGAAAGCCTCATTTGGATGCACTTAGACGCATATTGAGATATGTGAAGTCCACTTTACATTATGGACTTTTTTATGATGTAGATAAGGATTTACATGTGTTTGAATACACATATGCAGATTGGGCCGGTAGCATGTTAGACAGAAGATCTAATAATGGCTTCATTTTTTCCCTTTGTAGTGTAGCAGTTACATGGAGCAGCCAAAAGCAATCTATAGTTGCTTTATCAAGTATAAAGGTGCTGCTATGGTAGCATGTGAGGTGGTCTGGATGAAAAACCTATTAGGTGATTTGGATGTGCAGGGAGATAGTCCAACTATCATTCAATGTGATAACATGAGCAGCATATAGCTAGTGAGGAACCCAATGTTCCATGCTAGGATGAAACACATTGAGGTGCACTACCACTTTGTGAGAGAGAAGGTACTTGCAGGGGATATTGACTTGGTATATATCATTAGTATATGTTAGTACACAAGATTAGATAGCTGATATTTTCACAAAGGCATTGGGTGCAAAGAAGCTTTGAAACTTTTGAAGCTTACTTGGAATTGCAGCGATAGAGTTGAGCTTGAGGGGGAGTGTTGAGATGGCAAGCTCAACACATGCAGACATTGATGATAGACTCCCTGGCTAGATGGGTCCACACATCTATACTTAGCACGTTGATGATCATGATGATCCTCACATGACCACTAACTTATCACTTATTATATTTAGTTTGTTACACCTACCTACAGCTGGCATAGATATAGCGCTAGTCGATTAGTATAGTTAGTTATGGACTGTTTGACTTAGTAGGCCACTTTTCTTTATGTTGTATCTTATCTATACTTTATGTACATTGTATTGTGTGTGAAAGAAGAAGAAAAAAAATAGTAAAAAAAGGCTTTGGTCTCCATCTCTCTTCTTGTGTTCTTGAGTGAGCTTCCTCTTGTGTATACAATGTGTGTTTGGCGTAGCAGCTCAAGCAAGTTCTCCCACCATGCGATTCTTGATATTTTGAAGGTAACATTGTCAAAGAGGATTTAATCGGACTTGAAAGGGAAATAATCTGTGGTTACTTTTCAAAGAGAGGGTTCTCTTTCCCCTTTTTTGAAGCTTTCCTACAAGTTCCATGGAGTTGGCAACCAAGATCTTCTTCTATCTCTCAAACCCTTGATGTTCCTAACAAAGTACCAAGCTTCCGTACTTCAAGATCTTCATGTTCATTAGCCATTAGATCCAACCAAGCTTCCTCATGGTGCATAGGAAAACCCTAAAAAATGCAACGCACTTTTTGAGCTAATTTCAACCTACTCCCTGCTCTCCTTGTTCACTCTCTAGGCCATGGTGCTTCAATTGGTCATTAGCAAGTGAAATCCTCTAGTAATCATCAAGATTGTACTCCATTCTTCATCCTTAAGCTCTCTTGAAACCCAAGCTGTGAAATCCATGGACAACCATGAAAGCTTCAGCTCAAGCTTTAATTTCTCTTCAATTTCTTGAAGATCCTTCATCATTTCAGCCTTGGGATTCATTTCAGTTCTTGAAAAATTTGCAAGGATTGAAGTTCAAGAGCTTCTATGGAGTAAATATTTGGGAGAAACAGGTTTAACGCTTCAATCTCAAGCTTATGAAGCTTCAAGATTAGTTCTAAGCATTAAATGCACAAGGATTGAAGATTATTTCGGCAACATTGGGCAACCGAAGTCTCCCTCAAGCATATGGGGATCATTCAAGCCTTCATCAAACTAACAAAAGATATTCCTCTTCAATTCTTAATCTCTCTCATTCATTCAATTGCTGAGCTTCATCCAATTGATTGAGAGATTAAAGAATTGTAAAATTTCTATCAAATTTCAACCAACCATTGCTTAATTTAGCCCATTCATGAAATGCATTGTTTACTTAATTCATATTAGATTCAATCAATGAATTAGAAGCTCTTGATTGAAGTTTCAACATTACATTCAATACAATTGATTAAAACCCAATCGATTGATAAGATTTTTTATTCTAGTCCATTGATTTATTGATAATTTTTTATTCATGGCAAAAATATATCATAATCCATTGTAAAAGGGTAAGTCAGCAGCATTGAATCACTGCATGGTAAGACCCTCTTCCCATTAATTTTACCAAATTTCAATTCTCTTGCATTTCATGTAAAGAGTTGAATGAAAAATTTGCAAATGGGAACCAAGGAAGCTAAGGAGAAAGCTCATTCAAACAGTGATCCTTCAGTTTCATTTCAACCACCTAATCAAAATGGTCAAGGTCATGGTATCATTAGATGAAGGAGCATTCCCAATAGTCGCTATGAAGTAGGTGAGACTTTAAAAAGGCATGATGACTGTTTGGGTAGTTTGAATTATGCTAATTCCTAAGCTTATGGGCTGAATTCCCAACATCCTAGAGGTCCTCTACCATCGGGAAGATTTCATACTAGTTCTCAACCACCTATTGGAAGAGTACCAAAATATTTTGGAGGTTTAATGCCTACTAATCATGAGCAGTCTTTTTTGGGATAACAATCCTTTCATGAAAGAGAGTTGAAGGATAATATCATTTTAGCAAAGTACAATGGGCAGTCATTGATGCCAGGAGGCATATTCCACGGTGGATTCCATGCCACGGTGGATTCCGTGAGGTTTTACGGTGGATTCCGTGAGGTTTTACGGTGGATTCCGTAAACTTAGATGACCGGGGCTCATACACAAAGAGGATTCTTTGTGTGAGAAGTTGATGGGGACGCCTGTCCTTTTCGGGCGTTTCATTAATTTAGTGTGTACATGGGTGATTCCATAGCGGGTGATTCCGCAAAATGCATATTAAATTAATAAACGTTTATGAGTTCAGAGTGCGCACTCATAATAAATTAAGGTTAGGATTTATTTCTAACCAGTTGATTTATTTATGTAGCTGAAGATTGCTAGGTATTCACTTTTGTCGATTTAATTGTTTTATTTTACTAACGATTGTGAATGCTTCAGTTGATGTGTAGAGATAGCAACAGTGGTGGCGGAGGAAAGCATTGGAGTTTAGCGAGTATTCGACCTTTGGACTATATTTTGATAGGCGCCACGCCTATATTTTGTTATGTCTATTGAGACATTGATTATTGATTATTATTTTGTATGCGCCTATGCGCCCAAATATGTTATTTCTATTTGGACATTGAGATTGGGCGTGCCAGACTCTATGGGCACCGTCCATTAGCTTTATTTCCCTATTTTTGTAGAAAGCAAACTCAAAAGCTAAAAGCTTGTCATATTTTTGTAATTAGGCTATTATTGAGCATGAAGATTGGAAATATACATTAAATACATGCTTTGTGAAGTGCTCACACAAGGCATGGGGGAGATTGAACCCAATTTGTCTCTTGCCTCTTGTCGTGCATGCTTTTACATTGTTTTTTGTGCAAAAAGGTAGAGTTCATTGTTCTTGGGGACCTTCAGGGATTCACTACGTGAGCTATCTGCGACCGATCTGCGCACCAGTGGTATCAGAACAGAGCAGAGATCAAGAGCTTCCAATCGCTACCAATCTCGAGCGAAGGCGGAGCTCCAGGAACAAACGGGCTCTACAGTCAATCTCATCGCAAACCGTCGATACAGGCAAACTTGTGGCGATCAAGAACCCCTATTTCTACTATCAGATCGCGAAGGACCAGGCTCTGCAGGTGGAGGACCACTCCTACATCCTCACATACAAGTCGTGAAGAAACAGTGAGAAAAACTTTTAATCTTCTTTATCAAAAGTTTAATTATAAAGCTTAAGGGTATTAGAGAAGCTAATTGCTTCAAAAATCCTCATCGTGGCCTCAGAAGACCTCCTGAAAAATCCACGTGGCCAAAAAAAAAACGGCCCCCCCCTCATGAAATTCACGACGGCTGTCATTAAGCTATTAAGCTTAACTTTCTTAAGTTAAGCCAAGCTCTGCAAGTCACACAGGACAGACAAGTTCAGTAACTCCTGGTTCCGCACTTCTGAAGTCAAGTTCAGCAAGTCAATTGAAATCAAGTTCTGTAAGTTCTGCAAGTCGGCCTAAGTTCAACAAGTCAACAACTCTGCAAGTCTGCTAAGTCTGCAACTCTGCAAGTCAGATTAAATCAGAACTGACTAGTGCTTAAAACTCATAGAAGACTTGTTCATATGCAAAAACTCTGAACTGGAAAGTTGTTCGTGGCAAAGTGTTCTACCTATCTACAAGTTCGTTGAAGTATTTTCAACAAATGTAGACAGAAAAATTGCATATTTTCTGAAAATATACAAAGAAATACCCAAAAATACATAGCCTTGTAACCCCAAATTTGAGCTACGCTCATCCCGCTAACTTGATTTTGAGTGAGAAAGGTTTATTGATTTTTACAGGATGACTACCCCACATATGGATGATCCTATGACTGAAGATGACTTACCTGAGCCTATCATGGAACAAAAGCTGGATCTAATCATGCTGCAATTGGAAGAAGAGCGAAGGGCTAGGCAAGCATTGCAAGCGCAATTGACAAAACTTCAAAGAGCGTCCACCGATAAAGAAGAACCTCAAGATGAAGATTTGATTCGACGTACCACCGACGCCACTCTTGAAGCACAAACCATTCGCAAGGAATCCAAGATAAGTAAACGAAGTTTCAAGTTTCGCACTTTCAATGGCATACGAGAAGGAAAGACTGTTTTATGACGACTATTTCCATGAGGAAACTTATCCCGAAAAAGATAAAATCAAGTGTGTTACTAATCATCTGATAGACAGAGCATCACTTTGGTGGACTGTAGTCCGCAAGAGCATAGAATGTCCTGCTACTTGGGAAGATTTCAAGAAGAAGTTCATGCAGAATTTCCTTCCACCGCAATTTCATGAGAAGGCTATCAAGCAATGGGATTTACTTCAACAGCGAGATCGTGAGCCTATTCCACAGTATACAGAGCGTTTTTGGAATGCACTCCTACAGCTACGCATGCTTGAAGACGTACCAGAGACGACACATAAGCGGAAGTATATGTCTGGACTTCTTGGACATTACTACGCTGAAGTGAACATGTTCAAGCCTGCTACCCTTGAAGACGCCATCTCCTTAGCTCACGACACTGAAGATAAGTTACGCGGAAGAGAAAGACGACCACAGCAATTCCAAGCCAACAGTAATTATGGATCTAAACAATTCAATTCCAATTTTAGAAGGTTTAATCCAGGTCGTTTCTCATCACCATCTTTCCGCAAGAATTGGCCTAAACCTCATGCATTACCATCCACTGTCAATCCAAATCCAAAGCCTATTCCACAAGCAAATCCAAATGTACCCAGACTTCCAACCATTGCAAATAATGTAACCAAAGCCAAGCCAATAGTATGCTACAAGTGTCACTAGCCAGGGCATCTCGCAGCAAATTGTCATTCAAAGAAGCCACCAGCACATATCAACTACCTTGGAGCCATGGACGAAGACGAGCATGAGGATATGCCAGATTTTACTGAAGATGAGGATGATCCTACTACTACTTCCGACACTTTACCAGGTATGCCTACTCCACATTCATTATTAACTATGAAATGTATGGTGCATGGAAAGGAAAGAACTATTTTGCATGATGACGGTAGTACCCATGACTTTATTTCAGCAAAATTGGTAAAGGAATTGAAATTGCATACAGTACCTACGCATTATCGCATAAAAGCTGCATTTTTAGGCACTAGGTATAATGGCACACAAGAAGTTCAAGATTTAGAAATTCAAATTGGTGCATACATTGAAAGAAGAAATTTCTTAGTTGTCCCATTATAGTCAAGCGACATTATTTTAGAAATGCCATGGAGACACCAGCATAATCCAAATATAGATTATTCCACGCACACAATGAATATTAATTTTCAAGGAAAATCTATTACATTATATGGTATGCATGCTTCTCATATTTTTCCATTGCTTTCGCATACTCAAGCAAAACGTGCACTACGCAAGAATACTAAATCATATCTCATTTGGGTGAATGAATTACACGCAAAGGAAAATCATATGCACCCTAGGCATAAGGAATTTCTTGCATATTTTAAGGATTGTTTTCCAGAAGACCTACCACCAGGTTTACCACCATCACGTCCAGAAGACCATAAGATTGATTTAATTCCTGGCACACAACCACCTTGCAAAGCACCATATAGGCACAATCAAATAGAGCAAAAAGAAATCCAGAGTCAAGTTGAAGAATTACTAAATAGAGGCTTAATTCGACCTAGTAGTTCCCCATTCGGTGCACCTGTACTCTTAGTCAAGAAAAAGAATAATACCTATCGTATGTGTATTGACTACCGAGCATTAAATAAGATCACTGTAAAGAATAGGTATCCTATACCTAGAGTTGATGACCTTATGGACAAACTGCAAGGATCTTCTATATTTAGTAAAATTGACCTTAAGTCTGGATATCATCAGGTGAGGCTAGATAGAATTGACATATTTAAGACTGCATTCAGGACATAGTTTGGCCATTACGAATTCTTAGTCATGCCATTCGGATTAACTAATGCACCTGCTACTTTCAGTAGAATGATGAACCGTATCTTTCTGAAATATCAATATTGTGTGATTGTTTTCTTTGATGATATTTTGGTGTTCAGTCAAAGTGAAAAAGAGCATTATGAGCATTTATCATTAGTTTTTCAATTACTGAAAGAAAATCAATTGTTTGCAAATCCTGAAAAGAGTGAATTCTTTAAGACAGAAATAGAATATTTAGGTCATATTGTATCAAAAGAAGGAATTAAAGTTGATCCTAAGAAAATTGATGCAATATTGCATTGGCCTGTTCCTAAAAATGTACATGAATTACGCTCATTCCTTGGTCTTGCTAGTTTCTATAGGAAGTTTGTACGTAATTTCTCATTACTTGCTTTACCATTAACCAAACTTCTTAAGAAAGGAATTGTTTATCAATGGACTGAAACTCAACAGAAATCATTTGACTTACTGAAACGTGCATTAACTAATGCCCCTGTTCTACAATTGCCTGACTTTAACAGACCATTCTTTTTAGTTGTGATCGATGCTAGCGGATCAGGAATAGGAGCCGTACTAATGCAAGACAACCATCCAATAGCATATTCTAGTTCTAAGCTGAAACCCTCTCAGCTCAAATATTCCACTTATGACAAGGAACTATTAGCAGTTGTACACGCATTAAAACAATGGAAGCATTATTTAATGGGTTCAGAATTCATGATAAAGACCGACCAGCAAAGCATTAGACATCTACTTAGCCAACCCCAAATTTCTGACCATCATATCAAATGGGCTTCCTTCATTCAAAGTTTTCATCCTATCATTCAATACCAACCTGGAAAAGAAAATGTAGTTGCTGATGCATTGAGTAGAAGACCTGCAATTCATAATATTTCTATTATATCTTTTGATTCTTTGATTGCTATGAAAGATACATATCACCAGGATATTACTTTTCATTCTGATTGGCAAAAATTAGTTCAAAATAATTTCATTCCTGTTGATTCATTATCATATAATGATGGATTTATGTTTTTTGAAAAGAGACTGTGTGTTACTATTCCATTCCGATCTTTTGTTTTGAATGAAATTCATTGTCCCCCATATCAAGGTCATAGAGGTATCATTTCTACATTACGCATGTTAACTGAAGATTTTTATTGGCCGCATATGGATGCAGATGTATCTAATTTCGTTTCTGAATGTTTGATTTGTCAAAGAATAAAGAGACATCATGGTAAACAGTATGGATTATTAATGCCTTTGTCTATTCCATCTAAACCTTGGGAACATATATCTATGGATTTCATTACTGGTTTACCAAATACTAAATCTAATCATGACATGATTTGGACAATTGTAGATAGATTTAGTAAGCAAGCATATTTCATTGCATGTAAGAAAACTTTAACAGCATCACAAGCAGCACAGTTATTTTTGAAAACTGTTTTTACTAACCATGGATTGCCAAAAGTGATTATTTCAGATCGTGATTCTAGATTTTGTAATAATTTTTGGATCACACTTTTTGCAAATCTAGGCACAAAGATTGATTTCTCATCTCCATTTCATCCAGAAACAAATGGACAAACAGAAGCCACAAATAGCACTATTTTAGATCTTTTACGTGCATATACTATCTCTAAACCTCATACATGGGATACTCATTTGCACTTATTACAGTTTGCATACAACAATACACCACACACATCTACAAAGAAAGCACCTTTTGAAGTTATTTATGGATATAGATTATCTACACCTGTTGCATCTTTGTCTAATAGAATTCAGAGTGCTGATGATATTGCTACTATGCACAACAGTATTTTTTATGAGGTTAAGGATATGATTGCTAAAGCCCAACAATCATATACCAAACAAGCCAACAAGAAAAGACAAGCTATGAATTTCAAAGTTGATGATTATGTTTGGCTTAGAATAGAAAAGCGTAGACTGCAAAGTGTAGATAGACATCCACTTGTCAAATTAGCTCCTAGATTCTATGGACCATTTAGAATCATTCATAAGATTAATGACAATGCCTTCAAGTTAAAATTACCATCTCATTGGAAAATTCATAATACATTTCACATTAGTTTATTGAGACCATTTAGAGGCCAATTACCTATCCACCCTATTTATGAAAACCCACCTTTACTAGAGGAAGAGACTGAAATACTTGAACTAGAAGCTATCATAGACACTGATTACATGACCACTAGAACTGGCCGAAGGTATTCTAGATATCTAGTAAAATTTAAGAATCATCCTGTAGAGGAAGCACAATGGATGCACGCTAGAGACTTAAATGCTTTCCCCACTCTGTTAGCTCCACATTGAGCTAATAGCAATTGAGGTCAATTGCTATCCCACCCTGGGGGTATGATGCCAGGAGGCATATTCCACGGTGGATTCCGTGCCACGATGGATTCCGTGAGGTTTTACGATGGATTCCGTAAACAGATGACCGGGGCTCATACACAAAGAGGATTCTTTTTGCGAGAAGTTGATGGGGACGCCTGTCCTTTTCGGGCGTTTCATTAATTTAGTGTGTACATGGGTGATTCCATAGCGGGTGATTCCGCAAAATGCATATTAAATTAATAAACGTTTATGAGTTTAGAGTGCGCACTCGTAATAAATTAAGGTTAGGATTTATTTCTAACCAGTTGATTTATTCATGTAGCTGAAGACTGCTAGGTATTCACTTTTGTCGGTTTAATTGTTTTATTTTACTAACGATTGTGAATGCTTCAGTTGATGTGTAGAGATAGCAGCAGTGGCGGAGGAAAGCATTGGAGTTTAGCGAGTATTCGACCTTTGGACTATATTTTGATAGGCGCCACGCCTATATTTTGTTATGTCTATTGAGACATTGATTATTGATTATTATTTTGTATGCGCCTATGCGCCCGGATATGTTATTTCTATTTGGACATTGAGATTGGGCGTGCTAGACTCTATGGACACGATCCATTAGCTTTATTTCCCTATTTTTGTAGAAAGCAAACTCAAAAGCTAAAAGCTTGTCATATTTTTGTAATTGGGCTATTATTGAGCATGAAGATTGGAAATATACATTAAATACATGCTTTGTGAAGTGCTCACACAAGGCATGGGGGAGATTGAACCCAATTTGTCTCTTGCCTCTTGTCGTGCATGCTTTTACATTGTTTTTTGTGCAAAAAGGTAGAGTTCATTGTTCTTGGGGACCTTCAGGGATTCACTACGTGAGCTATCTGCGACCGATCTGCGCACCAGTCATCTTCACCATCCGATCTAGAGAAATGGATTTCAAAATAAGAATCCTATTTTGATATATTTCCTAGAAATGATGATATGAAGAATTATTTTTCATCTTTACATTTGGAAGGATTTATGCATGCTTGGTGGAGATACATATACTTTTCAATGCTATTGAGCTTGCAGAACATTATGGAAGAAAGTATAGAAGGGAGTCTTCATTTCAGCTTAGTTATGGATATCTAAGGCCTGTTTGAAAACAGGGACAAGTTGACAATGTTTATGGCAATAATTATGCACCAAGTGGGAGCGTAAGAGTGCCAACTTATCCATCATTCAATGCTTCAAGACCTCAAAGAAATTTTAGGACAACAAACAGTCCAAGAGTGGATTTTAAACAAGGGGACAATAAGTTTAGATCTACTTCAACCAATATGAATTCAAAGTCTATTCAAATAGACCTCTACAAAGAAAGAAAAGAAAAGCGCTTATGCTTCAAATGTGGAGAAAAGTATAAAGTCGATCATGCAACAAAGTTTGTATATAAAAATCCAAGGTTCATAGTATGTTAGTCTTTGAAGATTCAGGGGATGACACTAATGAGGTCAATGCAACAAAGTTTGTATACAAAAATCCAAGGTTCATAGTATGTTAGTCTTTGAAGATTCAGGGGATGACATAATGAGGTCAATGCATTTGTAACTACTATTAAAAATGAGGATGTTGAGGAGGAAGTTGGGCGCAATAACATTTTTATGATCTTGCTCAACACTTTTTCTTTTGATCCGAGTGGTAGTGTTCCTTTTAATCTGAGAGAAACTCATGATAAGTTGCTTGTTGCCACCAATTGTTCCATTTCCATGGATGCTTGGACAGGTTCTGAGAGCCCTAATATACTTCATATGAAGGCTAATATTCATAGGAAGGATGTGTTTATCTTGATAGATATTGGTAATACACACCGTTTTATAAATAAATCCATTGTGAATAAATTGAATTGTCTTCCCACTGATTTACAATAGCCCATATGAGTTCAAATAGCCAATGGTGAAGAAGAAATCAACACTCAAATATACCCACATGTTTCTTTACAACTAATTAAAAATTATGAAGCAAAAGTAAACTTGATAACTTTTGAAATAGAGCCCATATATGTTGTAGTGGGTGTGATTGGCTAATGACATTGGGGAAAATTACTATGGATTTCTCACAGCTATATATGGAGTCTATCTTTGATGGACAACTCATCCATTTACAAGGAATCTCTTGAAAATCAAAATTTTAGCTTATCACCATTCAACAATTCAAGGAGTACAAGAGGTGCTCACATATTTTTGTTTTGCACCTGAATAAAGAGGTTGAATATCAATCCAAAGATTTAGCAAATCATCCAACTTTGAAAGCTCTTCGTGAGGAGTACAAGGATTTGTTTGAAGTACCTACTTCATTACCTCCTAAGAGAGCAATAGATTACCCTATTGATTTGAAGCCCAACTCAAAGCTAATTAATAAGCCATCGTTAAGATTGTCTACATGTGAGCGTGAAGAAGTAGCCAAGAAAATCAAGGATCTTCTTGAAATGGGATTCATTGAACCTAGTTCTTCACCTTATGCATCTTCGATCTTGTTAGTGAAGAAGAAAGATGGATCTTTCAAGATGCATATTGATTACAGGAATCTAAACAAGATCACAGTAAAAAACATACCCAATATCCAAAATTGATGATTTTCTTGATGAGCTCAAGGGGGACTAAATCCTTTACAAAGATTGACTTGAGGCTAGGGTATAATCAGATCCCTACGCGAGAGGATGATGAAATCAACATTGTCTT
This sequence comes from Lygodium microphyllum, assembly GCF_053477565.2. NCBI lineage: Eukaryota > Viridiplantae > Streptophyta > Polypodiopsida > Schizaeales > Lygodiaceae > Lygodium > Lygodium microphyllum. Next base: position 19,748,370 of record NC_141161.1, on the reverse strand, counting down.
TAAGAGTGATAAGGGCGATACCGTTTTCTAGTGATGCCATTTGGCCTTATTATTGCTCTAGCTACCTTCCAAAGTTTGATGAACAAGATTTTATAGTCTTTCCTCTTCCAGTTTGTCCTAATCTTCTTTGATGACATTTTGATTTACAACAAGACTCTTCAGGACCATTTATGACATATGAGGAAGGTTTTTGATGTATTGAGGCCTCATAGACTCTTTGCTAAGGAGAAGAAATGTTCTTTCATGCACACTAAGGTGGAGTACTTGGGACATATTGGAACAAGAGTTATGTGCCATATTAATCACTAGTGTTAATATATATAGCATGGATGGTCCAAAAATATTAGATTTTGGATAAAACAAGTATATTCAAAATATTTTAGATATTATCCTAAAAAGATGTGGATATTTCTAGAAATGGATGTCATTTAAAAGAAAAAAAAAGTGATGTTTTAGTTAGTTTTAGATATATATATATATATTTTAAGAGAGTGATTGGGAAAATCACGAGCACCGCGATTGTAGTCTACAGGCAGTAGACAACACTTCCATTAGGGAGGGAAAGAATGAGCGATCTGAAAGTTTTCTAAGCAAGTGTCTTGGGGTTTTACCCCCCTTTTGGAGCCAATGAAACCATCAGATTTATGAGTTAATCATCAGATCATTGAGTTTTCCAAGAGTCCCTCCACCAAGAACTCTTGTTCTCAGCCTCATCCCCTCTTCTCTAATTCATTATAAATATGAGGCATGGGGTGGCACAAGAGAGCATAAGGAGACCCTAAGAGGTTGTGAGAGAGAGGTAGAGAGAAGGATACCCCTCCAAGAGATTGTGAGAGAGAGCTTGAGAGAGAGAGAGAGAGAGAGTAGTTATCCTAAGATGCTACAAGGGAGAGAGTTAGCTCAATTCCTTCTATCTCGATCCTCGACTTAGCCATCTTCCCTTACACTCTCCCATATCGAGTCTATTGTACCTTCTTAATCTCTTAAGTCTACTTGCGGACGATGGCCTCCAAGTGAAGAATTTCGTGTGTGGATGGCAATCCTACAACCAGCAACGAAAGCTTTGGGCAAAGGCATCACTGCCAATCCAACTGCAATTCCAATCGTAAATAACATATTTCTAAATTGATAGATGCTTGCTTTGATTCTCGCATGAGATACATTAGGCTCCATACTATGATGTCTGGGAATAGGTCATGGGAAGGGATAGGCCTCTTCTTACATATTCGAAAGATGGAGTTTGCAAAGTGCATGTATCAAGGGAAGTTAATTGCACTTAGTTGCGTATGGATTATTCATTAATAGAGCAACCAATCAGGTATTATGAATAGCATAATCATAAAAATAATGGCATTAAGAATTGTGCATACAAGTATTAAGTAAATTTTGCATAGAATTGCTCTTTGATCCCTAAGGAGAGAGCGAATATGTGATGGAATTATTATCGCGTCTATTCTTGTATTGTTTGGAAAAAATAGAATTAGTTTTGTTGGGTGATTGAACAACACCCTAAATGTTTTTTTTCAATCAACTGATTGTTAAATTTGTGATTTAGATAAATATTCCAAGTGCTTGTGTTTGATGGTAAAAGCATGGCATGGGTGAGTAATGACAAGTAGCCATGGGAAATAAAGGAATGTTTCACTAGAAGATGATATTAGGTTGATTGCTTTGATCATGCTTGATTCCTAAATGAAATAATTAAGGAAGGATATTTGCACGGTGGATCATCTCCAAGATCACATCGTGGATTACCTCGAGAGGACACTACTTGATTCACAAGCCAAAGGTCGAGTGGTGAAAAGGCTAACCACGAAAAGTGTATCTCACTCCTAGGTCGCTTGGGGTCAATGGAGCTCTGGACACCCCTTACCGAGTTTGGAATAGAGTTGTAGACTGCCGTGAGCCCAACATCTATGGCATTGGAAGATCCTATTCTGGATACTAGATGGAAATTATGGTGCCATGTGATTTGGATACATAATTCTCCTTTATGTTGAGATATCGAGCTCCACTCATGATACGCCAGGGTGACCGTTGTGTATTTATGGCACCGACTTGTCAGTTGCAGACGCGGTTGGTACACCGCCCATGAATAATAGCTACATGATAGCTATCCTTATCTACTCTAGTTCGTGGCTCAGTTAGTATGCCACCTTAGTTAGTTGAGTTTGGTTTGAGACCCATATATAGGGTTCTTCTATTTCTTTGTACTTGAGTTCTTTTGGCTTACACAACTAAGAAGAGGAAAACTGTTTTCAGCCTCCACCCTTGTGTGTCTTCCCCCATTGTGCAAGCAAGAAAGCTTCAAGCGAGACTCCTTCCTTCTCTCCCACAATCTTGACATGGTATCAGAGCCTTGTTCGTGGTAAGGAGCTCAAGAAAGCAAGCCAAGCTCGCGGTGTTCTGGTAAGAGGAGCAGTGTTGCTTTCATTTTCCGTTTTGGGAGCAGATCTCTGCAGGTAGCACAGCCGGAAAGTGCAGGAGTGCATTGTCTCATGTTGAGACGCCCTTCACGGTGAAGCAAGAGGGTAGTATATGCTGCGGGCGAGAGCTTTTGCTCTCGACGACCCTATTTTTTTAATTTGAGGCCATTTCGGGGCTTGTTTTGGAGGCGGAAGTTTTCTGCATGCACTCACGAAAAGGCCCAGTTTTATGCTGTGCAGCCACTGTTCTACAGGTCGGTGAATAGTTACTGTAAAAATTGCATTGTATGCTTGTGCGCAGAGACATTGGGAGTTACAGAATCATCCCTGTTGCCTGTTGATGCAAAATCGTCACTAGGAAGTGACTGTGTGGTCAAATTCCACTTTCGCCAGTTTTGCAGATTTTCCCTTGTGAGGGTGAAGCTGTGGTTTTTGCAGTGACAGAATTTTTTGCAGTCTTTTGTAATGGCATCTGATTCTCTTTCACAGATTGTCACTGAAAAGCTTGACAAGAACAACTTCCAGGCATGGAAGTTTAGAATGACGAATTTTCTTATGGGAAAAGGATATTGGGAATTTGTTGCAGGAAATGAAGAAGAACCAGTTCTTCCTGATGTTCCCAATCAATAGCAAATGCAGGCATTCAAAGCATGGCATGAGAGAGCCAGGAAAGTTATGTACTAGCTGTCTATCAGCATTTCAGACTCTATGATTGTGCATATTCAGGATGCAAGTACGCCAAAGGAGGCATGGGATACTCTGTCAAAGATGTATAGCACAAATACGCAAGCCAGGAAAATGCAGCTCAAGCAAGAGTTGCATAATGTGCAAAGAGAAAATATGAGCATCAATGACTACCACATGAAGGTGAAGAAGATTGCAGATGCACTTGCTTCCATTGGGTTGCCAGTGGAAGATGATGATTTAGTTTCCGTGACCTTGAATGGTCTAGGAAAGGATTATGCACAGTTTCGGACATCCATTTCAGTTCGTGAAAGATTTCCTGATTTTGAGGAGTTGATTGCTCTTCTAATTTCTGAGGAGCAGAGAAATGGTGGTGCATCTTCTTCAGGAGGAACTTCAAAAGAAGCTGTCTTCTACTCAAATGCTGGAAGAGGTAGAGGCAGAGGTAGAGGAGGCCGATTTGGAGGCCGTGGCAGAAATCAGAATATGCAGAAAACTCAAGAAAACCAGTCCTATGGAGGAGGACGTGGTAACTCTAGAGGCAGGGGAAGCCAAAGAGGTCGTGGTGGATGGCAAAGAGGTCAAAATGTAAACAGTAATGTTGAATGCTACTACTGTGGTAAAATGGGTCATATAGCTAAAGACTGCTATAAAAAGCAGAATGACATCATGAATGGAAAACTGCAACAAGGGAATTATGCATCTTCTAACAGACAGGGTGATGACAGAAATGAGCATTTGTTCATGGTGCAGCACATGAACAATTCTGTGACAAGTGCAGAAGAAAGCAATGATGTATGGTATGTTGACTCAGGTGCATCAAACCACATGACAGGTCATGCAGAATGGATGGAGGATGCAAGGAAAATGGAAAAACCAGGATTTGTGGAGACTGGTGATGATACTGCACATCCTATTGTGCAGATTGGAAAAATTCCCTTGTCTATGCAGGATGGGAAAAAGAAATACATGTCCGATGTATTTCATGTCCCGAATATCACCAAGAATCTGGTTTCTGTCGGTCAAATGGTTGAGCAGGGCTTGCAGGTCAGATTTAATCCTCATGGATGCTTTGTTGAGGATATGAAAAATAAAGGTCGCTTGATAGCAAAAGGAAAGAAGAAGGGCATAATGTTTACATTAGATGCAGACATGTCTGAATTGAGTGCAGCAATGTTTGCACATGGGACCAGTGTAGTTGCAGATATTGATATCTGGCATAAACGCATTGGTCATGTTAATGTACAGCGACTTAAATCAATGCAGGCCCAAAATATTGTTGCAGGATTGCCAAAATTCAAGGTTGCAGAAATGCATAAGGTATGTGAAGCCTATCAGTTTGGAAAACAGGCAAGGAAACCATTTCCTAGACATGTTCAAGAGAGTGAGAAGCCATTGGAATTAATCCACTCTGATGTGTGGACTACTAAAGCTGCATCTCTTGGAGGCTGTCATTATTTTGTCACTTTTATTGATGACTATAGCAGAAAAGTTTGGGTGTATTTTATGAAAAAGAAAAGTGAAGTTTTTGGGCATTTCAAAACCCTTAAAGATATGGCTGAAAAAGAAACAGGTCTGCAAATAAGATGCCTAAGGTCAGATGGAGGGAGAGAGTACCTCTCAAATGAGTTTGCAAAGTTCTTGCAGGAGCATGGCATAAAGCAGCAATATTCATGCAGTTATACCCCACAACAAAATGGAATTGCAGAAAGGAAAAATAGGCATATTGGAGAGGTATCTCGTGCCATGCTCAATGAAAAAGACTTGCCAGATTTTTATTGGGCTGAAGCAGTTGCTACAGCAGTCTACATAATGAACAGGACTCCCACTGCAGCAGTACATGGAATGACTCTAGAGGAGAGGTATACTGGTAGGAAACCAGATATTTCTCATTTGAAAATTTTTGGTTGCATTGCCTATGTACATGTGCCAGATGAGTTGAGATCCAAGTTGGATCCAAAAGCTGAGAAGTGCATCTTTATTGGTTACTCTCTGCAGCAAAAAGGGTATAGATGCTATAACCCTTCTACTCGTAAGTTTACAGTGAGCAAAGATGTTGTTTTTGATGAGATGAGTAGCTGGTATAAACCAGTAAATGTGATTGATGATGTAGATGCACAAAATGGTAATGCTGCACAAAATTCACAGCAGCAGTCACAAAATATTAGTGGACCTGGAGCGTCCTCTAGTAGTGGTTCACATTCTTCACCATGGACAGGCAGATTGAGATCAGGAGAATCTTCTCAAAGTAATGCAGATAGTGGTATGCAGGTATCACGAAAAGGAAAAGAGAAGGTTGATCAGTCCATGTTTGATGTGAATGCAGGTCACTCTTATGTGGATGGTGAATCCAGTGGCTCAGAACAGAGCATTGATGATGAGTTGGGTATTCCTTCTATTGTTACACTTGGAGTAAGGAAGACCAGGGATGTTTTGAGAGCACCTGGGAGTAAACCTACTTTGCGCAGGTCTACCAGAGCTAGGTATCCTATGGATAGGCTGAAATATGATGGATTTACAGCCATTCACTATGCATATATGGTCAAAGTGATACAGGAACCAGAACCCACATCTTTTGAGCAAGCCATGGGAAAAGAAAAATGGGAGAAAGCCATGGATGAAGAAATGGATGCCTTGGAAGCAAATGCTACATGGGAGTTAGTACCTTTGCCTAAAGGTAAAAATGCAATTGGCTGTAAGTGGGTTTATAAGGTGAAGCACAATGCAGATGGTTCTGTGAACAGATACAAGGCAAGATTAGTAGTCAAGGGGTATGCACAAACATATGGCATTGACTATGAAGAAACATTCAGTCCAGTTGCAAGGATGGCAACTGTAAGAGCAGTCATTGCTATGGCTGCATCAAAGGGATGGTCTTTACATCAGATGGATGTAAAGAATGCCTTCTTGCTTGGTGATTTGCAAGAAGAGGTCTATATGGAGCAGCCACCAGGTTATGTCCATGCTGTTCATCCTGAGTTTGTTTGCAGGTTGAAGAAAGCCTTGTATGGCTTGAAGCAAGCACCTAGAGCATGGTCTGACAAGATAGGACAGTATCTTGTCACTATTGTCTTTCAGATTTCCAAGGCAGATTTCTCACTTTATGTGAGAAAAACAAAGAAAGGTATTATGCTACTTGTCATTTATGTTGATGATTTGATTATGACAGGTGACAGTGATGAAGATATCCTTCATGTGAAAATGCTTTTGAAGCAGAAGTTTGAGATGAAGGATTTGGGAGAGCTGCGTTATTTCTTGGGCATTGAGGTGATTAGATCACCAAGTGGGATACAGCTCTTGCAGAGGCAGTATGGATTGGACATGCTGTCCAAATATGGGATGACAGGCTGTAAGCCTATTTCAGTTCCTTTGGAGCAAAATGTGAAGCTGAGCACAGATGCAGGTGAGCTTCTAGAAGACCCTACTATGTACAGACGCATAGTAGGAAGTTTGATTTATATGACTATTACCAGGCCAGATTTGAGCTATGCTGTTGGATTGGTAAGTCAGTTTATGCAGGCTCCAAGGAAACCACATTTGGATGCGGCTAGACGTATACTCAGGTATGTGAAGTCCACATTGCAGTATGGACTATTTTATGAGACTGGGGTTCAGATACAGTTGCATGGATACACTGATGCTGATTGGGCTGGTAGTATTTCTGATAGACGATCTACCAGTGGATATGTGTTCTCTTTTGGGAGTGCTGCAGTCACTTGGAGCAGCAAGAAACAGCCTACAGTTGCCTTGTCGAGCACAGAGGCTGAGTACAAGGGTGCAGCAATGGCTGCATGTGAGGTAGCTTGGTTGCATAAGCTACTTTATGATATGCATCAGTCTACAGATGGACCAGTTGTCATTTATTGTGACAACATGAGTAGTATACACTTGGCAAATAACCCAGTCTATCATGCTAGAACAAAGCACATTGAGGTGCATTATCACTATGTGCGAGAGAGGGTTTTACTAGGTCTTATTGATCTAGTTTATGTCAGCACAGAGGATCAGGTAGCTGACATATTCACGAAGGCATTGGGCGCAGAGAAGCTGTGCAAGTTCAGAGACCTGCTTGGTATGCAGGAATTGGGATTGAGCTCGAGGGGGAGTGTTGAGATATCGAGCTCCACTCGTGATACTCCAGGGTGACCGTTGTGTATTTATGGCACCGACTTGTCAGTTGCAGACGCGGTTGGTACACCGCCCATGAATAATTGCTACATGATAGCTATCCTTATCTACTCTAGTTCGTGGCTCAGTTAGTATGCCACCTTAGTTAGTTGAGTTTGGTTTGAGACCCATATATAGGGTTCTTCTATTTCTTTGTACTTGAGTTCTTTTGGCTTACACAACTAAGAAGAGGAAAACTGTTTTCAGCCTCCACCCTTGTGTGTCTTCCCCCATTGTGCAAGCAAGAAAGCTTCAAGCGAGACTCCTTCCTTCTCTCCCACAATCTTGACACTTTATGGGTAGGAGACAAAGATTAACTTAAAGATAAGTTAAGGAACGTTTGTCAAAATTTCTACTTATTTTGTTTTCATGTCAGTGCTCTAAAGTACACAACATAAATGTGGTAGGACCTAATTAGAAAATGAAAGCTATCACGGGAACCAGGTGGGCGAAATCCTTGACGGGTTTGTCCTACTGCAAGGTGGTCCCAGAGAGTTGGGAAGCTTCTCACAAGGATTTATCACCATTCAACTTTAGGTATTGTTAAGATAGAACCCGATTCATGCCGTATTAGGGGACCGAAATGGGACTATGCCCTACGGGCAGAGAGGTTGAGCGGTGCATCCCTCTTGTTTCCCATTCTCTTTGAACTAAGTGCGGTATGGATCTACTTCGGATTGGGTATCTTTGCGTAAAGTAGGATATCCAAAACATGATGCTAGAATACTATTAGGATACCTTGGCCTTAGGAAGTCAGATTTCAAGTCAATCCAAGTGGGTTCCAGCCGTGACCGTTCCATTGTGAGACGGACTCGGGAAACCTTAAGCGACAAACCCCGGAACATTCCCTAGGAGTACCGAGCGGCGACGCTTAGATTTGTTTCTTGATGGACCACTAAAACGTGCTTGTACAGCCGATAGGCAGGCACATTACACTTTTCCATGCTACGGAAAGTTTTATGGCTGTCCCATCCATCTCATTTAATGCATAAGTAGCATTATCAAACACCTGTCTTACTACATAGGGTCCAAAACATCTTTTAGAAACTTCACATATGGCACTATGCTATTTGTCTAAACTACTATTATAAATCAATGCCCAATCCCCATCTTGTATGGTTCTTGGTCTCAATTTATTTCTTTTGTCAAAGCGTTTCTTGTTCTCTATCCTTGCTGCCCTTAATTTTGTAATTGTTGCCTCTATGTCTTCTGACTTTCTTTCCAATTGTCTAATGCGTAAGGCCAACAACTCCTCGTGATTCAACTCCTCTTCCCAAGGTTTTTGACCATACATCAATTCAGCAGTCATATGTCCTATAACACCACTATGAGTTATTATGTCAGCCGACAAAGCATAAGGGAGCAATCCTGGCCACTTTTTTACCTTCTCTCCACTTGCTTTTGCCAATGCCTTCACAATAGGTGGATGGCCTCTTTCACTTTTTCCATTTCCTTCAAGGTTATAAGCTGAAGTGAAAGCAAGCTTTATCCCCAACCGTGCAAAGAAATCATGAGCTTCATCTACCCCAGCTCACCTCTATCTGCTGTAATTTTTCCCACACAACTATACCGACAAAAGATCTCTTCTAAGAGAAAAGTACACACTGTGTTTGTTGTCTTAATACGGAGAGCTCTCCCTTCTACTTGATTAGTCAAGTCTTCACGAGCAAGTACAAGATATCTCATTTGCCAAAGACCTATAGACATCGTGACTAAATCCACCACCCACTTAAAATGAAGAGATAATGGATATGTGGGCTGCAATCCATCCCGATGTCTCACACATGAATACATTTGACAAGTTGTACATGTTTCCACAAAGTGATCAACATCCTTATACATACCCTACCACCAATATCTTTCTTTGATCTTTATAAAAGTTTTCCAAACACCTCTATAGCCAACCCACAAGCTTTCATGAAATTCTTGCATAACATTTATCTATGAAGCTCTATCACCCAAAACTCGCAATGGCATGCCCTATTTCTTTTTAGCATGTTTCCATAAGTATCTATCTTTTAAGAAAAACCCATAGGCTTTCCTCTTGATCTTCTTAAACTCCTCATCTGACCATTCATCTCTCTTTGTTAATGTACTGAGGTATTGACCAATTCTCGGCCACTCTTCTGCATATTTGTCTTCTAGAAAAACTTCTACACAAGATACAAAACATTTCAAGCATCTTCTCTTTGTTGTCCAAGCTTCTGTTAATGTTTTAGTAATTCCTTGCATTGCTAAATTCACTCTTACAACATCATTTTGAACTGCAGGAAAGTCATCTTTGTTGAGATGGCAAGCTCAACACGTGCAGACATTGATGATGAACTGCCTGGCTAGATGGGTCCGCACGTCTACACTTAGCACGTTGGTGGTCATTATGATACTCACATGGCCACTAATTTATCACTTATTATATTTAGTTTGTTACACCTACCTACAGCTGGCAAAGATATAGCGCCAATCGATTGGTGTAGTTTGTTATGCAATGTTTGACTTAGAAGGCCACTTTCCTTTATGTTGTATCCTATCTATACTTTGTGTACATTGTATAGTGTGTGGAACAAGAAGAAAAAATCAGCAAGAAAACATTTGGGCCTTCATCTCTCTTCTTGTGTTCTTGAGTGACCTTCCTCTTATGCATATAGTGTGTGTTTGGCGCAGCAGCTCAAGCAAGTCTCCCCACCACACGATTCTTGAGAATCTTCTTCCTCCTCATCCATCATCCCATCTTCATTCTCATAGCATGCCCGAGATAATATGTCTGCCCCATTGGGTTATCTCTTCCTACAATATGTTGAAATTCAGGGTTCAAAGATTTGATGTATGCAATCCATCAAAGCATAGCAATGCAGGATAGCAAATTTGGAAAGCGAAGCGTTTCTGTTTTGTTAAGCAGGTTTAGTGGCTATTTTTCTTTCGTTTAGAAGATGGCGAGGCCGAAGCGTGCTTGAATAGGGTCAGACAAAACCGTTACCCAATAGAAACTTTTTCAGTATCGCAATCGATGTCTTCGTGTCGCAGAACCTCACAATTCCCCATAATTCTCTTTTAACTTGTGGATATGCTCTCTGTCGTTCAGTCAATACTTTAGCACCAAAGTGAATTGCATATCTTTGCCCTTCCTCATCATCTTGCCCAATTTTCCATCCAATCCTGATTGGGCTTGTATCAACAGTAATAATGATAGGCTTTCCATGTGAATAATTAGCCTTTCTCAATGTAGGAGTAGATTTTAAGAGTTGCTTCAATTTCTTCATTGCTTTCTAATGCTTCCTTTCCCAATGAAATCTCTGACCTTTCCTCAAAAGCTGATAGAGAGCATCAGTTACATGTGCAAAGTGAGGAATCCATATCAAATAGAATACACATGCACCGAAGAATTTACGCACCTTTGATACATTCATGCATACATCTTACATTCTATCAATCCCATCTACTTTTTATGGTGATGGTCTTTACCCATAGGGCAACACATATGCCCAACAATCAAAACCTCTTCAACTCCAAAGACATGCACCTCTTCTACACGTGTCACAATCCACAATATGGTCTGCAACAAACTATTTGCACCCATAAGCATCCATCTCTTCATTCTTTTCATCCACTACACACCCTTTGATTGGAACATCACCCAAGAAGGGATTTTTCAATTGTGGTATAAAATCCTTGAGTACCCTATTCATAGCATTTGTTATGTGTGCCACTGAGTTTGTTGCACCATGCATGAGAGTACACATTCATACTAGCCCAAGGGAGTCTTCATGGTTGTGATATCCCTACTTTCAACTGCAAGTTGAAACTGATCATACCCTGAGTAAAGATCACCCAAATAATAGATCACTCTGTCTGCAAAAGCCTTTGCAAATTCATCAATCACTGGACTTGCATCCACATTTCTTATGGTCACTTTATTGACTATTGCATGTCTTGAATAAATCACAAAGCACCATTCTTTTTGGGTATAGTAAACCAACGATTTGAGTACAGGGCTGAAGAGGGCTCCAAGATCTTCATGTGAATCTTTTCATTTAGAAAATCCATTAGCTTTGGCAAGTAAGCTTTAGGAATTGGAATGGGCCTCAAGTTCCATGGTACATGTGGCATAGTAAATATTACCATGGGGGAGACAACATTTGGATCCGCACAACCTATTTCAATTGGCTAAAATGCAAATGCCTTTCCATGCCTAGCCAACATCTGCATAAAATAGTCTCTTTTAGCATGCAAAAGAAACCCTTTTGCATCAACTTTCAATTCCTATAATATTTCAAATATAAACTGATGACCTATATCTTTAGGATCCCATAAGCTTGGCTGCCTTGATACTTTTTCATACAAACCCTACCTTTCTGGTGGAAGTGGCAAAGCAATTGGTTTCACCATTTTGTAAATTATCTTATACTTTGTTTCCACAAGTGCTTTAGCCCATTGTAATCCTTCCTCCTGAGCAAACAATTCTTTAACATCATACATGTCCAAAGAACATACTGACAACACTCTATTTTCAGCCTCATTTTCTACATGTATAGTTGCTAAAATTTCAGCCATAGTGTCATTAATATTCAGCCCATAAAATATGCTTGAAATGCCTTCATTTTTAGCTAACAGTCCCAATGCTTTCAGTTCCTTAGTAGCCCATTTCATAGATATGTGTTTAGCCTTGCACATAGCTTCCATAGGCTTAAACCAACATGAACTATTTGCTATAAATTGAGAATAACCAATAGTAAATACATGCTTCATTCCATCAAGAGGCGATTACATCCTTTGAACAGCACTACTATAGCCCTACATTACATAAGTGCTTAATGAAAATCTAGATCTTTGAATTCCCTTGCATTTGGAGCCAAAGGAGACTCTCAAAACATATCCCCATTTCTAGAATGATTCACACAAACAATGAGAAATTGGATTGCTTTTCTCCCATCCCTACTTCTAAATCTTGCATAAGTAGAACCATCATCAAGCACCTTTGTTTCCATATGCACTCCTATAATATAGGGTTGTTCCAAAATCACCACATATAAGGAATTATCTTGCGCAAAGAAGTCTTGCTCTTCTTGTACATTACCAATCGTCACTTTTACATTAGCACATGCAGCATAGAGCTCCCATGAAGAATTATTTGTAGCCCTCATACGCCAACCATGATTAGTGTCCAGATGCCATGCACCATTCTCATACAATCCACTCTCAATGGCATTAATCTCAGACCCATGGTCAAGCAAAGCAACACAAGGAGTTTCATGTTCTCCTATTTTCACTACCATTTTAGTGGTAGCCCTTTGCCTAATTATTTCTTGTGTAATGACTTCGAGGAATAAATCCTAGAGTCTCTTCTCTTTTCTACATGTTGTCCATTGGTTAGTAGCATCCTACATAGATAATCTAGTACTTACTTCATGCTCATATTCAGCCCGAATACCCAACAAACCAATTTCCTCTTCAAATTGCAGCAATGTACTAGTGGTATCACCAAGAAACTAACGCTTCCTCTTAATTATGTCAATGATCTCATCATAAAAATCTTGCTTGGCGATGCCAAGCACCTCTCCTAAGGTGAATTCCACCTAACTACTTAAGATCCATTCTTTAAGAACCTTCTTAAGATCTATGGCTATATCAATGTCAAATTGCAACTTATATCCTAGCTGCTTGCCCTCTTGTTTGCTATCTTGTTTTTTCTCCTTACTGACCTCTTCCACAACATGCTCGGGAGAGGTGGTTGATTTGTAGCTTTAGGCTGATCCACACTTCTTCTTGTCACTCTTTTAGATGTCCCTGCATTATTTTCATCTCTCTTTTGTTTCTCTTCCACAAGTATATCCGTTTTTTGTACCTTTCCTAAATATGTATACAATATGTATACACTGAATATGCATCTACCGGTGATTCCCAACCAGTTATATCACAAATGTCTTGCCCTACATGAGACATTTCACTATTAGTAACTTTTTTCTTTTCAGCTGCATGCAAAGCATGTGTCCATATTGTAGCCTTTGGACAAACCATCACTTGGCCATGCATTCTATCCAAATCTAGACTAAAAGCAGAAGCATGTACAGCCACATAAGCATTTCAGGCACCCAAGTCTTCCAACAACTTCTACATACCTCCCTTTCCAAAATTCAAAGCAAGAGGCAATCCCATTTCTTGTGTATGGATCTTGCCATCTTTCCAAAAGATGCGCTGTCTTGTGAAAGCCTCCTGATAAGCACCACAATCCTTTCTCTTATGCTACAAACTATCACACCACATATGTCTTTTTCGTGGTTTAGGGGTTGTTGCCCATCCTCTTTCCTCTTGTCCTTTCTCATCCAATTTTGTGACCTTCAATTGAAGATCCCACATGCCTTTGACCAATTCATCTAATACATCTTTCCTAACATTGGGAATAGTAGGTACAACCATAAGTTTAGCCATAGAAGTAGGTGGCTTACTAGATACATCAACTGTTTTGCTTGTAAAAGTGGGCAAACTAGAGACATGCAATGTTTCTCTTCTTTTATGCTTTTTCACAAGTGTAGTAACAACTTCCTTGGCATGTCTCCACTCTGTTTTAAGACCAATCTCTATAGTCTGATTCTCTAGAAAGCTTCTCTTGAAGCTCAGGATCTGCTGCTTGTAGAAACAATTCAATTTTTTGACTTGCAAGAGCTTGTTGTTCTACAAGATCTAACTACTCAAATCGACTTTCAAATTTTCTTAACAGTTCTATAGCCACAAGACCCTTATTGGGTTGTATAGCCCACTCCTAAAAAGTCTTGCATGTAATCAAATTGGTATCTTCAATGTAAAATTCTTCCATGAGTGTCTTCTTGAAAGCTACCCAACCAACATCCTACATGTACAATTCAGTAATTCATGCTTTCAGTTCATATACAGTGATCCGAACAAAATACTGGCTCCATGCAAGTTGAGCCACTCCAAAGAATTTCATCTTTATAGCATAGGTATGTACATATGCAGATACATTGTTGCCATTGAACAACTTCATCGCATGGTTAACTACTTGTAGAGCATTCATCACAACACTTTCTGTTTGAGCAAAAGCCTATACCACCTGTTGTTGTTGTTGTACCTGCATAAGCATATTCATATTCTACACCAATTGTTGCAAAAGATCATTGAAAATTGTGCTCGAAGGTTTTCCCATCTTGTATTTCCTTTTGATGACCTTTCACGTCAGGTTCACCAATGTGTTGGAGGGGTTTTCATCGAAAGGTCGTATCCACCGAGGATCAAAGATAGAAGGAAGTAGAGATAGGACATGGAAGAGAAGAAAAAGAATAGACAAGAGGTAAACATGATAAAGAAAAAGCATAAAGAATCGAATCAATATGTATTGATAGAACCTAGAATCCCTTGTCTAGCATTACTCAGAAGCAATCTTCAAGCATTAGATCTCTTGGAGCTCCCTTATAGATAAAAAACGTGCATCCAAACAACAACTTCCTCTCTGTTGCTCAAAACCCAAATGTGATGGCTCTGTTGGCTTCGAAAGGGGGGTAAAAATCAACAGCATCTGCTCCTAGATCTCCTAGTTCACTCCTTCTTTCCAGTTCAAAGTGTTGTTTTTAGCTTGTCAATTGCGATCACGACACGTGCAATTTCACCCATCTTTCATTTTTATCCAAAATTGGCTGAAAAAGTAACTTGCTTTTTGTATTGCATCCTAATCTAGAAGCTTTTCTAACTTTTTAGGATTTTTACAACAAACAATATCAAAAATAGGCTAAAATTGAGCAAAAATCTAGTATTTTTGGACTATTCATGCCACTCACACTAGCACTAATGACTCGGATCACATTGACTCTCTAGATCAATAAGAAATTCGGATGATGATGCACTCCAGAATTTTCACATTGTGTCCACATAGTGGCACGACATCGTATTCCTAGTGCATCACTTAATGGGGTGATCAAAGCACTAGGATGGGGATATCTGGTACATGCAGTAGTGTCTGAAAAGTGTAAGAGTGTACACAAGAACCAAGGAATTACATATAAATGAAGATGGATCGAGTTCTAAGAAGAGGAAGTGTATTAGCATTGTGTATATGTATTTATGCGTACCCCCAGGATGCCTGGAAACGTTTACTTGAGTGTAATGAGCATTGCATTCATTTGAGGTCATCTTCTCACTTATAAGTCAAGGTTTAATGTCTTTTCTCTCTTAATGAATTAAGGAGAGAAGTAATTCTTTCACTTAAAAAGATGAGAGAGATAATTCTTTCACTAAAAAAGACAAGAGACATGATTCTCTAGAAGTGAGGAGAGAAGTGATTTTATCTTTCTAAGGTCTAAGATGGCACAAGCTTTTGTGTGGAAGTCAATCTTAAGATTGAGGCCCAAGGCAATCTAAATGACTCTCCTTATCTATGGCTCAAGGTGGTTGCATGGACCATAAGTTAAGAATAGAGTTTAAAAATATGATTTTCTTAAAATAGACATGGTGAATCCATTTTTAAAATATCTTGCAATAGAAAGCTGATCTCTAAAAACGGCACACGAGGGTTATCAGAAATGGCAAGATCTACAATTTTTGTGTTGGATGTTTTTCCATCCAAGCAACGCACAGAGAGATATTCCAAAATCAGTGTTGCAAAGTAGGTCCTAGAACAACCACATGTTGCATGAAGATCAACCTTTCCAATCTTGGCACTCAAGTCTCTCTCCAAGAAGAGAAGCTCTTGGAGCGTATAAAAGGGAGGCTCTCCTTGGGTGTGGAAGAGATTAAGGAAGCATAACTTTGCATGCATGCAAGAGGAGGAGAGAAGGCGCAGGTGTTGTGGAGCCTCTGTTGAAATCAAGTTCCAAGAGGAGATCCCTACACATATTGTGTAGGAGAGAAGGTGCAAGTGCTACGGAAGCTCTGCTAAAATCAAGTTCCAAGAAGGTGCAAGTGCTGCGAAAGCTCTGTTGAAATCAAGTTCCAAGAGGAGATCCCTACACATATTGTGTAGGAGAGAAGGTGCAAGTGCTGCGGAAGCTCTACTGAAATCAAGTTTCAAGAGGAGATCCCTACTCATATTGTGTAGGAGAGAAGGTGCAAGTGCTGCAGAAGCTCTATTGCAATCAAGCTCCAAGAGGAGATCCCTACACATATTGTGTAGGAGAGAAGGAGAGACTCAAGAAGGATCAAAAGGTGCCAACTTCCAAGTTGTGCAAGTGTTAGCCAGCTGTATACTGTGCAAGGAACCGTGATCTTGTTTCCAAGATCTACAAGTTAAGAACTGGTTTGTGTAATGGAGGAGCTTGCTCCTTGTCAATAATATAACTCCACGGGAGGGGGGGGACTGTCCCTATTGTGTTTTCAATCTCTCTATCTCTCTACATCTTTCTTTACTCTCATTTGTTCTCTCTCTGCGCCAACATAATATTCACCATATATCTTTTAGATATAAAAGAAGATTGAGCATGTATCTTGGATCTTATAACATGGGCATTGGTCAACAAAAGTCTTTTTACACTTTGAAGTATCTTTTGACTCATGCACATATACCTATCCTTCATTAATGCTAGTTGTTCACGTATAGGTACATTTTTAATATATAACAATCATCCTATTGCCTATGAGAGTTTTATACTAAAACCTTATGAACAAAAAAAACTACAATAATTGTAATAAAGAATTATTGGTTGTGGTTCATGCTTTAAATATTTGAAAACACTACTTTATTAGTCTAAGGTTAACATGAAAACTAATCGATAGGCGATACAACATTTGTTGAAAAAACTTTAATTTCTAATTGACAGATTAAATGGATTTCTTTCATTCAAAATTTCATCCAATGAAGTGTATATTTAAATCATGTTTCCACTATTGAAGTTCAAAATTTTAGTGTAAAGAATATCTTGATTGGAGGCCTACAATGAAGGATGATATTGCAAAATTTATGTCTGAATGCATGGTATCTCAATGTATAAAATGTCATCATGGAGAATCCTATGGTTTGCTTATGCCTCTACCTATAACAAATGGACCATGATGGGAGCTTCCAAGTCAATGTTTATGGATTTGACATTTTGGATATTAGGCTATGCAAACCAAATGTGGATACTCTGGGGGTCTTGCATGTTGGAAAATCATGATACATGTGAGTGATGCTAAGCTCAATGCATCTTAGGTCAGCCTTCGTTGATTTATCTATCTGCATCATGTTTGAGTGGTGGCCATGGCTCATGTTGCTCGATCGGTCATGTGGTGATCATAAAGTTGGATGGGAATGTTAGCTCTTTGGTGACTTATGAAGTTTTAGGGCTTTAGACTTCTCAATCTAGTCCACTATTAAGCACATCTATTGAGTATCGAACTCTCTATAGCCAAACGAAAACTCTCCAACTCTTCTTGTAATGACAAGTGTTGGTATGTGTGATCTTGTGTGCCTCAAGGTTTTTTTCAAAGTTATCTAATTAATCCTAGCACATCTATGTTTGACATACAAAGATAGCTTCCTTAATTATCCATTAAACAATGGTTCCTTCATATAATTTATTGCATATATCTCACTACATTATTGATCTTCAAGTAGCATTAAGGGGTCACTGCAACAACCAACTAGGGTAACCCTAGAATTGTGGAATATAGCATTACCACTTCTCTTATGGCCATATCACATTTGGAAACTAGGGTGACCCTAGAATTGTGGAATACAAGATTACCACTTCGCTTGCTACTATGCTTCATTTGGTAACTTTTGTATAGTATACCATGTGGGACAATGATCTCTTTCTCTTTTCATCTCTTTTTTTGCATAGTTTTGAGTGGATAAGGAGGCAATCATTTTTTTTCCTCCATCAGTATTTCATATTGGAACAAGATATCCTTCAAATTGCAAATACTTGAAGAAATTTTCCTTTTTTGAATTGATGACTTTGCCAAAGGCTCTATATTGAGCAAACTAAGTTCTTTGTAGTTTGTATGCTTTCAATTTCAAACTCCTAGCTTAGTTTTTTTATGGCCACGGCTTTTTGGATTTTGGGTTGCACTTATATATGTAGTTTAGATAAGACAATGCCCAATAGAAATATTGGTTAATGTTAGGTCCTAGTTCTTACACGTAAAGGCTATTCACTTTGATCCTTGTTTCTATGGTAATGCATTGGAATTTTTTGTAAAAATTGAAAGAAGTGTGAATTCTAGTATGCCAAAATGGAAGGTTTTAGGGTTTTAAATTGCCAACACTTTGCACATGTAAAATCAAGTGTGTGTGTGTACGTGTGTGTGTGTGTGTGCTTGAGAGAGTGTATTTGCATGAATATATTAATCAAGATAAGGCATGGTTATCAAAATACATCTAATTATTTAAATAACTTATCCATGTTGAATTTGGTAGTCCACTAAGCATTTTATTTTTCCCTTAAATGATTTATGGTTGTTCATGGATAGGGAGCACATGGGATGTTAACGAATTGAGGCTTTCACCACAAGGCATTCTTTACAAAACTTACATCAAACATATTCAAAGAAGAATTGCTTTTTTCTAGAGGTCACATTGCCTTGTGCACTATTGTTAAGCAATCATGTAGATTCCTTATGGTTGGTTATATGGATTCATAAAAAAAACTCAAATATCTATAAAGCCTCTTAGACACTTAACAACTTTCTCTGCCTACCTTGGCCATCTTGATAAAAGGCATGCCTCATTGTAAAGTATATGCCCATCCATATGAAAAGCTTAGTGATTAAGGTTGATAGTTGGGTAGAAAGTGATTGAAGGAATCAACTTTTAGTATATGAACAACCAAAAAATACACAAGAAAGGAACATGGTGATGTTTTCCAATCCATAGATGGATCAAATCTAAACTAGCCAAGATGAGGTCATTATGAAATGACATGTGAATGACATGTACTATGCATGAGATGGGAATAAACATGCATACAGACTGCTAGAAGGTAGTCAAGGGAAACAATCTAGCAATGCAAAAAACCAAAGGATGCACAAGGAGCATGGAATTGTTTTTCAATAAATAGGTAAGAATTTCCATGTGCATGGGTGATTTGTTTTCTAAATAAGATGTACTACATACAAGGTGGACATGAACATGTGCGTAAAATCATATGGACTATATGAACAATTTGAGAGAGCACTGTTCAACTTAAATGCATTGTTAGTAGTTGGCTAGAATGTGGTTACAGGAGATAAATTTGGCATATTGAAAACCAAAAAATGCAGAAGGAACATGTTGATGTTTTTGAATCAATAAAAAAGAAATACTTTCATGCAGGAAATGACCACTTCGAAATGACTTGTATAATGACACGGAGTACCTAGGAGATGGACATGAACATGTGACTAGAAGCATAGGGAGAATGCATAGAATAGCCATTTTGAAATGACTTGTACAATGGCATGGACTAAGCATGAGACAAACATGAAGATGTGACTAAAAGCATAAGGAGAGTATGGGCAATAGGATTGATCAATGTGTAATTCATTTGTTTACAATGCACCTCCAAATAGAAAAATGCATCTTTCTTCAAAAATGAAATTGCTATTATAATCAATCTAGAAACTTCATTGTGTAATTCATTTGCTTACAAATGCACCTTTCTTGCAATTTTGCTATTATATTTTGTTGTAAAAGTTGAGGTATGATGGATCTTTCAATTGATGTTGTGCTGAAAAGGAAGGCTCTATGTACTTCCAAAGGTCATGATATAAAGGTTCATTCTCACAGAAACTATGGGCATTGCCTTGCTCTTCAAAGAAGCTTTCTGACAAACGTTGAGAAAGATAGACAAAACAACCTTTCCCCAAAAAAACCTTCTTTATGATTGACATGAGGTAAAAAAGCAAGCCTCTCTCTTTTGTGCAACTAGTTAGGTTTGCCACTTCTCACAATTTAACAAGGCTGTGAAGAGGGATTGTGTGGTGAAATGTTTGTAAAGCTGATCCCATCTCTTTGGGGGATGTTGCATGTAGTATAGTATTATTGGACCAAAACTTGCATAGGCAAATCAAAAGAGAGAGAGAGAGAGAGGAACACGCAGCCCAATGGAGCTGATGTTGATTCTCCAACGCCACCACCCTTATCCTACACGCCCCCTTAGGCGCCTTTGAAGAGAAGCTGATGTTATTATATACGTGTCTTTAACGTCAAGCTAATGGGGTTGTCTGTGAGGCCTGTCCTTGACCATGATATAAGTCGATCTCCTGATCACATGGCGACAGGCGTTACCCGAGAACAATTGTACACATTTGTAGTATTTAATTGTATATATATATATAATAATAATACTTTAGAAAAGAATTTGCGCAATCATAATCGGGCCTTAGCTTAGAAAGAAGTTACATTAGCACCCCACATTACCTTATTCAGTAATCGGGCACTAGCTTTAAGAATTTGATGCTCTTTTTTCCAATGTGAGGTGTGTTAGGAATAACTAAAATTGTTCTAGCATTAGATAATGCATCGTGACAAAAGCCTAAAAGCCTAAGGACCCAATGGGGTTTTTCCAGTTTCCCTAAGATAGCTACCGCTTGTGACTTCAGAGCATCAAATCTCCCCACAAGGGTAGAGTTGGCATCATGGCCAAAATTGGCAATATTTTTGCAGCTCCAAACATGACATAAAACTATTGTGCTCAAGAAATCCCACTGTTTCCAAGTAGCTTCGTCCATGTTAGGGTATAATTCCCAAACAAATCAACTCTCATCACAGAGGACTCCTTCAAGTTAGCATATTCAAGCTAAGCCTTGAATATACCCCAAGAGGCACTATTGATTCTTGTTGATTCTTGCATCAAACACAAAAAGGGAAAATCCTAATGAAGCTAGGTAGCTAGGCTTTGATAGGTAGCCTATTAAGCTCCAACCTCCAAAAAAGGTATTCATTTTATTTGATGATGTGGTTTTCATGCTTTGAAACGCATCTTCTTCCAAGTGGAAACTCTTGACAATGGAAACCTCCTCTTCCAAGACACCCAAGTCTACATAGTTACTTGAGTAGAAGGGCCATGAATATCTCTAGATTTCTTATAGTGCAAAATCATTTTTCCTAACTCAACAACTAGACATTTAGCTGGTGCATCAACCTAGGGGCATAAGCCCCTAGGCCAAGGTTGTTTCAATCATCTTTCCATACATTAGATGCAATACAATTCCTTACTAGATAGAAACAAAAGTTCACATTATGTAAAGATTTACAACCCTCAAACTTGTAAAACAATTCAAAGAGACTACTTGTTTTCTCTTACATTGGTATTAGTGCTAGGATTCTTTAATATCTTCAAGGGTCTAATGTAGATTTTAGCCACTTTGCCAAAGTTGCTGAAAGTCATCCCCAAGATTTAGCCATCAAAACTAGAGAATGCTTGAATACTACCTATTTAATTGATTGCGAAGGAAGGAAAAGAGTGAAGGCCCTTTTAATTTGCAATAATCCAAACAACTTTCTCTTGACACAAAAGGACCCATCTCAAAATAAACATGTTATGCAACCTTGCCTTGTCCACCCATTTTTAAAATTTTAATCTAAAGAGGCCTAGAGATGAGACCGTATCAACAAACGGAAGAGCATGTGACAATGTAGAAATTAAGAGGGAAGAACTTCCCATTATCTTTGATTCTTCTTGATCAAACTATGAAGTAACAAATTAACAAAGTCAGATGCCTCAATCTAGATCTTACACCAAGCTACTCCAAAACTATAAGGAATCTATCTAACAATACTCTTGGACCAAAGACTACCATGAATATGGGATACAAATCTCCATTACTTCAACAAAACTTCCTAAGTTTGATGAGAATGCAACATTGATAGCAATTTGGTGCCCAACTAAATATTCTTGGGGAAAAATCTATTTAGCTCCAAACCACCTTCAACTCTAGGTTTGGTGACACATTGAGCTTCAACTCACCTCTAAGTTTAGTGATGCATCAACCAAGTTGTGCTATAGGCATGTAATTTCAAGTTCAAATGACATAGAAAGTTCAAAATCAAGAGGATCGACTAAAGATATAATACTTCAAGTCACTAAAAATTTTCAAGACAACACTAAGAATCTTGAAGTTAGGCTTGAGTCTAGGTGCACTATGCACAAAAAGGGTGTATGATGATGCAAATTTATGTCCAACATGTATGGGAGATCTGAGAAAAGGTTATGTCGGCTCAAGACATTTCAAGGTAGCAATACCTTGAGTTACTAGAGGTCAAGTAACCCTTTGTATTTTCTTTCAATCAAGTCCAAAGAATCATACAAGATTGGATCTTCAATACAAGTCCTCACAAGGTGATTCCTATCATTGAATCTTCCAATCTCTTATTTGGATATTTAAGTTTGGGACTTGAAGATGTAGAAGTATTGAGGTATTCCAAGAGATTTACCTCTAGCTAACAAAATTTCTAGTAAGTACACTCTTCCTTAGCAATGTTAAGTTGAACATGATATTGTCAAGTCAAAGTTTCCCTTGATGTTACAAGGCTTATAATGCAAGATAGAGGCTCTACAAAATCAAGTGACTTGAGGTATTTGATACCTCTAGTTGTTGGTTGTGGGCTCTAATGGTAGTAGTTGACTTTATGCAATGAGTGTTTCTTCTATGCACTACAATGTGGTTTTTGGCAATTAGTGGTGATGGTCTAGGTCTTGGGTTTTGAGTCTCCATGTATTTACAAAAAGACAAGAAACAAGTTAATTAATTGACTCAAGGTGACCATGTTAGCTTGAGGTATTGGAAGGATGCCTTTTTCCAAGCAAGCATTTTGAGCACAAAATAAAAACAAAGTAAAACATGGCAAAGTACCACCTCTAACATAACTTCATGGACTCTGTGTCACTACAACATTATATTGACTCCCATAATTGGAGTGACACATACACAACATCTTGATGGTGGCTAAGAAGGTGAACTCATTGAAATATTGCTATGTTTCAAAATGCCAAAATTATAGCTTCATGAACAAGATGCATATTTTAAGGGTGTACTGTCAAAAGTAATGCAATGATGATACATTGTGAACACGAAGCATGCCTCTAGATGTGAACTTCAAAATGCCAACACATAAATCATACACTACATACAAAGGAGGAAAATCATAGCAATATAACTTCATAGCATTGTAGATCCATCTTCGCAGGTTCAGGTTTTTAGTACCTCATTTCTCTAGAAGTAGTCAAAGTCATTGAAACCTCATACAATAAAAAATGCGTTGATCAGATTTTGGACCAATTAGCCGATTGGGAAATATATGTGTTCATGGATTGCTTTGCAAGATATAACCAGATGGAAATTGAAAAAGAAGAAAAGCTTAAAATTATGTTTATTACTGTCTTTGGTACCTTTGTGTACCATGTGATGGCATTTGCTCTATGCAATGCACCTGATTCATGGCAATGAATAGCAGACAAGACCTTTGGTAGCATCTCCCCTAGAGGAGTTGAATGTATTTATCGATGACTTGGGGGCAGCCACCATAAGAGAAAGGCAGTTGATTATTTTGCAAAAGTGTTTTGAGCAATGCAAACAATTTTGCATAGCTCTTAACCCATGGAAGTGCGTGTTTGGGGTGCATTATGGGCTACTGTTAGGCCGTGTGGTCAATTGAATAGGGATTGCGACCATAAAAAGATCAAGGTCATAGTCTCCATGAGTTTGCCGCATAGTCGAAAAGAAGTGCATAACTTTCTTGTTTTTAGTAGGGTATTATCAGAGGTTCATAAATGCCCTGGAAGAAAGAACATTGCCATTAACATGGCGGACTACAAAGCTTTGATCGTGGGGTTAAATATTGCTAAGAAAGGCGGTATCCGTCAGTTGTTAGTAAAGGGGGATTCCCAATTGGTATTGAACCAACTAAATGGGACTTACACAGTACGAAATCCCATTCTTTCTATGTATTATTGCACTGCTATAACCATGCTTGACAGGTTTGAGCGAGTGTCTCTTCAATTGGTTCCATGTTATTGGAATCAGTTTGCGGACTCAGTGGCAAAATTTTCTTATGAAGAAGACATTTTCTTTAACTGTGGTCCTAGTTTGGATATCTCTATGGATGATGAGATAGGACCTGGTCGATTATGGGGGCTTCTATCAGAACATGCCCTATATGGTAGGCGATGATTAGTATGGGTAATGCAAAGAGTGGCTGAGACCCATTTTCCTTTGTTATCTTGGACGCATAGGTTGGTTAGACGATATGTTATACGTACACCTCTTGCTATTTATGCAGGAGGTATGGGTCACAATTTGATACATTTAGTTTAGGGTAGGAGCCCTATTTCCTCCTTGGGATGGAGCATCTTGTTGTATATTAATAAGATTTTACAAGGGGGGAGATATATATGAGTTGGTTTGCTTGATTTCCTTAGGCCAAGAGGGCCATATGTCTATTTGGTGTAGGTGCATTTAATGGTTTTCTGTTTTAGTGATTGCATCACATAGGTTGCTAAAGTCAATGGAGGGAGCCTTTGCTGCGAAGGAGCTTCTTGTGGCCATTCCAAGTGGTTTCATCCCCTTTTCGAGTTTCTTTCCCTTAAGAAGATAATGATATATGTGTATGTAGGGGCTACCTTCTTTTTGTTTGCTAGGGACCCACAACCAAGGCATAAAGTCCCAAGTTTAGGTTGGGTATGTCTATGGGAGGTCTGAGTAGTTGTTGTCTCCTGCAAAGGCATTGTCTAGCACTAAAAGACCCCTTTTAAAAGGTAATCCTAGTGACCTTGTTCTGCTCACTTGCTAGGGGGATGTTCTAGGAGTTTATGTTAGTTGTGAGGAAATTAAAAAAGCTTACTAGAACAAATATATTCAAAGAAGTAAAATCTTGAATAGTTGAAGAAAAAAAATACACATAGGTATGTAAAAAGGGGTTCTAACCCCTATAAAAATAGAAAAGGAGAGAAAGAAAAATCCTTGAGCAGTTGTGCATCGCCTTGCTAGGGCCTAGTAGTAGACCCGAGGCCAAAGCCTTGTCTTCCTAGGGGTGGCATCTAGCTACCAAAAATAAAAATAAGAGAAGGTTGGAATGAAAATAAAAGTGAGCATCAGAAAAGGATTAAGTGTCACCTTAGAGGGCTTGGTAGGTTCTTGGGTACCAAGACAAGAGTTGAGACTGATGCCCTGTTCTCCATGGGTCACTATGCTCAGCTCCCTCCTTTTTACACACCCGGGTATGGAAAAAATAAGGACCCAAAAGACAAATGTGCTAAAATGTAATATTTCTTGATCAAGCTATATGAGTCCTCCCCTAGTAGGAGCTCCTGGTTGAGTTGTCCTTAGTTAGGTAGGTAGTTCAGACCACCACTTAGGATCACCTCTTTGATAGTTCTTTTTAGCTTGGCCATGTTGGAGCAGTTGGTTAGTGACTAGCTTTTGGGCTTTCTATCAGATTATGCTAGGCCTACTCCTCGTGGATTTCATGCCTTGGTTTTGACAGGGGGTAGGGTGAGAGCTATGATGTGTTTTGTTGTGTATTTTTATTGTATCAGCTTGATGCTCTTTGTGGTTGTGCTTATGTGTAGATTTGTTCGTGGGATTTGATGGGCTAAGTTGCCCTATCCTGTGGTTGACAATGAGCGGTGGATTTTTGACCCAGAAAGTGCTAAAATTTGCCCAAAAATTTGCATTTCAGGAGAAAATTGAATCCCGTCGAAGAAGGCAGGTGCAGTTGGGTCAATTTTAAGCAGCAAGCAAAATACGGGTTTCAAAAGCGCTTTGAAGACACACCGAGCAATGGTCGCAGAATTTTCATAGATTTTTTGGGTGTTAGATCAAACTTCTAGAAGTGGTCAATAGTGGGGAACCTCGAGAAGGTCAACTAGAATTTTTTGGATCATGAAACGAACACCGAACATGGAAGAGGCAGTGCTTGCAATGGAAGCCAAGGGAAAAGTTGTTGTAAATGGACCTTAAATGAAAGGGGTGTGATCCTTGGAGGAACCCTTGGGGCCCAAATTTTTGCGTGAAGGAAAAGGGGGAATGTTTTTTTTAATGGTGTGAAAAAAAAGGAGGAGGAGGGCAAACATGGGACGATTTGAGAGAGAGAGGGAGAGAGGAGCTATGGCACTTCAATACACCCATATCAATTGATGAGATCAGCCTCTTCCTCGATGTTTTCACTCTCCATCGCCACTCTCACCTTCGCAATTGGTTGCCCAAATGGCCTGATCCAAATATATTCTTTCTCACTCCTCTCTCTCTCTCTTCCAAATGGTGGTTCACACGAAGGAAATCAAGAAGAAGAGGGGCTGAAGCTTGGTTGAAGGATGCTTGTTGTCCGACGGTGATTGGATTGCTCCAAGATCAAGAGGAGGCTAAGGAAAGGTGTTCAGCACTAAAGAATGATTGCTGGTTGGTCCGTAATGATTGATAAAAAACCCGCAACACGTGAATAAGCAGTGTGCTTCATTTTTATAAAGAAAAAGTACTCCTTTTTTATATTTGATGGTTGAAATGGAATTCATAAGAAAGAAAAAATTATTTAAATCTTGTTTGCATCATTATTGAGGGCTGCACATAAAAGAAATGTAGAACCCTAATGATATATAGTAGTAATAATTAAATTACAACTCGAAAAGCGCCTTTTTAGAGAGAAAATGAAGGTTTTGTTTGTTTTGGGTGGAAAAATAAAATTCACATGGAATAAAATTATGATAAAAACTATCTTTCAGTTGTCATAATTAGTCAAGAATCGTAGATCAGAGAATACCCTATTTTTATGAATAAATAAATAGAGGAAAATAGAAAAAATAAGAGAAAAATAGGTTCTTATGCTTTAAAAATTAAGGAAAAATATGATTAATGTTTGTGAATGTTTAACGAGACTGAGGCATGAGGATTAAGGCCTATTTCAACCTTTTTTAATGTTTCAGTGCATTTGTATCACTTTTCATATGAAAAATGACATACAAATGAACCTTGAACCTATGCAATGTGGCAAAACCTAAACGGTTAGGGGGAGAGAGCATTTGTGAGTGTGTTTAGTTGTTGGAAATACATAAAAATATGATTTATTTGATTTATGCATAGCACATATGTCGATTAAAATTTAAGTTTAAAGAGACTACTAGCACGAGGAAACTCGGTGCTAGTCTCTAGCAGCGCAACAACAATGAGTAGATCGGATGTCTCTCTAAGCAAACATATTGACCCTTCATCCTCCCAAAGCTTGAAATAGTTCAAGCTTTGTCCAAATAGCTAGATGAATGAACTTATGTGAAAAGGGGTCTAAGTCTAGAATACTTAAGAACACATAATACATATGCTTGCATGGAACATAAACTTGATGCTTGCTTTCTCTCTTTTGAAAATTATTGCATGTGCAACGAGGAAACTTTGTAATTGATAAAAAGTAGTTAACAACCAAAGCTCTAATCCCTTCTATGCTAACATAGAGCACATTTAACTAGTTGCATAACATGGTGGACTTGTAAATAATGTGTGTCGAGAGTTTTCCCTTATGAATATTTTCCTGAAATTCCTTTGTCAACTTGGATCTCCATTTAACCATCTTACCATCTCAGTATCTAGGGTGATATCCACTAGGGACACTTGTAGAAATAGATGTTTCTAGAGTCTAGCATGTAGCAAGACCATCATTTTGCAAGACAAACCCATTGCTTTGAAGCATATTACCTTTTGTGGTACCAAACTAGTTCCCTACACCATTTGCCACACTCCTAGCACAAGATTGGTGGTACCTTGACATGATATTCATTAACAACCACCCATGAGTGCTTGTTTGAGGTATTACAAAACCAAATGAGCCCCTCAATGACACCATTAGGACTCTTCCATTAACCCGAAAAGAAAGATGCACGCACATCACGACCACCATTGGCATCATTGTTGTATATATACTACCCACATTGTCCAACTTGGCTAGACAATCTGCCAAAACATGCCATTTTCATATTTGGTTTGGTTGTATGAATTTCCCACATTGTCTTTGATACCTTTGTCTCTTTGATGGTGAGCTCATTCCCTATTTGCAATGAAGCATGATGCATAATATTATGTTTGCCCCCATTGTAATAGCAACAAACTTTGGCCTATGAGAGTCCTAATCAAAAACCACAAAGAGATACACTTTCTTTGAACACTTTTTACAAACATTATGCAAATCCACATCTAACTTTTGCATCTCAAGAAATCCCATACCCATCATCCTCCATTGAAGCATGTGCCAAGACTAGCCACTTTCTAGAGGTAGAGGAAGTATTTGAGCAATGAACATCAGAGATGATACTAAAAACAAGGACACTAGTTTGCCTCATCAGGTCTTGCTGAAAATTGCCTATCATAATCATAACTTCATGAGGCATCTAAGGGTTGGCTCACATATAGAAAAAACATGACTAAGGTAAAATCATGCTGAGGGCATAATGCATGAAGTGTGAAACCATGGCTAACACCTAGCACAACCCGATGGATGGTTGGCACAACCATGACTCAAACCCTTGCATGATTCATGGTGTCAAATGCCTTATCCAAAAAATTGACATACCTAGTGAGAAAAATTATGCCTTACTCACAACCTTGCACCATGAAGTAAGCAACAAAGAGAAATTATAAGTAGAGCCTCTCTTGTAGGATACTTATAGCCCTCTAATATGGTTGCATGATCCCCCAAAAAGACCATCACAAAACTTAAAGGCATACATAGTAAGTATGATGGAAAAACAATAGAACAATGTCTAACAGCTGCACAAAAGAGTATCTCATGAGCTATGAGGCTCACGAGCATCATGAGAGTCAATGATAGACTACTCTTGTCATGCTGCTCATCTGATACAAGAGGTAAAACATCCATGTCATGAATCTTATCCACTGTAAGTTTCATGATCTGCACTTGTTTATGAATATCATGCAATACATCCTTTATATCAGCCTTGGTAACATCAATATCCAAATATGTATTTTCAGCATGATCAATCTGCTTAGCACTCTACAAATTAGTAACCATTTCCACAAGTCTATGATACTCAACCTACATCCCATCAAATTTCTCCTTAAGAATATTCTTTTCATGAAAAAGTGTTTCCAAATTTTCAGATACAAATGACTATTGCAATAGTGTATAAGGCTGAGAAATAACATATGACACCAGCAATAGCAACCCACTGATCATGCTTCACACGAATCAAAGTAGCCCTTATAGCAACCAAATCCTGCTACATGAACACACACCCATCCAAATCAACTTCCATACCGCTCAAAAGTTGCTCTTTGTTTACCACAACATAGAGGATTAGAAAATGGAGTAGAGGAGTGGGAAAATGGAAGAAGGAGATAACCGAAATGGCACAGGATAAAGGAAGGAAAAGGCCCCCCGGATGGAGGTCAGACCCTAAAAAATTTGAATGACGACCTCTCCAGAAGGCCTCAATGTGACCTCGAGAAAAAGAAAAGAGTAAAAGCGCACCTTTAATTGTGAAAGCGCTCCCGAATCCTTGTAAAAGAGTGCGAGGCTCACTCCTGTGAAAATTGTATGCATTAGTTGGGAAAACACAATATTAGTGAGTTTGGGAATCTCCCAATTCCCATTTTTTGAATACTAAAAAGGTGGCACCCGGATAAAATGTCCATAAGTTTCTCAAAACCATATGATGTGACATATCATTGAAAAGCGCTTGAAAAATGGAATCTATTGAGCTATAGAGTGCTTGATTTGGAGTTATAGTGTTCAAGTTATGGCAAACCCAAAGATTTGACCATGTGTCCCAAACTTATGGGAAATTCCCGTATTCCCTAATATGGTGTTGGAATGGGATAAGTTAGAATAGTGGCAAATAGGAAAAGAGAGCCTAGGCTAATGGCCGGCCATGTGAAAAGTGGGGATGACCGCCCAAAAAGTAGGGCATGTATATAAAGTTCAAAAGTGAATGAGAAGATCATTCTTGTGTGTGGCCAAAGATTCTTCTCCTTCTTCTCTTGTTTCTTGCCTCCTTGCTTGTGCTTGAGTGAGGGATTGAGGGAGTGAGGGAGTGAGTGTGTGAGAGTGAGGAATCGTGGAGAAGAAGCTCCCCATCTTCTCTCTTCATCTTCTCTTCTTCTCTTCTCTTCTCTTCTCTCACCGGCTATGGAGGATGGAGCTTGACAGAGAGGGCTTGAGCTTGACAGAGAGGGCTTGAGCTTGCCACAAGGATCGTGGAACTACAAGAGTGCAAGAGAGAGGAAGGAACTCGATTGAGCATCAAGGTAAGCTCACTACACCTGTAAGTTAGGCATTGCGTGTCGGCTATGTGAGAGGTAGCCATGGCCGCTTGGCTTGAAACGCTTGATCAATAAGCGGTCCGTAGGTCTCGGGGTAGAGCTTCGTAGCTCCCCTCCATTTTGGTTCCATTGCCGAGACCGATGGAATCAAGCCTTGAGTGCCGCGCGCATCAAATTGAGCATAAAAGTAGGGTTTGCAGCCCGAGCTGGTGCTCTAGATAGTTAGGAGATTTGGGAGGTTTTAATCCTTGAAGCAAGTAAGCATTTTGATTTGTTGTTGAACATTAGAGTAGGACCATCCATCTCCATGTCTAGTTTTGATTTTTGTTACATTAGGTTAAGATTAGGATAGGAAAAAGAAGGAAAACAGAAAGGGTTCTGCTGCTGCTGCTAGAAACAGGGAAATAGGGGCACATATTCAGATTTCCGGCTGGAAGAGTGTGAGGGATTAGTTTCTGAGGTTACAGAAGGGTGGGATGGGGCAATAAGAGGCCCAGGGAACTAGGAAAGACCACATTTGACATTCTGCCTTGTGAGAAGAGAGTGAGCTTGAGAGCCAGGGGGAGAGAGAGAGAGAGAGAGAGAGCTGCAAGGAGATCTTTGGAGTGCCGATAGATTCGAGCACCACAGTGATTCCAAGTATTTCCTGGCATTTCCTTGTATTGTTTTGCACATACTTGGAAAGGCACGGGATGATTCCATGGAGTAGGCATTGGGTTTGAGGCATTGCGTGCAACCCATGGGCCATCATCTACGCCGTCGGACCAATCCGTCTGATTCCCAAAATAGGACCACCCGATTTTTGGAGTCGGACTGTACGACTGCGAGAATAAGATCACCCTGTCCGATCAATTCCTAGAATAGGACCACCCAATTTCTGGAGTCAGACCATCTGACTGCGAGAATCGGACCACCCTATCCGATTCAATTCCTAGAATCGGACCAACCCATCCGATTCCTAGAATCAGACCACTGCAAGAATCAAACCTAGTCTCAAAATCGGACCATTGGTCATAGCGCCACAATCGGATCACTCTACCCATCACAGCAATCGGACCCCCTGTCCGACTAGGAAACTCGGACCAAAGTAGAAATCGGACTGTCCGATTTTCAAAATTGGACCACTCTACCTGAGTCTCAAAATCGAATCAACTGCGATAATCGAACCACCTTTCCTAGTGTGAAAATTGGACCATCCTGTCCGATTCCTAGAATTGAACCAGTCCGCCAATTCCCAGAATCTGACCACTTCACCAGAACTTAACATAGAGGGTTTTTGAACCTACCTGACAGTCCTAGCCACCTTGTTCACATCCTTGACCCCCTGGCAAACCCAATTTAGCCCTTAGAAGCCAGAGACCAGACATGATAACTGAGGATTCACCCCACACAGCTAGACACTTGACTTGCCTTTTGGTGACCAACCAACCAACCCTGAAGTAGAATAGAGAATGTAGCATGGACTTTCAGTAAGAGAACCTACACTTAGAGCCGTATCAGGCTACGAACGTGAGGGAAAGAGTGGAGGTTGCATTGAGCATTGCCTGCATCGGCACCTTACTTTTATTTCATCACCAAAGGTGCACTACAAGAAAATAAAAAGCATGTTCTTGCACTGAGCACTAGAAAGCACGAAGCACAACTTGTGAATAAGATTGAAAACTGCTTTCAATAACAAGGATTCATCAGGAGATATAATAACATCAAGGAACCCACTATTAGGAGAAGATCCCAAAACATAGTTGGGTGCTTGAGAGCCCCATCAGTAGGACCCTAAGAGAGCACGAAGATCCAGAAGGCAACAACATAGAGGATCGGGCGTTGCCAAAGCTACTCAAATTGATCGATGACCTTTGTGGAGCTGGAAGTGGGAGCAATGTCAAGATCACGAGGCGGACAAGGAGGGGACCGACTGGACTTGGGAGAATTCCCAGCCTTAGTGTAGGAGTTAGTCAATGAGTACGACTTGTTGACTAGGATGGTAGTTTAGGGCAGACCAGTAGAGGAAGTGGTAGCAAACCTAGAAGAGGAAATAAAGGCGACTAGAAAGGCACTAGAGAGCATAATTGCCTATAACCACGAGAAAAAGGCTAGAAAACTCCAACAAGATGTAGACATGTGCGAGGCCCGGTGTTTGCTAGCCTTGGCTGGTGCGAGGCCCGGTGTTTGCTAGCCTTGGCTGGTGCAGCCAAAGCAGGACCAAATGCAGAGAGAGAGCAAGCGGTAGAGGTTGACTTATCGTCGCATGGACAATAAGTTCGTTGAGCAAAGCGCAATAGCCTTAGGCATAGCATTACTCTTGGGATTAGGGTTCACGCAGGGGGCAAAGGGGCAATCTAAAATCCCTATTGTAGCAAAGCAGCTAGACAAGTATGAACCTAGCAATGACCCATATAGCTTTGTTGAGCAATTTGAACAAGTTTGCAAAGTAAACGGTCTCACAGACCTTGCACAACGCTCTCAAGCTTTCGGTCTATTCTTAGGTGATAAGGGGAGAATTTGGTACACTAGTCTAGATGCAACTGAGCGCACGAACTTTTCCCAATGAACTTTGCCTGTCTTAAGGACCTCTTTATCAAGAGATTCTCTGAGGCAGGGTACTCTGACAATCTCATCGTGTAGCCTCTTCAAGAGGATCCCTGCCCCAATGAGCGACCTAACGAGAAGGCTGTGTCTACCATGTTTATAAATGGAATTCAAAGCGAGGAGCTCTACAAGGCTTTGGCTAGTAGCTCCACTCTACACCGGGACGTGTTAGCTAGAGTCTTCGAAGAGGCAATAAGGGTGGACGATCAGCTTAGAGAGTGAAGTATGAGGAACACCAGTCGGGACAGTACAAGCCAGAGAGCTCTAGAGCGGTCAACAGTTTCAAGAGAGAGAGAGAACTCTAGCATATGGGAGAAGGGAAAGAGTGTTGACCAAGGCCAAGAGCTGGGTGAGGTAAGAATGGAGCTTGCACGATTGCAAGAACAAATGAGGAAGCCTATGCAGTCGCATGTGCAGTGTATACACTATGGTGGTAACCACCTCCCAACCGAGTGCTAAGATCCTAGATCGAGGCCATGCTTGAACTACAGTAGGTTCAGTCATGACGCATTATATTGCAAATTGCCAAGGAGATTCTCATATGCATAGCAATACAACCCTCCATACTTAGGCAACAAGCCACCTAACCTCTTTGGCAGGGGAGCCCAGTTGGCGCTTCCAGCACCAAATGATGCAAGACCAGCCATTCCTAGGCTAGAGATGAACCCAACAGGCATACCCAGACCACCAGGGCCCTATGTAACCCACCCAGCGAGGGATGCTTCTATTCACTATGTGGAAGAACCTAGTGAAGAGGAGACCTACATGAACCCATACATATCCTATGATGAGGAAGGCAATCTAGTCCTGATGGACTACCGACCAGTAATGGTAATGGTGCTAGATAGAGGAAGAGGCAGAGGCTTTGGAGGACCAAGCCAAGATCTAATCTCATGCTAGACTTGCAGTCATCCAGGCCATATTTCATCACGCTGCCTGGAAAGGGAACAGGCAAACAAGGACAAAGCTGACCTTCGATGCACACAGTGTGGAATCACACACTTATTTCCTGACTGTCCTAGACAGAAGCCATCAACTAGTTCTACCAATGTGCCCTAAATACCCTTGGGGCTGTTTGGTGTGTAGACCTTTGGCAGTGAGGATACGCCCATCCCACTACATGTCATGATGCGAGCATAGACAAAACAAATAGGCATCTCATTGCCTGGGTCAAGTAACCTGGATGCAATCTCGTTGGGAAATAAAAGCCGAAGGAGAAGGAAAAAGAGAATGGATGCAAATATTACCCTTAAAACTGAGGAAGCTACAATGCTAGTGACGGGAAAGAGGGTCATTGATGTAGAGGCAGAGACCTCAGCTCCTAAGACAGCAGAACTAGGGAGTGCCAAGGTAGGAGAATACCCCCACCCCAGACAGCAACTCAAGGCTATAGCCAAAGTCAAGAAGTGGGTCAAGGATGCCCAGGAGCACCTTAAGGATGTAGAGCCCATACTGGAAGACCAAATTGAAGACCTCTCTAGTGTGGGTACACCCATTTCACCATCGCGACCTCAATCGGGGAATGCACCCACACCACATGAAATGCCACAGAGGCAAGACCAGGAAGAAGCATGTCAACAAGCTAACCAAGACATATGGCCAAAGAGTGCTGACCAAGGAGGAAGGCAACCACCCAGCAACCTCCTCACCACTTTAGTAACCACTCGAGTAACTGTGAGCCTAGGAGATCTGCTTCGGCAGCACCCTTCCTTATGGCAAGTATTAAAGTATTGGGTGGAGGGAAAAGAAGAGCATACTACTGCTGACTTGCAAGAGCAGGACGCAGTCACACAGATTCCAAGCCTAACGCTACACTCAGTTCCAAGGTCAGTGCACGTCAATGCTTTCTGGGAAGGCACTGAGATGCATGCAGTCTTACCTATCTTAGCCTTGGGGGATACAACACAAAAAGGAATCGTAGACACAGGTGCCAGTGTTAGTGTATTGCGCCACGCAGTTCTACAGGCCTGGGAAAACCCATCTCTAGAAACGGCTAGGTTCAATGTCACATTGGCAAATGGAATGAAGGTCAGACCATTCGGGGTCCTAAAGAATTGGCCAATGAAGGTCACAGGGGTGCAGTTTTTCGTGAACTTCATTGTCATGAAGGGAGTAGACTATGAAATACTGCTAGGATGACCTTGGATGAGGAATGCACGAGTTCTTAAAGATTGGGATAACAATCTCATCTTCTTGGGGAATAGAACAGAAATGGTAAGGGTTGAGATGGTGGTACCTGGAAGACTACCCCAGCCGACCTTGATGCTATCTCAACCATGCTAAAAGGTGATGCACAGGCAAGCAAACCCTATGGGTCATTGACCAAGTACATCTCTTGCCTTGAGGACGAGCGGGATTGGATGCACATCTTAGCAACTATTGACCTACTATTCTCAAATGAGGAAGAGCTATATAGGCAATCCGCTAATCCACAAGCATGCCAGCAAGGGAGCCCATCGTGCTACTCTGCATGATGGCAGTAAGATCACATAACCCAGGGAAAACGGTCTCATTCCATATCCCCACCAACAAGCTCGAGCTTGAAGGAATCATAGAGTATGTAACCGATAAACTGAAGGGCAACATGGCTACCAATCTAAAACCCCTAAGTGATCTTTTGGCTAAGCCTGAGTGGAAATGGACCAAAATTCACGATCTTAACCTATTATACAATTGGGGTTTAGTCATTAACGAAAAGGTGATTGGAGAGGAAAGCTTGGGGGATGACGAGCAGTTAGAGGGGCAAGACTCTGATGATGAGGAGTACAAGGACTGCCGCCCTATTGGAGACGAGAGTGAAGAAGAGTTAGACACGATAGAACATGACACTGAAGGGAGAGGGATCGAATAGATCAAGGCAGACTCTAGGCCTAGAAGGAAAGGATAGGCTAGAATGAAAGAGAAGTCGTGTGGATGGAGTGCGATAGATTCTGGTTGGAGCACATGAAAGCCATGGATTAGAAGCAATCAGGAGTGGTGCAACCATTGGTAGTTCTAGTGCTTAAGATGGATACACCTACTGAATTACGACCACCTGGCAAAACTCCTTCCTCAAGCAAGGGATGTGAGTTTAACTCAGAGTCTGAAGTCAATACAAAGAGTGATCCCGAAATACCCCAACCCTCTAAGGTCAGATGCACCAAAGGGGACTTTCCAGTCCACCTAAGGCGCAGACAGCTAAAGGAGGAGGCCAAGAAGCAAACTAAGGACTCAGAATCAGAGAGGCAAAAGAAGCCGCAGGATCTCCCGAAACGCTTCACAAAGTTTAAGAAGGATGATAGAGTAGTGATTGTGCTAGGAGCAAAGAGACAAGGGCAAACCAGTGAGCCAATTGAGGGACCCGCCAAGGTCAAGGAAGTCAACTTGGTAGAGGAAGGCGAGAAGCCTCGACATGTGTTCATTGCTGAAGACTTGACCAAGGATGAGGAGGCTAAACTTGTTGCTCTCCTACGAGAGTATGTTGATGTGTTTGCCTGGTCCTTGGAGGAACTTAAAGGAGTCGATCCTAGGGTTGTGACCCATAATATCCTAATGGTTCCAGATGCGGTGCCAACAAAGCAACGACCTTACCCTATGAATCCAAACATGCCCATGCAGTGAAGGAGGAAATCGATAAGCTCATGAAGGTGGATTTTATATATGAGATTGAACACATGGATTGGGTATCACCCATAGTGATCATTATGAAAAAGAATGGTAAAATTTGAGTGTGCGTAAATTACAAGAAAGTTAATGCTGCTACGAAGAGGGACAACTACCCCTTAGCGTATACCGAGCACATGTTGGAGAGGGTAGCACGCAAAGAAGCCTACAGCTTCCTGGATGGCTTCTCTAGCTATAATCAAGTGCAAGTGCACCTTGATGACACGAACAAGACTGCTTTTTCCACGGAGTGGGGTGTGTTCGTCTACATCGTTATGCCCTTTTGGCTAATGAATGCTCCTGCGACCTTCCAATGATTAATGTGCACCATCTTCAAGGATATGCTTAGACGTGAGTTAGAGGTGCTTGTAGACGACTTATGCGTACACTCTAGTTGGGCCAAACACTTAGAAAAGTTGAGAGCTGTCTTTGAACACTGTCAGTTATACAACCTCTCATTGAACCCCTTAAAGTGCCAGTTCTGGATGAAGCATGGATGTATCCTAGGGCACGTAGTGTCAAGGAATGGCATTGCCACCGACTTCTCAAAAGTCAGGGTCATTGTTGACCTACCATGACCCATTAACTACAAGGGCGTTCAGTGTTTCTTAGGCCATACGTGATACTATCGACGCTTTGTACTAAATTACGCACTGATTGCTAGGCCATTGTACAAGCTACTCAATCATATTCAAGTGGACTGAGGAATGCTAGTGTGCATATGAAGGGTTGAAGAAGGCTCTCGCCATTGCACCCATCTTACAAGCCCCAGACTGGAGCATAACGTTTCATGTACACATAGATGCCTCTAAGTTTGCTATTGGAGCTGTTCTATGCCAGCCTGGTGAGCATAACCTAGATTACACCATGAGTTTTGCCAGCAGGAAGATCACTGAAACAGAGATGAACTATTCCACTACAGAAAGGGAAGGGTTAGCCATGGTGTTTGATGTAAAGAAATTTAGGCTTATTTTGTGATATTGCTAAATTTGTAAAACATTGCGATGAGTGCTAGAAGACTAAGGTGCCCATGCACAATGATAAGATGGAGTTGACCCCTGTAATAGCATGACAGCTCTTTGAAAAATGGGGCATTGACTTCATTGGACCTATCAGTCCTATGGCACAGTACTCGTAGGCATGCTACATCATTGTGGCAACTGATTTCCTGACAAAGTGGGCAGAGGCAAGAGCCACTAGGAAGAATGACACTAGAACCACTATGAAGTTCTTGTGGGAGCAAGTCCTTTCACGTTTTGGTTGTCCAATCAAACTAGTAAGTGATCAGGGCACGCATTTCATTAATGAAGTGATATCCCACGTGCTCTCGACCTTCCTAATCATTCATAGAAAATCCTCATCCTAATACCCTCAAGCAAATGGCCAAGAAAAATCCACAAATAAAATCCATTAATGGAGGCCTTGTGGGCCTATCATACAGCTTATAAGACGGCTGTCGGATAGACGCCCTTTAGGCTGACTTACGGAACAAAGGCCATTCTACCCTTAGAGTTTTTTGTCCCTAGCTTGAGGATAGCAGCCTAGGAGCATTGGGAGGGAAGAGAGGCTTGGACCAACTACTTGGTGGAGTTAGAGCATCTCACAGAGACTAGACTCTTAGCCACCCACGCTCTCGGGGGGGGGGGGGGGGGGGGGGGGGTCACTCATGAATATATGTATATATAACGTGGGTTCAAAATAAGGGGTTTTTAAAACACCATTTTTATATATTTTTTACATATAGAAGGGTGTCATATAAAGGGGTTACTTACAGATTGAATAGAAAAGGGTTGTGTTTTATTTAAGAAAAATTCACAGATTAGGATATTTATAAATAGGTCATGAACGCACGTTATATAGAAAATATATATATAGTGAACCCCCTGAGTCCATGCTCTGATTTGTGAGAAGGCATGAAGAAAGATGTGGTTTGACAAGCATGTCAAATAGTGCGACTTTGATCAGGGGGACCTTGTTCTACTATACTTTGTGAAGGGTCACAAATAGAAAATGAAATTTCGAGGACTAGGACCTTTCCGAGTATGTACAATTAGTAGAACAAGCAATGTTGAGTTGGAGACGCTCGAAGGTGAAGGAATATGCTTCTTCAATGGCAGTCCCATGAAAAAGTACTATCCTCCTTCCCATACGTTGCACGAGCCGCCTATGCTTGAAGCCTCTGTCAACGTCTGCATGGCCACTATTAGCGAACTGACAGATCAAGACAAGGAAGTAGTGGCACCCGGCTAACTACGAATCGTGGTCACTGCAAACGTATTCTTTTGATGCCTTGATCGACGAAGGTGCCGACTATAATATCTTGATGCATGACCATTGGACACGCATTGGTCAACCTAAATTACAGCCTATAAACACTAAACTCAGCCCATTTGGGGGCAACACTTACTCACTCTTAGGAAAATGCAAATTGGCCATCTCTATCGAGTCTGAAAGTATACTAGTCTTCTTTTATGTGTTGCCAAATACTAAAGGGGCCGGTAATAAGTCACTACTAGGTCGCACTTTTAAAAAGCAGACGAACTGCAATGTGGACTATAACTTAGATCGCATCCATCTTGCTATGGGAAATGTGCGCATAGTGACTACTTTCAGCAAAAGGGTTATCTTGATCCTTCTACAATTGCAAAGCCATCGATAGAGACCCCTACGACCACGCCCATGACTAAGCCTAGGGAGAAGGGCTGTGATATCTCACCCCATGCTCAAACTGCTATAACCAAGCCCACCAAGGCCATTCACAAGGCCAAAGAGTCCACGCTCATATGGGTGCCAAAACGACAAGGGCCACTTCCTTGTAAACCGCAGAAATGTGCTTCTAAACGCAAAAACTATCAGTCATAGCCTAAGAGGTAGTTCAAATGCTATCAACATAGGCGCACTACCACACCGTGCTGGATCCCCAAAGATCTCTTGTGAGCACAAGGATATTATGAGGGTAACCCCT
Organism: Lygodium microphyllum; assembly: GCF_053477565.2. Lineage (NCBI taxonomy): Eukaryota > Viridiplantae > Streptophyta > Polypodiopsida > Schizaeales > Lygodiaceae > Lygodium > Lygodium microphyllum. The sequence continues at coordinate 19,708,740 of NC_141161.1, read as the reverse complement.
CGATATGGGTGCCTAAGAGTGGACATTCAATAGGCTCAACTCTAAGCAACCTCACTCCAGCTAGAGAGGCTTGCACATACGGAGCCGAGGCTGCAAAGGAAGCTAGACCAACACTGGTTGTGATTAATGAATTCCAACACATTTATCGCCCAAAGCTAGATGCCCCAACATTATCCAAGTCAGAGGAGTTGCGCACCCCCATGCCGGCTCAGATAGAATGCAACACACCTCCTATGCCACTAGAGCCCCCTGCAGCATCTCAAAGTGCTCTTGAGTGCAAAGTCCCATCTATGATGCCATCAATGGAGTCGCCACTGTCTAGCCCAATTGCATCATCACCACTAGCAGGTTTTAGGCCTTCGTATGAAAGAAGATCTTTCCTTTCAGTGGCCAAGGATCTTGTTGAGACCTCGAGAGATGACATAGTGACATGCATCAAGGAGTTAGATAACACCTTCACCACATTCGCTAGGAGCTATGAGAGGCTTGACCTAGGACTTCTTGATGAACCCCTTGCTTCTGATGTTCGTGCGTTGCCATGCACTTGGGAAGACTACGAGTTTATGACCGTCAAATTCCCCAAAATTGATGCCGAATTAATTGCTAATGGAGAAATCTCAAAGGAGCAAGCCATTCTCAAAAGACTAATTACCTCGTACCGCAAGCCTGCTCGCTTTACACCTGAAGAAGAACTGGAGGAGCTCACGCAGCTTGCCAATTTTGCTTCTTTGTTCTTACAACTATGGTATGCCTTCGACTCCAATGGGAGAAAAAAGGCTGTCGTATCATGAGCAATGCCGAGCAAGGAAGGGCAATCAAAACAATTGAACACGACCCTACTTATGTGGCACCTCTTTCATTTAGGGTTTTGGCCATTACACACAACATACACTTAGATGATGGCCCACCCTTACATTGACCAATTCCTCACGGAAGAGGAGTTGCACGTTGCTAGTCGCCTCAACTCTAAGGACATCTTTCATGATGTCTTGACCTATATCACCCAAGCTTCCATACGACCATGCGAACTTGATCATCATGCCCAACTTGAATATAAACCTAACCTCTGTACTTGGCTGTTGGCCAAGTAACTCGCCCCACAAAGTCCATGTGAGCCCTCTTTCTCCCCTTGCTAATCCTAGGAAGGATTCCTTTAAAACTTAAGGAAAAGGGGGGGGGGGGGGGGGGGGGAGCAAAGTGAGAGCCAAGTGATGTAGCAAGATGTATAATGGATGAAAATGGTGATGGGACCTGAAATGGTCCGGCACTAGCTATGGCACTAGCCGGACCTCATGCTCATGACAGAAAAGCAGACCCTCACAGCCTCGCGGACCAGGAGCATCTATCTAATGCTAAAGGACAAATTGCCCTAAAGCCTAATCTATGCATTTATAGTTTCATCATTTTGTAGTCCAACGCTTCCCTTTCTATAAACTCCTCAGAGGGAGAACCCTTACACATTGGTAATGCCACGATCACATACATGGAGGCAACCTCTCGGTAGAAACACCGCAGCCCCACTGCAGCTCTCCTACATCGCAGGGATTGGCCCCTTGATGCACTGCTCAACATATAACACAAACGAACACAAACTCCTCTCTTTTATATTTCTCGTATTTCCAAGAGATATACCATGTGTCCTCACTTAACAGTCCCTTAGGAAATCGACCCTCTATCCTACGACAAGAGATAACCTCACATTCTCAATCGTGGGTCAAATTCCTAAGAAAACAATTGCTATGCAAACAAGGAGCTTTTTCGTTGATACCATGAACCATGCATAGTGCATAATGTGAATGGTTTACTATACAAACAGAAGAAAATCAGCATTGTGCATCGTGCAAAACCAATCTTTTCATGATTTCCATGCTAGCGTTTATGTAATGAGAAAAGACACTGAGCCTTACGCTCATGCTGCCTTTCCCTTTATTTTAAAACGACTTCGTATAGGCATGATGCAACACATAAATCAAATTTAAGATTATACTTTGGCGCTCAACCTCCCCTCTCACCCTACCGTTTTATGTTTTGCATTTGTTGATAGGTGAAAATGTCGTTTTATGTGTATTTCCTTGTAAAGAAAGCGATAAACATGGATAGAAACATAAAAATGAGGGTAAACCAAGGCCAACCTCGTGCTCTACCTTCATTATACATTGCACAAACACACATATAATTTTCTGGAATTTTTCTTTTATTGTTTCCCAATTTTCTTCCATTTAAAATCTATTTTTCACAATTTTTTGGTATTTTCCCTCTATTTTCTTCAATAAAAAAAGACTAGAAATTAATATTGATTATGGGTTGTGGCCCTTAGATTCCTTGACAGCAAAATTTCAAGTTTTGTAGGTGTTATATCTCATATTTCTCATTTATTTTGCAAAAAATCCCATTTGATCCCTTAAACGCGTGTTTTACGGGTTTTATACTATTAATTTCAGCCATATCACTTATGATTTTTTAATTTGTATAGCATAAACTGATAAAACTCATAGCAAACAACATCATAATGCATAATCAGCCCATGGGAACAATGTTTCATCAACCAAATGGCATAAAAACTCATTTTTCCTTCATAAAAATTGAATTACCGCTTAGGCTCCATGTCTCGGGATCTTGGTTTTGCTACGGGACTGTGGGTCAGCCCACATTCAATGTCTAGCATCTTCATAATTAGAAATCTTCATGTCTTCATCCACCCGGAAGCAATCCGGTTCCAACCAGACAAGCTTTCCTTCACCATTCTTCATTTTCCTCTTGCACACAAGAACAGCCCCTTAAGGGAGAGAGAGGGAGGAGAGAGAAATACTAGAATCAGAATTCTCCATTCAGGCCACCATTGGATAGATGAAGGATGGTGATATGACCAGTAGAGAGAGAGAAGATCGGGGGTAATGTCAGTTAGGTAGGTTGCTTGTAGGTTGGCATCATGATCTCCTCATCACATGGCACAAATTTCGGCGTGATGCAGGTGCTTCCTCCTCACGTTTTTTCTCTCCACGATTCTTCCCAAATGTTATGTGGCATAAAATTTTAGGGGGCTCCCAAAAGGCACAACCCATTTGGCCCAAAGTTTGTCCACCTCTTCGCATCTTGAGCGATTTCTTGGCCATTTTTCCGTCCTGGCTCCGATTCAAGTGCTGTAAATTTTTGCGCGTCCGGCTTTACATTCTGCATTGGCTGGCAACTCCTGACAATCCACATGGTAGACTGAAAAATTATCAAAAATCCATAAATGTCGCTCGGGCGCCTTTTTAAAGACGTATTTCACTTAGTGCTTAAAATCATCCTAGCTAGAGCCGCCGCCTTCGATGTTAAATATTTTTCCCCTAAATTTCAGATTATTTGGAAAATTTTAGGCACATCCGGAGCTCAAAACTCCACTCTCATTGGCGACCATGGGATAGGGCGACTCAGCCTGTCGAATCCCACAATAGATCTGCACAAAACAACCAACAGAACCATCAAGCTAATACAAAATAGATACACATTAAACCACAACACAATGCTTACCCTACCCCCTGACAAAACCAAGGCATGAGACCCACAAGGAGTAGGCTTAACATAATCTGATAGAGGGTCCGAAGATAGTCACTAACCAACTACTCCAACACGGCCAAACTAAAAAGAACTATCAAAGAAGTCTCCCTAAGTGGTAGTCTGAACTACCCACCTAACTAAGAACAACACAACTAGGAGCTCTTACTAGGCGAGGACTCCTATAGCCCGATCAAGAAGTATTTTCTTTGACCACATTTCTTCTTTTAGGGTTTTATTTTCCCCATACTCGGGCATGTAAAAAGAAGGGAGCTGAGCGTAGTGACCCAAGGAGAACAGGGCATCGGCCTCAGGTCCTGTCTCGGTATCCAAGAACCTACCAGGCCCTTGCAAGGCGACACTTAATCCTTTTCTGATGCTCACTTTTATTTTTTCTCCAACCTTCCTTAATTTCTTCTTTTCCAGCAAGATGCCACCCCTAGGAAGACAAGGCATCGGTCCCGGGTCTAACTCGTCCCTAGGAACCTACCAGGCCTTCGCAAGGCAATGATCAACTGCTTATAAATTTCCTTTCTTTTCTTTTCTATTTTTGTAGGGGTTAGAACCCCTTTTTACACACCTTTGTATATATTTATTGACTTTGGGATATTCAGGGTTTTTATCATCATCATTATTTTCTTCTTCAGGCAAGGTTCTCTAACTGCCTCACAACTAACAAGAACTCCTAGAACGGCTGCCTAGCAGGCTAGCAAAACAGGGTCACTAGAACGACCTTCTAAAACAGGTCTTTTGATGCCTGGCAATGTCTTTACAGGAGGCAACAACTACTCAAACCTCCCTCGGACATACCTAACCTAACCCTGGGACTTCATGCCTTGGACGCCGACCCCCCACAAGAAAAGAAAATCCCCTACAAGCACACAGACACATATAGCATAAAAACATGGTACTTATAAAGGAGAGATATCACCTAGATAGGGCCACGAGAAGCTTCCGTGCAACAAAGACTCCTTCCAAGCTCTTCTTCGAACCTGTCTAGCACAAGACTACAACAAGAAACCATTAACCGCACCTGTACTAAACAGACAATTGACCCTCTTGGCCTAATGAAATAAAATACTTCACTACAAAACTTAATCGGCCCTCTTGGCCTAGTGAAATTTATTAAAAAAACACCTACACATTCCTCCCTGAAATAGTACAGATATACAATAATATGCTCCTTCCCAAGGAGGAAAAAATAGGACTCGCAGCCCTAAACTAAATGCATAAGATTATGACCCATCCCTCCTACATATATAGCAAGAGGCGTATGCATAACATGTTGTCTAATCAACCTATGGGTCCAAGATAACAATGGTAGATTGGTCTCAACTACTCTTTGCATCACCCATATCAACCATCGTCTGCCATATATAGCATGCTCTGATAACATTCCCCACAAGCGACTGGGTCTTGTTTCATCATTGATCACAATATCCAAACTAGGACCACAGTTAAAGAAAAGGTCTTCTTCATAAGCAAGATTTGCCAGTGAATCCGCAAACTGATTCCAGTAATGTGGAATCGGCTGAAAAGACACTCTTTCAAACTCCTCAAGTAAGGTCATCGTAGTTCGATGATACATACAAAGAATGAGATTCCGCACTGTGTATGTCCCATCTAGCTGATTTAGGATCAACTGGGAATTCCCTTTTACTAACAACCGACGAATACCATCTTGTTTGGTAACATGTAGTCCCATAATCAAGGCTTTATACTCCGCCATATTGTTAGTGAATCCTACCCTGAGATAAGCAACTAACTTCATCATAACTCTACGTCGAGGATCTCAGATTACTACTCCAACACTCCCTTTTTTATTAGGGCCCCTTGATGCTCCGTCAAAATATAATGTGTACGTCCACAATGGGTTTACACAACCGGCCATCACGAACTCCTCTATTTGTAACTATGATAGTCAAAGTCTAGCATGTTGAGAGGATGAAGTGACGGCTCCATCCCACCTTCTTCATTGAACTCAACAAGGATACTTGTCAATAGTCATAAGCAGTGATGGCAAAAGACTTTGATCTCCCACACAAAGGTTCTATCTTCTTGCTCAATCACTTTGTATCCTTTGCTCCACTAGATGAGTTTCCCCTGATGGTATCTCTGCTCCAAATATGGGTGCTCCAAATAAGGAATTAACCAACCCATCAACCAGCTTTAAGCTCTTTTGCAGGTCTCAGATCATCCCCAGCATGGTCTTGCAATGCATTTTCCTGTATTAGCATACTTAGAAATAGTAAGGTTTAATCTTATTAAGATTAACCTTATTTTTAAACTCTACTCCCTGCAAATCAGCTAGTAGAGCCATAGACCTATTTTTCCCTATCCTGACAATCTTGTAGGGGCCATCCCATTTAGGTTCCAGCTTCCTTGGAAACAGCTCCCTACGCGCATCATAGTACAGAACTACATGCCCTTTTTTAAAGGTATACTTCTTTGCTCTAAGTTCGTGCAACTGCTTCATCCGACGTTTAGCTACCTCCTAGTGTAATAAGATCTGCAATTTTAGTTCATCCAGGTGGGCTATGGTTGTAAACCACTCAAAGAGTGAATCCTCATCTCCCAAAGAGTGGTTAATTGCAAACCGTATGGTTGGCAACTCAATTTCAAGGGGTAACACACACTCTTCGCCGTAAACTAATTTAATGGAGTATGGCCAGTAGCTCGCTTGAACGTTGTATTGTACGCCCATATTGCCAAATACAACTTCCTGTCCCAGCCTCGTTTCTTCTCCGAGACTATTCTAGACAAGATATCCACAAGCTGCTTATTAGTACTTTTGACTTGCCCATTTGCTTATGGATTATAAGGGGTCGTTTTATTATGCTTGATTTGCCAAGCTTTAGTCAAGCTTTTGATCACTTTATTCAAAAAATGGGTTCTGCAGTCTGACACTAATTCCTTTGGTCGACCGAAACGGCAGATAATCTACTCTAAAAGGAAACTTTTGACCTACCTCGTCACCCCCGCTTCTGACCATTTAGTAAAATAATCAATTGCTACTATAATGTACCTCTTCTGGGTAGTAGATGACGGGGTGATAGGACCCAAAAAATCAATGCCCCACTTCTCAAATGGAAGGATAGCCATGATAGGCGTAAGTGGCCGTTTTCTATTCTCTCTGTTGTCATGTCTTTGATAGATATCACATCTCTGAACATACTCAAAAGAATCTTGGAATATGGACGGCCACCAATATCCAGCTCTTAAAGCTTTCTGCGCCGTCAACTGTCCAGCGAAGTGCCCTCCACATGCAGAGTCATGGCACTCTTCCAAGATGAAAGGAACCTCGTCAGGCATCACACATCGACGATAGATATCATCAACACCCTGCTGATATAGTGTTCCTGCGATCAAGGAAAACTTCAAACCCTGTTGTTTGATTTTCCTCTTTTCTGATTTTGATAAACCAACTCCAGTCTTTCTTGTTGATAGATAATGCGTGATAGCAGCATAGCAAGATGGGATAGAAGCTGTATCAATTTTAAACATTTCCTCAATATCACTTCCTTCAGCCAAAGTCTCTTTCGGCTCCGCGAAATCCACAAGACATTACACAATACCCTGCAACCTCGGTGGCTTACTCTTAATCTCATAATCAAACTCCTGCAAAGTGATTAACCACTTTGCCAAATGATCAGGTGGCTGTAGCTTGTTCATAAGCAATCTAAGCCCTTCCGCCTTCGTATAGAAAACTACCTTCTCATAGAGAATGTAGTGTCTGAATTTCTTAGTCCCAAAGACCATCGTAAGACACAACTTCTCCATGTAGGTATAGTTGATCTCTGAAATGCCCAATTTTCTACTAGCAAAAGCTATCGGATGATACCACTTTTCCTCCCAAATTTGGGCTAAATAGCAGCAGCTGATACTATGCATAGTGGCTGCTAAAAAAATATAAAACATCTTGCCTCTTTTGGGTGCTTTTAAAATTGGTGCTTTTACTAGCTCCTGTTTCACATCCTCGAAAGCTACCTTACAAGGGTTGCTCCATTCAAATAGATAGCTAAATGATAATAAGTTTGTTAATGGCAACATCCTTTCTGCCAAGGCATTTATAAACCTCCGATAGTACCCTATCGATGACGGAAAGCTATGTACCTCTTTTAGAGTGCGTGGTGGACTCATAGCAACTATAACCTTGATCTTCTCAAGGTCAGTTGCTATCCCTATTGAACTAACCACATGGCCTAGCAATAGCCCATAAGGCACTCCAAAGACACACTTTCGTGGATTAAGAGCGATACAAAATTGTCTGCAGCGCTCAAAGTACTTTCTTAAAACAATCAACATCCTTTCTCTTACAGTGGCTGCCCCAAGGTCATTAATAAATACTTTCAACTCATCTAGGAAAATGTCACCAAAGGTCTTGTCTGTTGTTCGTTGCCATGATCCAGGTGCATTGAACAAACCAAAGGCCATCACATGGTATGCAAAAGTACCAAAGACAGTAATAAAAGTTGTTTTCAACTTGTCCTCTTCTGCAATCGCCATCTAGTTATAACCTGCAAAGCAATCCATAAACGAATATATTTCCCTACCCGGTAATTGATCCAAAATTCGGTCAATAAATGGCAATGGGTAGTAATCCTTAACCGTCTACTTATTCAACTCTCTAAAATCTACACATAGTCGGATCTGGTTGTTTTTCTTCTTCCTGATAACAACTGGTGAATACCATTCTGTGTGTTGTATAGGGAAGATTAAACCAGCTTTCCTCAACTTCTGTAACTCCTCAAACAGTCCGTCCCTCAACTCAAAAGGCATACGTCTTACTTTCTGACGTACAGGACGGCTGCCTTCTTTTATGGGAATAGTATGAACAGCTAGGCTAGGAGGAATGCCTCTCAGCTCGTCATAACTCCAAGCAAAGATGTCGTAGAATTCTTAAATCAAGGACACATAGTCCTCCCTTTTTGCTGAACTGATCATGGAACCTAATTTAATTGGCCACGAATCATTCGGCGTGCCAAGGTCCAACTCAATCACATCTGCGTCTCTTATCCTGTCTTGTGGCTCCATCGGCTCATTTAGAGTTATCTGATAAATATCCTCTGTAGTGGACCCCTCTATAGATTCATCATTGGATGATGTCTCACTACCAGATGGATCATTTGATGTTTCTAATTCAATAGAGGATAAAGGAGCTTTCTCACTCTGAGGAGACTCAGGGTAAGCATCAACTATTACTCGATTAGCATCTCTACCTAGGACCACTCGACTAGCGGGTAAATCGACTTGACAGTCTGTTCGTAAGATCCAAGGCCTACCTAGCAATACTCGATAGCTAGGACGTCCTGCAAATCTTATCACCCTAAAGTCCAAGAAGCATTCTACACTTGCAACTGTAACATGGACCTTACTAACGCAACCTTCTGGTTGTCTCAGACTATCATCAGCCATTCTAAGGAGGGTGGAGCTATCCTTTTGGATGCCTAGACCCAACCTCTCCATCAACTCTGAACTCATGATATTGACAGAGGACCCAGTGTCTATAATAGTATGTTCCACTAATATTCCATCCACGTATGCTAGAACCCTAGGGCAATTCTTTTTGGCATGATCAAACCAATCTTCCCCTACTCCTACTATGCCCAAAGGTTCTACAATATACCCAATACGCAGGATGTTCTTGAATTCCTTGCGTACTCCTAGAGATAATTTAATCAACTGTAAGAGATTCACATCTGGTTTAACTTCGCAAAGAGAACTTGCTAAATAAAAATCATGATAGGTAGCCAAAGCTTGCTTTTCTCACCAAACCATTCTCTCTTTTGGTCTTGGGACTGGCTTTGGTGCTTCTTTTTTAGCTCTTGCCTTCTTTCTTGGCACTTCCTCATCCTTCTTAGGATCGACTTTTTTTTCAACAGGCCTTAGAGGTCCGCCTTCCACGCCAAGATTCTGGACTTGCATCCCCTTATCCCCTTGCTTAGGGTTTTCCTTGACCGATTTTGCATTATCTTTGTCAACCTCTTTAGCCTTTTGGCCTCTTGTCACGGCTCTTAGGTTAGAGGTTTCAGCGTCATTGACTCGTGCAACCTCAATAAGGCTAACTCCATTGCCTTGTGGCAACTCTTCTATAGTGGTATTTCCCCTTTGCAATATTTGTCTTGGTCCATCATTTTGTTGTAGATTATTACCTTGTGCTCTATGGTTAACTCGACCTGCCTGTTTACTCCTTTGTTGGAGGGAACTAATCTTACTCTAACAGGTAGCGGCTAAGTGGCCCGACTTGCCACAAATATCACATTTAACATTTGGACAATTTCTAGGGAAATGTTGTCCACCACACCACTTACAGCTGAATCTTGAGGGCCCACCCTCTTCAAGGTATCGACTCCCTATCAGATTCTGCTGCTTCTTTAAGAAATTGACGTCAACAGCTATTTTCCGATATTGTTCCAAAATCATGTCAGTGTAGTGCTTCATCATATCCTTAAGTTTGCGAAGGACATTAGATGCACTTGACTCATAGCCTCGATTGTCGACTCGTCGTTCCATTGGCCTAATAATTTGATTGGGCATTGGTTGTTGACTCACAGGAACAACATTAGAATTCGGAACTTGGCCTCCAACATTTGGTGGAGCAAACTGACTAGCCATAGGCATAGTCACACTGGGAGGAGCTGGCAGCAAAGGTACATTTTGAACCACGCTCCCTCTCCCATTAGGGTTATTCATAGGCATCCCTTGACTTCTATTCGTCAATGGTAGACTACCTCCAGGTACTAAACCTGCATTAAGATTTATTTGAGAGGAGTAGGCCGTTTGTAATCATGCTTCTACTCCCTCTGCCCGCACAATGGCAGCGTCTATATCAGCCAAAGCCACACTGCCACACTGCTCAATTGTACCTGAATATTGAAATCCAATCCATGCAAGAAGTATTGCAATTGTGCAGCTGGCAGAATAGGAATGTAAGTTTGTAACTTACGAAACACTTCCTTAAGCTTCTTAGCATAGGCTTTCACATTCTCATGGGGGTCTTGGCATGTTACATTTAAGACACGCAACTAGTATTGGCCACCTCTTTCAGGGGCATATTCTCCTCGAAAAGTTGCATAAAATTGGTCAATTCTGGTTATGGCTTCAGACTCTATGCTGTGATACCATATTGCAGCCCTTCCTTTTAATGTCATGTTAAAGAACATCATAAGATGTCCCTCATCTTTGATGCGATAATTAAACATTAGTCTTTGGAATTCACAAATATGAAACTCCACATCTTCTTCGGCTAACCCATTAAAAATGGGCAAAGGAACTCCTAAAGCTGGCAAATCCGGCGTCCCTGCAGGAATTGCAATGGGTTGTGCCATGGCGACAATCGGATTCACAATAGGAGCTTGAACTGCTGGAATCACACCCCCACTTGAACTGGGTTGACTTGGTGGAAGAGAGGAAGATCTTACGCTTCCTCCTGCACCTAAAGGACTATGTGGAGCAATTGGGTTACTAAGACCACTGCCTCTTATGTGTATCGGGCTACTCCTTTGAGGAGAATAACGACTTACGATCTCTAACCGCCGTCTAGCCCTCTCAACACGTTCTACTTTTTGTATTTTGGCTTGACGGTCCTTAATAGAGGACATAAACCAACTTTCTTGGTCCCTAAAAACCCTAGATTTGAGAACCACCACTTGTTGGTAGCTCCTGATAGATGCACCACTGATGGGACCTGAAATGGGCTGGCACTAGCTATGGCACTAGCCGGACCTCATGCTCATGAAAGAAAAACACACCTTCACGGCCTCACGGACTAGGAGCGTCTATCTAATGCTAAAGGACAAACTATCCTAAAGCCTAATCTATGCGTTTATAGTTTCATCGTTTTGTAGTCCAACGTTTCCCTTTCTATAAACTCCTCAGAGGGAGAACCCTTACACATTGGCAAAGCCACGATCACATACATGGAGGCAACCTCTCGGTAGAAACACCGCGGCCCCACTGTAGCTCTCCTACATCGCAAGGATTGGCCCCTTGATGCGTTGCTCAACATATAACACAAACGAACACAAACTCCTCTCTTTTATATTTCTCGTATTTCCAAGAGATATACCATGTGTCCTCACTTAACAGTCCCTTAGGAAATCGACACTCTATCCTACAGCAAGGGATAACCTCACACTCTCAATCGTGGGTCAAATTCCTAAGAAAACAATTGCTATGCAAACGAGGAGCTTTTCCGTTGATACCGTGAACCATGCATAGTGCATAATGTGAACGGTTTAGTGCACAAACAGAAGAAAATTAGTATTGTGCACCATGCAAAACCAATCTTTTCATGATTTCCATGCTAGCGTTTATGTAATGAGAAAAGACACAGAGCCTTATGCTCATGCTGCCTTTCCCTTTATTTTAAAAATGACGTCCTATAGGCATGATGCAACGCATAAATCAGATTTAATATTATACTTTGGCGCTCAACCTCCCCTCTCACCCTACCGTTTAATGTTTTGCATTCGTTGATAGGTGAAAAGGTCGTTTTGTGTGTATTTCCTTATAAAGAAAGCAATAAACACAGACAAAAACATAGAAACGAGGGTAAATCGAGGCCAACCTCCTGCTCTGCCTTCATTATATGCTGCACAAACACACATATAATTTTTTGGAATTTTCCTTTTACCGTTTTTTAATTTTCTCCCATTTAAAACCCATTTTTCACCATTTTTTGGTATTTTTTCTCTATTTTTTTCAATTAAAAAATGACTAGAAATTAAGATTGATTGTGGGCTATGGCCGTTAGGTTCCTTGACAGCAAAATTTCAGGTTTTGTAGGTGTTATATCTCATATTTCTCATTTATTTTGCAAAAAATCCAATTTTACCCCTTAAACGCGTGTTTTACGGGTTTTATACCATTAATTTCAGTCATATCACTTATGATTTTTTTATTTTTAGAGCATAAACTGATAAAACTCATGGCAAACAACATCATAATGCATAATTAGCCCATGGGAACAATGTTTCATCAACCAAATGGCATAAAAACTCATCTTTCCTTCATAAAAATTGAATTACCGCTTAGGCTCCATGTCTCGGGATCTTGGTTTTGCTACACGACTACATGTCAGCTTACATTCAATGTCCAACATCTTCACAATCAGCAATCTTCATGTCTTCATCCACCCGGAAGCAATCCAGTTCCAACCGGACAAGCTTTCCTTCACCATTCTTCATTTTTCTCTTGCACACAAGAACAGCCCCTTAAGGGAGAGAGAGGGAGGAGAGAGAAAGACTAGAATCAGAATTCTCCATTCAGGCCACCATTGGATGGGCGAAGGACGGCGATATGATCAGCAGAGAGAGAGAAGATCGGGGGTAATGTTAGTTAGGTAGGTTGCTTGTAGGCTGGCATCATGATATCCTCATCACATGGCACAAATTTCGGCGTGTTGCAGGTTCTTCCTCCTTACATTTTTTCTCTCCATGATTCTTCCCAAATGTTATGTGGCATAAAATTTTAGGGGGCTCCCAAAAGGCACAACCCATTTGGCCCAAAGTTTGTCCACCTCTTCACATCTTGACCGGTTTCTTGGCCATTTCCCTGTCCTGGCTCCGATTCGAGTACTGTAAATTTCTGCGCGTCTGGCTTTACATCCTGCATTGGCTGGCAACTCCTGACAACCTGCACGGCAGTCTAAAAAATTATAATAAATCTGCAAGTGTTGCTCGGGTGCCTTTTAAAAGTCATATTTCACTTGGTGCTTAAAATCGTCCTAGTTGGAGCCGCCGCCTTGGATGTTAAATATTTTTCCCCTAAATTCTGGATTTTTTCAAATGGTCAATTGAATTCAAATAGGAAAGAATGCAAGGAGCAAATAGATGTTGCTTTGGAATTATTTCCAAGTTTCATGCCTCTGAAGCAGCACGGCAAATTGTCACACGCATTCTTTCTTGGGTTTTTGTTAGTGATGAGTCAATTCATAACGCTAATGTTGGCATGGTATAATGATAGGCACGTACCATGGCAAGACAGGGTAAACTTCCATACACTGAAGAGGAGTTGACAAAGTATGGAATCAGTATTGAGACACGTGAATTTAGCCAGTTTACGTTCAAACATACCATGAATTTAGACGGAGCCATCTTGGAAGAGCCGGCAATGAAGGAGTTGGTGGACAAATGCAACCTTTGAAAGTATGTGTAGAAGGTCGGACAGGCTGTAGATTACAGCATGTGCATTGACTTCTTAAGGAGCTTTGATGAAGGTAGGAGCTGTGGCACGGTCACAGTAAGGACTGGTGACTAGGAAAGAAGGGTACAAGTGCCCCTTAATGCAGCTATTGTCAAGAAAGCCATGGGGCTTGTGTCCAAGAAGGAGAGACGCCCAAAAAGAGATGTGTATACCATGATGGGAGTCAAAAAAGAGGACATGCACACAGTGGATGGAATCAGTTTGGCTGATATTCTAGACCCCGCAACAAGGATGCAAGCTAAAATGGTCCACACCCTTTCCAGACCCCGCAATAAGGATGCAAGCTAAAATGGTCCAAGCCCTTTTCTCAGGACATAGATACAACGCTTTCATGAACAGAATCAGGGTACCATTTCTAGAAAGCATCGTTGCAGGAGTTCTAGAGGAGGTGGATTGGAATGGCTTTGTTCAGAAAACTATCAAGAGTTCAGCCGCTCTCCTGGCTCTAGTAGCACCAGGGTGGGGAGTCTCCTGCCTCTACTGCACGATCTGCAAGAAAAAAGCCTGCCTCCAAAGCCTCTACAATCAGATACAGAGGTGTCCTGACGGCAATCATCGATGAGGCTATCAAGGATGTTAGTGTAGATGAAGAGCAAGTTGTGCACCAAAGCTCACCTCACCGCGAGGAAGAAGGCTCGAGTGAAAATACAATAATTGATAAAGGAGAGCTGAAGGTACCACCCACTCAAGCGGCCAAACCACAGAAGCAAAAGAAGACTAACAAGAGCCAGAAGAAGAAGGAAGAAAGACTGAGTAAAGAAGAGCAAGCCAAGGTGAAGAGGGCTCAAAGAGAGTCAAGGAGGGTGGAGGAGAAACGAAGGAAAAAAGAAGAGGAATAACTCGAAAGAATTAGAGAAGAGTCAAAGAGGGCAGAAGAAGAGAGGCAAAGAAGGGCAGAGGAGGAAGCCGATGAGCTAAGAATGAAAGAACTTGCTGAGCTGGTAGAGGCCACTCATAGATCTGTCATAGAAACCCGTGGGGGAGGAGAGATCGACCCTTTGAGTCCCCGCCATGAGGCTGAAGCAAGTGGTAGTGTGGAAGCAGCCCCAATGTTTGTAGGCAAGGGCAAGTCCCTGCTGCACCCCCTGCCTTCCTCCTTTGTGCCAAGACTAGCCGATAGCACAACCACAACCACCACACAACCCACGCCCTCTCTAGACACGACCCAACTAATGAGCATGATGCAGCTACTTGTCAGTAAAGTGGCTAACATTGTACTAGAAGTCGGAGCAAAGAGGCTCGTTGCCATAGATGCTGAGTCTAGGAAAGATCCAAAATGACCAAAGCTAGAGGCGTCAACCACTACAGCCCCTACTCCCATGCCACCTGGTGCCGACTACGACTCTTATGTGGCTGAGCTTCTAGCACGATTGGACAAGGTGAAATAAGAAAATAAGGTGGCCCTGGTGGAGGTAGAGAAAGAAAAGGAAACTTCAGCAACCTTAAGGCTAGAAGTTTCAAAGCAAGGAGCCAACCGAAGAAGGGAGGTGAAAGTGCTACAAGATCAGCTGGAAGCAAAAACCAAGGAAGCCCAAGATAATGAGAGCCACCTAAGACAAAGGTTGGAAGATGAAGAGCAAAACCTGGTGGCAGAGCAGCGGAGCTTAAAGTTACTAGTGCAGCAATATAATGACTTGGAACAGAGAACTGCCAAACTAGAAAGGTACGGACAGATAGCAGCTCAAGAGGGCAAGCCAAGTGAGCGACAAGAGGATGCCATATCTTTTTGGCTATGGTATGGACTTGAAGAACAAGACAGATTGGAGAGAGAGATAGAGTTCCTAGAACAGGAAAGGCCAACAATCCCCACAGTAGAAGCACAAAGGATGCAAAATGACGCACAACGACTGCAAGGTGTATTGGAGATTGCCAAGGGAGACATAGAGGCCCTCATGGCCCTGGCCTTCACCCAAGGAAGATTGCACCTTGCAGAGATCCAAAGTCACGAGCAGCTTGTGCAAGAAAATTCAGAACTAATTGCTAAGGCAGAATAGAGATTCAGCATTGCAAATCAGGCAAAAGAAATTGCTGAAG
Organism: Lygodium microphyllum; assembly: GCF_053477565.2. Classification (NCBI taxonomy): domain Eukaryota; kingdom Viridiplantae; phylum Streptophyta; class Polypodiopsida; order Schizaeales; family Lygodiaceae; genus Lygodium; species Lygodium microphyllum. Next base: position 19,692,963 of record NC_141161.1, on the reverse strand, counting down.
AACAGCTGGCTCAAAAATCTAGGAAAAGGAACCAATTCTAGTTCTTAACAAATGAGCAGTAGAGCAGGTTGTCACAACCTTGGCTAGTGAGCTGGAGGAGGGAAGAAAGAAGATGGACGAGAGAACCAGTGAGTGGGAAAAGAACAATTTTGAAAGAGTTAGGCATTTAACAGAGCGCTTGGCAGTGGTGGCTGAGTGTGAGAGAGTGCTTGCCGAGTCCAGGGCAGAAGTTGTTGATGTATACGCCAATGCACAAAGGCAAGCCTTCCTCAGCACAGTACTACATGTCACCCAGGTGGAGGACAATGATTCAATGGAGAAGGTAAGAAGGAAGCTAGAACTAACTACCCGAGCACTAAGGTATGTCCTTCAAGAACGGGAGCTTCCAATAGGCATAGGAATCACAAAAGAACATCAATTTCACTACCTACGCCGTGCCGACCTCTCCACTGTTGAGCTTAAGGAACTTGGGTTCGAAGAGCATGAGCAGCCACCACTACCACAAGCAGCCCCAGCAATTGAGCAGAATGTCAAAGAGGGTCCGGACTTTGAGCAAGATGCTGAAGAAGAGCAATAAAGAATGCCCAGTAGTCCACCTCTACCAAACCTCCCGCTTGAAGAGCCCGAAGATGGCCACATGCCCGAGCTCATTGTAGCAGCCAAAAGAAGAAGGCATGAACTAGCAGAGGAAGCCCAACATAGAGCACCATCACTGCTAAGACAATTCCTTGAAGAGCCAGTGCCACTACGGGGGGATCCCCATCCTATCGATTGGCCTTAGGAATTGGTCATATGGCGTGAATGGGAGTTCCAGACGAGGCCATTTGAACTTTCATTTGCTTACCCACTCTCTCTGGACCGTGCATTGCCTCTAGGTATTCTAGCCAAGATCAAGGATCTGCATAATGATCTTGCAAATAGGTGGATAGAGGAAAGAAGCCTCATGATAATCAGATGGAGGCAAGAGCCTGCAGACTACTGGCAAGACAAGGTAAATAGGGTTCCCAAAACCGTCCAAGGCTACGAGGAACATTCGAAGTGGCGGAGGAGGATTTGGGATACCAATTTTGACACCTGGCCCGCCTTCTGCAGCTCGTCCCCTGAAGAACGCAACGACCCCATCTACATGCCCTACCCCCTTAGGCATGGAGTTGACTATGATCGAAACATTCATGGGGATTTTGACTTTCCTAAGATACATAACATTAATGCCCGGAGCCCTGAGGAATTCCTAGTCTTTAGGTTAGAGGATCTCCTCCCATTTATCAACCGCTTCCCAGATTTTTCTTCTTGCCCAAATCCAGCCTTCTTAACCACCTGTAATTATCTTAGGCTTATCAAGTTCCTACTAATGCAGATACCCACAGTCGAGGAAGCCCACCTCCCTCCACTCTTTTTTGACATCAACCTAGGGATAGATAGTAGAGCTATGACTAGATTAATAATGAGGGTAACCCTGCTTCCCTCCTTTTTCCTAAAAATCTTAGAGGATATGAGTGATACCCGCTTCATGAGGTGCAATCATCCCTTCTTGTCATCCACACCTCTGAAGGCCCATGCCGGTATTAAAGAATATCTACAAAGTCGCGCATTCCTATCCCAATGCTTGCGACTGCCTCGTAATCCCATTGAAGGAGATAGGCATTAGCCAGGACATCTTCCTTGTGGCAAAAATAAAAAAAATCTCATGTGGGCTCACTTCACTCACTACACCTAGGGTTTACACCTAGGCCCTTCCCCACTTCACGCTTAGGGCACATCAAGGGTAGGACTTCTAGACCTGTCACCCTAAGTTTTGCACTGCACTTTCAACAACACACGAATTGGGTCCTCAAGTGTGGGACATTACCAAGGGCTTACCCAAGGTTAGACCCATCTCCCAGTTCCACTACACATGCACTTACACCACACCATGAGACAGACACACCCCTTAGGGAGTGCACAACTTTCTCTTGCAGGCTATGATCGTGACTCAGTGAATGGCTACCCAGCTAAAGAAGATCATCCACGATATTTGCTAATGCCTAAGAATTTTTCTTTGAGTCAGACAAAACACCACTATAGCAACTTCAGTAAAAACTTCTGCATATTCCGATGGTTGAATGGACCAACATGCTTGATGTAGCCGACCATCTGCTTATTGATAGCTACCATGACGGAACCAAATCAAGCAGAAGGAAAACTCAGTGATAGACCCACCATTGGCATAGATCTTGGAACCTCATATTCTCCAAATGATTAGAGATCCCCAGGTTTAACAACCATCATAGAATGGGAGCTACAACTGTGTGACAAATGCCGAGCATCTCCATGAAGTCTAAAGCATGTCGGAATCTCTCTCGGTCATCATTAATAAAACTCCATCACCTCTCATTCACAACAACACCTTTTGATTGTGGTCATCTACCCACCAGTTCCACTTAGCAACAACTCCAACTACCCCACTACTCCCCACCATAGCGCCATGGGACTGGCACTCAGCTAGGAGGGGTAATGTTTACCGCAGCACAGAGGATCGGAAAATGGAGCAGAGGAGCAAGAAAATGGAAGAAGGAGATAACCGAAAGGGCACAGGAGAAAGGAAGGAAAAGGCGCCCCAGATGGAGGTTAGACCCTGAAAATTTTGAATGACAACCTCTCCAGAAGGCCTCAATGTCGCCTCGAGAAAAGAAAAGAGTAAAAGCTCACCTTTAATTGTGAAAGCGCTCCTAAATCCTTGTAAAAGAGTTCCAGGCTCACTACTGTGCAAATTGTATGCATTAGTTGGAAATGGGATAAGTTAGAATGGTGGGAAATAGGAAAAGAGGGCCTAGGCTAATGGTCAGCCATGTAAAAAGTGGGGATGACGGCCCAAAAAGTAGGGCATGTATATAAAGTTCAAAAGTGAATGAAAATATCATTCTTGTGTGTGGCCAAAGATTCTTCTCCATCTTCTCTTGTTTCTTGCCTCCTTGCTTGTGCTTGAGTGAGGGATTAAGGGAGTGTGAGGGAGTGAGTGTGTGAGAGTGAGGGATCGTGGAGAAGAAGCTCCCCATCTTCTCTCTTCATCTTCTCTTCTTCTCTTCTCTTCTCTTCTCTTCTCTTGTGCGGCTATGGAGGATGGAGCTTGACGGAGAGGGCTTGAGCTTGCTTGAGCTTGCCACAAGGATCATGGAACTACTGGAGTGCAAGAGAGAGGAGGGAACTCGATCGAGCATCAAGGTAAGCTCACTACACCCGTAAGGTAGGCATTGCGCATCGGCTATGTGAGAGGTAGCCATGGCCACTGAGCTTGAAACGCTTGATCAATAAGCAGTCCGTAGGTCTCGGGGTAGAGCTTCGTAGCTCCCCTCCACTCTTCAATCGTAAGTAAAGGTTGCAATCGAGCATCTAAAATAATCTTGCCTTTGGCATTCTCTTGAGCTACTAAATCAAGCTCACTCTGAAATTTTTCCTGCATATTTGCTATCCATTCCTTATAAGCAGCCAAGGATATCTTACATTTAGACAACATATCACCATATTCACCAATTTTTCTCCGCAAAGCATCTGCTTCACTAGCATGCAATTCTTTCATTTTTTTCATCTCAATGAGCATAGCATCCCATTTGGATTTCATGCACGTCAACTTTTCCCGCAAAGACTAACCCACATCCAATTTAACAACACCACTTACATGCATATCAACCATAAGCCTATGTAATCTCGACATAAACAAAAAAGCCTACTCAAGATTTTGAGACACATGATGTGTTGGAATATTCTCCATTTTTACCTTAGAGAATTTGACTTTCTTTTGTATACTTGTTATGACCACATCCTCATGAACCACATCATGCTTAGCATCCTCACTTAGCCATTCAGAAAATTCCAAAGACATAGCACTACCCCTAACCTCAACATTTGATACATCTTGTGAAGAAAAACCCATAGCCAATGGAACAACAAGGAGTTGTTCTTGATCATTTTTAGCATCCAATGAAGGATGAGAGTGAGGCAAATCCATGTCATGAAGATCCACAAGAATACCATCCACTAACTTTTGCTTTTTTCATACACTAGACTTATCCCCCTTTCGTGATTCCCAAAGAGATGCATGCAAAGTTGGACATATCACCTGCAAATGAGCATTAAAGCCTGCCAACATTGGTCTAATTTGACTCTTTTGCTACTGCTTTCTAACTGTAGATACATGCACCTCTTGCATGAGTTTATCATGTAAATTACCAGGCCAATTAGGAATTGCTACATTTTCAACATACCAAAGAATACCCAATGTATCTTTAGTGATAACATCCGTTTTGATGGAAAGAAGAAAACTTTTGATAAACCATTTAATGAGGAATCTCCTTGTAGGATCAATATGCCTCAAAACATATTGATTTCTTGCACTTGTAATATTGCCAAACTCCTATTACATAACCGCATCTGTGCATCTTGAATGCTTACGTTGGTCACTAAGCTCGAGAGAGAAAATTTGAGATAGAAGAGAAGGTGTAATTTCCAATTTACCCCCAATGTTTCCACTTTCTCTAAGCATAGCAAGCTATTGTTGTGCATGCATATTATTATTCCAATATTCCCATGGTAAGTCACCAAAAGACAATAAACCAATTTGCTTGAGTTACCCTCTAGTTTTGGGCTCAGATGTATCCATGAAAATAGTACAATCTATGATTGGTGTTGGCAAGTCACCATCTTTATCATTCGAGATCACCGGTGATGCTTTTGGTGTGGTTTGCTTTGGCTTGAAAGGAATGAACTTAGGAGGGTTGTCACTCAAGTCTTCTGCCTACTCATGAACCCCTCTCAGCTGCTTTTGCCCCCTCTTGATACGTAATTTTGACGCTAAGTGAATCTCCTAAAAAATACGAAGTCTGTTAAACACTAATTATACCATATACTCTCAATGAGTTTGACACTTGTCCTATGTCCCCTTAGTTGGAACTCATGCAACTAATATTCTATGAGTTCATATGATTTTAGTGTAAAAATAAGTGCAGTTGAGTCCAATAGCCCTTTTAACCCATCATTTACAAGTTTTTGGTCAAAGGTTAAAAATCCTTTCAAAGCATACTCTACCAATTCCATAATGATACTTTTCCAAATCATAATGTCTTGCTATATATATATATATATATATATATATATATATATATATATATATATATATATATATATATATATAGCACTAGTCAACAAGCTCCCATGGCCAACAAGCTCTAATATTAGATAATACCACCACTTCATGAGGTTCCATAATTCTTGCAACAAGACTGTTAATAATTCCAAAATACCCAACACCTCATAGAGCACCATGAAAGTTTGACTAAATTCCTTATGAGGATAAAAAAAAATCTTATGAGGCAAAACCCCACTACCTATTAAACATTGTAGAATGTTGAACCAAATTAACTGCAACTATGGGCTTCCTATGAGCTTCTTGATCTTAATCATCATAATCTAGTTATACTAACCTCCTTAATTTGAACCCATTTATTGTTGGCTTAATTATCTCACCCTATAATGTGGCCAACATGAAAGTTCCTTGACCCACATCTTTGACAACCTCATACAGACTAATATACCACAACCTTAGCTTTCCTAGATACTTTCCAAGATTTGAATTATATACCATGACAAGATCTCCCTCCTTAAATATTTTCTTCTTAATGTGTCAGTTTACCCATGCGTGTCTTCTTGACTGCACCATCACTAAAAGATAATGAGCTATAATCCGATCCTCTTCAAGTTGCATTAGCTGCTGCAACCTGTCATGCTCTAAATCCTCATGATATAATCTATGGGTCATTGCCACTCTCAGGCTAGGAACTAAAAAATCCATTGGGTCCATTGCTTCAAGTTCATAAACTAACTTAAATGGAGTCAAACCTATTGAAACCTTATATGCTATTTTACAAAAAAACCACAATGCTAAATCTAATTTAGTGTCCCAATCCTTACGATTATCAATCTTCTTAAGAACCCGCAACAATATCTTGTTAGAACTCTTGGCCTACCCATTTTCTTGAGGGTAATAAGGTGTGAATTTCTTATGCAAAATCATACATTTAGAAGTCAAATCCTTAATCACTTCATTCAAAAAATGCTTACCATGGTCACTTATGAACTCTATAGGGCCACCAAATCGAGTCATTATATTAGAATAGAGAAACTTTGCCACACTTTGCTGCCTTATTGTCCCACAAATCTTTAGCTTCAACCCACTTAGTGCAATAATCCGTACATACCAAAATATACTGGTTTTTTCTCTGACAGGCAACTGGCTTGATAGGGCCCACAAATCAATACCCCACTTTTGGAAAGGCTCTAGAGGCAAAACTCGATAGTCCTGCATCCTATCTCTAGGCTGAGATTGACCTTCTAGTATACAAATAATGCACTTCTTTGCATATTGATAAGCATCTTTAAGCATCACTGGCCACCAAAAACTAGCTTCAAGAATCTTCTTGCTCATAATCTCACAAAAGAAATGAACTCTTGTTTGTCCCGCTTGTGCCTCATGTAGTACAACGGGCTGTTCTTCAACAATTACACATTATCAATGCATTGTCAATGCCCGTCCTGTAGAGCACCCCCATAATAACTTGCTTCCACAATGATCTCTTGACAATTTTGCAAGCATCACTCCATCAAGTAGAATATTCGGTATTTGATCATAAAAAGAATTGAATTGATTCACTCAAACACTAAACAACTCTCCATCATGCAACTAATCATTTACCCCTGATGCAAGGTCTAATGACTCTAGTCTACTCAAA